>NC_054474.1:17956224-18556224 GCF_017639515.1 Carcharodon carcharias
AGGATTTTAGAGTTCAACAGAGGAAAAAGTGATAAAGAAAGAGAACATAGAATATCAGAGGGAACTAGCCAGAGACATAAAAATAGGCTGTCGAAGCTTCTGGAGGTATGTGCAAAAGAAGAGATTAGCCAAAGGAAACCTTTGGAGAAAAGGAGAAATTATACTGGGAAATAAGGAAATAGCAGAGATATGAAACAAATTCTTTATCTGTAATTATGGTAGATGACACGCAAGACATTCCAAAAATTGTGGGGTACCAAAGGTCTAATGAGAATCAGGAGCTTAAAGAAATAGCACCAGAGAAATAAATTGGACTAAAAGCCAAAAAATCCCCTGCATCTGATGATCTGCATCCCAGGGTTTTAAAGGTAGTTACAGAGATGGTGGATGGTTTTGGTATTCCTGAATTCCTGAGATTTTCAAACAGAACCCATGGATTGGAAGCTAGCAAAATATAACCCTGCTGTTCTAGAAAAGAGGAATAGAGAAAATGGAGAACTTTAGGCTAGTTAGCCTGACATTGGTAGTAGGGAAAATGCCATTATTTATTAGAGAGATGTGGCAACAGGACACTTAGAAATTCATGGGGATTTATGTAAGGGAATTCATGTTAGAGTTCTTTGAGCTTGTAACTAGTAAGATGGATAAGGGAGAACCAGTGAAAGTAATATATTTGGATTTTCAAAAAGCATCCATTCAGGTGCCACACAAGAGGTCATGACACTATGTTAAGGCTCGTGGGATTGTGGAATTCGTGAGAAAAAGTTAGACCTCATGGAATAGAAGGGAGAGTAGCAACATGGATATAAAGCTGGCTGAGTGACAGGAAACTGAGAGTAGTGGTGAATAGTTGTCTTTCAGATAGGAGGAAGATTTATATTGGAGTTGCCCAGGGATCAGTGTTAGGATCCCTGCTCTTCCTGATATATGTTAATGACCTAGACCTTGGGGTACAGGGCGCAATTTCAAAATTTGTGGATGATACGAAACTTGGCATTATTGTGAACCATGAGGAGGATAGCGTAGAACTTCAAAGGACCTTGACAGGCTGGTGGAATGGGCAGACAAGTTACAGATGAAAGTGAATGCAGAGAAGTGTGAAGTGATTCATTTTGATAGGAAGAACACAGAGAGGCAATACAAAATAAAGGGTAAAACTCTAAAGGGGCGCAGGAGCAGAGGGACATGTGTATATATGTGCATGAGTCATTGAAGGTGGCAGGGCAGGTTGAGAGAGCAGTTAATAAAGCATATGGCATCCTGGACTTTATCAGTAGGAGCAAAAGCAAGGAAGTTATGTTCAACCTATAAAACACTAGTTTAGCCTGGACTGAAGTATTACTGCACTTTAGGGTGTGAAGGCACTAGAGAGGGTGCAGAAATGATTCACGATGATGGTTCTAGGGATGAGGAACTTCAGTTGTGTAGAAAGATTGGAGAAGTTGGGACTATCCCTCTTGGAGAAGGGGGATAGATTTGATAGAGCTGAGAAGATTTGATAGAGCTGTCCAAAGTCTCAAAGGGTCGGGACAGAGTCGGAAGAAGCTGTTCCCGCTGGAGGAAGTATGGAGAACCAAAGGGCATAGGTTAAATTAATTGGTAGAAGAAGCATGGGGGTCATGAGGAAAAAATTCTCCCACGCAGCAAGTGGTTAGGATCTGGAATGCACTGCCTGACATTGAGCTAGAGGCAGGGTCAACTGAGGCTGTCAATAGCGAATTGGATCATTATCTGAAAATGAAAAATTTGCAGAGCTATGGAGAAAAGGCAGGGGTGTGGCATTAGGTGAATTGCTCCTTCAGAGGGCAAGCACAGACACGATGGGCTGTATGGCCTCCTTCTCTGTTGTAGCCATCCTGTGATTCTATGATATATTACCATAGATTGAGGATTGGTTAATGGCCTGAAAACAAAAAGTAGGAATAAACGGTTCATTTTCTTGTTGGCAGGCTGTAACTAGCAGGGTACCGTAAAGTTCAGTGCCTGCCCCTCACTTTACAATCTATATTAATGACTTAGATTGGGGGGGGGGGGATCAATTTGCTGATGATACAAAGTTAGGTGGGAAATTAAGCTGTGAGGAGGACATAAAGAGGATGCAAAAGGTTTTGGACAATTAGGCGATTGGGCTAGAGCGTGGCAGAGGGAGTAAGTGTGAAGTTATCCACCTCGTTAGGAAGAATAGAAAAGCAGAATATTCTTTAAACAGCGAAAGACTGGGAAATGTTGCTATTCAGAGGAACCTGAGTTTCTTTGTGCATGATTCACAGAAAGTTAACATAGGCCTGAATTTTACGCTCCCTCACCGGTAGGTTTGAAGGCGGTGGAGGGGGGAGTGTAAACTTCCTCGGATGGGCTTCCCACTGGGTTCCCGCCCACCTTGGCCTCTCTGTAATTTTACACTGGGGCAGATAAGGTCACGGACAGGCTGCCCACCCTTGTCCCATTGAGGCCCTTAAGTGATAAATCATTGACTACATAGGGCCGTTTCCACCCAGTCTTAATTTTTAGCCTTGCGGGAGGAGTTTCCTAGTATGGGGTAAGCCCAAAAATAATCGGGTGCAAGCCTCAGGCTGGAAATTGGGGGGTGGGCTTCTCCATCAAAAGCCCTTTTAACTTCGGGCACCACCCCCCCCCTTAAAGTCCAGTAAGCGTTGGACCTTCCTACCCCACCCCACTGGCCTGTCCCCCTACACCCCAATCCCCTACTGTCCATCTCTCCAGGCCTCCCCTACCCTCCCCACCCTGAGACTCCCAAGAATGACCTCTTCCTGGAATCCTGGGACTTGGGCTCCGGGCATGACATGCAGTCCCACCCCTGTCCACTGCAGCTTCTGGTGCTGCAGGGACTAGGAAGCTGCCGGCCAATCAGATTGATTGGCAGCCCTCTCAGGCGGGACATTCTCCCGAGTGAGGGGCAGAAGTCGCGCCTGCAGCCACACTCATTGGGGCGTGAAATTGCTGCAGGGAGACAGTGTTCATGGGGATTTGTTCCATGTCCAATCTTTGGATGGGACAGGAAACCTCGCCATCCTAAAAATCCTGGCCATGCAGGTGCAGCAAGCATTTAGGAAAGCAAATTGTACGTTAGCCTTTAATTGCAAAGGGAATGGAGTATAAGAATAAAGAATTTAGCACAATTATATAATGCCTTGGTGAGACCACATCTGAAGTATCGTGTACAGTTTTGGTTTTCTTACCTTAAGGAAGGACATATTTGCCTTAAGAGGGAGTGCAACAAAGGTTCACCAGACTAATTCTTGGGATGAGGGGATTGTACCATGAGGAGAGATTGAGCAGACTAGGCCTGTAATCCCTGGAGTTTAAATTGAGAGGTGGTCTGCAGAAACATAAAATCAAGGAGCTTGATAGGTTGTTACTGGAAGGATGTTTCCCATGGCTGGAGAGTGTGGAACCAGGGGTCATGGTGATGAGGAGAAATTTCTTCACACAAAGAGTTGCGAATCTTTGGAATTCTGTACCCCAGAGGGCAGTGAATGCTCAGTTGTTGAGTATCTACAAGGCAGAGATTTGATAGATTTTTGGGCACTAAGGGAATTAATATATGGGGTTAGTGTGGGAAACTGGAGTTGAGGTCAAAGATCAGCCATGATCTTGCCGAATGGCAGAGCAAGCTTGAGGGGCCGACGGCCTACTTCTGCTCCTATTTTTTATGTCCTTAAGTGCCAGGTGAAGGTTGAGAGGAGTTCAGCTTTGAGACACATCAGAATCAGGCTGTTATCGCTTGTTCTCTCTTACCTGTGAAATGTGAGTCACCCGGTGCCATCTCCTGCAGCTCATTCCCTCCTGCTGGGTGTGAGCACCTGTGCTGGCGGGTGGTGGAGCTGAGGCAGGTTCCCATGTGTTATTGGTGTGATCATGACACGAGCTGTGCCAACAGTCTGTTTCTCAGGAGTATTAAAAGACAGGAACCAATGTTCCGTTATGTGGAGGGATGTGGGAAGCTGGTATTGTTCTCCTTCAAACAGACAGTTAAGAGAAGATTGAGTTACCAGCATTACAGCATGATAATGGGACTACAGCATGTTAACTGGAGTACATCTGAAAAATGGAACTCGCTGGAACCAGGGTTCATACTGATTACCGGATTTTGCTGTAAAAACTGGAGGAGTATACCTGGGTTTCTAAATAGATCAAGTTGGTGGGGAACAAGATGGCAGATGGAGTGTAATGTGGGGAATTGTGAGGTTATTCACTTTGGTCACAAGAATGGGAAAGCAGAATATTTTTTAATAGGCGTGAAACTTGTAAATGTTAATGTTCTGAGAGGAGCTCAGAAAGTTAGCACACAAGTGTGCCAAGCAATTAGGAAGGCAAATGGCATGTTGGTCTTTATTGCAAGGGGATTGGCACTTAGGAATAAAGAAGTCTTGCTACAGTTGTGCAGGGCTTTTGGTGAGACCACATCTAGAATACCTTGTCTAGTTTTGGTCTCCATATTTAAGGAAGGGTATACTTGCATTGGAGGCAGCACAGTGAAGAGTCACTAGATTGCTCCCTGGGTTGTTCTATGATGAGAGGCTGTATAAATTGGTCTTATATTCTCTGGAGCTCAGGAGAATGAGAGGCGATCTCATTGAAACATGCAAGATTCTGAAAGGGCTTTAGAGGGTAGACACTGAGAGGTTGTTTCCAGTGGCTGGGGAATCTAGAACATACAGGGCACATCTTCAGGATAAGGGGACGATCATTTTGGACGGAGATGAGGAGAAATTACTTCACTCAAAGAGTTGTGAATCTTTGTAATTCTCTACCCCAGAGGGTTGTGGATGTCCCATTGCTGATTATATTTAAGGCTGAGATAATCAGATCTTTCGTCTCTCAGGGAATCAAGGGATATGGGGAGCGGGCAGGGAAGTAGAGTTGAAGCCCAAGATCAGCCATGACCGTGTTGAACAGTGTAGCAGGGTCAAACGGCTGTATGGTCAACTCCTGCCCCTATCTCTTGGGTTATTGTGAAACATTCTGGCAACTGGGGTTTACTCTGATAACTGGACTTCACCCTGATAATCGGGTTCAACCAGACAGCAGAGGTACATTCTGATCATTGGGGTTCACTCTGGGAACTGGGTTCATGCTGGTGTATGTTCTGATAACTGGGGTTTTCTCTGATAACACAAGTCACCTACAATTTATATGAAGCTGAACTTGCCGTTATCCTCTGGAGATTCTTTCACACAGTTTCCAGCTGTTACATTATCCAAGCACAGTGCAATCTTATGTCATTTGTTGTGTTTTTTTTCTCTTTGCTAATGTTAAACAAGTATTAAAGGTTTTGTTTGCAGCCCCGAAGAACTCACTCCCACCGTGATTTCACAAATACCTTATTCAGTGCAAGAAATACTAGCAAATTTGCTTTTGTTTAAGTCACTGGGAGTAAAAATGATTCAAGACTTTGATCAACAATGGATATGATTGTATATCAGAGCTCTAACATGTCTCATGAGGAGACCCAGGCTATTGCCCCAGCAACAGGTATGATTGAAGTCACGGTGAGAGATGGATTCTAATAGTGGGAGGAAGGAAACAAGGTTTCAAAAAAGATTCACAGAGTGTGGGAGGTTTGATTTTGGAGCAGGATGATGGGTTCTACAGTAAATCAGTAAAGGGTGAGAGGTGAGAGGTAGGGCTGGAGGGAAAATTGCCAGAGGCCACTAAGAGACTGTTGAAAACAAAGGTTCTTAAATCAGTGTTAAGGACACGAGGAAAGGAAGAAAGTGGTTGCAATTTTTTTATTCGTTCCTGGAATATGGGCGATGCTGGCTAGGCCAGCAGTTATTGGACTTATTGGGGTGGGGCGGGGGCGGGGGGGTGAGGGGTGGGGGGGGGGGCGGCGGTGGTGGGCGGTGAGGGGGGGTAGTGGGCATTGCCTGCAGGTGGCCAGTTGGCTCAGATGGCAGGACAGCCAGTGTGGACCAGATTGGTGCCAACAGCAGGAGGCTTGATTCCCTGTTCCATAGGATGCATTTGGGTCCTGCCCTCCTTGCCCTAACCATGGTGGTGATTGTGATGTTGTGGGTGGAACCTGCCTTCAGGCAGAAAACTGAAGTAAATGAAGAAGGAAGTACCTTGGGACATTTCATTGGCTCAGATCTTCCACATAGCGGCAGTTATGGTAGGATTGCCACTCTGCCCGTACTTTTCTGTGTCCCCACTCTGCTCCACATTTATGGCTGAATCTTCCGAGCCTGTCTTCTTCAGAAATGCAAAGCGTAGAGCCCACAAAGAGCTCCATTGCCGCACTGTAGTGTCAAGAGAGAAGGCAATACATGCCGTATGGTAAGTTTAAAGTCCAGGATGAATGCTAGTGAGTAAGTGAATGGATGAATGAGTGAATGGACAGGATAGTAGGTGGGTAAGTGGATAAATGCGTAGGGTAGAAGGTGGGTGAAGTGGGTAAGGTCATAGGTGGAAAGAATGGTAGATGAGTAAAGTGGTAGTTGGGTAGGGTGGCAGGTGAGTAGGGTGGTAACTGGGTAGGGTAGTAGGTAAGTAGGGTGGCAGGTGGGTGAGGTGGCAGGTGCGTGAGGTGGAAGGTGGGCGAGGGTGACTAGGTGGGTGAGTGGTAGATGGGCCAGGGGATAGTTGGGTTGGGAGGGGTAGTCGGGTGGCAAGGGATAGTCAGGTCAGGTTGGGGTGGGGGTGTGGGGATGGGGTGTTGTCAGGTGATCTGGGGTTATCGTGGTCCAGTGGGATAGTCCAGTTAGCATAGGGGATGAGGGGATTGGGGAAGGGGTAGTTAGGAGGTCAGTAGTGGGGTAGTTGAGTGATCAGGTGTTATCATGGGCTCAAAGGATAGGTGGCTCAGTTTGGGGTGTTGGTCAAAGGTTCAGAGGGCTCAGGGGGTTGATTTGTGGGTGGGGGTGAGTGATGGGGTGTTGATCAGTTCGGTAGTTATCCAAGAGTTAGACTAGAATTTTTCTGTCCAACATTTGCTCCGTCACTAGTCAGGTAAATCTCACAAAACTGTCCCAAGTCTCTGATTTCACTGTAGAGTCAAGACAGGAGAGCAAAGTAGTTATATGAGAAATGAGGGTCCGAGAGTGGCCGGAAGGGACAGGGAGATAAAACCCAGGAATACATCAACAATACAGTCAAGATTAGATGCTACAAAGGTCTCAAAAAGACAGAACCGGAGGCTCTGTATCTGAATGCGCGTAGCATTCATAATAAAGTAAATGAATCGATGGCCCACATTGGAGTAAATAAATATGATCAGGTAGCAATTACAGAGACATGGCTGCAGGACGACAAAGGTTGGGTCCTTAATATGAAGGGTATATGACATTCAAGAGGAATAGGAAGCTAGATAAAGATGGAGGGGTAGCACTGTTAATCAAAGAGGGAAATGGTGCAATAGAGAGGACCATAGTTCAAGAGGTTAGGATGTAGAATCGGGTTGGGTGGAGATGAGGAATAGTAGAGGAAAAAAGTCACTAGTGGGAGTGGTCTACAGACTCCCTAACAGTAGCCAAGGTGTAGGACAAAGTATTCAAGGGAAAATATTGTGTGCTTGTGATAAAAGGAAGGCAAAAATCATGGGTGATTTTAATCTACACATAAACTGGAAAAATCAGATTGGCAGTAGTAGTCTGGATCAGGAGTTCCTAGAAATCTTTTGACATAGTTTCTTAGAGCAGCATGTCCTGGAACCAGTCAGAGAGCAGGTATTGTGTAATGTGACAGGATTAATTAATGACCTCAGAGTAAAGGCACCTCTAGGTGGCAGTGACCACAATATGATTGAATTTTACATCCAGTTTGAAAAGGAGAAGAGTGGGTCTAAGACTGGTACCTTAAACTTAAATAAGGGCAACTATGTGAGGATGAAAGCTGAGCTAGCTGAAGTGAACTGGGAAACTAGGCTAGAGGATAGACCAATAGAGAAGCAGTGGCAGACATTTAAGGGGATATTTCAGAGTATTCAGGGTAAGTACATTCCTGCTAGAAAGAAAAATTTTAAGGGGATATCTCACCATCCATGGTTAACTAAATAAGTTAGGAAAGCATCAAACTTAAGGAAAAAGAATACAATTCCGCAAAGATAAGTGGCAGGACAGATGATCGGTCGGAATATAAAGAATGGCAGGGAATGACTAAAAGGTTAACCGGGAGAAAGGAATTAGACGATGAGAGGAAGCTAGCTAGAAATGTAAAAATGAATAGCAAGAGTTTTTACAGGTATTTAAAAAGGAAAGGTGTAAGTAAAGTGAGTGTTGGTCCTCTAGAGAGTGATAGTGGGGAGTAAATAGTAGATAATAAGTAAATGGTAGAAGAAATGAGCAAAAATTTTACTTCTGTGTTTACTATAGAGGATACAAAAAACATTCCAGTAACAGCTGCAAATCAGGAGGTGAAAGGGAGAGAGGAATTTGGTGAAGTTGAAATCACTAGCGAAACGGTACTGAGCAAATTGTTGGAGCTGTGGGCTGGCAAGTCTCCAGGTCCTGATGGACTACATCCCAGGGCCTTAAAAGAGGTGGCTAATGAGGTAGTCAATGCACAGGTGGTAATTTTGCAAAATTTGCTAGATTCTAGAAAGTTTCCATCAGACTGGAAAGTAGCAAATATAACTCCTCTATTCAAGAAAGGAGGGAGACAGAAAACGGGAAACTATAGGCCAGTTGGCTTGACGTCTGTCATGGGGAAGTTGTTAGAATCGATCTCTGAGGAGGTTATAGCTGGGCACTTAGAAAAGCTCAAGGCATTTGAGAAGAATCAGTATGGTTCTGTGAAAGGGAATTCATGTTTCAGCAATTTATTGGAGTTATATGAAGGACTAACATGCGCTGTTAATAAAGGGGAGCCTGTAGATGTACTGTACTTGGATTCCCAGGAGGCATTTGATAAGGCGCCACATCAAAGGTTATTTTGTAAAATAAAAGCTCATGGTGTAGGGGGTAACATATTAGCACGGGTAGAAGATTGGCTGGCTGGCAGAAAGCAGAGATGATGCATTAATGGGTCTTTTTCGGATTGGCAGGATGTGATGAGTGGAGTCCCAGTGGGTCTTGCTGGTCCCTCAACTTTTTATGATTTACATCAATGACTTCGATGAGGGGAGTTAAGGCATGGTAGATAAATTTGCAGATGACACAAAGAGAACCTGAGAAAGTTGCAGACGGATATAGATAGGTTCAGTGAGTGGGCAAAAATCTGGCAAATGGAGTTTAATATGGGAAAATGTGAAGTTGCTCACTTTGGCAGGAAGAACAAAAAAGCAGAGTATTACTGAAATAGAGAACGGCTGCATAATCCTGAGGTGCAGTGGGATCTAGGTGTTCTCCTACATATGTAGCAAAAAGTTAGTATATAGGTACCGCAAGTAATTAAGAAGGCTAATGGAATGCTATCCTTTATTATGAGGGGGATTGAACATAAGAGTAAGGGTATTATGCTTCAGTTATACAGGGCATTGGTGAGACCGCATCTCGAATACTGTGCGTAGTTTTGGTTTCCTTATTTAAGGAAGGAAGTAAATGTGTTGGAGGTGGTTCAGAGGAGGTTTACTAGATTGATACCTGGAATAAGTGGGTTGTCTTATGAGGAAAGGTTGAACAGACTGGGCTTCTTTCCACTGGAGTTTAGAAGAATGAGGTGTCATTTGACTGAAGTATACAAAATCCTGAATGACCTTGACAAGGTGGACCTGGAAGAGATGTTTCCTCTTGTGGGTGAGTCCAGAACTTGGGGGCATTGTTTTAAAATTAGGGGTCGCCATTTTAGGACAGAGATGAGGAAAAAAAATTCTCTCAGAGGGTTGTGTGACTTTGGAATTCTCTGCCTCAGAAGGCAGTGGATGGTCATTGAAAATTTTTAATGCAGATTCTTGTTAGTCAAGGGAATCATAGCTTATCATGGGTAGATGGGGATGTGGAATTCGAAACACAAGAAGATCGGCCGTGATCCCATTGAATGACAGAGCAGGCTCGAAGGGCCGAGTGGTCTACTCCTGTTCCTATTTCTTATGTTATTATGTTATTGCCTATCCTTAATTGCACCTTCTCAAGGGCAATTAGAGATGGGCAATAAATGCTGGCCTAGCCTGCGACGCCCACATCCCATGAATGAATAAAAAAAATGAATACAACACCTTTCACGACCTCTGGATATCCTAAGGTTTTTGACACTTTTGAGGTCTAGTCACTGTTGTAATGTAGGAAATGCAACAGCCACTTTGTGCACAGCAAGATTCCAAAAGCAGAAATGAGATATGTGACCATGCAGATCATCTATTAATACTGATGTTGGTTGTAGGATAAATATTGATTAGCCGCTGGGGAAAATTCCCCTGCTCTTCCCTGAAATAGTGGCTGTGAGATCTTTCATATCAAGTGGATGTAAAAGGACATACAGGGACAGTTTTAGCATCTTATCCGAAAGACAACATCTCCAACAGTGCAGCATTTCTGCAGAGCAGCACTGGGGTTGTCAGCCTAAATTATCATTTCAAGTCTCTGGAGTGGGACTTAATCACACAACCTTGTGATTCAATAATCAAACTTACTCATGGGGTTAGAAAAAACAAAAAGGTGTATTTTTATTTATTTTGTTCTTTCATGGGATGTGGGCATCACTGGCTGGGCCAGCATTTATTGTCCATCCCTAGTTGCCCTTGAGAAGGTGGTGGTGAGCTGCCTTCATGAATTGCTGCAGTCCATGTGGTGTAGGTACACCCACAGTGCTGGTAGGGAGGGAGTTCCAGGATTTTGACCCAGCAACAGTGAAGGAACAGTGATGTATTTCCAAGTCAGGATGGTGAGTGACTTGGTGGGGGGAGCTTCCGGATGGTGGTGTTCCCATCTGTCTGCTGCCCTTGTCCTTCTAGATGGTAGTGGTCCTGGGTTTGGAAGGTGCTGTCTAAGGAGTCTTGGTGAATCCTGCAGTGCATGTTATAGGTGGTACACACTGCTGATACTGTGCGTCGGTGGTGGAGGGGGTGAATGTTTGTGGATGTGGTGCCAACTGAGCGGGCTGCTTTGTCCTGGACGGCCTCAAGCTTCTTGAGTGTTGTTGGAGCTACACTCATCCAGGAAAGTGGGGCATATTCCATCACACTCCTGACTTTTGCCTTGTGGATGGTGGACAGGCTTTAGGGAGTCAGTAGGTGAGTTACTCGTCACAGAATCCCTAGCCTCTGACCTGCTATTGTAGCCACAGTATTTATATGGCTAGTCCAGTTCAGTTTCTGGTCAATAGTAAGCCCCCAGGACATTGATACATGGGGACTATGTCATGGTAATGCCATTGAACATCAAGGGGCCATGATTAGATTCTCTCTTGTTGGAGATGGTCATTGCCTGACACTTGTGTGGTGCGAATGTTACTTGTCACTTGTCAGCCCAAGCCTGGATATCGTCCAGGTCTTACTGCATTTGGACATGGACTGCTTCAATATCTGAGGAGTTGTGAATGGTGCTGAACATTGTGCAATCATCAGTGAACATCCCCACTTCTGACCTTATGATGGAAGGAAAGTCATTGATGAAGCAGCTAAAGATGTTTGGGCCTAGGACACTACCCTGAGGGACTCCTGCAGTGATGTCCTGGAGCTGAGATGACTGACCTCAGGGTCAGCCATAACCATCTTCCTTTGTGCTAGGTATGACGCCAACCAATGGAGAGTTTTCCCCCTGTTTCAAATTGACTCCAATTTTGCTAGGGCTCCTTGATGCCACACTTGGTCAAATGCAGTCACTCTCACCTCACCTCGGGAGTTCAGCTCTTTTGTCCATGTTTGAACTAAGGCTGTAATAAGGTCAGGAGCTGAGTGGTCCTGGTGGAACCCAAACTGGGCATCAGTGAGCAGGTTATTGCTAAGCAAGTGCTGCTTGATAGCTTTGTTGATGACCCCTTCCATTACTTTACTGATAATTGAGAGTAGGCTATGAGGAGGTTGGATTTGTCCTGCTTTTTGCGTACAGGACATACCTGGGCAATTTTCCACATAGCTGGGTAGATGCCTGTGTTGTAGGTGTACTGGAACAACTTGGCTAGGGGCATGGCAAGTTCTGGAGCACCAGCCTTCGGTATTATTGCTGGAATATTGTCAGGGTCCATAGCCTTTGCACTATCCAGTGCCTTCAGCCATTTCTTGATATCATGTGGAGTGAATCGAATTGGCTGAAGACTGGCATCTGTGATGCTGGGGACCTCCGGAAGAGGCTGAGATGGGTCATCCACTCGGCACTTCTGGCTGAAAATTGTAGCAAATGCTTCAGCTTTATCTTTTGCACTGATGTGCTGGGCTCCCTCATCATTGAGAATGGGGATATTTGTGGAGCCTCCTCCTCCAGTGCGTTGCTTAATTATCCAACACCATTCACTACTGGATGTGGCAGGACTGCAGAGCTTAGATCTGATCTGTTGGTTGTGGGATCGCTTAGCTCTGTCTGTCACCTGCTGCTTGTGTTGTTTGGCATGCAAGCAGTCCTGTGTTATAGGTTGACACCTCATTTTTAGGTATGCCTGGTGCTGCTCCTGCACTCTTCACTACCCTGGACCCGTGTGTCTTGCTAGGTGATTTCAGAGGGAAGTTAAGAGTCAACCACATTGCTGTGAGTCTGGAGTAATTTGTAAACTAGACCAGGTAAGGCTGGCAGATTTCCTTCCCTTCCTTCAACAAAATGGGTTTTTACAAAAATTGACGATAGTTGTCAAGGTTAACTGACTTTATGTTTCAGGCTTATTAATTGAATCTAAATTCCACCAGCTGCCACAATGGGATTTCAACACATGTCCCCACCACATTAGCCTGGGCCTCAAGATTAGCGATCCAGTAACATTACCATGACACCACCATCTCTGCCAAGAGTATTGCAATTGGTAAAGGGGCTATTAATTTGGGAGTGCTACCCACTGAACCATGGCTCAGAATTGTGAGAGAGGGAGTGAAGGGAGAAAAGCAAAGGTCAGATGAGGGATTAAAATCAAGTCAAGTAGGAGACCAACATTGATAAGAAAATCATATCCAAAGACAGAAACAATGCAAGAAGCATTCTGGAAATACATGGTAGAAAGTAATAGGAGACTAGACTGGGATTTCTGGAGCTGCCGTTAGTCTCAGCCTGATCGCCCAGCAGTCCATCCAGCATGATCATCATTATTTTTATTTATGTAAGCTCTGCTACTCCATGCACACCACCACCTCCCCCTCACCCCAGCCCACCCACCAGTGTTGTTTCTCTTTTGGCCGCTGTTAGATTTATTTAATAATTTATACATGGTATTTCATTTAATTGAAGTACTACCTTATATTGATAGCGGCTTTACAGAATCTGACCCTCATTAGTGCTGTCAGCAGGGAATCTCGGTTGTTGATATCTCCCGTTGTGTGAAATACTGGGCCGCACACACAGTGGGGAATCTCTCTAGCTCATACCCAGAATGTACTGCAGAATGTGGCAGTTGCTGTCTCTCTGCCTAATGATGGATGTCATGTGAATATTGGACTGAGGATTGTTGTAAATTGGCCTCTGGCGATCCAATCGCCTGGGGAGTTGAAGCAAATCTTCCCAGCCCTTGATCTTTTTAGTTTTGCATTTCTTCATTTTTTCCTACCAAACAGAATAATATTTTATTTTTTCTAATACTTTTTGAAAGTTTTATTTCCCTCCCACAGAATTCAGAATCTTTGCAGTGCAGAAGATGCCATTCAGCCCATCGAGTCTGCACTGGCTCTCTGGAAAAGCGTTCTACCTATCCTGCCTTATCCCTGTAACCTTGCACAATCTCTCCTTTCAGGCAGCAAACTAATTGCCTTTTGAATATCTCAGTTGAGACCTCTCAGGAAGTTTGTTCTAGACTCCAACCACCCTCTGGGTGAAAAGATTTTTCCTCATTACATTTACTCCTTTTGCCAATGATTTTGAATCTGTGCCCTCTAGTTCTTGGTGCTCTCTTGAGTGGGAACAGCTTCTCACTATTTACCCTGTCCATACCCCTCAGGATCTTGAATACCTCTATCAAGTCCCCTCTCAGCCTTCTTTTCTCCAAGGAAAACAGTCCCAGCCTCTCCAATCTATCCTCATAGCTACAGTTCTTCATCCCGGGAATCATTGTTGTGAATCTCGTCTGTACTCTCTCCAATGTCTTCACATCCTTCCTTAAATATGGTGCTCAGAACTGGACACAGTACTCCAGATGAGGCCCAGTGTCTTATACAAATTCAAAATGACCTCTATGCTTTTGTGCTCAATGCCCCTATTAATAAAGCTTAAGATACTATATACTTTATTAACGGCTCTCTCGACATGCCCTGCCATCTTCAATGACTCATGTACACGTACACCGAGGTCCATCTGTTCTTGCACCTCCTTTAGAGTTCCTCCCTTTAGTTTATACTGTCTCTCCACATTCTTCCTGCCAGAATGAATCACCTCACACTTCTCTGCATCGAACTTTATCTGCCACTTGTCTCTGCCCAATCCACCAATATGTCTATGTCTTTTTGAAGTTCACCACTATCCTCACCACAGTTGACAACATTTCCAATCTTCATATCATCTGCAAATTTTGAAATTATGCCCTGAACACCGCAGTCTAGGTCATTAACATAAATCAGGAAGAGCAAGGGCCCCAACGCTGACCCCTGGGGAACTCCATGACAGACCTTCCTCCAATCTGAAAAACAACCATTTATCACTACTCTCTGGGCTGAATTTTCAGTTTGGTGTGCGAGTGCGATCGGTGGGCCTGCGAGCGGTCGGGAAACGGACCTCTGACAGCGATTGGCCCCTGACCGTGATTTCACACTGGCCAATTAACGGCCAGCCAGCGTGAAGGGCACACTGAGAAGCTCAGCGCTGCCAGGGTGGGGGAAGGATGGGAAGGGGGGTGCGGGTGGAAGGAGGGCGGTGACATCAACGTGGGCGTGGGCGAGCGCTGACAGAAAGCTCCCTGAAGGCAGAGAGCTGCCTCAGCTAGCTGAAGACCTGAAACACAAGAAATAATTTTTTAAAAATCATCAAAAAAATGTCCAAGCATCACAATCAGGCACCGGAACACATAAATTATAAAAATGCTGTCCACAGATTTCTATTTTTATTTTATCTAATAACATAAACCTCATCCTGCAGCAACCACCATCCCTGTGTCTAAGGAAGACCGGAAAATTATCACTAGTGCCTCCGCAATTTCCACTCTCACTTCCCTCAGTACCCTTGGATGCATCTCATTCGAGTCCTGGTACCTTATCTGTTTTAAGCGAAGATAGCCTTTCTAACACCTTTTTCTCAATTGTAAATTCTTCTAGTGCACCAGTTACCTCCTCTCTCACCTCGGCCTGGTAGCATCTTCTTCCTTTGTAAAGACAGATGCGAAGTACTTGTTTAATACCTCCACTGTTTCTCTATCCTCCACATGCAAGTCCCCTTTTTTATTCCTAATCAGCCCTACTCTTTTTTTTAACCACCTTTTTATTATTAATATGCTTATAGAAGACCTTGAGTTTTACTTTTATGTTAGCTCCAAATGCCCTATCAAATCATCTTTGCCGATGGAGAAGCCATCAGGAGAGTCATTGCCTGTCATGTGTTGGTGAGCATCATCCAGTTTGAAAATTGCATTGCGCAAACCTAAAAATTGAATTTGCCTTAAAAGTGATGTGGAACTTGCCCATGGGGGTGATGAAAGTGGAGACAATGAATGATTTCAAAAGTAAATTGGATGGGGAAATTGAGGGAAATAAAGTTGCAGGGTTATGGGGATAGAGTGGAGAATGGAACTGATTCGATTGCACTGCAGAGAGCTGGCATAGACTTGATTGGCTGAATGGCCTCTTTCTCTGCTGTAATGACTACGACTCTCAGTTCTGAGAGGACCCAGGGCTAACTGGTGCTCAGCTTTCCTGCTGGGCTGTGGCTTCCCTGTCAGCACCTAGCCCATTGTCTTCCTTATAGATAGTTGGGTTTATGTTCTCCCTCGCATTCTAGACTTCTTCAAATACCCTTATTCATGTAAATCCACAGACCATCATTCCCATTTGGAGGACAGGCCAGGTATGAAACCTGTGACATTTGTCTCTGCCATGTTTTGTTTGGCATAGCTCAGAAGTAACAAGTTAGGGTAAATTGCTCAGTAGGAAATCCATATGAAGCTAGCCATATTCTCCTGCCTCCTCAGATAGCAACGAACACAATACTAAGAATATAATCACCTTCTAATAATATACTCAAAAACACAAACCCATCCCAAAAGCACAGTCCCAGCCCAATAATATGATCCCCTCCCAAAAATATAATCCAATTCCAAAAACACAATCCTATCCTAATAATATAATATCCTCCCAAATATATAATCCAATTCAAAAGAAACAATCCCATCCCAATAATATATGATCCCATCAATGCAATCCCATCCCAAAAACACAATCCCAGTCCAATAATGCAATCACATCCAAAACTATTATCCTATCCCAAAAATTGCAAACCCACCCCAAAAATATAATCCTATCCCAATAATACATTCCAGAAAGCCAGTTGGTACAGCATAGAATTGGAGCCAATCTTTACATATTTTTACACTGGTTTACAGAGTTACACATTACAAGAATACACCGCCTAATCCAACAGCCAGTTTCAGTTTGTATCTATTTATAGGGATTCAAGTGAATCACCAATTAATGTCCAATACCAGTGTACAATTAACACAATTAATAAACACTTAACATAACATTATCCCATTCCAATGATACAATCCATCCCAGTAATGTAATCCCTTTCCAATTACATAGTCCAATCCCAAAAACAACAGGGTAAATAGAAAATACAGCACCTTTCACAGCTCCCTCAGTACTGCACCTCAGAGGTGCTTTTGTAATGTGGTCACGGTTGTAACAGCAACCACAGCAGCCAATTTACACACAGCTTGATCCCACAAACCGTAATGTGGTAATGGCCAGATAATTTGCTTTTTTAGTGATGGTGGTTGAGAGATGAATATTGGCCAGGACACCAGGAAGAGCTTCTCTGCATTCTCATACACTCTAATCTGATGAGGGAAAGTCCTGCATAAAATGTTCCTGATCCCCAAAGCAAAACCTCAGAATATTCGTCCACTCTCAAATCTCCAGCATTATATAGGGAGAGTCAGCCTAGATTTTAGTGCTTAAGTCTCTGCAGAGGGAGCTTGAACTCACAAACTTCTGACTTAAAGGTGAGCCACAGCCCAGTTATCACCTTGATGCACTTGAAACGCTGATGTTGTTCGGTAGGATTGCTGCTGATATGATTGCATTGTTGAAGAACCAGACTCCAGCAACGGAATCCAGACCCAAATCAGGTTTCAACCCGATTTTGATCAACCCCAGTGTTGAACTGGCCAGTGATTGTTGAAGCCATTTAGTTACAGGGCGGTGCATGCTGCATACTAAACAGCAGAAGGTGAAACCTAAGATCACATTCCCAGCTATCAGGGATCTGGACACAGGAACAGAGCTTCAAATGATGCACCAGGAATGCAAGCAAGAGACAAATGGTAAACACAGCGTTGCTCGCTGGGAACCAGGTCACAGGCAAATCTAACTGGTCAGGGGTAGGACACAGGACTCAATTTGGTGAGGATGTGCAGTCATGACACTGAATGCAACAGAGCATCCTGTAGCAGAGTTATTTATCTCTGCTTCCACTTGTTTTTATCAGGACGCTTTCTCACTTGGTGTCGGCTGTATGGCTCAATGGGTAACATACTTTCATCTCCAAGTCAGAATGTCATGGATTCGAGTCCCCACGCTCCAGAGACTTGAGCTCATAATCCAGGCTGAAACTCCCAGTGCATTACTAAGGGAGTTCTGCACTGTCAGAACAGCTGTACTGAGAGAGTGCTGCACTGTCAGAGGGGCAGTACTGAGGGGGTGCTGCACTATCAGAGGGGTAGTACTGAGGCAACACTGCACTGTTGGAGCAGCAGTACTGAGTGAGTGCTGCACTGTCAGAGCAGCTGTTCTGAGAGAGTGCTGCACTGTCAGAGAAGCAGTATTGCGTGAGTGCTGCATTGTCTGAGGGGCAGAACTGAGTGAGTGCTGCACTGTTGGAGGGACAGTATCGAGGGAGTGCTACATTGTCAGAATAACTGTTCTGAGAGAGTGCCACATTGTCAGTGGGGAAGTAATGAATGAGTGCTGCACTGTTGCAGGGACAGTACTCAGGGAGTGCTACACTGTTGGATGGGTAGTATTGAGGGTCTGCTGCACTGCCGGAGGGGCATATGAAGGAAATGCTACATCATTGGAGGGACAGTGCTGTGGAAGTGCTGCACAATCAGTGGAGCAGCACTGGTGGAGTGCTGCACTGATGAATGGGCAGTATTGAGAGGGTGCTGCATTGTTGAAGCTACTGTCTTTTGAATGAGATATTAAACCAATGTCCTGTCTACCCTAAAAGATCCCACTATCCTGAAGAAGAACAGAGGTGTTCTCATAAGAACAGATTATCTTGGCGTTATGACATTGCTGTGTGTGTGACCCTGCTGTGCACAAATTTGCTGCCAAGTTTCTTACATTACAACTCTGACTACACTTCAAAAAGTACTCCATTGGCTGTAATGTACTCTGGGCCATCTTGTGGTTGTGAATGTCACTATAGATATACAAGTTCCTCTTTGTTTAAAAGGAGCTGAAGTGATCAGACTGAACACAAACTTCTGATTGAGTGAAACAAAAACAGAAAATGCTGGGAAAACTCAGCAGGTCTGACAACATCTGTGGAGAGGAAGACAGAGTTAACGTTTCGAGTGAAGAGTCATACAGACTTGAAATGTTAACTCTGTCTTTCTGTACACAAATGCTGTCAGACGTGCTGAGTATTTCCAGCATTTTCTGTTATTTCAGATTTCCAGCATCCGCAGTACTTTGCTTTTATCCTGATTGTGTGAGTCTTTTTCCAATCCTTGTGGACCAATAAAATTTCTATCAAAAATATAAACAGGAAATGCTATCAATACTCAACAGGTCAGGCACTGCCGGTGGTGATAGAAACAGTTACTGCCTGAAATTTTTCACAGCAGTGGTGGCCCTGTGTCCCTGGCCGTCTGATTCTCAAGTGTCTAAGGTCATGGCTTCCATCACATCAGGGGGGATGTCCGGTTTTTGCCAGGGTCAGTCAGTCAATCAGGCAGGTATTAGAGGCAGGCAAGATCAAGCGTGGGCAGGGGTCTCCATTGATGGATGCCTCTGTGGTGCCCAAACAGGAGGAACCCTCCACGAGTCCACAGCCAGACTGACCAGAGTTTACCTGGTGGCCTAACCTCATCGCTCCCTAACACTGGTAACATACCTTTAATTCTCCACTTAAGGGCTTTGGCCTAAGGGTGGGAAGGCTACCCCGATAAAATTCCAATGGAGGCTGGTAGGCAAGGGGCACGTACCTCCGCCACGCCACCTAATTTTATACCCTGCCAGACCTCTCCCCAGGGGTGCGGGGCATAAAATTCTGGCCAC
The DNA here is from genome assembly GCF_017639515.1 of Carcharodon carcharias. Taxonomy (NCBI): domain Eukaryota; kingdom Metazoa; phylum Chordata; class Chondrichthyes; order Lamniformes; family Lamnidae; genus Carcharodon; species Carcharodon carcharias. The sequence goes on from NC_054474.1 coordinate 17,975,681, forward strand.
TGTTTCAGGTAGATGATGTTTCGTCAGAACTATTAGAGATGTGCTTGGCTTTAAGCAAGCACCAAGGGTGAGGTGAGGAAACAGCACAAGGGTAGTCTGAGGAGAAGGGATCTGAAATTATTGAACTTGATGTTAAATCCAGAAGGCTATAAAGTGTCCAGTCGAAAGGTGAGATGTTTTCCCTCAAGCTTCTATGGAGCTTAAATAGAAGAGTGGAGGAGGTTGAGAACAGATAAGGCAGCATGGGAATGGGATTAGGAATTAGTGTTAAAGATCAGGGTCATGCATGCAGACTGAATGGAGGTGTTCAGCAAAGCAACCCTGTAATCCATGCTTGGTGCTGTGGGAAATGCCGAGGGTCAATTTTGTGATATAATGACAACATTGACATTTTAAGGGAAATGAGATATGAATAGACAGTCGAACTTGCTGTGGATTGGTAAGAATGATTTATGTGCCTTTGACCTGAACCTCTGTCAAATCCTTGTCTCGGTCCCAAGTATCATAAAAGCATGGGGTGATTAGTTGGAATCTGTGCCAGCTACCAGTAGAAGGAGTAATATAGCACTCGCCCTTTCATGGTTAAAGTTGAGGTGTCCAACATCAAACCAGCCTGAATAAGATCAATTTGGAGGATGTTATATCCATAATTCAGAGTGAGGTATTGGTTGAAAACCATTTAGCACTTGATTGGAACAGAGTTCAAGTCTACAATCACACTCGAATCACTAGCACTGCTTTCTACGTTCATTTCACACATGAATAAACTCAGAATAGTTAATAGGACACAAACAAGTTTGTGGTAATATAGCAGCTGGTTTCCACTTGATGGGACATGCTTTAGTCTCAGCTGGGCTCAGGGATTCAGTTGAAGAGTAAAGAAGTTGTGTTAAACTGGTACCTTGGTCAGACCACACCTGGAGTAGTGCCTATAATCCTGGTCATCATATTATGAAAAAGATATAGAGGCACTGGAGGGGGTGTCAAAAATAATTACAAAGATGATGCCAGAAATGTGATGTAACCTTTTCAGGTGAGGGTGGATAGGCTGGGTCTCTTTTCTCTTGAAAAGAGAAGGCTGAGGGATGACCTCATAAAGGTCTTTAAAACGATGAAAGGTTTTGATAGCGTAGACATGGAGAGAACGTTTCCACTTGTGGGGGAAGAACAAAACTAGAGGCTGTCAGTGCGAGGTATTCGCCAAGAAATCAAATAGGGAATTCAGAAGAAACCTCTTAGCTGAGGGAGTGGTGAGAATATGGAACACACTAATGGAGTGATTGAAGTGAATGATATGGAAGCAATTTTTAAAAGTTATTCTTTCATGGGATGTGGGTGTTACTGGCTAGGCCAGCATTTATTGCCCATCCCTAATTTACCTTGAAAAGGATTTATGGGGAGACAAGACAAGCCTTTGAGGGGGAATAGAATAGAGGGCTACGATGATGGAGTTAGATGAGGAAAGGAGGGAGAAGACTCTAGTGGAATCTAAACACCAGTATGGACTAGTTGGGCCGAGTGGCCTGTTTCTGTCCTGTCCATTCAATGTAATTCTCAGTGTATAACAATTCCTGTTCATCACTCAGTTATTAGGTATGCACTAGAAGCTGGTCCAGTTAAGAGGAGTGGGTCAGATGATATGTGTGTAAGTATCTGGTGTTGGAGCAAAGGTTCAGAAACTGTATTTGGGAGGAAATCTCAATGTCACCTTAAAGGTGGACCACATCGGTTTTAATCCATCCTAGTCTTGCTCTTATATAGTCTTAAGGATTAAGCTACAAAGTGATGATAGTCATTTATAAAGCTCTGGTTATATTGCATCTGAAGTCATAGTATTCGGTTCTGGGCACTGATTCTCAGGGAGGGTATATTGGCCCGGCAGGGGGTTCAGCATAGATTCACCAGAATGATACACAGGCTAAAAGGGTTAAATTGTGATTACATAAACAAGGTTTGTATTCCCTCAAGTTTAGAAGATTAACAGGCAATCTAATGAGGTGTTTAAGATCATTGAAGGAGTTGACAGGTTAGACAGAGGAAAACTATTTCCTGTAGTTGGGGCACGAGTGGGGTGGAGCCCAGGACAAGTGAGCATAACCTCACCCTGCGGTGTTCTGTTTCTGAGTGGGTGGAGTGGCGAGGGGAGTCCTCATGAAATAAAAAGAAAGAGCTTGTGTTTATCTCGCAACTTTCACAATTCCAAGGTGCTTTACAACCAATGAAGTATTTTTGAAGTATCATAATGTAGGAATCACAGTAGTCAATTTGCCCACAGGGAGATCCCACAAACAATAAGATAAATGAAAAGCCATCTGATTTAGTGGTGTTGGTTGCAGGGTGAATAATGGCCCCAAGACACTGGAGAGAACTCCCCTGCTTTTCTTCGAAATAATGCCCGTGGGATTTTTTGCGAGGGCCTCAGTATAACATTGCACCTTAAAGAACCATGAGCTGAGCCGAGAAATACAGGCAAGCTCACATCAAGTTAGGTGGATGCAAGAGAATTTGATGAAACATACCTGGAAGTATTATATACGGTTCTGGTTTCCCTACCTAAGGAAGGTTATACTTGCCATAGATCACAGAATAACAGAATTGTTATGGCGTAGAATTAGGCATTCGGCCCACTATGTCTGCAGCAGCAGATGGGGTGCAGCAAGCGTTCACTAGATTGATTCCTGGGATGAGAGAATTGCCTTCTGAAGAGATCTGAGTAGAATGGGCCAATACACTCTGGAGTTTGGAGGAATGAGAGGTAATCTCATTGAAAGAGTGGGAGATCCATTTGCAGAAGCACTACACAGCTTTATGTTAACTCTGAGTGCCTAGGGAGCACTGTGAGCTGCTACTTGCACAATGACACACTATTCCTTATTGCTATCATTAAAGAACATTGCATGAATCAGGCAAGTAGCAACTCACAGTGCTGTCTGTCCACAAGGAATCAATGTCAAAAGTGGCAGTAAGCGAATAAGTTTCTCCCCTGTAAGATTCAAAGGGGTCTTGGCAGGCTGGATGTTGAGGCCAGTTAGGGCTTAGCTGAGGAGAAATTTCTTTGTGACAAGGTTGTGAATCTTTGGAATTCTTTACCCTGGAGAGCAATCATTGAGTGTATTAAAGGCTGAGTTGATAGATTTTGGACAATAAGAGGCTCAAAGGATCTGGAGATTGGATGGGAAAGTGAAGTTGCATTTTGGGGATCAGCCATGATCTTATACAATGACAGATCAGGTTCAGGGGGCCATATAGCCTACTCCTCCTCCAATTTCTTAAATGCCAGACTTGTCAATGATGCCCACATTCTCAGAATAAATTGCAACACTAACTTACGTTTATATAACACTTTTAACGTAATAAAACATCCCAAGGCACTTCACAAGAGCATTATAAGCAAAACTTGACACCGAGCCCGATAAGGAGATATTAGGACAGACAGCCAAAATCTTGGTCAAAAAAGAGAGGTTTCAACAAGTGCATTAAAGAAGGAAAATGAGGTAGAGAGGTCAAGAGGTTTTGGGAGGAAATTCTGGAGCTTAGAGCCGAGGCAGCTGAAGGCATGACACTTAAAACTGGGGAATACTCAAGAGGCCAGAATTAGATGAACAAAGATATCTTGGAGGGTTATGGGCTGGAGGGATCACAGGAAAAGGACAAGATGAGGCCATGAAGGGATTTGAAAACAAGGATGACAATTTTAAAATTGAAATGTCGCTTAAGTGGCTACCAATGTAGGTCAGCGAGCACAGGGGTAAGGTGGGAACAGGACTTGCTACAAGTAAGGAGAGTAAGGGACAGCAAAGTTTTGGGCGACCTCAAGTTTTTTTCTTTGTTCTTTCATGGGATGTGGGCATCTCTGGAAAAGTCAGCATTTGTTGCCCATCCCTAATTGCCCTTGAACTGAGGCACTTGCTAGGCCATTTCAAAGGGCAGTAAAGAGTCAACCACATTGCTGTTGGTCAGAAGCCACGTGTAAGCCAGACCAGGTAAGGACAGCAGATATCCCCTCCCTAAAGGATATTAGTGAACCAGATGGGTGTTTGTGACAATCAGCAATGGCTTCACGGTCACCATTACTGAGACTAGATTTATATTCCAGATTTATTATCCGTTCATGGGATGTAGGCGTCGCTGACTAGGCCAGCACTTATTGCCCATCCCTAATTGCCCTTATTCAGAGCACATTTAAGAGTCAACTGCATTGCTGTGGGTCTGAAGTCACATGTAGGCCAGACCAGGCAAGGACGGCAGATTTCCTTCCCTAAAGGACATTAGTGAACTGGATGGGTTTTTACGACAATCGACAATGATGTCATGGATTTTTATTAAATTCAAATTACACCATCTGCCATGGTGGGATTCGAACCCAAGTCAGCAGAGCATTACCCTACCACTATGCCTTGCCCCAAGTTTACAGAGGGTAGAATATGGGAGTGCATTAGAGTAGCCAATCCTAGAGATAACAGAGACATGGATGAGGATTTCAGCAGCAGATGTGCTAAGGCAGGGATGGAATGCAGCAATATTATGGAGGTGATGATTGACAGTCTTAGTGATGGGATGGATATGTGGTCAGAGGCTCATCTTGGGGTCAAATATGATGCCAAGGTTGTGAACGGTCTGGGGAGTTGCCAGAGAAGAGGGATGGAGTAGGTAGTTAGGGAGCAGAATTTGTAGCAGAGACTGAAGACAATGGCTTCAATCTTCACAATATTTAATTGGAGGAATTTTCTCCTCCTGCAGTACTGGATGCCAGCCAAGCAGACTTTCTCCACCCCCAGCAATGAAAAAAGAAAAGGGTATATATCCACTCCTTTAACTGGAAGCTTCACCCAGTTTGTAGTTAATGAACTTCATCACGAGATAGAAATGGATGATATGGGTAGATATATGTTCAGCCTATTTCCGAGGAGGTGGTGGCATAGTGGTATTTGTCACTAGACCAGAGACCAAGGGTAATGCTCTGGGGACCTGGATTCAAACCCCACCATGGCTGATGGTGAAATTTGAATTCGGTAAAAATCTGCAATTAAAAGTCTGACGATGACCATGAATGAAACCATTGCCAATTGCTGTAAAAACCCATGTGGTTCACTAATGCCCTTTGGGGAAGGAAATCTGCTGTCCTTACCTGGTCAGGCCTACATGTAACTCCAGACCCACAGCAATGTGGTTGACTCTTAAATGCCTCCTGAACAAGGGCAATTAGGGATGGGCAATAAATGCTGGCCTATCCAGCAATGCCCATATCCCATGAGTGAATAATGAAAAAAAAGTTGAGTTCATACCTAGAGGTCCTACAGACCCTCACCCTCTTTCACCCACCCCATTGCAGCATCCATTGATGTCTTAAAAGTTCAATTGCAACAATCCTCACTTCAAGATTATGACTTGAAGCTCCTCTGAAGAATCTGAATGTATAACCTAGGCTGACACTCTAGTGCTGCATTGATCAATGCGCCAGCACTCTTAAGTTAAAAAAAAAATCCCGTGGCAGTATTCAAAGAAGAGCAGAAGGGATTTCTCCCAGTTTTCTGACCAGCTCTCCCACCAGCCAACCGAAAACCAATTATCTGATCATTATCAAACAAGCAGTCTGAAAGTTTAGCAGCCGCAGAGAAATGCAATTCAAAGTCTCAGTCGTTAGGTTTCGATAGTTGGACCTAAGTTGTTCTGACAGGACCCCAGCGGAAACATTTATCTCTCAGACGCTGACTGACTTCATGGCCAGAATTTTTTGCTCGTCAGGCGAGTGCGCGTTCGACCCAAACAAGTGTGAAATGCCACTCGATATTTCAGTCGCCGAGCACGCGATGGACTTGGCAGCGTGCCCACCGACAATTAACAGGCCTATTAAGGCCATTAAAGTACCAATTAAATGAAATTTTTCGCTGCCCGTCCACCCTTAACGGTAGGCGGGCAGGTGAAAAGACCAAGCGGCCTTTGCGTTTTTTAGGGAACCTCATGCACGGGCGGGATGGGGATTTCCAACAGCGATTTAAAAATGAGATAAAAATTTGAACATCTCATTAATAACATGTTCCTGCTCATGTGTCAGAGTCACGTGAGGGGACATGTTTCTCGCCATTTCAAAAAATTCTTTATTTTTAATTTTTAAACCTTCAGCTCCCTGAGGTAGCTCTGTGCCTCAGGGAGCTTTTCCTGTGCGCAGTTGCGCGCTCTCCCTTGCCCCCACCAACACAGGCAGCGCTGAGCACTGCAGCGCGGGGTTCATGCGGGGCGGGCCTTAGTTGGCCTACCAGCATGAAACCGTGGTCATGTCTCGACCACGGGTGGCGGTCCGCTTCCAGAGTGTTCCCACTGCCTTCCCCTCCCCCACTGCTGAGCCCACCCGACGAGGGCAAAATCCTGGCCCATGTTTCCATTGTTGGTTTTTAACACCTTTTTTTTTCTATTTCCAAATAAATTCGCACTTTTATCAAATGAAATTCTTGTGACCAACAGAATGTAATTTGCTGTTGCTTCTTTTTTTCCCCCCCCCAACCCCACCCCCAGTCTGCTCGCTGTTTGCTCGCGGAGTCTACGCGATCTTTGGATTTTACGACAGGAAGACGGTAAACACACTCACATCGTTTTGTGGAGCTCTGCACCTTTCGTTCATCACTCCCAGCTTCCCCGTCGACACCTCCAACCAGTTTGTCATTCAGATGAGACCTGACCTACAGAATGCACTGCTCAGCCTCATCGAACATTACAAATGGCAGAAGTTTGTGTATATTTACGATGCCGATCGCGGTAAATAAACTTTCATCCCATCCTACATAGAATCATTTTGCAACCCATGCGGTGACTATACGTTGTAACCACAGTAAGCATTGCAGCCTCTCTGTAAATATTACTGTTCACTCATTAATATCTTGAGGCTTTCCAAATTTCGGGAATTGTGCATGAGATTGGAAATTTTCAAGCGTCGGGAAACGGTGCGAGGGAGAAACCGGGAACTACTGTCAGTTCAATAAAAGCAAAAAAAACTGCGGATGCTGGAAATCCAAAGCAAAAACAAAAATAACAATACCTGGAAATACTCAGCAGGTCTGACAGCATCTGACATGCGGTGAGGAATACAGTTAACATTTCGAGTCCGTATGACTCTTCAACAGAACTAAGGCAAAATAGAAGAGAGGTGAAATGTAAGCTGGTTTAAGGAGGGGTGGGACAGGTAGAGCTGGATAGAGGGCCAGCTAGATAAAGGAGAATCTCCACCTATCACTGGCCCTCTATCCAGCTCTACCTGTCCCACCCCTCCTTAAACCAGTTTATATTTCAGCTCTCTTCTATTTTTCCTTAGTTCTGTTGAAGAGTCATACGGACTCAACGTTAACTATATTCCACTGTCAGCCCAATGTTGGTTCTGGGGAAGTTACTAGAGTCTGTCATTATGGATTCAGTGACTGAGGGCTTGAATAAATATCAGCTAATCATAGAGAGTCAGCATGGATTTATTAAAGGTACGTCGTGTCTGACTACAAAGGAAACATTTGCAGGGTGATGAGGAAATTACAGGGGAGTGGGAGTAATTGGACAGCTCTTAAAGAGATGTTACAGACACTAAGATAAAAGAAAAATACTGCGGATGCTGGAAATCTGAAATAAAACAGAAAATGCTGGAAAAATTCGGCAGGTCTGGCAACATCTCTGGAGAGAGAAACGGAGTTAACATTTCGAGTCTAATATGACTCTTCTTCTCCAGACACAATGTCCTTCTGCCATGCTGTATGATCCTATGATTGAATGTTTTTATGATGAACCAAGTAGAAATTTTTTAACAGCCCTCTCAGCTTGTCCTGACACTTTCAGAGATTGGTGTACGTACATCCCCAAGTCTCTCTCTGTGCCTGCACCCCCTTTAAAGTTGTACCATTTAATTTATATTGCCTCTCCTCATTCTTCTGACCAAAATTTTTAACTTCACACTTCTCTGAAATAGATTTTATCTGCCTTGTGTCTGTCCATTCACCGGCCTATGTCCCACTGAAGTGTGTTACTTTCCTCCTGAATGTTTACTACACTTCTGAGTTTACATTTCATCTGCAAACTTAATATTATTTCCTGTATCCCCATTCTGTCAATAAATATATATATTAAAAAGAGCAGAAGTCCCAATACTGACCCCTGGGGAACACCATTGCATCCTTCCCTCCAGTCCGTAAAACAACTGTTCACTGCTACTCTCTGTTTCCTGTCTCTTAGCCAATTTCATGTCCCAGCTTTCACTGTCCCTTTAATCCTCAGAGCTTTTTTAGAAAGTCAATTATGTGGTACTTTATCAAGCACATTTTAAAAGTCCACATGCACAATACTAACTGCACTGCCCTCATCAACTCTCTCCATTACTTCATCGAAGAACTCAATGAAGTTCGTCAAACACAATTTTCCTTTAACGTCTTTATTATCCCATGTACTTCCAAGTGACAATTAATTAATTTTTCTCACCTGTACTCAGGGGAGAACACAATTGACTCAAAAAAGAAAGGCTTTGAAGTTTAACAAAGATCTCTCAGTACCAGAGACCTGGTGGAGAGGAGAGTGTTAAAAGCTCAGACGAATGTTCTTGTGCTTGACGGCAGAGTCTTTGCTGAACATTGATGTCTATTGTTCCTATTCAGGATTGTCCGTCCTACAGAAAGTGCTGGACACGGCTGCAGAGAAGAACTGGCAGGTGACGGCAGTCAGTGTTGAGACCACCACTGAAGAAGGTTATCGGATGCTCTTCAAAGATCTGGACAAGAGAAAGGATCGGCACGTCATCATTGACTGCGAGGCCGATAAACTCAGCACCATCATGAATCAGGTGACACTGGGCATATGCACTGGGCGGGCATGGGACAGACACCGGGCAACTGAGAGAGGGGGGAGGCAATCGGAAAAGAGGGCAATCAGAGGAGGAACAATTAAGCGATGGGGAGGGGTGATTGGTGAAAGAGAGGGGAGATCAACCGGGTGAGGGGATGGAGGTGGCAATGGGAGGGGTGGGTATAAAACAGTGGCCAACAGTGCCCCATGGTTGGAATGTGGAGCCTGGAGCAGCAAATATATGGAAGAATCCTACCAGTTGTGAAGTACTCACTTTCAGAAGCTCTCGGGGGGAGATGGTGGTGCAGTGGTAGTATCACTGGACTAGTAATCCAGAGACTTAGATTAATGCACTGGAGACATGGGTTCAAATTCCAACATGGCAGCTGGCGGAATTTAAATTCAATTAGCTAAATCTAGAATTGAAAGCTAGCTTCAGTAATGGTGACCATGAAGCTATCATCAATTGTTGTAAAAACCCCCTTGGTTCATTATGTCCTTTAGGGAAGGAAATCTGCTGTCCTTACCTGGTCTAGCCTACATGTGTCTCCAGACCCACAGCAATGTGGTTGACTCTTAAAAATGCCCTCTGAACGAGGGCAATTAGGAATCGGCAATAAATGCTGGTCTAGTCAGCGATGCCACATTCCATAAATGAATTAAAAGAAAGAAAGAATTATTTCAGCTCATTCCATCCAGCCCCCATTCTTGGAGCTGTCTAATTCTGTGGAAGATTTCCTCCGAATCACCACCGCTTCTCGAAAGGTGCACATTCTTCGGGGATGGAGGGAGTTCTGAGATCAGGGTTCCGGGATTAAGGAGCTTGCCATCTGGGTCACTCTCCTGCTGTGATTGTTAATATTTTTGCACCCATCACATAGGGCAAGCCTTGAGCTGGCTTCTACACTAGTAACAGAACGTGTTGCACTTTCTGTATTTTACAGATCATAAACATCGGAAAGCACATCCGAGGATATCAGTACATCTTTGCAAGCCTGGTAGGTTTACAACACAGCCTTACCACAGAAATGCTAATGTTGCATCGTTGTTCAAAGAGGGAGAAAGGGATGATCCGAGTAATCACAGACCAGTCAGCCTATCGTCAGCAGTAGGCAAATTATTGGAAAATTTCTGAAAGACATAAATCGTCATTTAGAAAGGCAGGGATTAACCAGCATTGATTTGTTAAGGGATGGTGGTGCCTGACTAATCTGATTGAATTTTTTGAGGAGGTAATGAGGGTAGCGCATTTGATGGGGATTTTAGCAAGGCTTTTGACGAAGTCCCACCTGGCAACCTGGTCAGGAAAGAAAAGAGTCAATGGGATTCAAGGGCAAGTAACAAGCTGGATCCAAAATTGGTTCAGTGGTATGAAGCAAAGGGGTAATGGTCAACAAGTGTTTTTCTGACTGGAAGGCTGTTTCCACTGGAGTTTATGAGAGTTTATGAGTACTGGGCCCCTTGCTTTTCATGTCAATGGTTTAGACTGAAATGTAGGGGGAGTGATTAAGAAGTTTGCAGGTAATGCAGAAATTGGCCATGTGGTTGATGGTGAGGAAGAGAGCTGTTGACAGCAGGAAGATATCAATGGACTGGTCAAGCGGGCAGAAAAAGACAAATGGAATTCAATCTGGAGAAGCATGAAATAATGCATTCAGGGAGGGCAAACAAGGCAAGGGAATACCAATAAATGGTAGGATACTGTGAAGTGTAGAGGAACATAGGGACCTCGGAGTGTCATGTTCACAAATCCCTGAAGATAGCAGGACAGGTGATAAGGTTGTTAACAAGGCATTCTGGATATGTCCCTTTATTAACTGAGGCATAGAACATAAGTGCAGGCAGGTTATGGGAGTGAAATATAAAACACACTTTAGACCACAGCTGGTGTACTGTACACAGTTCCGGTCACTGCATTATGGGAAGGACGTGATCGCATGAGAGAGGGAACAGAGGAAATTTAAGATGATATTGCCAGGAATACAGTATCATACCGAATGAAAGATTGTATAGGTTGAGGTTATTTTCTTTGGAACAAAGGATTCTGCGGGGGAGAATTCATTGAAGTGTACAAAATTATGAGAAACCGAGATAAAGTGGATAGGAGGGACCAATTTCTCTGAGCAGAGAGGTGAATAAACAAAAGGGAGAGATTTAAAGTAATTGGCAGAAGGGTTAGAGAGAAATTCAGTAATCCCAGCTCAGTCAGCGAGAGAACAGCCTGAATCCCAGCTCAGTCAGTGAGAGACCAGCCCTGAATCCAAGCTCAGTCAGTGAGTGACCAGCCCTGAATCCCAGCTCAGTCAATAGGTGACCAGCCCTGAATCCCAGCTCAGTCAGTGAGTGACCAGCCCTGAATCCCAGCTCAGTCAGCAAGTGACCAGCCCTGAATCCCAGCTCAGTGAGTGAGAGACCAGCCCTGAATCCCAGCTCAGTCAGCAAGAAACCGGACCTGAATCCCAGCTCAGTCAGTGAGAGACCAGCCCTGAATCCCAGCTCAGTCAGCAAGTGACCAGCCCTGAATCCCAGCTCAGTCAGTGAGAGATCAGCCCTGATTCCTAGCTCACTCAGCGAGAGACGAGCCCTCAATCCCAGCTCAGTCAGTGAGAGATCAGCCCTGAATCCCAGCTCAGTCAGCGAGAGACCAGCCCTGAATCCCAGCTCAGTCAGCGAGAGACCAGCCCTTAATCCCAGCTCAGTGAGTGAGAGACCAGCCCTGAATCCCAGCTCAGTCAGTGAGAGACCAGCCCTGAATCCCAGCTCAGTGAGTGAAAGACCAGCCCTGAATCGCAGCTCAGTCAGTGAGAGACCAGCCCTGAATCCCAGCTCAGTCAGAGAGAGACCAGCCCTGAATCCCAGCTCAGTCAGTGAGAGACCAGCCCTGAATCGCTGCTCAGTCAGAGAGAGACCAGCCCTGAATCCCAGCTCAGTCAGTGAGAGACCAGCCCTGAATCCCAGCTCAGTCAGAGAGAGACCAGCCCTGAATCCCAGCTCAGTCAGTGAGAGACCAGCCCTGAATCCCAGCTCAGTCAGAGAGAGACCAGCCCTGAATTCCAGCTCAGTCAGTGAGAGACCAGCCCTGAATCCCAGCTCAGTCAGAGAGAGACCAGCCCTGAATTCCAGCTCAGTCAGTGAGAGACCAGCCCTGAATCCCAGCTGAGTCAGCGAGAGACCAGCCCTGAATCCCAGCTCAGTCAGTGAGAGACCAGCCCTGAATCCCAGCTCAGTCAGTGAGAGACCAGCCCTGAATCCCAGCTCAGTCAGAGAGACCAGCCCTGAATCCCAGCTCAGTGAGTGAGAGACCAGCCCTGAATCCCAGCTCAGTCAGTGAGAGACCAGCCCTGAATCCCAGCTCAGTCAGTGAGAGACCAGCCCTGAATCCCAGCTCAGTCAGCGAGAGACCAGCCCTGAATCCCAGCTCAGTCAGTGAGAGACCAGCCCTGAATCCCAGCTCAGTGAGTGAGAGACCAGCCCTGAATCCCAGCTCAGTCAGAGAGAGACCAGCCCTGAATCCCAGCTCAGTCAGAGAGACCAGCCCTGAATCCCAGCTCAGTCAGTGAGAGACCAGCCCTGAATCCCAGCTCGGTCAGTGAGAGACCAGCCCTGAATCCCAGCTCAGTGAGTGAGAGACCAGCCCTGAATCCCAGCTCAGTCAGTGAGAGACCAGCCCTGAATCCCAGCCCTGAATCCCAGCTCAGTCAGTGAGAGACCAGCCCTGAATCCCAGCCCTGAATCCCAGCTCAGTCAGTGAGAGACCAGCCCTGAATCCCAGCTCAGTCAGTGAGAGACCAGCCCTGAATCCCAGCTCATTGAGAGACCAGCCCTGAATCCCAGCTCAGTCAGCGAGAGACCAGCCCTGAATCCCAGCTCAGTCAGTGAGAGATCAGCCCTGAATCCCAGCTCATTGAGAGACCAGCCCTGAATCCCAGCTCAGTCAGCGAGAGACCAGCCCTGAATCCCAGCTCAGTCAGTGAGAGACCAGCCCTGAATCCCAGCTCAGTCAGAGAGACCAGCCCTGAATCCCAGCTCAGTGAGAGACCAACCCTGAATCCCAGCTCAGTCAGTGAGAGACCAGCCCTGAATCCCAACTCAGTGAGTGAGAGACCAGCCCTGAATCCGAGCTCAGTCAGTGAGAGACCAGCCCTGAATCCCAGCTCAGTCAGTGAGAGACCAGCCCTGAATCCCAGCTCAGTGAGTGAGAGACCAGCCCTGAATCGCAGTTCAGTCAGTGAGAGACCAGCCCTGAATCCCAGCTCAGTGAGTGAGAGACCAGCCCTGAATCCCAGCTCAGTCAGAGAGAGACCAGCCCTGAATCCCAGCTCAGTCAGAGAGACCAGCCCTGAATCCCAGCTCAGTCAGTGAGAGACCAGCCCTGAATCCCAGCTCGGTCAGTGAGAGACCAGCCCTGAATCCCAGCTCAGTCAGTGAGAGACCAGCCCTGAATCCCAGCTCAGTCAGTGAGAGACCAACCCTGAATCCCAGCTCAGTCAGTGAGAGACCAGCCCTGAATCCCAGCTCAGTCAGTGAGAGACCAGCCCTGAATCCCAGCTCAGTGAGTGAGAGACCAGCCCTGAATCCCAGCTCAGTCAGAGAGAGACCAGCCCTGAATCCCAGCTCAGTCAGAGAGACCAGCCCTGAATCCCAGCTCAGTCAGTGAGAGACCAGCCCTGAATCCCAGCTCGGTCAGTGAGAGACCAGCCCTGAATCCCAGCTCAGTCAGTGAGAGACCAGCCCTGAATCCCAGCTCAGTCAGTGAGAGACCAACCCTGAATCCCAGCTCAGTCAGTGAGAGACCAGCCCTGAATCCCAGCCCTGAATCCCAGCTCAGTCAGTGAGAGATCAGCCCTGAATCCCAGCCCTGAATCCCAGCTCAGTCAGTGAGAGACCAGCCCTGAATCCCAGCTCAGTCAGCGAGAGACCAGCCCTGAATCCCAGCTCAGTCAGTGGGAGACCAGCCCTGAATCCCAGCTCAGTCAGAGAGACCAGCCCTGAATCCCAGCTCAGTCAGTGAGAGACCAGCCCTGAATCCCAGCTCAGTCAGTGAGTGACCAGCCCTGAATCCCAGCTCAGTCAGTGAGAGACCAGCCCTGAATCCCAGCTCAGTCAGTGAGAGACCAGCCCTGAATCCCAGCTCAGTCAGTGAGTGACCAGCCCTGAATCCCAGCTCAGTCAGTGACAGACCAGCCCTGAGTCCCAGCTCAGTTGCTTTTAAGCATTGAACAGAGCCAGGCTGTCTGTGGCACATGCCGGTAATATGCTTCTTTATGTTTGATTTGTATGAAGGGTTTATTGGACATGGATCTGGATAAGTTCCAGTATGCAGGGGCGAATGTGACAGGCTTTCAGATCGTGCGGCCTGACAGTGCTCAAGTATCAAAATTCCTGCAGCGTTGGAAGAAACTGGATGGCAAAGAGTATCAGGGAGTTGAGGGACATAAACTGAAGGTAGGAGGTTTTAGCACGCTACAGCTCACTCTGTCATCCAATATTCATTCTTCTTTCCTCATGAACACGAAGTCACTGCGTCACCCATACTGAGTGAGAATAATGTGGTCGAGACTCAGAGCGACTGATAATAAGAACATGGAAATAGGAGCAGGCACAGGGCATTTGGCCCCTCCAGTCTAGTGCACAATTCACTAAGATGCAGGTAGCAGGACAGGTGATAAGGTGGTTTACAGGGCATATGGGATATTTTCCTTTATTAACCAAGGCATAGGACATTAGAACAGACAGGTTATGGGAATATAATATATAAAGCACTGATTAGTCCACTGCTGGTGTACTGCGCACAGTTCTGGCCACTGCATTCTGGGAAGGATGTGATCGCACTAGAGAGGAGACAGAGGAAATTTAACGAATATGCACATTGAACCATTGTCAATGTGTTGGAGCTGATAAGTGATGGAATTAGAAAATGCATTTGTGCAATACTCAGCCATACAGCCAAACTTGTTCCCTCACTTCTTGCCCAAACCCTACACCTCTTGATTCCCTACCCGACAGTGTAAAGACCTGTCAGTCTCAGTCTTGAACATGCTCAATGACTGAGCGTTCACAGGGCTCTGGGGTAGAGAATTCCAAAGTGATCCTGGCTGAGTATTTCAGCGGCATTCTCAGTGCAAGGTGTGCCGGGCCCACAATCTACTGTCAGTGTTATTGGAAAGGGGATGGGGAAACACTCTTCCTAGTGAAGGAAGTTGAACTGAAGGATGGTAGGAGGAAGGCCTCGGAGTCAAGGATGAGGTGGAAAACCCAGAACTAGATATAGAGTGTGGCTCCCCTTCTGGGGCCAATTCCAATTGCTGGCCAGTGACTCCGGGTGGGTTTTTTAATGGGACAGGGGAGTTGGTGGAGGATGTCTCTTTAGTTAAATCATTTCTGGGTCCTGCAGTGATTTCTAATTGTGTGTAAGTTCGTAGCTCAGTGCGTCCTGCCCACTGACAGCTGCTGCCAGGAACCATGGTGTTCAGAGAGAGCCTGACACCTCTGGCACCATGCAGCACTGTCAGAATAAACTCCTGACGATAGAGTGAGCCTTTCAGGCAATTGAAGATTTCAACAGTTCACTGTTCACGCCCTGTCAACCTCTCGCTTGCACTGTGATACCTCAGCAGAGCACTCTCCGGATTCTCGAGTCCCAGTTCTCAGACAGGAGCTAATTCTCACTCCATGTCCCTTTCCCTTCCTGCAGTACACATCAGCCATGACCTTTGACGGAGTACTCGTGCTTTCGGAAGCCTTCAAGTATCTACGCAAGACACGGATTGACATTTCACGGAGAGGCAACGCAGGAGATTGTTTGGCAAACCCGGCTGTACCTTGGGGTCAAGGGATAGACATTCAACGAGCTTTACAGCAGGTACTGCACTGCGACCGAGCACTTCTGGGGATCCCTCGACACTGTCGCATCAAATACTCCCAGAGCAGGTACAGCATAGGGTTAGACACAAAGTAAAGCTCCCTCTACACTGTCCTCATCAAACACTCTCAGGACAGGTACAGCACAGGGTTAGATAGAGAGTAAAGCTCCCTCTACACTGTTCCCATCAAACACTCCCAGGACATGTACAGCATGGGGTTAGATACAGAGTAAATCTCCCTCTACACTGTCCCCATCAAACACTCCCCGGACAGGTACAGCACGGGGTTAGATACAGAATAAAGCTCCCTCTACACTGTCCCCATCAAATACTCCCAGGGCAGGTACATCACGGGGTTAGACACAAACTAAAGCTCCCTCTATACTGTCCCACCAAACACTCCCACGGTAGATACAACGTGAGATTACTTATAGAATAAAATTCCCTGTACACTGTCCCATCAAACACTTCCAGGACACATACAGCATGGGTTAGTTACAGAGTAAAGCTCCCTGTTCATGATAAGATTTGTTTTGTGTTTGACTGCACTCCAGGTTCGTAGTGACGGGCTGACTGGGAACATTCAATTTAATGAATATGGACATCGGACCAACTACACGGTCAACGTGTTGGAGCTGAAAAGTGATGGAATTAGAAAGGTAAATTCCTAATGCACTGTAGCTCCTCAAACTACACAAACTACCCTGCCCAACCACGGATACCCCCCAACCACGTGTACCCCTCAACCACGCACACTCCCCCAACCACGCATTCCACCCCCAGCCCTGTATACCCCCCCAACCACATCTAACCTCCAATCAGGTGTACTCCCCAATCACGCATACCTCCCCAACCATGCCTACCCTCCCCAACTACGAGTACTCCCCCAACCATGCATATCCCCCAACTATGCGTACCCTTCAACCACGCGTACCCCCCCAACCACGCATATCCCCCCAACCACACGTGCTCCCCCAACCATGCCTACCCCCAACCAAGCATATTCCCCAACCACGCGTACCTCCCCAACTATGCATACCACCCAACCATGCCTACCCTCTCATCACACGTACTTCCCCCCAACCATGCCTACCCTCCCACCACACGTACTCCCCCCATCCGTGCCTACCCTCTCATCACACGTACTCCCCCCAACCATGCCTACCCTCTCATCACACGTACTCCCCCCAACCATGCCTACCCTCCCACCACATGTACTCCCCCCATCCGTGCCTACCCCTCCAACCACACATATTCCACCAACCATGCATACTCCCTCACAACCACATGTACTCCCCCACAACCATGCATACTTTCCCATGCATGCCCCCCAACTATGCGTACCCCCCACCACACATGCTCCCTAACCATGTGTACCCAACAACCACACATACCCTCCAACCAAGCATACCCCCCAACCACGCATACCCCCACCAACCATACGTAACCCCCGCCAACTACGCGTAAATGTCAAACCACCTTAAGCCCACAAACATTATTCAAATGTCCACAAGTACCCCAAAAGTATATAGTTTGGGTTGGAAGATATGAGTGAGAGATGGGTAGGTGGGTTGGAGAGATATGGTGAAGTGGATAGATGGGGTTAAGGTTTATGTGGAGCAGGTTTGGTTGTGGGATATGGGGTGAAGGTGAATAGGTGGGGTTGAGTTATGTGGTGAGATGGGTAGGTGGCTTTGTGGGATATGGTGAGGTGGGTAGATGAGGCTGAGGAATATGTGGAGAAAGTTAGGTTGAGGGATATGGGGTGAAAGTGAATAGCTGGGTTTGTGGGGATAAGGTGAGTTGAGCAACTGGTCTGATGGATATTTTGACAAGTGGGTATAAGGTGATAGGTTTGTTGACTGTCCCTATTCCTGTTTTGTGGCAATATTAGTTTAGTGCTATGTGTCACAGAATAATGATGAGCCAATCTCAAATCACATTACTTCCCGGTCACATTACCCTTTCTATTAATACTACATCTTACAGATTGGTTATTGGAATGAAGATGACAAGTTTGTCGCAACAACAGGGGACCATCACATTGGCAACGACACCAGTGGCATCCAGAATCGGACATATTTTGTGACAACAATCTTAGTAAGTGTTACAGCTCTGAGTGTTATTCTTCACTGGCTTCCTGAGTGACCTGAACACTGGAATGAAAACAACTTCACACATTTTCAAAAATAGAGCCAAGACAGGTGGATAGAAATAAGATGGAGACCAGCCATGATCTCGTTCAATAACAGAACAGGCTCAAGGGGCTGAATGTCCTCCCCTCATTCCTATGGTACCCTCATGAGGTATTTACACAATCAATACATGTTGCAAGCTCTCTGAAGGGCAGGGAGCTCTCAAAGGTTTTGAGGATCATAGTAACAGGAGGAAACCATTCAGCTACTTGAGTCTGTTCTGCCATTCATGGAGCCCATGGCTGATCTGTATCCTAACTCCATTTACCTGCCTTGGTTCTGTAACCCTCAATATCCTTACCCAACAAAAATCTATCATAACAATAGCAAAATACTGCAGATACTGGAAATCTGAAGGTTAAAAACTGAAAATGCTGGAAATACTCAACAGTTCGGGCAGCATCTGTGGAGAGAGACAAACAGTTAAGGTTTCAGATGGGTTCTTCTGAAAAGTCATTGACCTGAAATATTAACTCTCTCACTCTCTCACTCTCTCTGTCTCTTTCTCTCTCTCTCTCTCTCTCTCCATAGATACTGTCAGACTTGCTAAGTATTTCCAGCATTTAATGCTATCATTTCAAACATCTGTAAATCTCGGATTTAACATTTTCAGTTGATCCCCAGCATCCACAGCTTTTTGAGGGAGAGATCTCCAGTTTTCCTCTGAACTTTGTGTGAAGAAGTGCTTCCTGCATCATTGCTGCATGTCCTGACTCTAATTTTAAGGCTCTCTCCCCTTGTCCTGGATTCTCCACATCGGAGGAAGTAGTTTCTCTGTGTTGACCCTATCAACTCCTTTTATCATTTAAAATTCTCCATTTAAGAGCACTTGACTCCGGCACATGGTTCAGTCCTAAAACATAAAGTTAGCACCACTAGCACAGCACTGAGGTGGGCCACCTGACTACAGGCTATGCGACAGGTAAGAGGAGTGACGGAGGATCAGACAGTATTCGTGAGATAGATCTCAGATGGAAGTGTTATCCCATGAGGTTTCTGCCAACCATTGAATCCCTGCCGCCTTACACCCTCTGTAACATTTAACTCATCCAAAACTCTGCTTCCTGCATCCTAACGCACACCAAGACCCATTCACCCATCGCCCCCTTGCTTGGACAAGTTCATTAACACTGTGGGCTGAATTTTGCCATCGGCGAGCAGGAACCGGGGCCCGCTCGCCGATGTGTAAAATGACATGGGATGACGTTTCATGTAGGGATTTAAAAAGTTGAATAAAGTTTTAGTGTTAATTATGGACATGTCCCGTCTCATGTGACAATGTCACATGAGGGGGACATATTAAGGATTTTTTTTCTCTATTTTTAATGTTTTTTTACAACTGTCAGTGATCTCCCTGAGGCTGACATTCTCCTGAATATCTAGCACATGACTGCTGATCTCACTGTTACATCATGACCTACATCACTCATTGCCATATGATTATACTCAGCATCACACTATATATATGGCAGATGATTCCATCCAACCCTTCCAAAACGCCAGACATAGTATGTTGAAAGGTCTCGGGTGCAGAAGCAATCCCATTTGGTCGGCAATAGAAGCAGTACTGGCCGAAGGGTGCAATGAATGTTTTTAGCAGTTTGGACTGTTCCTGTAGTGAGAGTTGGTAGAAGCTGCTATTTGCACCCAGTTTAATGAAAACTGAACTCCTCGCGTGTGTGTTCGGTAAGGGTTAATGTGGGACTGGGGAAACAGTACTGCCCAGATTATAACGTAGAGAGTTACATGGGGGTAGACTTTGTGTAGCGAGAGTCTGTGAGAAGTAGGCATTAACATAGCATCTAGACAGAGCTGTACCTTGGAGATATGTATATATCTGTGTGTTAACAATAAATAGTTTATTTTCAATCACACAAGCCTCCAAACCTCTTAGTGAGACAGCTAACAGCCTTACAACTTGCTGACGTATATTGGTTCTTGTCCGACAATGCCTTGCAAGATTTTAATATTCTCGTCCTTGTTTTCAAATCCCTCCATGACCTTACCCCTCCATATCTCTGTAAGCATCTGCACTTCTCCAGTTCTGGCCTCTTCCACGTTTCCCATTTTCGTCGCACCACCCTTGGCCCTCCACCTCTCTACCTCTCTCTCCACATTTAAGATGCTCCTCTGCAGTCCTGCTACATCCAGTCGTGAATGGTGGTGGATAATTAAACAACTCAATATCCCCATCCTCATTGATGGGGGCGCCCAGCACATCAGTGCAAAAGATAAGGCACATTTGCCACAACCTTCAGCCAGAAGTGCAGATTCCATCTCCGCCTCCTCTGGAGGTCCCCAGCATCACAGATGCCAGCCTTCAGCCAATTCGATTCATTCCACGTTATGTCAAGAAACAGCTGAAGGTACTGGATACTGCAAAGGCTATGGGCCCTGACAATATTCCAGCAATAGCACTGAAGACTTGTGCTCCAGAACTTGCCGTGCCCCTAGTCAAGCTGTTCGAATACAGCTACAATACAGGCATCTACTCGGCTATGTGGAAAATTGCCCAACTATGTCCTGCACACAAAAAGCAGGATAAATCCAACCTGGCCAATTACCGCCCCATCAGCCTACTCTCCATCATCAGTAAGGTAATGGAAGGGGTCATCAACAGTGCTATCAAGCAGCACTTGCTTAGCAATAACCTGCTCATTGACAACGTCCAGTTTGGGATCCTCCAGGGCCACTCAGCTCCTGACCTCATTACAGCCTTGGTTCAAAAATGGACAAAAGAGCTGAACTCCCGAGGTGCGGTGAGAGTGACTGCCCTTGATATCAAGGCCGCATCATTTGACCAAGTGTGGCATCAAGGGGCCCTAGCAAAACTGGAGTCAGGGGGAAAGCTCTCCACTGGTTGGAGTCATACCTAGCACAAAGGAATATGGTTGTGGTTATTGGATGTCAGTCATCTCAGCTCCGAGACATCACTGCAGGAGTTCCTCAGGGTGGTATCCTCAGCCCAACCACCTTCAGCTGCTTCATCAATGACCTTCCTTCCATCGCAAGGTCAGAAGTGAGATGTTCACTGATGTTTGCACAATGTTCAGCACCATTTGCAATCCTCAGATCCTGAATCAGTCCATGTCCAAATGCAGCAAGACCTGGACAAATCCAGGCTTGGGTTGACAAGCGGCAAGTAACATTTGCGCCACACAAGTGCCAAGCAATGACCACCTCCAAGAATAGAGAATCTAACATCGCCCCTTGACGGTCAATGGCATTACCATCACTGAATCCCCCACTATCAACATCCTGGGGGTTACCATTGACCAGAAACAGAACTGGACTAGCCATATAAATACTGTGGCTACAAGAGCAGGTCAGAGGCTAGGAACCCTGTGTGAATAACTCACCTCCTGACTCCCCAAAGCCTATCCACCATCCATAAGGCACAATTCAGGAGTGTGATGGAATACTCTCTACTTATCTGGATGAGTGCAACTCCCACAATGCTCAAGAAGCTTCACACAGTCCAGGATAAAGCAGCCCGCTTGATTGGCTCCACATCCACAAACAGTGGATCCACAAACTCCCTCCACCACTGATGCACAGCAACAGCAGTGTGTACCATCTACAAGATGCATTGCAGGAATTCACCAAGGCTCCTTAGACAGCACCTTCCAAACCCATGACCACTGCCATCTAGAAGGACAAGGGCAGCAGATAGATGGGAACACCACCACCTGGAATTTCCCCTTCAAGCCACTCACCAACCTGACTTGGAAATATATCGCCGTTCCTTCACTGTCACTGGATCAAAATCCTGGAACTCCCTTCCTAACAGCACTGTGGGTGTACCTACACCACATGGACTGCAGCGGTTCAAGAAGGCAGCTAACCACCACCTTCTCAAGAACAACTAGGGATGGGCAATAAATGCTGGCCCAATCAGTGAAGCCCACATCCAGTGAATGCATTTAAAAAAACCTACCTCTTTGGCCAAGATTATGATCACCTGTCCCAATATCTGCTTACGTGGCTTGGTATCAAATTTTGTTTGATAATACTCCTGACAAGTGGCTTAGGACGTTTTACTAGTGTAAAGATGCCAAATAAATGCAGACTATTGTTATGGTTGAGATGCACATCTGTTGCTGAATAACTGAAGTCTAGCATGAAATCCATTTGAAAAGATCATATCAACAAATAATCAAAAAATCTCCAGTTTCAATTCATTGCTCTCATGGTAGGATAGAACTAACAACCCTTTTAGGCAACATCAAAATTGAAGCACAGGTTTTAGAAGCCGAAAGTCAAGCTCTTTATTTCCATTGGAGACTAACACCATCTCTAACAAAATACAATTAAGCACCTGGCGGTATATCTCAGCTCTACTAACCTCACAAAGGTCTGAGACCAACACAAATAATTGATGGTGTGGGAATCTCAGGTATATTGTAGCAAGTCCTGGGAGTCATGACCTCACACCCAGCCTCACCTACCCTGGGAGCAAGGATAGCATGGCCTGGTCACTGTTTGTTTGTAGCCACTGATGTGAATGAAACCATTCAGGATTGGGCCCTGTAGCATGAGTTCTGTCAATGGGAGGAATCAACGAAAGAAACAGGGTAAGCTGTGAAAAGTAAAGACTCTCGATAAATAACAAGAAATGTCTAATGAGGGATTAGGTTAAAGGTTTCACTTTCAGTGTTAGTGGAGACTGGAGAACACGGTAGCAAATAATTCAATCACAGGAACAAAATAGATAGGAGCAGGAATCGATCAGATAGCCCCTTCAGCCTGCTCTACCATTCAATAAGATCTTGGTTGAACTTCTACTTCAACCCCACTTTCCCATTTTATCCCTCTGTCCCTTAATTTCCTTGGTGTCCAAAACCCTAGCCGTCTAAGCCTTGCATATACAAGAACTGGGCGTCCATTGTCCTCCGGGTCGAGAATTCCAAGGATTTACAACCTCTGAGTGAAGAAATTTCTCACCTCAGTCCTGAATGGCCAACCTCTTATCGTGAAGCTGTATCTCCTAGTTCTCGGCTCTGCAGGAAAAACAATTTCTGAGGATCTATATCCTCAGAATTTTTTGTGCTATAATGAGACCGTCTCTCATTCTTCTAAACTCCAGAGTGAATAGGCCCATTCTACTCAAGCTCTCCTAACAGGACAGCCCCCTCATCCCAGGAATCAATCTTTCTTCCTTCATTCCTTAGGTAAGGGGACCAAAACTGTACACAGTACCCCAAACCAAAGCCCTATATAATTACAGAAATACTTCCTTGCGTTTATGCTTTAACTTCCTTGCAATTAAGACCAATATACCATTTGCCTTCCTAATTTTTTGCTGTACCTGCATGTTAACTTTCAGTGATTTATATACAAAGACTCCCAAATCCTTCTAAAATATCACTATTTCCCAGTTGCTCACCATTTCAAAAAATGTTCTTTTTTTCATTCTTCTGACCAAAGTAAATCATTTCACACTTCCTCACATTATGCTCCACCTTCTTACCCAATTGCTTAACTGGTCTATATCTCTGTACAACCTCTTTATATCCTGCTCACAGCTTACTTTCCCATTAATCTTAAAATAATGGATTGGTTTGTAGCAGTCTCTGGCTGGGTGAATGTGGAGGCCCATTCCACACACAGAAAATTTGATCCCACAGAATCACAGAATTGTTACAGTGTAGAAGGAGGCCATTTGGCCCATCAAGTCTGCACCAGCCCTCTGAGCATTTTAACTTAGTGCCAATCTCCCTCCTTTTTCATGTATCCCTGCACATTGAAATCCCGGATTTCATTATTCTGAGTTGGGACACTCCACCCCAGGACTCCTGCTGGATCCTGCATATGACAGCTTGGAGCATAGCTGCGAAGCCCCCAGTGATGGCTCACAGTCTAGGCTCCACACCAAACATATTGGAACCATATCACCGTTCCTTCACTGTCGCTGGATCAAAATTCTGGAGCTCCTTCCCTCACAGCGCTGTGGGTATGTTTACATCACATGGACTGCAGTGGTTCAAGAAGGTGGCTCACCACCACTTTGTCAAGGGCAATTAGGGAGGGGCAATAAATGCAGGCCTAGCCACCGACGCCCACATCCTTTGAACAACAAAAAATAAAAGACGCCATTTAGGTGAGCAGCTCTACATATATGAGGACAAACTGGGGGAGTGGGAGTGTTTTTTTCCTTTATTTTTTTCACGGGTTGTGGGCGTCACTGGCAAGGCCAGCATTTGTTGCCCATCCCTAAATGCCCTTGAGCTGAGTGGCTTGCTAGGCCATTTCAGAGGGCAGTTAAGAGCTGTGGGTCTGGAGTCACATGCAGACCAGACCGGGTAAGGATGGCAGATTTCCTTCCCTAAAGATGGTGTTGGATGAACTGGGAATAGTTGAAAGGCCAAGGTGATGCCCTGTTGACTGCGTGGTTTGTGTCTGCAGGAACCCCCTTATGTGATGTTGAAGAAGAACCACGATCAGCTAGAGGGCAATGATAAGTACGAGGGTTACTGCGTGGAGTTGGCAGCAGAGATCGCCAAACACGTCGGCTTCAAGTACAAGCTTGCAATCGTGGCGGACGGAAAATATGGAGCGAGGGATCCAGACTCTAAAGTGTGGAATGGCATGGTCGGAGAGCTCGTGTATTCAGTGAGTCTCATGTGCCTGTTTCATTGATTGGTGTGGGTCTGCATTGTGTACCATACTCAGGCTAGTCGTGCAAGGTCCTGTGTGGTATATGGTTGGCTTTTAGTGAAACATTAAATGGCCTCTAAAAACAGAGACGGTCTACAGAAATACATTTACAGTAACACTGAGCACAGTCCCTGGGAAATCTCTGTGGGGCTGACTTCAGTTTTGGGATGAATGATAAAATATCACTGACAAAAAAGGTAGCTTTCTTCTAGCCTGGACAAAGGGAGAGAAAATAAAGTCAAGATAAGAAGAAATAAGTCCAGCGGGACAAGGACTGGTTGCAACAATGGGTCTACCAGGACAGTCCTGTTTGTGAATTTTGGGAAGGAGGTAGAAGAGGGCTATACGGGGCTGGGGGACTGTGAGGTTGGAAGCTGTGGAGGGAAGACCTCCAGTGAAGGTTAGGTCAGTGACAGTCCTGGCAACAATGGTTTGATATACAGTGGTGGGATCATAGTCCAGGGGGAGCTAGGAGGAAGTGTTTGAGAGATGGCACTCAGCCTCTGCAAGGTAAAGGTCAGTACACCAGACAACAATAGCACCACCCTTGTCAGCAGGTTTGATAACTTTTATATCTTGATTCTATGAGTTCACTAGTCAAGTAAACTCGAATTACACACCTTCATATACACTTGTTAGTCGATGCTTGCCATCAATAATGGAGACTGACATAAGAACAAACTGTGATTGTTTATTGTAACAGAAGGCAGAGCACCAAAACCTTGCATGGGCTCCCACAACCGCTTCCAGCTCTAGATTTACCATGCTGTATAGTGATTGGTCAGTGCTGTCACATGGTTAGTCCACTTGCATTCTCTTAAAGGTATATGGTGCTCCACTTTACCACAATAACAAAGTCAGGATTGGACCCAAGAGAACAGAGTGCAGCAAGTTCAGAAAGAGGCAGGAGCTCTAAAGAAAAGTCATACAGACTTGAAACGTTAATCGTGTTTCTCTCTCTAGAGGTGCTGCCAGGCCTGTTGCGTTTTTCCAGCATTTTCAGTTTTTATTCCTTCTCGTCTAGGTTTGCTTTGTTTCAGGTATAGAAGTGCACCTTCATTTTTATTGAGAAGACCAGGTGCAGGATTAGGACCCCAGTGTGTGCAGCAAGATAGCCCTGTGTACTGAAAGAGAGCCCAGTGTACTGAGAGAGAGCCCAGTGTACTGAGAGAGAGCCCAGTGTACTGAGAGAGAGCCCGGTGTACAGAGGGAGCCCCAGTGTACAGAGGAGCCCAGAGTACAGAGGAGCCCAGTGTGCAGCTTATATAATTCTTTTCATTACCGCCAGATGTCTCAAAGCACTTTACAGCCATTGAAATACTTTTGAAGTGTAGGAAACATAGCAGCCAATTTGCACACAGCATACTCGCACAAAAGACAATGTAATAATGACCAGATAATCTGTTATCATGATGCTGATTGCAAGATAAATATTGGCCAGGACATGAGGGAGACCTCCCCTGCTCTTCTTCACAATACTGCCATGGGTTCCTTTACATCATTAATTTTTGTGCTGGAGCCCTGGAGTGGGACCTGAACCATTGACTCAGAGGTGAGTACCAGCTGAGCCACAACTGACATCACATGTGCAGAGAGAGCCCAGTGTACACACAGCCCTGTATACAGAGGGAGCCCATTATACAGAGGAAGCTCAGTGTAAAGCAGTGATTTCTGATTGCTTTAGGCAGGGTGAGCATACAGCTACTTAACATGCCTCACATGAAATGTAACTTCAAAAAGACCCAGTCACAATGTTGTGACATTATTTATTGTATTACTAATTAACTCAACAACCTTTATTCTAATGTGTTGACACTATTTATTCCATTACTAACAAAAACAACAACCTTTGGCTACCAATTTTCTCTCCATCTGTCTTGAGTTCTAAGGCTACATTCCAACCACCATTTGACATTGGTACTGTAGTGATTTGCTCTTTACTTCCCTCCGAAGTGGTTGAGTGAATCACTCAGTTATACAAGGAATGGATAGTAAGTGCCAGCCTATCCAGGGGTGCCACCATCCCAGAAATGTATGAAATTTGCCCCCTTATCTAACACCAGTCTATGAACACATGGGGCAATATTAACACTAGAGACTTGAAGGAGTGCTGCATTGTTGAAGTGACAGTACTGAGGGAGTGCTGCATTGTTGAAGTGACAGAACTGAGGGAGTGCTGCATTGTCAAAAGGACAGAACTGAGGGAGTGCTATACTATCGGGGGCAGGACTGGGGGAGCACTGCACTGTAAGGGAGCAGGACTGAGGGAGTGCCGCATTTTTGAAGATGTCACCTTTCACTTTAAACCAAAACCTCATCTGCCTTCTCAGGTAGAGGTAAAGGATCCCATGACACTATCTGAAGAAAAGCAGAGGAGTTTTCCCTGGAGTGTTTCTCTCTACCTACAGGAAAAATCTCAGATCAAATAGAAAGAAGAATTTGCATTTCTATGGTGCCTTTCACAGCCTCACATCATCCCAAATTGCACCACAGTCAATTAAGTACTTTTCAAGTGTATTCATTATTGCAGCCAATGTGTGCACAGCAAGCTCCAACAAAAAGCAATGCAATAAACAGCCAGGTCATTTGGTTTGCTTGACCTTGTTTATTGAAGAACGGATGTTGGCCAGGATACCGGAGAGCTTTCACATGGTATCAGAAGGTATAAGTGAATGAGTATATGGGCAGTGAAATGACTGTTAATTCCGACACATTTTGTCTTTCAGAAAGCCGATATCGCAGTGGCCCCATTGACCATCACCTTGGTGCGGGAGGAGGTCATTGACTTTTCCAAACCTTTCATGAGTTTGGGGATCTCCATCATGATTAAAAAACCCCAGAAGTCCAAGCCGGGGGTCTTCTCCTTCCTGGACCCCTTGGCGTATGAGATCTGGATGTGCATTGTGTTTGCCTACATTGGCGTGAGTGTGGTCCTGTTCCTGGTTAGCAGATTCAGCCCCTATGAGTGGCAAACGGAGGAGTACGAAGACGGACCCGATGCCCAAAGTCTCGACCAGACCAACGAGTTTGGAATATTTAACAGTCTCTGGTTCTCTCTGGGCGCCTTTATGCAGCAAGGATGCGATATTTCGCCAAGGTTGGTCTTTTAAACCTTCACCTTTGTGCATTTTCGGTCCCAATCTGATGCCATGGTGCATATATCTCTATTCGCTTTTTTTTAATAGACCCTTTTTATTCTCTTTTTATTCCAAAAAAAAAAATCTCTGGTCCAAAAGGAGATAAAGGATTTCAATTAAAAAAAGACCCTGTTTTTCTATCAGGAGTGGAAATGGAAGAGCGATGTACGTGTACGATCGCTGATCTATTTCCAGAAAACATTATATACACCATTCCGAGACCGTAAAATGCATAGAGTTAGTGTAGGGCACACAGTCCGCTTGGAGGGCTACCGTGTTTTTGCTGCATATACCCATTTTACGGTCCACGGTTAACGTGTATATAAATAACTAAGCATTTCAAAACAAAACAATTATTATTATTGGCAATCTTGAATTTGAGTCAAAGTGAGAGCAGGTTACTATGTTGTTGCAAAGCATGTGAGTGGCTCAGATTGTAAAGCAATCATCTTGTGCATGGCCTTTGATGATTGGTGGCTGATCTTGCAATGGTGTGTGTGTGTGTGTCTGTGTGTGTCTGTGTGTGTCTGTGTGTAGTTAGGAGTGGGGGGGTGGTTAAGCATCTGATCTGACTTTCCATAACTCCAAGCAAAGAGTGAATCGGGTTGAGGGTTGATCCTTTCCCGGCACTCTCCCGCTGGGCTAGGTCGGGGTTAAAATCAATTCCCGAGTTATGAGGTGAAAGTGGTCTCAGTCGGGAACGTGAAATGGGAATGAGAGAGAATGTACTGCCAGTTTTGCACTGCGCCCAATCTCCTGCCATTGATTTCAGTGGATCTAACAAGGCTGCTGCTTCGTTCATTAGCCTGGAAGAAGCATTACTGATGAATAACGCAACTA
This sequence comes from Carcharodon carcharias, assembly GCF_017639515.1. Lineage (NCBI taxonomy): Eukaryota > Metazoa > Chordata > Chondrichthyes > Lamniformes > Lamnidae > Carcharodon > Carcharodon carcharias. The sequence continues at coordinate 18,004,184 of NC_054474.1, forward strand.
TAAGCTATTCCAAACTGTCTTTTGGCATTTCTTGACTGGTTGGCACCAGCACTTTCTAATATCACTGTGCCTAGCGTTGTCTGTGAACTTCAGAGTATCATACAAGCATTGGATCATGGAATCAGAATCATACAGCACAGGAGGAGATCTTTTGACCCTTTGTGCCTGGATTGGCTTTTAGAAAGAGGTGTCGAATTAGAAGCACTTCCCCTCTCTTTCCCTGTACCCTGCGAATATTTCTTGCTCAAGAGTTTATTCAATTTCCTTTTGAAAATTATTGCTGAATCTACTTTCACCACCTTTTCAGGCAGTGAGATCCAGATCAGAATAACTCACTGCATAATTTCTCCTCATTTTGCCTCTGATCCATCTGCCAATTATTTTAAATTTGTGTCCTCAGCTTACCAAAGCTCCTGTCACGGCAAACAGTTTCTCCTTATTTGCTCTATCATGATTTTGGACATGTCTATTAAATCTGCCCTTAATCTTCTTTGCTCTAAGGAGAACAAAGACAGCTTTGCCTGTCTCTCCACATACTGAAGTTCTTCATCCTTGTTATCATTCTAATAAATATTCGCTTCAGCACCTTGATGCCCATATTAAAGTGTGGCTCCTAGAATTAAACACAGTATTCCAGATCAGGTCTATTCACTGTTTTATAATACCTCAGTTTCACTAATTCGCTTTTGTACTCAATTCCTCTCTTAATGAAGTCACAGATTCCATATGCTTTTTTACAGAATCCTCAACTTGTTTGCCACTTTCAAAGATTTGTGCACATACTCATCCCCCAGGACCTGCATCCCTTTAAAATTATACCATTTAGGTGAAATTGTCTCTCCTCACTTTTCCTTCCAAAATGTATCACTATCCATTTCTCTGCATTAAGTTTCACTTGCCATATGTTTGCCAATTTCACCTTCCTGTGTATGCCCTCCTGAAGTCTGTTAATATCCTCCTCCGTGTTTACTGCATTTCCAAGAGTTGTGCATCTGCAAACTTTGAAAATAAGCCCTTTATACCCAAGTCCGTTTATGTCAAAACGAGTAGTGGTCCTAATACCGACCCCTGGAGATACCACTGTATAATTCCTTCCAGTCTGAAAAACACCCATTGACCACAACTCTCTGCCCTCTGTACCTTAACAAATTTTGTATCAAGCTTGTCACTGTCCTTATTATCCTATGGGTTTCAATATTGTTAACAAGTCTGTTAGGTGGTACTTTGTAAAATGCCTTTTGAAGGCTCATATACACTTGAATCACACTGCCCTCATCAACCATCTCCATTACTTCATCAAAGAACGCAACCAAGTTAGTCAAACATGATTTGCCTTTAACAAAGGCATGCTGAGTTTCATTTTATTAATGCATGATTTTCCAAATGCCAATTAATTGTGTCTTGGATTATGTCTCCAAAAGTTTCCCTACCACTAATGTTAAGCTCTTGGCCTGTAGTTGCTATGTTTAACCCTCTTCCCTTTTTGAACAGGGATGTAACATTTGCAATCATCCAGTCCTCTGGCACTACCTCCATATCTAAGGAGGATTGGAAGAGCCTTCACTATTTCCACTCTTACTTCTCGCAGTAAGATAGGATGCACCCCAATAAGACTTGGTAATTTTTCTACTTTTATTGTTCCTCTTCATCTATTTTCATCCTTTTTTTTCTACTACCTCCTCCTTTACTGCTACATTGGCAGTGTCCTCTTCTTTAGTGAAGACTGATGTGAAATACTCATTCAGCACCTCAGCCATGCCTTCTGCATCCATTTTGGTCACTAATCTATCCTACCCTTTCTTTGACCACCCCTTTACTATTTACGTGTTTATAAAACACTTTTGGATTCATTTTTGTGTTAGATACTAATCTATTCCCATATTCATTCTTTTTTTGGTTCTTCCATAGGATATGGGTTTTGCTGGCAAAGCCAGCATTTATTGCCCACTCCAAATTGCCCTTGAGAAGGTGGTGGTGAGCTGCTTCCTTGAACTGCTGTAGTCTGCCTGGTGTTAGTACACCCACAGTGCTGTTGGGGGAGGGTAGTAGGGGGAGTGCCAGGATTTTGACCCAGGGACAGTGAAGGAGATATAGCTCCAAGTCATGATGTGTGGTTTGGGGGAGAACTTGCAGATGGTGGTGCTCCTGTACATTTTCCACCCTTGTCCTTCTAGGTGGTAGAGGGTTTGGAAAGTGCTGTCGAAGAAGGCTTGCTTGCTGTAGTGCATCTTGTGGATGGTACACACTGCTGCCACTGTGTGTCAGTAGTCAAGGGAGTGAATGTTGAAGATGGTGGATGGGGTGCCAACCAAGAGGGCTGCTTTGCCCTGGATGATATTGAGCTTCTTGAGTGTTGTTGGCGCTGCACTCATCCAGGCAAGTGGAAAGCATTCCATCATACTCTTGATCTGTGCCTTCTAGATGGTGGACAGGCTTTGGGGAGTTAGGAGCCGTGTTACTCATGGCAAAATCCCCAGCTCCTTATTGGCTCTTGTCTGGACAAGTTTCTTTGCCTCTCTTATTTAGATTTTTTTAGACCTCCTCTGTACTTTCTGTTTTCAACTTGGTCCCTACTAGTTGGTGGACTTTACATTTATTGTCATCCTCCTTACTCTATTTCTTTTCAACCTCTATATCCATAGTTATCCAGGAAGCTCCGCCTTTGAATGCTCTTCTTTGTCCTGAAGAGGAATGTGTCTACTATGTACATAAACTGTCTCCTCTTTGAAGGCCTCCCAATGGTTTAAAAAAGTGTGTTGATGAGCAGGATCACAGCATTTGGAATGTCTTTAAGCTGGAATGGGATTTAAAGACCCTCCATCACTAAAAGTAGCAATGCAAGTTAATAAGGCCAAAAATAGATTCATTTGGAAAGGTGAAGAAAGATTAAAAAAAAAGTTGATAGCAGGTCAATGGTTGAGGATCAGGAACAACAACTCTGAAACATGTAGTTAAAGGTAACTTGACAGGTCCAGGGGGAGTGGCCTAGGTAAGATAGTGAAAGTATTAAATCTATTACTTTATTCTTTCACGGTACATGCACATCTCTGGCTAGCCCAGCATTTATTGCCCATCTCTGATTGCCCTTGAGAAGGTGCTGGTGAGCTGCCTTCTTGAACCGCTGCAATCCATGTGGCGTAGGTACACCCACAGTGCTGTTAGGGAGGGAGTTCCAGGATTTTGATCCAGCGACAGTGAGGGAACAGCAATATATTTCCAAGTCAGGATGGTACGTGACTTGGAGGAGAGCCTATAGGTGGTGGTGTTCCCATGTATCTGCAGCCTTTGTCCTTCCAGGTGGTAGAGGTCCTAGGTTTGCAAAGAAATTTAGGATGTGAAATTGGGCTTGGTAGCACCCATCATTTAACAAAGGACAAAGAACAAAGAACAAAGAAAAGTCCAGCACAGGAACAGGCCCTTCGGCCCTCCAAGCCTGCGCCGATCATATTGCCCGTCAACTAAAACATTTTGCACTTCTGGGGTCCGTATCCCTCTATTCCCATCCTATTCATGTACTTGTCAAGCTGTCTCTTAAACACCACTATCGTACCTGCTTCCACCACCTCCTCTGGCAGCGAATTCCAGATACTCACTCCCCTCTACGTAAAAAACTTGCCCCGCACATCTCCTTTATATTTTTCTCCGCTCACCTTAAATCTATGTCCCCTAGTAATTGACTCTTCCACCCTGGGAAAAAGCTTCTGACTATCTACTCTGTCCATGCCACTCATAATTTTGTAAACTTTTATCAAGTCGCCCCTCAATCTCTGTCACTCTAGTGAGAACAATCCGAGTTTCTCCAACCTCTTCTCATAGCTAATAACCTCCAGACCAGGCAGCATCCTGTTAAACCTCCTCTGCACCCTCTCCAATGCCTCCATATCCTTCTGGTAATGTGGCAACCAGAATTGCACGTAATATTCCAAGTGTGGCCTAACCAAGGTTCTATACAGCTGCAGCATGACTTCTCAGCTTTTGTACTCAATACCCCTGCTGATGAAGACAAGCATGCTATGTGCCTTCCTGACTACCTTATCCACCTGCCTTGCCACTTTCAGTGACCTGTGGACCTGTACACCCAGATCCCTCTGCCCGTCAATGCACTTAAGGGTTCTGCCATTTACTGTATAATGTATTAGACCTTCCAAAATGCATTACCTCGCATTTAACTCCAGATTAAACTCCATCTGCCATTTCTCCGCCCAAGTCTCCAACCGATCTATATCCCGTTGTATCCTTTGACAATCCTCTTCACTATCTGCAACTCCTCCAACCTTAGTGTCGTCTGCAAACTTACTAATTAGCCCAGTTACCTTTTCCTCCAAATCATTTACGTATACTACAAACAGCAAAGGTCCCAGCACTGATCCCTGCGGAACACCACTAGTCACAGCTCTCCATTCAGAAAAGCATCCTTCCACTGCGACCCTCTGTCTTCTATGACCAAGCCAATTCTGTACCCATCTTGCCAGCTCACCTCTGTCTTATGTGCTATGGGTGTTGTTCAGGGACCAAAATAGCACTCAATGTGTGTGCACAAACTTCTGCCATGGGCATCTTGGTGAGGGTGTTAGCTGCTTGTAGTTAACATCTACTGGAAAGCAAAGCAGATGGCTCATGTGCCGACCAGTATGCAAAACTGATTTGTAGCCACCAATGGTAATTTGGAGCTCAATGGCCTGAATTTCACCCTCCCCCGCCAGCAGATTTTTAGGTGGGGTGGGCGGGGGGGGTGGGAGTATGAAATTGAAGGAACGAGATTGCCTCTGGGTATCCACCTGACTCAACCTCGCAGCAATTTTCGTTCTCTTCTGACTTCGGTCAACACCCCACCCCCACCTTAAGATCCAGTGGCCACTGGACCTTCGTCCCCATCCCTGGTCTCTCCCCCGACACCCCAATCGCCCAGTTTCCGCTCGCCCTCCAGGCCATCCCACCCTTCCTGCCCTGGGACCCCCAAAAACCTACCCTGCTGTCCGGTCCCGGGAATTAGGCCCTGGCATGTTGAAGCACTTCCTCATCTGCCTACTTCAGCTCCCGTCGCTGCAGGGACTAGAGAGTTGCCAGCCTATCTTACTGGCCGGCAGCAATTTAAGACGGGCCTTCCTCCTGAGTGAGGGGAGCAAGCCCCGTCCGCAGCCAATTGACACTCGTTCAAGTGTGAAATGTCTGCAGGGCATTCAGAGTCAGTGAGGATCGGGGAGGGAAACCCTGCCATCTGAAATATTCAGGCCAATGTCATCTCTTAACCCCATACAGCTGAACGCACGTTAAGCCACAGAAAGGATTCCCCCACCAGTGTGATTCAAAGGGATCATCAACCCCTGATAGATAATTTACTATTTGATTAGTTTTCTTTTAATTTATTCACACTATGTGGTATGGCTGGCAAGGGCAGCATTTATTTCTCATACCAGTTGCCCTTAACTAAGTGCCTCAATAGGCTGCTTCAGAGGGAAGTTAAGAGGGAAGAACATTGCTGTGGACCAGGAGTCACAAATAGGCCATACCAGGTAAAGACAGCAGATATCCTTCCCTTAATGATACCAGTGAACCAAATAGACTTTCATGACAACTTGCTAGTAACGTGGTCACCATTACTGATACCAATCTTTTTATTCCAGATTTAATTAGTAGCTAAATTTAGATTGTGAAATCATGGGCTGTATTTTACAGGTCATTCACAATAAGAGGTTGTGGTGGAAGAATTAATCCAGGGGTGGTCTTTTGGTTTAAGCTGGTTGATTTTCAAGACAACTCCTCAGTGCCGCTGACTTCCAAGTAGCTTCTACACAAAGTGTTCCAGCTGTTATCTTTTTATTCTGTTTAGATGGGATAATCAACGCCCATCACCTGTTTAACTAACAATTGGTTTGAACAAGGTGATTGCCATATTAACACCCGCGGCTGGGAAAGCAGGTGAGTGGTATGCTCATCACCTGCCTGTCTGCCCCAACACGATTTAATGGGTAACAGGTGGTATGAGATGCCAGCACCCAACAAGCAGCCCAGTGGGTTTTAACCCTGTGGGCTGCTGATTAAAAGGGTTGATGTGGGGGAGGTGGTACCTCTTGCTGGGCCCCCAGTGCAAATCAAAGTCCATTTGCATAGTTCCCCCCCCCCAGCCCCAGCCCACCTAACCCCGGCCACATCCACCCTGCTCCTCTGCCCTGTGCAACATGCCCCACCACCACCCCCACTCACTGAGGTCTGTCCACCTGTCCCAAGTGAGATCTCAGACTTACCTGGATGTCTGGCACCCTTGGTAAACATCAGCTCCTTGGTCCACCTGCATTACAAGCAATGGCCACCACCCCTGTCGGTGCTGCCAGTGTGCAGAGCTACCAGCCTCCGATTGGCCGGCAGGGTTTGCTCCTGGAGCTGGATGGAAATCTCACCTCACACTAATTAAAGGGCCATCGCCTGAAAAGGTTAACGCAGGGAGAACTGGCTAAGCCGAGGTAGGATTGCACCTGACATTTATGTTGGGGTGGGAGGAGCCCCACCCTCAGCACATAATCCAGCCTCACGTTTCTAAACCATTCAACCTGCCCGTTGCATCACTATTATGGAGATAAAACCACTATGCTACTGTTCCACGGCTTTTTTTTAAGCAGTTGCTATTGTTACGATCCCCGAAGACAGTGATAACTTTTAAAAAAGATACTTGAATTGCCAATGACTGACTGATGGGGTAACATTACAAGATTTCAAGTTTAAAGGCTTTTACTGCAACAAACATATTAAAAGCAACGTTGACTAACCACCCGTTAGTAGGTAAGTTATAGTTTAAATGACAGAAAAGATCTCCCATGTGACTTTTAACATAACTGACAATCACACGCCATGGCTATAGTTTATGCTGTCCTTTAAGTGGACAATTCATTCTCCAGAAACCAGTCAAAAGCTGTCCTTAGCTTCCGATGGCTTGCCTTCTTTTTCCTTTCCCAATCAGGCAACTTCTAATCTCAGAATTGATTTTCACAATGAGGGTTACACTGAACAATTCTTCCCCCTAACCCAAGCTAGGCAAATCTTCCAACCTCCCTTAAATCCTCATGAACTTGGGCTCTTCAATCAGTGTAACAGCTTCCACTTGTATTCTGCCTGGTGACCAATACAATCAACAATTTCTCTGCTTGCAGGAATGATGACCTCTATCTCCTGCTCTCTGTCTCTCAGGTGGCTGCCGACTGATTTGTGTCTGTGTTTCTGGATATCTTGGAAACAGTATAACTGGTCAGTGGTAAACCCCTATCAACATCCTGGGGGTTACCATCGAACAGAAACTGAACTGGACTAGCCATATGAATACTGTGGCTACAAGAGCAGGTCAGAGGTGAGGAATCCTGTGGCGAGTAACTCACCTCCTGACTCCCCAAAGCCTGTCTGCCATCTACAAGGCACAAGTCAGGAGTGTGATGGAATACTCTCCACTTGCCTGGATGAGTGTAACTCCAACAACACTCAAGAAGCTTGACACCATCCAGGACAAAGCAGCCTGCTTAATTGGTAGCCCATCTACAAACATTCACTCCCTCCACCACCGACGAACAGTGGCAGCAGTGTGTACCATCTACAAGCTGCACTGCAAGAACTCATGAAGTCTCCTTAGACAGCATCTTCCAAACCCACAACTACTACTATCTAGAAGGACAAGGGCAGCAGATACATGGAAACATCACCACCTGAAAGTTCCCCTTCAAGGCACTGACCATCCTGACTTGGAAATAGATCGCCGTTCCTTTACTGTCACAGGGTCAAAATCCTGGAACTCCCTCCCTAACAGCACCGCGGGTGCACCTACACCACAGGAACTGCAGTGGTTCAAGAAGGCAGGTCACTACCACCTTCTCAAGGGCACTTAGGGATGGACAATAAATGTTGGCCTAGCCAGTGACACCCAATCCCGCGAATAATTTTTTTTTTAAATCGATACTACAATGGCTTTTTACAGACTATTTCCTTCCTAAAGGTCATCTCCATGACAGCATGAATCACATGGGCCTTGTATCCAGGCAGCAATGCTAATTATCTATCCTCTAGATCCTCAACTCCATTCTATCTTGGGATTAAACAGGAAGTTTAAAGTATAAGCCTTTATAAAACCTGACATTCCTAACACCTCCCAGTGATACTTGGAGACTAATAGTCTACCCAACGTCAGAACAACTGCTCTTGTTATTGTTTACAGTTGTGAACATCTTGCATCTTCTCAGTAAGTCAGCCTGGGCCCCCATTTAACCTTTAACAACCAAGCCAGCCCAGGCCTGTTGTCGAGCAGAATTTGGAACAGGTCACATGACCTTCACTACTCCATTTTACCTTAGATTAAAGACACAGTCCCAAAACATCACAATCTTCTAAACTTTGTACTCATAACACTATGACTGTACAACTGTTTGGTGCCTTCAGTGGTTCTACTGAGTTGCAAAAGTTTGCAATGATTGGTGCTGAAGACTCCTGCACAAAATGTTACTCCTGGATATGGGTGAAGTAGTTGACATTATGCTTAGAATTTAGCTTGACTGGGAGAATCAGCGGAGGATACAGAACAGGTTTCCATATGTTGCAGGGGTAATTGACAGCAACCTGTATTCATAAAGCCCTATTAATGTAGTAAAACATCCCAAGGCACTTCACAGGAGCATCATCAAACAAAATGTGGCACCGAACCATACAAGGAGATATTAGGGTAGATGATTGGTCACAGAGGTAGGTTTTAAGCAGCATTTAAAGTAGGAGAGAGTTAGACTTGTAGAAAGGTTTATGCAGGGAATTCCTGAGCTCAGGTTCTTACCAGCTGAATGCACGGACAGCACTGTGGAGTGATTAAAATTGAGGACGCTCAAGAGGCTGGAATTGGAGGGCTGTGGATCTTGAGGGTTCTGGTTTGGAGGAGGTTATAGGGAGCAGGAGAGGCAACTAGAGACTCATTGCATTTCAGGTGCCACATGTCAACATCACCATGTGCCAGAGCTCTTCAACGCCCAGATGGTGTGCAACCATAGACAATGAATCATGTAGGTTAATGCTTAGTGTCCTGACAACAGTCTTTGTTCTGTGGCAGTCTGCTCTACTTGAACCACCATGGCAACTAAGGAGTGGCTATTGGATGACCAGTGCTATCCACTGACAACATGGCTCTTGACTGCAATGTGTAACCCACACATACAAAGAAAGCCATGCTGCCACACAGTTGTGACAGAGCAGACACATGGCATGCTGAAACAACACTTCTGCAGCCTGGACCTTTCTGGAGGAGCCCTTCAGTACTCACCAGAGCAGGTGTCAAGATTCACGATGGTCTGCTGCACGCTGTATAACATCACCAAGATTCACGATGGTCTGCTTCATGCTGTATAACCTCACCAAGATTGACGATGGTCTGCTGCACGCTGTATAACCTCACCAAGATTCACGATGGTCTGCTGCACGCTGTATAACCTCACCAAGATTCACGATGGTCTGCTGCACGCTGTATAACCTCACCAAGATTGACGATGGTCTGCTGCACGCTGTATAGCCTCACCAACATGATCGGACAACCATTGCCACCAGTTATACAGTGAGTAGCTGAGGAGCGGGGGTGGAGGAAGATGAGGAAGGGAGGCAGTAACCTAGACAGCCCTTTCTGCTCAAGCTAACTCAAATACAATACAAGTAACTCCAACCAATTCCCCATTCAATAACAGTTCTGTACCTTACCTTCCCTGTGTCACTGACCATCACAGTGTCTGCTTGACCACAATGCAAAAATAAAAGTGACCACAGAAGAAACAATCCAAATGAAATTTATGACATCATACCACATTGCATACAAACATGAACTGTCAACCCTGAGCATTCCCCTAGTGCCCGTCCTGCAGATGCCTTTTCCTGGGCTAGTGCTCCTACGTAGCGCTACCCCAGTAACTGCAGCATGCCTGGCGGACAATTACTTTTACTGGGGCAGTCGGTAGATGGCCTTAGGTGACAACCTCGAGCAGCTCTGGGACTAGAAGACTCACTGTGGACTGCATCATCACCAGCAGCAGTGTGGGTTGACTGCCTGACTGATAGCAGCAAAAGTGCCAGATGTGGCTTAGTAGACAGCACTTGTATCTCCAAATCAGAAAGTTGTGGGTTCAAGTTGCACTCTAGAGAGCTGAGCATGAAATTTTAGGCTGACACTCCAGTGCATTACTGAGGGAGTACTACACTGGTAGAGGTGTCACTTTTTGGATGAGGTGTTGAATTTAGGCCCTGTACCCACTATGGCGGATGTAAATGATGACAATATTTTGAAGAAGAGCAGGAAGTTATCCCCAGTGTCCTGACCAATATTTATCTCCCACTCAATATCACTCCAACAAATGATCTGATCATTATTGTTGAACTGCTTTCTTGTTCTAATTCTTCTTGTTATTTTAAACACTGGAATGTGCATACATCAATTGCAACAATTGCAGATTTAGGTCTCTAATTTGAAATCATGCTACATAATTTAGTATGCACTGTTAGGTACATCACAATACATGGTTCCAATATGTGTACATGAGTCTTTAATGAGCTCATTTACATGATCTAACATGAGTACACTGGTACATCATGCTGCCTAATTCAACTGGAGTGCAACATACAATTGTTCACACAACTCTTGTACTAAGTGTACCTGTGATCTCTACATTCTATGCATACTACCACTAAATCACAGTAAATGAGAGGTACATAAAAGTGACATCAAAATAACAATGTGGAGAGAGCAAGATGCACTTAGGTCCTCTCGATCTCTCCCGATCATTCTGTTACTGTCGTTATATGGTCCACTTTACTTCATTACTAATAACATCAGTGTTCAAACGGACATCTCGCAGAACAAAAGCATGGATGAGTGGCGTTCCCACATTCCATAATTCTTTAACCTTAACGAGAAACCCTTGCCTTACACAATGCATTGCATGTCCATTAAAAAGCTGTTTTAACTCATTTTGAGTTAATCCCACAAACAGCCCAGGACATTAAGGTACACAGATAACGTGAATCCTCCTTGCACTCCGCCACTTTTTCTCCCTGACCTTTCCAACTGGAGTTATCGGGGTAACATTTGTTTTAGCCCATTGAAAAGCATTGCCCAGTAGCAGTCCTTATTTTTGAATAAGTCATCCATAGTAAATCAAAATTACCAGACAATTAACCAAAACTGCACCAACATAAGTGCTGGGAGTATCATTATGTTCATCAGGCTTCCCAGCCAAACAAAAAATCCCATTAGCTCATGTGTTGTTCTCAGTTTCAGCTTTGTGATGGTCCATGACAATCATTTGATTCAAATATAAAAGCTGTTGAAACTGTTCTTCATTTCCCCATCTCCTTTCTAAATAGCAGCATGATTGGGCTCGACATAGGCTTGCTACAAACTTGAATTCTCAGGATGCCATTTTAAAGTCCATTGTTGGATGGGCATTTAACGTGAATAGAATTGCAAATTAGCACCCTCCAAAATTAGAACCATTTGATAAAAAGAATAAGACCTGACTTCCAGATGTACATATAATTGTATCTGATCACTCATAACATCAAAACAGCAAGAAGGATGCAAATTATGTACATGCCATCTCCCAAATCCAGTACGCATAATTACAGATTCATTTCATCTTTATACTTCAGCATTACATGAGCAAGATCGTTCCATCCAGGGTGTTAAATTACCATTACCCTGATGGATGTTATCACTCAGATACTTTTCATCAAACTTCCTACAGAACCTTGAATTAATTTCCATTGCATTCAGTAACCCCATGGCACGAAAGAGGAGTTGAGGCCTGGGGCAGATTAGCCATGATCTTATTGAATGGCAGGACATGCCTGAGGGGCTGAATGGCCTACTCCTGCTCCTACTTCTTAGGTTCTTATGTTGAAACCCTATCTCAAGCTAGTATTGAACGATCCCTTAACCTTCAGATAAATTTTCAATACTAAATTTGTGGCTTGGTTAACTAAAGAGAGTTAACCTGATACCAGAAAGCACAGAAACCACATGGACCGCTTGTGGAACATTGCGTTTCAAAAGATGACAAACCCGGACATCATAAATCAATGTCAGCTTGTGTCACCCAGCTTCTCTCAGCTGTCCACGTGAATTTAAAAGCTTTAAGCGCACAATTCTGTAATACAAATCTAACTGCAGGATGACTTCAGATTTCCCCACTTTTTCTTTTCTGCTCACACATTCCATTCTAAGGTGATAAAATAATCAGAGCCACCTGAAATCACTGACTCCAAGAACGTGGTCAGAAATTCAAGAATGTCAATTATTTATGTGACTTACCTATCATGCCCAGAGCTAGAGACTTTCGCAAAATTTGCAACAACCAGGGTTTTATTGTGGCTGCAGTGAGATTAAATTTAGCGGGTCAATCAACCACAGTACTTTCAATTTAATTCAGAAGATCATTCCATTCACCAAACACAGTACATCTTGAAAAGGAAAGTAAAGCCACAGTCAGTGACAAAGCCACAGTCAGTGACACAGCCGCAGTCAGTGACACAGCCACAATTGCACATGTTTACAAGAAACACAAATTACATCCGCGGGATCTTCCTGCCCCGCCACAAGTCCATGGACTTCCAGCTGGGGTGTGCAGCCTTGCCCGCGGCGGATCCCACCCACAACAGGGCACCAAGTGGCTGCTTCCCAAATTATCAGTTCAGAATAACCAAACGAAACTGAAAAGGTCATTTTCACTGCAAAATAAAAGTCTCAACATTTACACCTCGTGAGGTCTGAAACATTCACACCAACTTCTTTAACTTAAAATATAATCCAACACTTTTGAAATCCTGGGTTCACATTCTTAAACCAATCACATTTAACATTCACATTTACACCTCCATACTTCCATGCACCTTAGAAAATATTAATCCTTGTGATGAGTTACAAACTTAAGTTTCCAAATTTTACATGATATTCCCAGATCTCAGGGCCAAGCAACACGAGTTTCAACCAATTCCAAACCAAAAACATGACTCAAGTTTCTCAAAAATGGTAAGACAGGACAGGGAATTAACAATATTAAAATTGCACAACACGAACAGCTACAATGGGTTAAACAGGACACGGTGGGTGATACAAAAATAAACACAGAGGCCAGAATTTTCCCATCAGCGATTTGGGGGCGGGGCCAGCTCGCCGACAGGAAAATGACATGAGATGACATCAGGAGGAATCTCCGACGTCATGCCAGTCCCTTTAAATTTTCAGGAAGGCTGGCGGACAGCGAAATCAGCTGTCTGCCCGCCGACCTGTCAATGGCCAATTGAGGCCATTGACAGGGTAATTAAGATAATTAAAGACCTGCCCGTCTAACCAGTGGGCTTCTGATAATACATGAAACCTCATCCACTGGCGGGATGAGGTTTCATGTTCCTTTTTAAAAACTTTAATAAATGTAATGTGATATTTATTAACATGTCCCATCTCGTGTGACATTGTCACATGAGGGGGACATGTTAATATTTTAACTTATCTATTTTTTACGTTTTGTACACTGTCACTAATCTCCCTGAGAGAGCATTTTGCCACAGGGAGCAGTGCGCTCTTTCACGCGCATGCACGGAAGAGCGCACTTTGACGGTAGGGGGATTCCCTCCATGCGCATGCACAGGAAGCGCATAGTGCTTTCCGTCGGGCAGGTTGCTGGGCAGGCCTTAATTGACCCGCTCATTCAAAACGGCGGCAGGCCCCGTTTTGGCGGCGGGGGTCGGCTGTCTGCCCGCCGCCGAGCCGGTGGGGCCCTCACGCCCACCAAGGGCAAAATTCTGCCCAGACTCTTTTAAGACAGATTTTCATTTGCAGTTCAGGAAGCTTCCCCGCACACATACGTTCAGAAACTGAGAGCCATATGCAGTATCTTTTCCTCTTTGAAATAAAAATAGAATACATTGCCTATTCCATTCTCACAGTAATTTTAACTTACGCTGTGAGCTTTTTAAAATTTTTTTCTTCCCAACTCTTTTCCCCAATGCAGGGATTTTTTTTCATGAAGCTCTTTTACAACATTTGTAGGGTATGACTCCACATCCTCCTGTCCAATCCCTTGTCTTCCTGTCCTGCCCAGTAACTTTACCCCTCCTCTCTCATATCAGAAATCCATAATCTACTAAAGTTAGTGTTAACTTCACAATAAAAGATACAAAGTCAGGCTCTTGCCTTAGGCATCCAAGAATCTTCTCCCACATTACTAGAGATCAGGTAGAGTAATAAGTGTAAGGCTGCTTACACTGTAAGTAACTGCTCCTCTCCTGTTCCCAACATCGTCACTCAAACCATGTGGGTTCAGGGCTCCCAAGTCAGAGGGGGTAAAGGGAGCTTTTTTTCAAATATACGTACATGAGACATAGGCGTTGCTGGCTAGGCCAGCATTTATTGTCCATCCCTAATTGGCCTTGCTCAGAGGGCATTTTAGAGTCAGCCACGTTGCTGTGGGTCTGGGGTCACATGTAGGCCAGACCAGATAAGGATGGCAGATTTTCTTCTCTAAAGGACATTAGTGAACCAGATGGGTTTTGATGACAATTAGCAATGGTTTCATGGTCATCATCAGACTTTTAATTCAAGATTATTTATTGAATTAAAGTTCCACCATCTGCCATGGAGCATTACCCTGTCTAGTCACTAGTCCAGTGACAATACCACTATGTCACCACCTCCCCTGGCTGATGTCACTTTCAGCTTTTGGACAAGGGCATCCTCTAAACACCACCAGTCTTCATCATTTTCTGTCTCTGCTGGCCAAGCTAATGAATGCCTCCACCTTCATGTGATGTAAGGTGGTAAGGGCCCCTCTAACCATGATGCCTGGGTAGTGGAGTGCAAGCTTCACATTCTGTAATTTAGGTATTCCTTTTCTGAAATCACCATTTGAGTTCTGTTCATCTGCAAGATGCTAATTCAGCAAGCTCCTGGATTCACCAGCTCTTTGCTCCATTCCTGGCTGCTCTGTAGGTTCTGCACCATTTTTATCTCCAGCCTCAGCCTTTTCTCCTAACTTCTGAATCCCCAGCACCTGACATTGTAACACTGATATCTCTTCTCCACCAAGGACTGTGAGTCTCTCTCCATCCTCCTGACATTGTCCTGTCTCCAAAGGCCCCCATTTATATTCATTTCATTTATTAAGAAATGAGCAGATCCCATCCAGAATGTCTCTTAATCCTCTCGTAATAAGCTAGAGATTGCTTTCGGTCACTAAGAAAATACTCACACCTCAAAGTGTGAAAACTTCCACAAACTAACTCTGACTTTAGAAAATTCAGAAGTTATTAGGTTGCCCTCATTAAATTTTGGGAAACTCCAGCTTCTACTTAAAGAATTTTGAAATAGCACATTGGGCACCAAGATGTTGGGACTGCTTTTTTGATGTAATTCATTTGATCAGTTTAGACACATCAGCTATGGCAACCAGAGAATCAGGTCTTTAATGAGGCAGCATACTACACTATCCAGTATGTGTTGCCAGTACATCACACTATTCAATTATAGAACAGGACCTCAGTGGTGGGAAATTGCTAGATTACTCTTAGGACCACACTAGTGAGTATATTAGCAGAAAGATAAAACAGGTGGCTTGAGCTGAGGTGCAGGAAGAAGGGCTTCAGATTTCCGGGACATTGGAATTGGCTCTTGGGGCAGGAAGGATTTGAACCTGCTGTAGATTTTCACCTGAATAGGACTGGGACCAATGTCCTTGTGGGGAAGTTGTGAGGGTGGGTTTAAACTAAATTAGCAGGGGGAAGGACACCAGAATGCAGCAGTAGAGAGGAGATTCAAGGTTTGTACGCACAATGTGTAGGAATGGGAACCAAACATTCCTTGCTACAATGTCTTCAGCAGGAATAGGGAAAATGTGGGAATGGCAGCATTGATCAAATATTACCGTTCCACAGAGGAATGAAATATTAGCATGTTCAAAGGCTGAATCTATTTGGTTAGAGTTAAGAAAGAGGGAGCTGTCACTTTTCTCAAATAGAGAGAGGAATATAGGGGAGAAAATCTGGAATCAAATTTCAAAGCAATATTAAAAAAATAGTAAGAAACTTCAATTACACTAATATAAACTGATGAAAAAAAACAAAGTGAAGGACAAGACGGGCGAAGAATTCCTAAGATGTGCATAGGAGAATTTAATCAAAATATTCCTAGCCCAATGAGGAAGCAGTACTAAATCTGCTTCTGGGGATTGAAGTAGGACAAGTGAAGTGCATTGCAGTGGGGGAGCATCTGGCAATAGTGATCATAATTGAATTATGTTTAAAGAAGTTACAGAAAGGAACAAAAATCAAAACGTGTAAGAGAGCCCATTTCAGTGATTTGAGAAAGAATCTAACATAGATGGATTGGCTAGGAAATCAGTAAATGAGCAAAAACAGACCTTGAAGGTGGAGAGAGTTTCTGTAAAAACCAAACATATTCACATAAGGAAGAAAGATGGAGCATCCAAAACTCAAGCTCCCTGCCTGGCAAAATAAATAAGGATTAAAATAAAACAGGCAAATGTCGGGTACAGAATACAACAGAAAACAAGGCAAATAAAGAAAATCCATGGGAAATTGAGAAAGGATCTAAGATAGTCAAAGAGAGCATGAGAGTATGGATAACTTTAAAGGAAGTTTGGGGATGACACAAAACTTGACAATGTAGTAAATAATGAGCAAGATGGTATCAGACTTCAGGAGGACATAAGAGACTGGTGAAATGGGTGAAAACACATGGTAGATGAAATTTATTGCAGATATGTGTAAAATTTGTTGCAGATATATGTGAAACTGATGTATTTTGGGAATAACAACATGGATAGCCAGTCTAATCTAAATGGTACTAATTTGATAGGGGCAGAGGAATCCAGTGGTGCGTATTCACAAATCTTTGAAAGTGGCAGGGCACATTGATAAGTTGGTTAAGGGAGCATGTGGAATACTTGTTTTTTTAATTCTTTCATAGGATTAGGCATCATTAGCAAGGCCAGCATTTGTTGCTCATTCCTAATTGCCCTTAGATTGAGTGGCTTGTTAAACCACTTGGGAGGGCAGTTAAGAGTCTGGGTCTGGAGTCACATGTAGGCCAGACCAGGTACGGTTGACAGATTTCTTTCCCTAAAGGACATTAGCAAACCAGATGGATTTTTAACAACAATTGATACCCAGACTAGCTTTATATTCTAGATTTATTAATTGAGTTTACGTTCCTAGCCCAATGGCATTACCACTGTGGCACCATCTATAAAAGCAGGGAAATTATGCTAAACCTATACAAATCACCAGTTAGACCTCAGCTGGAGCATTATGTTCAGTGGGCAGCACACTTAAGCAAGGATATCAAGACATTGGCAAGGGTGCAGAAGGGATTTACTAGAATAGTACTAGCGATGAAGAACTTCAGGTATGTGGAGAGACCACAGAAGTTGAGGTTTCTGTCCTTGGAGTTGGTTAAGACGAGACCTAGTCGAGATATTTAAAGTTATGGGGTTTTGATACAGCATGTGGGGAGAAGCTGATTCCTGAGGCAAGTGGGTCAATAGGGTGATAGATTTAAAATACTTGTAAATATTTCTACATCTACCCTTTTAAAGGAAACTATCGGGTCACCACGAAACCTTTTTTGCTAGAAATTTGATCACACAGATGGTTGTTAAGGTGTGGGATTCATTACCCGAAAGGTTGATGGAATCAGATCTCATAGGAATCTCTCAAAGGACAATTGAACACGTACATGAAGAGACTAACTTACAACATTATGGAGGAAACAGCAAGCGTTGTGGGAGTAAATTGAACAACTCTTTTGAAAAACCAGCACCGGCCAAAATCTGCCTTAAGATTCCATAAGATCAGAAAAGCTGAACAGACTAGGGCTCTTTATCTCTAGAAAAGAAAAAGCTAAAGGGCGACTTAAGTGACGTCTTTAAAATTATGAAAATGTTTGATAGGTTAGTTGTAGAGAAATGTTTCCACATCTGGGCTAGTCCCAAACTGGAGGTCTTAAAGATAAAATTGTCACAAATAAATCCAATATGTAATTCAGTAGAAATGTCATTACCCAGAGAGTGGTGAGACTGTGAAAATCTCTATAAGGAACAGTTGAAGTGAATAGCATGGATACATTTAAAGGAAGGCTAGATAAATTCATGAGGGAGAAAGAAATAGAAAGAACTGTTGATAGGATTAGACAAAGAGAAGTAGGGTGAGGCTCATGTGGAGAATAAATGGCAGCATAGACCAGTTGGATCAAGTGGCCTGTTTCTGTGTGGCAATATTCTATATAATTGCTTTACTTATTTGCCTGCCAATTTTTGATTTCAACCTACCAGGACTAGATCCTTTTCAACTCATTGCAATTAGCAATCTTCCAGTTGAGTACCTTCACTGTTGTGTTTGGTGTGATGTTACTTCACCTCCCAGCTCAATGGAAGGGTTAACCTGTTTATGATGCAGGTTACTACTCTATCTGAATAAGACAGAGTCATATCAATCCGTTTAGCTTCTCGATACTAATTCCCACAAGTTGACACTCCTGAATGAAAACTATTAGCAGAACCCAATGCCACTTTCATTGAGACAGAATGAGGTCAATGACCAATGGCAGGCATTTAAAAAGATATTTCATAACTCTTAACAAAGATATATTCCATTGGGAAGGAAAGACGCTACGAGAAGGATGCACCATCTGTGGCTTACTGAGGAAGTTAAGGGTTGTATCAAATTGAAAGAAAGGCTGTACAATGCTGCAAAGGTTAGTGGTAGGCCAGAAGGTTGGGAGAATTTTAGAAACCAGCGAAGGTTGATTAAACAAACAATATAGAGGGAGAAATTAAAAATTTGAGAATACATGAACATGAAATATAAAAACAGATGGTAAGAGCTTATCCGTGTATATAAAAAGGACAGAGCTAGCTAAAGTAAATATTGCCCCTTAGAGAATGAGAGTGGGGAAATGATAATGGGAAACAAGGAAATGGGAGGGACTTTGAACAAGTATTTTATATTTGTGCTCATGTAAAATCACAGATTCACAGAATTGTTACAGTGCAGAAGGAGGCCATTCGGCCCATTGTGTCTGAGCATTTTAACTTAGTGCCAATCTCCTGCCTTTACCCCGTACCCCTGCACATTGTCTTTATTTAAATAATCATTCAATGCCCTCTTGAATGCCTCAATCGAACCTGCCTCCACCACACTTCCAGGCAGCGCATTCCAAACCCTAACTATTTGCTGTATCATGCTGTATATGCTCGCTAAGTTTTTTCTCACCTCACATTTGCTTCTTTTGCAAAGCACTTTAAAATTGTGCCCTCTGGTTCTCCATCCATTTATGGGAGGGAACAGTTTCTCCTGATCTACTCTGTCTAGACCCCTCATGATTTTGAAAACATCTATCAAGTCTCCTCTCAGTCTTCTGCTCTCCAAGGAAAACAGTCCCAACTTCTCCAATCTTTCCTCATCCCTGGAACCAAACTCATAAACCTCTTCTGCACATTCTCCAATGCATTCATATCCTTCCATTCTATAGGGTGGTGCCCAGAACAGTAAACAATAATACAGCTGATGCCCAGTTTGGGTTCCACCAGGGTCACTCCACTCCTGACCTCATTACAGCCTTGGTTCAAACGTGGACAAAAGAGCTGAACTCCCGAAATGAGGTGAGAGTGACTGCCCTTGACATCAAGGCAGCATTTGACCGAGTATGGCATCAAGGAGCCCTAGCAAAACTGGAGTCAATGGGAATCAGAGGGAAAACTCTCCGCTGGTTAGTGTCATACCTTGCACAAAGGAAGATGGTTGTGGTTGTTGGAGGTCAGTCATCTCAGCTCCAGGACATCACAGCAGGAGTTCCTCAGGGTAGTGTCCTAGGCCCAACTATCTTCAACTGTTTCATCAATGACTTTCCTTCCATCATAAGGTCAAAAGTGGGGTTGTTTGCTGATGATTGCACAATGTTTAGCACCATTCACTCAGATACTGAAGCAGTCCATGTCCAAATGCAGCAAGACCTGGACAATATCAAGGCTTGAGCTGACAAGTGGCAAGTAACATTCGTGCAACACAAGTGTCAGGCAATGACCATCTCCAACAAGAGAGAATCCAATCATCACCCCTTGATGTCCAATGGCATTACAATCACTGTCAACATACTGGGGGTTACCATTGACCAGAAACTGAACTGGAGTAACCATATAAATACTGTGGCTACAAGAGTAAGTCAGAGGCTAGGAAACGTGTGATGAGTAACTCACCTCCTGACTCCCCAAAGCCTGTCCACCATCTACAAGGCACAAGTCAGGAGTGTGATGGAATACTCCCCACTTGCCTGGATGAGTACTGCTCCCACAACACTGAAGAAGCTAGACACCACCCAGGACAAAGCAGTCTGCTTGACTGGCACCACATCCACAAACGTTCACTCCCTCCACCACTGATACACAGTAGCAGCAGTGTGTACCATCTACAAGATACGCTGCAGGAATTCACCAAGGCTCCTTAGACAGCACCTTCCAAACCCACGACCACTACCACCTAGAAGGTCAAGGAAAGCAGATAGATGGGAACACCACCACCTGGAGGTTCCCTTCCAAGTCACCCACCATCCTGACTTAGAAATATATCGCTATTCCGTCACTTGGGTCAAAATGCTGGAAGTCCCTTCCTAACAGCACTGTGGGTGTACCTACACCACATGGACTGCAGCGGTCCAAGAAAGCAGCTCACCACCAACTTCTCAAGGGCAACTAGGGATGGGCAATAAATGCTGGCCCAGTCAGCGAAGTCCACATCCCATGAGTGAATTTAAAAAAAAGCTGAGGCCTAACCAGTGTCTTATATAAAAGTGTCTTATAAAAGATACAAAAAGCATTCCAAGAATAGCAGAAAATCAAGGGAGAAAAGGAAGGAGAAACTTAAAACAATCATGATCACTAGAGAAAAGTTAGATAGTAAACTAACAGGACTAAAGGCTGACAAGATCCCCAAACCTGTGGCCTGCATCCTAGGGTCTTAAACGAAGTGCCGGCTGCAATAGTGGATGCATTAGTTGTAATCTTCCAAAATTCTCTAGATTCTGGAAAGATCCTAGTGGATTGGGAACGTAACAAATGTAACACCACTATTCAAGAAAGGAGGGAGACAGAAAGCAAGACACCAAAAGCCAGTTAGCCGAACATCTTATAGAATCCATTATTAAAGAAGTAGTAGCAGGACATATGGAAATCATAATGCAATCAGGCAGAGTCAACTTGGTTTTATGAAAGATAAATCATGTTTGACAAACTTATTAGACTTCTTTCAGGATGTGACAAACAGGATGGTTAAAGAGGAACCAATAGATGTAATGTATTTGGATTTCCAAAAGGCATTCAATAAGGTGCAACATAAAAGGTTACTACACAGATATGAGCTCATGGTTTTGGGAGTAATATATTAACAACGATAGAGGATTGGCAAACTAACAGGACAGAGAATTAGGGTAAATGAGCAAATTGTAACTAGTGGTGTGCCAAAGGAATCAGTGCTGGGGCCTCAACTATTTACAATCCAAATTGATGATGAAGAGACAGAGTGTATTGTGGCCAAATTTGCTGACAATACAAGATAGGAAAGCAAGTTGTGAGGAGGCCACAAAAGGCCAGATTTTGGCTACCAAGGTGGGTAGCTCAAGTGGGGACATTTTCCAAATTGGCAGACTCGTCTTGGTTTAAAGGGCCCTGTTAGACCCAAATTTCACTCCGGGGAGGCAGGGCCGATGTCAAGACAGTTATGCTGACCACAGAAGCAGATATTAGGCAGTCATGGGGTAGGCAAGTGCCAAGACAGATTGGTTAGAATGCCAAACTCGGTTCTGTGGGATTTTGTCCCTCTTGTTTTCCATGTTGGTAGACCCTCTAGCCCTCACCCCTAACATCCCCTTGCCCCCCCCCCACCCACAATGCCAACTCCATGCCAATTCATGCTCCCAAGTCCCATTGCCCCCTACTGCTCCCATGCCCACTCATACCCCCATGCCACCTCAGCCACTTACTCAGTGTCCACCTTGGAGCCATGTGGAGATGAAAAAGACCTTTAACCACCTAATACACCTCTCATTCATACACACTTGATAGTGAAATGAACTCCCATTCAAGAAGCCCATTCAAAGCTTTTACATCTCCTCAAATAGTTAATCCCTCATAAAATATCAAAGGCAGTTAATCCTTTAATATCCTCTTTAAACTGTCAATCAAAGTGTAAACTTACAACACCATGCTGAGATAATTGTAGCCTTTGAATTTCAGCCAAGCATTCATAATGTCAAAAATAAATGTCAGCAAAGACCTCTATTGAAACTGAATGACCAGATAGTATTTTTCTTCTAACCTACACCAGATGACCAGTCAACAAAAGTGGTCCAGCAGAGGATTTTTTAGACCCTCACTGACAGCTTAAGCCTATTGATTTTCATGTTTGAAGAGCATGGTATTTAAAAAACTTAAGATAATGACACTTAAACAGACTATAATAATCTTCAAGAATGTGTGCGCCCATACCACCAGCTTGTGGCTCTCACACCATGGGTTAAGACCCTTGCAACAGCCAAATTTGACATTTTTTGAACTCAGCACTGAGTTCAAATGGACCTGTGAGTTCAGGTTTCCCTCCTGTGTGGATCACACAGTCAGTCCCCTTCCCCCTGTCAGCAAAGATTAGATCTGCTGGAAATGGGGGCTAGATGTTCACATCTAGGGCCCGTCTACCATTTTTAAAGGTCCTCGGAATCTTCCCAACTCCATGGTAATTCAGCCCAAAAATTATGCAAAGGGATCTTGGTAGGTTAAGGGAGTAGGCAAAAATTTGGCAAATGGAGCTTAATGTGGGAAAATGTGACGTTGCCCATTTTGGTGAGAAGAATAGAAAAGCCGAATACTGTTTAAATGAAGAGAGAGAAGAGAGACTGTAGAATGCTGTGGTACAATGGGATCTGCATATCCTCATGCATGAATCACAAATGTTAGCATGCATGTCTTGTTCATCCTTCGAGATGAATATGACCATATTCATCATCTGGGGTGTTTGGTAGGATTCTGGTGGGTACATGGGTGACTGCCAAGGCCAATCTGCAGGCGTGGAAAGTAATTAGTAAGACAAATAGAACGTTGGTTTTTATTGCAAGGGGGATGGAGTATAAATGTAGTCAAGTCTTGTAACAATTGTATAGGGCATTGCTGAGACCACACCTAGACTACCGTGTACAGTTTTAGTCTCCCTATTTAAGGAGGGGAGGTCATGTGGTGCAGTGGGTATCATCCTGCCTCTGAGTCAGAAGCTCTGTCTTCAAGTTTCACTCCAGGACTTATGGCCAAGGAAGGTGCATTCATAATGGGGCCAAATAGGTGAGTGTCAACCTGTAATTTCTTCCAATATGTACACCAATGGCAGGCAGTAAAAGCAGAAGAGATTCCCGGTCAGCCATATAATGGAAAGAAAATCAGAGCCTCTACCATTACTATTCATAGCTCTGAACTACAACCTGCATGTAAAAATATATGTTGCCACATCAGCTCAATCTCCTTGGAACACGATTACCTCAGTTAGCTAGATGGCCAACCGGGGTCAGATGGGTGGCAGAGCACAGGGTTTGATTCCCATTCTGGCTGAGGTGTATTCAGGACCTGCCTCCTTGCCCTGCCTGTTCTGGAATTTGAGATGATGTGGGTTGGACCTGAACCAACTAGCCTATTCCTGTTTCTTATGTTCTTATTCACTAATGTAGGCCCCTCGATCTATCCAGCCTGTGTCAACTGTTTAGTACAACTATCCAAATATTCTCACTTCCCTGCTCATTAACCATAGCCCTGTATATTTTCCCTTCATTATTGTTATGAATACGCCTATTGACTCTGCTTCCGCCACACTTTCAGGCCACGACTTGCTGAGCATAACAAACTGCTGCATAAGACATTGTTTCCTCACGTTGCCTCTGGTTCTGTCTGTCACCTTAAATCTATGTCCCCTGGTTATCGATTCTTCTGCCAATGGAAATCGTATCTCCTTATTTGCTCTAGCTAAACACCTTTGTCAAATCTCCCCTTAGCCTTCTCTACTCTGAGGAAAACAGCCCTAGCTTCTCCAATTTCTATATAAGAAGGTTCTCATCCTGGTGCCGTTCTGGTAAATCTCTTCTGCGCCCTCTCCAAGGCCTAGACATCCTTGCTAGTTGTACTGAATATTCCAGCTTAGACCTAACCAGTGCTTTCCAAGAATTTAGCAAACCTTCCTTCTTTTGTACTTTAGTTCCTCGATGTATAAAACCAAAAATCCTGGATTTTTCTTCAAAAGCCTTCTCAGCTTGCCCTGCCACATTCGAAGATTTGTGTGCATACTACCCATGTCCCTCTATTCCTGCACGCCCTTTAAAAATTGTACTATTTATTTTATATTGCCCCTCCTCATTCTTCCTTCCAAAATGCATCACTTCACAATTCTCTGCATTAGATATCATCTGCCCATTACACTGTTCTATAACTAATACTTGCATTAATAGAGCATCTTTCACAACCTCCGGAGGACCCAGAGCATTTTGCAACCAGTTAAGCACTTTTGATGTATAGCCACTGTTTTAATATATGAAACATGGCAGCCAATTTGCACACAACATGCTCCCACAAAGAGCAATGTGATCGGATAATCTATCCTTTTGAAGTTGATTGAGGGATAACTCCTCTGCACTTCTATTAAGTTGTGCCATGGGACCTTTCACATTCATCTAATAGGGTAGACAGATCTCAAGTTGACATCTCAATCAAAGGACAGCACTTCCAACTGTGCAGCATTCCTTCAGTACTGCACTAGAGGATCAGCTTGCTCTGCTCAAGTCCTGGAGAGGGACTTAAACCCACAACCTTCTAACTCAGACCTAAAAGTGCTTTCAACTGAGCCACAGATGACATATATAGCTGCTTGAAGTCTGTCACTACCCTCCTCATTAAATTCTTGAGCTTTGTATCATTTGCAAACTTTGACGTCATGCCCTGTATACCCAAGTCTAGATAATTAATCTATATCAAAAGGAGCAGCAATCCTGACACTGACCCCGAGAATGCTGCTCTCAGCCTTTTTTAAATTCATTGATAGGATGTAGGCATCGCTGGGCAAGACCAGTGTATATTGCCCATTTGAGAAGGTCTTTTTGAATCACTGTTGTCCGTGTGCTGTAAGTACACCTACAGAGCTTTTAGAAAGGATGGTACAAGAGCTTGACCCAACGACGGTGAAGGAATGGCGATAAAAGCTCCAAGTTGGGATGGTGTGTGGCTTGGAGAGGAACTTGCAAGTGCTGATGTTCCCATGCATCTGCCGTCGTCTACTTTCTAAGCGCTGGAAGTTGCGGCTTTGGAAGGTGCTGTTGAAGGAACTTTGGTGCGTTGCTGCAGTCCATCTTATAGATGGTGCACACTGCAATTACAGTGTGCTGGTGGTAGAGGGAATAAATGTTTAAGGTGGTGAATGGGGCAACAGTCAAGGGGACAGCTTTGTCCTCAATGATCTCGAACTTTTAGAGTGCTGTTGGAACTGCATTCATTTAGACAAGTGGAGAGTATTCCATCGCATTCCTGATTTCTGCCTGTAGATGACAGACAGGCTTTGAGAGTCAGGAAGTGAAATACCCAGCCTCTGACTAGCTCCTTATATGGCTGATTTTATTTCAGTTTTCCAGCACTAGCAGTATTTTGCATATATTTTATTTGGCTGGTTCAGGTACATTTCTGGTCAATGTTTCATAAATTCAGAAAAAATTAACATCTGTGTTTCACTGTTTTATATATCTTGGTGTATACTGAAGGCCATTCTATATGCTTTGTGTAGTAATGAGTATACTAAAGCCTTTTATTCACTGTTAAACATACCAAGGAGTATACTGGAGTCTGTTATTCACTGCATAAAGTATACAAAAGCATTTTGTACAGTTTATATATTGAGGAATATAACAAAGCTTATTATCCCCAGTTTTACATTATGTTGTGTATATTGTTGCATATCATTCACTGTTTAACATAATAAGGAATATACTCAAGCCTGTGATTCACTACCTTTGTACCTTTGAGTATGCTAAGTCTTATCATTGATTGCTTAATGTTCCATGGAGTATACTGAAGCATTTCATTCAGTATTTAAGGTACGAATGAATATACTAAAGGTTATCTACAAAATTTTATGTACTGAGGGTGATACTAAAGCTTATCACTGCTTAATGTACTGAGAGTATACTAAAGTGTGTTACTCAGTTTTCTGTAGTGAGAGATACAGTAAAGCCTTTCACCATTTCAGGTAGCAAAGAGTATACTGATACCTATCTTTTACCGTATTCCATGCTAAAAATATATTGAAGATTTTAATTCAATATTTTATGAATTATAAAATCTATCTTTCACTCCGTTATGTACCTCAGTGTATACTGAAGGCAACACTGCATGTTTTATGTAACAAGGAGTTACCAAATCCCATTATTCACTGTGTAATGTATTTAGGGGTATACTAACACTTCTTGCTCACTGCTTAACTTACTGAGCTGTATACTAAAGCTTTTTATCAATGCTTAATGTACTGAGGGATATACTGAAGCCTGCTGTTCACTGCATAATGTACCAAGGCATATAGTAAAGTATTTTATACACTGCTGCGCATCAAGGAAGTTAACCAAGTTTATCATTCCTAGTTTCAAGTTCTGTTGAGTATATTGAAGCCTATCATTCGCTGTCTATCTACTAAGGAGTATCTTAAAGCTTATTAGTCTCTGTTATATGCTTGGTGAAGTATTCATCTTTGAAGTACTGAAGCATATATTGAAGCTTAATATTCACTGCTCAATGTCCATTGAGTATATTAAAGCCTACCGCATACTGCTTAATGTACCTTGGTATACTAAAACCTATTATGTACTGTTTAATATACCAAAGGATATACTAAAGACAACTATTCACAGTTTAATGTAACAAGAGGTATAATAAAGCCTTCAATTCAAGTATTTAGGATTATACTAATGTCTATCCTTTACCATATAAGGATATATAAAGAAGATATTAAAGATTTTAATTCAATGTTTTATTAATTGAGGAATAGATTGAAATCTATGTTTCACTATTTTATGCACCTTGTGTATACTGAAAGTCATTCTGCATGTTAACAGTTATATATAACATTAACAGTTATATATACCGGGAGTATACTATTATTCATTGTTTAATGTACTGCGCAATATACTAAAGCATTTTGTTCACTGTTTGTGCATTGGGAGTATAACAAGGCTTAGTATTCCCAGTTGTACTTTCTATTGAGTATATTGAAGCTTATCATTCACTGTCTTAGTACGTTGGAGTATACTAAATCGTATCATTAACTTTTTAATGAACCATGAGTATATTGAAACATATCATTTAGAGATTCAGGTACCAATAGATATATTAAAGCTTGTCTTCAATTTTTTATTTATTAAAGGTGATACTAAAGCTTATTTAACACTGCATAATGTGGTGAGAATATAATAAAGCTGGCTTTATGTAGTGAGGGGTATACCATTATATACCATTGCTTCAGGTCGCAAGGAGTGCACTAATACCTGTCTTTTGCTGTAAAAGTTACTAAAGAATATATTAAAGATTTTAATTCAATCATTCAGGAGTATATGTATTATTAACTTTTTTTACTGAAGATCATTCTACATATTTTATGTCGCAATGAATATGCTGAAGCCTTTTATTCACTTTTATGTGTATATATCATGGAGTACTAGAGCCAATAGTGTACTGAGGAGTATACTAAAGCATTTTGCACACTGTTTATGCAATGAGGAGTATAACATTTATTATTCCCAGTTTTAAGTTATGTTGAGCATATTGAAGCTATCATTCACTGTTTAACATAATAAGGGATATGTTCAAGTCTGCCATTCACTGTCTATGAATATTTGAGTATAGCAAATCATGTCTTTAACTACTTAATGTGCCATAGAGTGTATTAAAGCATATCATTCAGATACCAATAAATATGGCTGTATTTGGTAATGCCACAACTGCACTTCCTACCCATGTGCAGTTGCAGTGCCTGTATTAATGATATAACCCATATATCCTTAATATACTACATACTATATTATTGTGTTTCATGCTAAGAAATATATTAAAAGTTTTAATTCAATATTTTATGAATTCAGGAGTATGTTAAAATCTATCTTTAACTGTTTATGTACCTTGGTATATCCCAAGGCCATTCTTCATGTTCTATATACCAATGAATACTCAAAAGCCTATTATTCACTGCATAGCATACTGAGGGCATACTAACGCTTATTGTTCACCGCTTAATCTGTTGAGCGGCATACAGAGCCTTTCATTCAATGCTTAATGTATTTGTGAGTAACGACTATTATTCACTGCTTAATGTATCAAGGGGTGTATTAATACCTATTATTCACTATTTAATGTGCCAAGGAGTATACTAATGTCTATTATTTACTGCTTTATGAACAAATGAGTATACTAAGCTTATAATTTACTGCTTAATATACTAAAGCCTACTATTCACTGTTTTCTTTAGCGAGGGGTGCACTATTAGGTTCACCCTATTACATGGCTAAGGAATATATTAAAATCCATACTTCAATGTTTTATGAATTCAGGAAGATATTAAAATTTATTTTTTACTGTTTAAGTATCTTGGTATATACTGAAGGCCATTCTGCAAGTCTTATCTAGCAATGAATGTACTAAAGCCTATTATTGACTACTTAATGTACCAAGGGGTATACTAGAGCTGTTGTTCCCTGTGTAATATACTGAGGGGCACATTAATGCTTCTTGTTCATTGCTTAACCTACTGACCAGTATACTAAAGTATTGCATTCGACGTTTAATGTAACGAGGGGTATACCAAAACTTTTTATTCACTACTTAACGTACCAAGGAGCATATTAAAGCCTAGCATTAACTGTTTGGTTTAAAAATTGGTATTCCGAAAACTATCATTCACTAATTTATGCATAGTAACTTTGCTAAAACTTATCAATCATTGTTTTGGTCTTAGTGTCCACAAATACCTATCATATGAAACATACTCAGGAATAGAATCTCAGTTCACTGTTCTCTGAATTCAGAAATATATTAAAATCACTGTTTCACTGTGTTATTTCTTGAGGAGTGTTCTAAAACTTTTATTCAGTAACGTGTACCACTAAGTATACTAAAGTATATGTTTCACTGTATTTAATATGAAGCAACATATTAAAGATTATATTTAAATGTTTTATGCATCAAGATGTAAAATGAAGTTGATGATTCATTGTTTAATGCATAGAGCTGTAAAAATGTCTATCATCAACAGCTTAATAACTGGCAAATATGCTAAAGCCAATTAGTGACTTTTTAAACATAGTGAGGAGTATACTAAAGTTTATTATTCAGTGCTTCATGCGTCAAGGAGTACACTGAAGCCTATTATTCACTGTTTGATGTATGAAGAAGTATCCTAATGCCCATTAATCATTATTTATTGTACCAAACGGTGTACTAAAACGTATTAGACACTGTTTAATTTACTGAGTAGTACACAAAAGCCTATTATTTGCTGTTTATATTTCTCAGTTTTAGGTACCTTGGTAAAGAGCATACTTTACACAATGAGGAGTATACTAAAAAGTATTATTAATTTCTTGATGTACCAAGGTGTATACTAAAGCCTATCATTTGCTGCGTAATGTATCGTGGAGTATACTAAAAAGTATTATTCACAGATTTGTGTACCGAGGGGTATACTAAATCCCATTATTCACTGCTTAATATGCTGGGAGTATACTAACGCTTGTTACTAACTGCTTGATGTCACAAGGAGCATAGTAAAACTTGTTATTTACTGCTTAATGTACCGAGAAGTATACTGAAGTATGTTTTTCACCATATATGTGGCAAGAGTAAAAGCCTATCTTTCAATGTTTTGCGTACCAAGGAGTACACTAATGGCTATCTTTCACCATATTATTACTAAGGGATAGAATCATAATTCACATTTTTATGAATTTAGGAATCTATTTAAATCTATTTTCACTGTTTCGTGGCTTAAGAAATGTTCTTAAACCTTTTATTCAGTTACATGTGCCAATTAGTGTGCTAAAGCCTATCTTTCATTGCACTAGTTATGAAGTGGTGTACTAAAGACTTCAATTCCATGTCTTATGTGCCAAGGTGTAAAATCCAGCTTATACATCATTGTATACTAAAGCCTATTGTTCACTACTTCATGTACCAAGGAGTATATTAAAGCATGTTTTCATTGCTTAATACCCCAATGACTATACTAAAGCCTATTATTCACTGCTTAATGAACCGAGTGTACTAAAGCCAATTATGCACTGTCATGCACACTGAAGAGTACACAACAACTGCTGATTATTCACCGTTATATACCAAGGAGTACAGAGGAGTATACTAAAGCATGTTTTCACTGAATAATATTCCAAGGAAAAAACCAAAGCCTATTATTCATTGCCTAATATACCAAGGAGTATACTAAAACCTATTATTCACTATCACATACATCAAGGAGCATACAACAACTGGTTATTCACTGTTAAATACCGCTGCTATACTAAAGCCTATTATATATAGCTTAATGTACCAAGGAGTATGTTAAAGTTTACTATTCATAGTTTTATTTACTGAGGAGTGTACTAAAGTCTATTATTCATTGTTGAACATACCAAGGAACCTACTAAAGCTTAACTTTCACCATTCCATGTACTAAAGAGTATACCAATATCTATATCTTTCTGTATTACGTACTAAAGTATATATTAACAATTTAATTCATTGTATTATGAATTCAGGAAAATATTAAAACCTAGCTTTCACTGTTTCATTTACCTTGGTATATACCATCGGGTTGCTTGTGAATGCAGCCCATAGACCCTGGTAAACCCCATCTAAGGCTAAACACTAAGACTGATAGTCAACAAGAACTGTAAGGGAAAATTGTAAAAACTTTGAAGGGAGAGTTCAATAAGGTATGAAAGTGTTAAGATGTAAATAGTGAAAGGTTGTTGGTGGGTTGGGAAGGGGCGTGAGGGGTTTTGGGGTGTATGGTGCTGTGCTGTCTGCCCAGAGGATGACTCAGCTGTTATATATATCAATGTTTTACGTTTATAAGCCGACTGTGTCATGTACCAATGAGTCGCCTAAAGCTGATTTTTCAGTGTAATATGCTGAGTACGCTAAATTTCATTATTTGCTGTTTAATGTGCTGAGGAGTTTACTAAAGCCTATCATTTACTGTTTCACATACCAAGGAATACACTAATGTATATCTTGAACAAATTATGTACCAAGGAATATATTAAAGTTTTTAATTCAATATTTCATGAATTCATAAATGTATTACTATCTATTTTTCACCGTTTAATGTGTCTTAGTGGATGCTGATGATATTCAACATGTTTTATTGACCAATGAGTATACTAAAACTGATTATTCTCTATTATTGATACTGAGGAGTATACTAAAGTCTTTTTTTACACCAAGGAGTACATAACAACTGATTATTCACTGTTATATACCGGGGAGAAAATTAAAGTCTAATTCATTGCTTAATATACAATAAAACGTTTTGTTCACCGTCATAAACTTCAAGTTGTATACAATTATGACTATACTGAAGTCTACTATATTATAGCTTAATGTGCTGAGAAGTATATAGTCAAAGCATGTTTTCATTGCTTAATACCTCAATGACTATACTAAAGCGTATTATTCGCTGCTTAATGAACCGAGTGTACTAAAGCCAATTATGCACTGCTTAATATTCTGAGCACACTAATCATGTTCATAGTTTTTATGTACTGAGGAGTATGCTTATTTTTCACTGCTTAGTTTACTGAGGCGTACAGTAAAGTTTATTATACATTGCTTACTTTACCGAAGTATATACAATACCAATTATTCATTGCTTAGTGTATGAGAGGTATACTAAAGTTATTATTCGCTGTGTGGTTTACTATGGGTTATACTAAAATAATTATTCACAACTTAATGTACCAAGGATATATTAAAGATTATTATTCACTGCTTCATGTACAAAGGTGTATACTAAACCTACAAACCTAAACTTACATCGCCTAATGTAATAAGTGTTAAGTGCTTACTATATGTGCTTCAGTGTATACAGGTGATAGGCATGAACTGGGTATTCACTTGTGCCCCTATAAATAGACGCAGGCTGAAGCTGTGGATGTTGGGTTAGGAGGTAAATGCTTGTAACATGCAATCCTATAAATAAATCTAACACTGTGTAAATATTGGCTCCAGTTCTATCCTTCCAACTGGTTTTCTGGATCAGAATACCAAGGAGTATACCAAAGCCTATTTTTGATTGCTTAACTTATTGAGAAGTTCACTTTTTAACATACTGAGGAGTATACTAAAGCCAATTATTCTCTGCTTAATGTACTAAGGAGTGTACTAAAGTCTTTCATTTATAACATAATGTACTGAGGAATGAACTAAAGCTTATTATTTATAGATTTATGTACAGAGGAGTATACTGAAGTCTGTTACTCATTGCTTAATGTACCAAGGAGTGCTTAATATAAGGTGTACACTAAAATGTATTATTCATTGTTTAATGTACTGGGGAGTACTCCAAAACCAATTATTTACTACTTAATGAATCCAGGAGCATATCAAAGCCTACTTTTCACTGCTCAATGTATCAAGTATACTAAAGCCTTTTTTTTCACTGCTTCATGTAATGAGCTGTATACGAAAGTCTATTATTTGTAAGTTTATCTACAGTGGAGTATGCTGAAGCTATTATTCATTGTTTAACATACTGAGGAGCATACAAAGCCTATATTCTATCATTTATGTAGCAAGGAGCATACCAAAACCTAACTTACTGCATCTCATGTGCCAAGGAGTACTCTAATGTCTATCCTTTTACAAATTACATACCAAAGAATATATTACAGATTTTAATTCAATGTATTATGAATTCAGGAACATGTAATCTATCTTTCACTATTTCATGTTACCTTGGTGCATACTGTTGGTCACGTGTGAATGCAACCCAAAACTGTTGGAAAACTTCATCTAATACTTGATAGTCAATGAGCGCTGTAAGGGAAATTTGTAAAGTCTTTGAAGAGAAAGTTCGAGAGGGCATGAAATTATTAAGGTGAAAATGGTGAAGGGGTGGGAGGGATTTTGGGGTGTATGGTGCCAGTCTGTCTGCCCAGAAAGTTCAACTCAACTATTATATACACCTGTTTGATGTTTATGAGCCAACAATTCTATGTACCAAGGAGTATTCTAAAGCATATTATTCACTGTTAGATGTACTGAGGAGTATTCTTAAGCCTATTATTCACTGATTAATGTAATAAGGAGAATACTAAACCGGATTATTTACTGCTTAATGTACCAAGTGGCAACAGCAGCAGCAAAAGTATGCTAAAGTCTAGTTATTCATTGTTTGGTGTACCAAAGTGTATACAAAAGCTAACTATTTACTGCTTTGAGTAGCAAGGGGTACCCTGAAGTCTGTTGGCTGTAGCTTTATATACTGAGCTGTATATTAAAATATGCTTTTTAGCATTTATGTAACGAGGAGTATACCAAGTTCTTATTTCATGGTTCACATCCTAAGGAGCGGACTAATGCCTACCTTTTACCGTATTGTGGACTAAGGAATATATGAACTATTTTAATTCAATGTTTTATGAATTTTGGAATATAGTCCAGCCTCTCTTTCACTATTTCATGTACCTTAGTGCATACTGCTGGGTCACTTGTGAATCCAGTCCAAAGTGGGTGGCAAACTACATCTAACACTAAATACTGGCATGAGACCGATAGTAAGAACTGTAAGGGAAAGTTTTTAAAACTTTGAAGAGAGAGTTCAAGAGGACATGAAACTATTAAGATGTAAACAGACTGAGGTCCCTGCAGTCTGCCTGGTGGATTCATCTTAGTTTTTTTATATGTCAATGAATGGCGATTATGTACTATTTTAGGTATCTGTACCAATCAGTATACTAAAGCTGATTATTGACTATTATAAACTGATAAGTGTATTGAAATCAATTATTATTGGTATATATTGAGGAATAGACTAAGCCAATTATTCACCTTCGTACATACTGAGGCTTATTCTAAAGCATATTGTTTATTAGTTTATGTACCCAGAAGTGCACAGAACCTGATATTCACTGCTTTCTGTACAAATTAGTACACCAAAGCCTATTTATTCATTAATATCTAACAATGAATGTACTGAAGCCTATTGTTCACTATTTGATTTACCAAGGCGTATACTGAAGTCTATTATTCATGGTTTTGCTCACCAGTAAGTGTACTAAAGCTTACCAACCACTATCTCACATACAAAGGAGTATATTAAAGCCTATCTTTCACTATGGGCAGGATCTTCCGGTCAACGAGCGAGGGCGGGGGTGGGGCCTGCTCACCGACGCATAAAATGAGGTGGAATGATGTCGGGTGGAACTCCCGACATCACCCCGCGTCATTTCCATTTTCAAGTTGGCAGGGGCGCAGCCGAGTCAGCTGTGCGCCCGCCGACCTGTCAATGGCCTATTGAGGCCATTGAAAAACTAATTAAGGTCATTAATAGACCTGCCGGTCCAATCTTAAGGGTTGGCGGGCTGGCCAGGAGCCCTGGCGGGATGAGGTTTCATGAGGGTATTTAAATTTTTATCAAATCTTTCAATAAAAGTTATGGACATGTCCAAACTCAAGTGACAGTGTCATATGAGGGGACATGTCAGGGAAATTTTTTTATCATTTCTATTAAAAAAATTTAATTCCGAGTCAATCTCCCTGAGGCAGCACTTAGCCTCAGGGAGACCTGTGCGCTCTTTCGTGTACGTGCGTGAAAGAGCGCACTCCTGGCTGAGGGAATCCCGCCCGCACAGGAAGCACATAGCACTTCCTGGCAGACGTTACGGACGCCCACGTAAAATGGTGGCGCACCCCAATCGGGGGTGCCGAGCGGAGGTGCGCCCACCCACTCCCGCACCTCCCCCACTGACAGGGGGATAATTTTTCCCCATATTATGTTCTAAGGGATAGATTCTTAATTCACTGTTTTATGAATTCAAGGAAATAATAACGCTTATCTTCTACCGTTTATGTTCTGAGGAGTGATGGAAAGCCTTTTATTCAGTGACATATATCAATAAATATAAAAGCCTATTTTTTCACTGCATTAAATATAAAGGAATATATCAAAGATTTTAATTCAATGTTAAGTGCATCAAGGTGTAAAATGGAGCTGATAATTCATTGTTCTGTGCATAAAGGAATATACCAAAGCCTATCATGAAATTTTTACATACCAGGGAATATACCAATCTATCATTCACTGTTTTCATTACCAGGAGAATATACCAAATCCTATTAATGACTTTTAAAATATTTTGAGGAGTATGCTGCTACCCATTATTCACTCTTTTGTGTACCAAGGAGTATAC
Organism: Carcharodon carcharias; assembly: GCF_017639515.1. NCBI lineage: Eukaryota > Metazoa > Chordata > Chondrichthyes > Lamniformes > Lamnidae > Carcharodon > Carcharodon carcharias. Next base: position 18,039,714 of record NC_054474.1, read on the forward strand.
TAAAGCTTATTATTCATTGTTTAATGTATACTATAGCCAGCCATTCACAAATTAATGTACCCAGGAGTGTATTAAAGTTTATTTTTAATTATTTATGTAGCAAACGGTATATTAAAACCAATCTTTCATCATTCCATGCAACAAGGAGGACAATAATGTTTCTCTTTTACCATATTACATACTAAGGAATATATTATGTATTTTAATTCAATGTTTTATGAATTCAGGAATATCTGACTTACACTTTTTCATGTACTTTGGTATAAACTGGGTCCCTTGTAAATGCAATCCAAAAGTGGGTGGTAAACTGTAACGCTAAATAACAGCTTGAGGGAAAATTGTAGCAACTCTGAAGAGAGTTCAAGAGGGCATGACACTGTTAAGAGATAAATGGGTGGGGTCCATGCTGTCTGCTTGGAGGATTAATCTCAGCTGTTTTATATATATACACCAACATTTTATGTTTGTATATCAACTATTTTATATACAAGTATACTAAAGCTGAATTTCCCCTGCTATATACTGAGGAGTATGTTAAAGCAGATTATTGACTGTTATGTGCTGAGGCATATACGAATGCTGATTATTCACATTTTTGTGCACGATGGTGTATACTAAAGCATATAATACACTGCTTTAAGTGTCAGAATCCATTCTGAGTCTATCATTCACCCTTTAATAAACCAATTAATACATTAATAATGTACCCAATTAGTACATTGTTCTCAATTTAATAGAATAAATCCTATCTTTCACTATTTGTGTAGCAATGAACATACTAAGGCCCACCATTCACTGTTTGATTTGCCAAAGAGTATACCAAAGTCTATTATTGAGTTTTGTGCACCAGTAAGTATACTACAACTTATCATTCATTACTTCACGTACCAAGGAGTATGCCAAAGTCTATGGACAGAAATTTAAGGTCGGCGTGCAGGCTTGGGTGTAAAATAGTGCATGATGTCATCAGGCGAGCATCCCGACCTCATCCCTCACTCCTGCGATATTTCGGTCAGTGGGTGCGCACATAAGTCGGATTGCCCCCGTCGACAATTAAGAGGGCAACTAAGCCCATTAAAGTTCAAATTGCCCCCAATTTTTCGTGGTCTGTCCAACCTTACGGTTGGCGAGCGGGTGAATCTGTCAGGCGGACTTTGCATTTTTGATTAAACTTTATCCCAGGGGCAGGATGCGGTTTCCATTATTAAATATTAAAAAATGAAAATATATGGACAGAATTTTCATCATGTTATATGTTCGGGTGACTGATTCTGATGCGTGGGCATTTTTTTTTTTCCAGATTTTAAAATCTTTATTTATTGGCTTTAAATTCTTCAGCTGCCTGAGGCAGCTCACGGTCTTCAGGGAGCTTTCATTCTGCGCTTCCCTGCATCCGCGCTTATGTCAGCGCCCACCCTCCCGCTGCCCGCAACCCCGGCAGCGCTGAGCATCTCAGTGCGTGTTTCCTGCTGACTGGCCATTAACTGGCTAGCCAGTGTGAAACCACGGCTGGGGGCCGATGGTGGGTGGCAGTCCGTTCCCCAGCTGCTGCTGGGGCCGCCGATCGCACCGAGACGCCAACCTAAAAATCCTGCTCTCTGTTTTACCATATTATGTACTAAGTAAAATATTAAATAGTTTAATTCAATCCTTTATGAATTCAGGTATATATTATCTTTCACTGTTTTATATACATCTGTATACATGAAAGGCTATTCTGCATGCTTTATGCATCAATGGATATACTAAAGCCAATTTTTCACTGCTTAATTTACCAAAGAATACACTAAATCCCATCATTCACTCCTTAAGTCACCAAGAAATATACTAAAGCCTATTTATTACTGTTTAATGCACCACGCTGAAAACTACAGCATTCCACTCATTGTTTAGGTACCAATGTGTTTACTAAAGTCTACTATTTACTGTTTTATGTATCGCAGAAGGCAATAATGTCTATTATTCATTGTCTTATGTATTTTGAAATATCTTAAAGTCTATCATTCGTTTTTTATTTGCTGCAGAATTACTAACTTTTTTATTCACTGTTTTATGTACTGCAGAATGTACTAATGTCTGTTATTCACTGATTGATGTACCATGGAATATACTAAACTCTGTTGCTTGCTGGGTTTTTTTGTCGCAGAATGTACTAAATTCTATCATTTACTGTTTTATTTACAATGGAATATACTAAAGTCCATTATTCACTGTTTTCTGTACCCTGGAATAGATGAAAATCTATTATTTACAATTGTATGTACCGTAGGATATACTAAAGTCTGTTATTTACTGTTTTATGTCCCCTCGAAGGAACCAAGATCGATTATTTACTGTTGTGTGTACCTCAGAATATACCAAACCCAATTATTAATTGTTTTATGTACCACAGAATATACCAAAATCCATTATTTGCTATTTTATACACCATGGAATATTTCATAGTTTTATGTATGTGGAATTTACCAAAATCTATTACTTACTATTTTATGTACCGGATAATATATTAAAGTGTGTTTTTCACTGTTTTATATATCCTGGAATATACCCAAGCTTATTATTCACTGTTCATATACCACAGAATTATTAAGTCTGTTATTCACTGTTTGCTGTACTGTGGAATATACCAAATGTTTTATGTACCACGGAATGTACTAAAGTCCATTATTTATTGTTTTATGTTGCAATAAATATAGCAAATATTGAATTCCTTTGTTTTCTACTGAGGAATATATTAAAACTATCATTCATGGTTCTATTAAGGACTATTCTAACAACAACAACTTACATTTATATAGTGCCTTTAACATATTAATATTCCTGAGGTATTTCTCGGGAGCATTCCATACAAACGTTGACACATAAGGGAATTTTAGGACAGGTGAACAAAAGTTTGGTGAAAGAGGTAGGTTTGAAAGTGCATGTTAAAGGAGAAGAAGGAGATGTAGAGAGGCACAAAGATTTAGGGAGGGAAAACTCCTGAGCTTTGAGCCCACGCAGCTGAAGGCTTGGCCACAAATTGTAGAGTGATGGATATCAGTGATGCCAGAATTCGGGGAATGCAGAGAATTGTAGGGGTACATGAGGTAAGAGAGATAGAGGTGAGGCCACGAAACAATTTTAAAACAAGGATGAGAATTTTAAAACTGAGGTGTGGCCAGACCAGAAGCCAACATAGGTCAGTAGCACAAAGCTTATTTAGGGATAAACTAGTGTGCATCATTCACTGTAGTGATTACAAAGATATACACTAAATACGCTTTTTATATAGTGAGAAGTCTACTAAAGTCTATTGTTATCTGTTTTGCATTACAAACAGTGTAATAAGAGCTATCACTCACTGTTTTGTGTACCAAGTGTTAGAGATTCCCTGTGGTTGAGACAGCAACAAAGGTCTGTTAGCTCTGTGACAATAACTTATCCATGATCCAGTGATTTTAAATATGAAGTGTTGATGTACATTGATGAGTATCAATATGGTTCTTTTGCAGCTCTTGGCTGGCCTCCCACATACTACCCTCCATATACTTGAAATCATCCAAAACACTGCTGCATGTGTTCTAACTTGCACCAAATCCAGTTCACCCATCACCCTTGTGCTCACTGATCTACATTGGCTTCTGATTAAGCATTGTCTCAATTAGAAAATTCTCATAATTGTTTCCAAATCCCCCACAGCCATGCACCTCTCTTTCTCTGTGATCTTCTCCAGCCTCCAACCTTCCAAGATATCTTGTGTTCCTTTCATTTTGGCCACGTGAGCTTCCTGCTTTTAATTGTTCCACCATCAGTCCCTCCAGCTGCCTGGGCCCTAAGCTCTGAAACTACCTCCCTAAACCTCTTAATCTCTCTACCTCACTTCCTGCCTTTAATTCAATGCTTAAAACTTACCTCTTTGACCAAGCCTTAGTCATCCACCCTCATAATTGCTTATGTGGTTTGGTATCATATTTTGTTTTATAATACCCTGTGAAGAGTTTTGGAGTGTTTTATCACCTTAAAGATGCTCTATAAATCAAAGTTGTTGTAGTATTATATTAAATTTCCAATCTGTTCAAACATGCATCTTCATGATCTACCGCTAAACCGAAAGAAATTTCAATTGTCCACAGGAGCACTCTAAACTCATGGAGGGGCCATCCACTGCCCTCATATTATCTAACCACATTATGTTGCATGTATGCATAGTACAAGTGTCCCACCAAGCTGACACAACTCTTGAGGCGCTTACACAATGTACTAGTTTTTCCGTCTGGCCTTCACATGTTCATTGTACAGTAATGCGCCAGCCAATCTTCATCTATGCAAATCTTTGCCAAGCTTCATAGTACTGACCACTTTGACAAGATCTCAATCTGTTACTGTGGCATTTTGTTATCAGAGCAACTTCAGCCCTTCCCTCAATGCCTGATTCACACAAAACAAAAAGCTTCCTTCAAGCACCAACCCATCCCCTGGGTAAAAATCTGGAGCAAAGGAAGCTGGGATACGTGGACCATGTAAACCCGTTTAACACAATCTAATAGCGAGGAATCTTCTAAAGTCAACCCTTGACTGGCTGTTAACTAAGGAATATATTGCAATCTACTGTTCGCTGTTTTATCTGTCAAGGCATTTTTTGCAAACCTATTCACTGTTTTATGTACCGAGGGATATTCACACCATACAAGTGCCAGGCAGTGACCATCACTAACAATTGAGAATCTAATCACCTCCCCTTGACTTTCAACAACATTACAATAGCTGTATACCCCACCCCCCGCAAAAAAACCCCATCAACATCCTGGGGATTACCATTGACCATAAACTTACATGGACCAGCAACATAAATTCTGTGCCCACAACAGCAAGTCATTGGCTGGGAATTCTGCAGTGAGTAACACTGCTAACTCCCCCAAACCTTCCTCTATCTACATGGCACAAGTCAGGGGTGTAATGCAATACTTTACTCTTGCCCAGATGGGCACTGTTCCAACAATGCTGAAGAAGCTCAACAACATTCAGAACAAGGCGGCCAGCCTAATTGGCACCAGGTCCACCTCCTAAACATTCATCCCCTCCTCCACCACCACCAAACAGTGGCAGCATGCACACCATTTACAAGGTGCACCACAACGACTTGTCAAGTCTCCTTTGACAGCACCATCCAAACCCACAACTGCTACCACCTAGAAGGACAAGAGCAGAAGGCTCATGGGAACATCACCATATCCAATTTCCCTTCCAAGCCACACACCATCCTGACTTCAAACTACATTGCTGTTCCTTCATTGTCGCTGGGTCAAAATCCTGGAACTCCCTTCCTAACAGCATTGTGGGTGTATCTACACCACATGGACTGCAGCAGTTCAAGAAGGCAGCTGACCAACACCTTCTCAAGGGCAATTAGGAATGGGCAATGAATGCTGACCTTGTCAGCGATGCCCACATGTCATGAATCAATATAAAAAAAGCTAAAGCCTATCATTCGTTGTTTTATGTACCAGGGAATATACTAAAGTTTTATTAATCACTATTTTATCTACCAAGGAGTAGTCTAAATTCTATCACTCACTGTTTGATATACTGTTGAATGGTTATGGACTAAAGAATATCTGAAGTCTATCATCCACTGCTTTATGTAACAAGGTGTACATTAAAGACCATCAGTCACTGTTTTATTCAACAAGGAATTTACTCAAATGTATGTCACTATTTCATGTATTAATGAATATAAATTAAACTTAATGCTTTCTATGTGGAGGAAAATCCTTGAGTGCTTCATTCACTCTTGTATGTACCAAGAAATAACTAAACTCTTACCAGCTACTGTTTTCAGCATTGAGGAGTATGCTAAAGCCTGCAATTATTATTTTACATATTGAGGAGTATTCTTCAGTCTATCATCCTGCAATTTAATGAGAAATATACAAGTTTGTAACATCCAGTGTTTTATAAACTGAAGAGTATATTAAAACCTATCAAGGAATGATTATTAACTAAAGAATATTATGATGTCCGTGATTTACAGTTCCGTGTACTGAGGCATGTATTGAAGACTACCATTCATCATTTATTTAACAAAGAATTTACTGAAGTGTATCTTTCACTATTTTATGTACTGAAGAGTATACTAAAGCCCATCATTAACATTTTTATGTACCAGGATGTGCACTAAAGTCAATCATTCGCTGTATTACAAATTGAATGGTATTTTATAGCCAATCATTCCTACGTGACAACATTGATTACACTTCAAAATAACATCATTGGTTGAAAAACACTTGGGAACTTGCTGAGGTCGTGAGAGGCACTATATAAATGCAAGTCTTTCTTTTTATCATTAACTGTTTTAAGTACTGAAGCATATGCTAAATTCTGTCATTCACTGTTTTATCTACTGAGGGATATACCAAAGCCTGTCATTCACTATTTTATATACTTTGCTCAAATTTAGCTTCCCAATTCCGGGACACCTCCACCATCAGGACCGTTTCTCGACCAGACTGCACCGGAATGCACTGCAATCCACTGGACATCTCTGGAATACACTGGATCACACTGTGATTCGCTGGACTACACTGGACATCTCTGGAATACACTGGACTAGACTAGGCTACACTGTAAGAAGCAGCTACTGTGTATTTGATCTGTTATTCAGTTGCTTAAGTTTTTAAGATAACTTTGTCTAACGTACAACTCGTGTCCCTCCACTGCTGTTGCCTGCTGAGCCCATGGCTGTCCTATTGGTCCTGCAGCTCCTACTGGTTTCTCAGCTTTATTTTGCCACAGTATGGTTCTTGATGAGAGATTCACTCTCCTGGGTTGAAGTCCATTTTTTCTATCGCCTTTGGATCTTTTGGTGACCTCCAACCTCGCCACTATCTTTCCACTCGTTTCCGCCTCTTCCTTCCGCCCCTACACTCCCATCAGCTCTGTACACCTCCTCGATCTTCATTCCCACAGGGGTGTCTCCAGGAATGGATACTTCAATACTCAATCCTTAGAACATAAGGAATAAGAGCAGCGGTATTCTATTTGGCCCCTGGTTCCTTCTCCGCAATTCAATAAAATCATGGCTGACCTGATTGTGGCATTAATTCCACCTCCCTGCCTGCCTCCATAACCTTTGACTCCTTTGTTGATCAAAAATCTGTCTAACTCAGCCTTGGATATATTGAATGGCATCTACCTCCACTGGGGTAGAGAATTCCAAAGATTAAAGACCCACTCAGAAAAGCACTGAAGCTATTTCTGTACTACATGCAGCAATTCAAGAAGGCTGCTTACCACCACCTTCTCAAGGGCAATTAGGGAGGGGCAACAAATGCTCGCTCAGCCAGCGAACCCATGAAAGAATGAAAAAAAGAAATTCCTTCTCATCTCCATCTCAAATGGAAGACTTTATCTCTTGAAACTATGCCCCTAGCTCTAGATTCTCCCATGAGAGGAAACATCCTTTCAGCATCTACCCTGTCAAGCCCTTATTATGTTTCATTAAGATCACTCCTCATTCTTCTAAACTCCAATGCGTATAAGCCCACATCAACCTTTCCTTATAAGACAACCCCTTCATCTCAGGAATTAAACTAGTGCACCTTCTCTGAACTGCCTCCAATGCAAATATATCACTCCTTAAGTAAGGAGACCAACCCTGTAAGCACTAGTCTAGGTGTTAACATAGTTTCTAGCTTGCTTGTCCTCTGCATCTGTCTCCAAAATCTAGGCATCAGTTCAATTAATGCTCCATGCTGACTCCATCCACCTACATCAACTTTATTCCACCACAGTGTCTCTGACTTTATCTCTGGACTGCCTTCTATTGTCTCCTCCCTATTCCTTGCTAACTACCAGCATAAGTCTATCCAAATATTGCTATATAACTTTCCCTGTAATACAAAAGCAAAATACTGCAGATGTTGGAAATCTGAAATAAAAACTGAAAATGTTGGAAATATTCAGCAGGTCAGACAGCATCTGCGGAGAGAGACACAAAGTTCATATTTCAGGCTGATTGCCAGTTCTAGTGAAAGTTTATCAGCCTGCAATGTTAACTCTGTTTAAGGACATAAGAATATAAGAAATAGGAGCAGGAGTAGGCCATACAAGCCAGAACCGCCATTCAGTATGATCAAGTTCAATTCCATTTTCCTGTCCGCTCTCCATTTCCCTTTATTCACTGAGAGGCTGAAAGTCTGCCTATCTCAGCCTTAAATATATTCAACAATTGGGATAGAGAATTCCAAAGATTCACAACCATTTGAGTGAAGAAATTTCTCCTCATCTCAGTCCTAAATGCTTGGCCCCTTATCCTCAGTCTGTGGTCCCATATTCTAGATTCCCCAGTCCGAGCAAACAACCTCTCAGTGTCTACCCTGCCAAGCCCCTTCTTGTATGTTCCAATGAGATCACCTCTCATTCTTCTAAACTCCAGAGTGTACAGGCCCAGTTTACTCAGCCCCACATCATTGGACAACACTCTAATGTCCAGGAGCCAATCTAGTGAACCTTTGTTGTACCCACTCCAATGTGAGTATATCCTTGGATGTATCCTAGGATTCAAGGATCCATGCTTGATTCCACCCCCCCCCCACCACCCCACTTCTATTTATCATCTACATGCTGCTCCTTAGGGATACCATCTGAACACAGTGTTAGTTTTCACATGTACGCTGACGACACACATCTTGACCTCACCACCACATTGCTCGACTCCTCCACTGTTGATAAACGATCAGACTGCTTATCTAACACCCAGTACTGGCTGAATAGGACTTTCTTCCAATTAAATATTGGGAAGACTGAAGCCATTCATTTTCAGTCCCTGTTTCAACCTCTACTCCCTAGCTACTGACTCCATCCCTCTCCTTGGCAACAGTTTGAGATAAGCCAGTCCGTTCGCGACGTTGGTGTGATGTTTGACCCTGAGGTGAGCTTCCGATCTCACATTCGTGCAATCATTCAGATTGCCTACATTCATCTCTGTAACATTGCCTGACTTCACCGTCATTAATGCCTCCATTACCTCTAGACTCCACCATTCCAACACACTCTTGGCTGGTCTCCTACATTCCACCCTCTGTAAACTTGAGGTCATCTGCTTCCCGTATCTTAATTCACAGCAAGACCCATTCCCCTGTTCCCCTTGTGCTTGCTGACTACATTGTTTCCCAGAAAAGCAACATCTTGATTTTAAAATTCCATTTCTTTCATTCAAATCCCTCCAGGGCCTAAGTAATTCTGGCCTCTTGCACATCACCAATTTTAATTGTTCTACCATTGGCAGCTGTGCCTTCAATTAACTAGGTCCCAAGCTCTATAGTTCTCTCTCTACACCTCTCTGTCTCTTTGCCTCACTATCCATCTTTAAGACACTCCTTATAACCTCTTTGAGCCACATAAGGTCCGATGACCAAAAAACTTGGTCAGTGTCACACTTTGTTTTATAAAGCTCCTGTGAAGTACCTTGGGACGTTTCATTACCTTAAAGGCACTATATAAATATAAGTTATTGTTTTTTCCTTAACTATGAAGGCCACAACTGCGAACAGTATTCTGGGTGTGGTCTCAACAGACCCTGCACAATTGTAGCAAGATTCCTTATTCCTGTACTCCAACCCCATGCAATAAAGGCCAATATGCCATTTGAATTCCTATTTGCTTGCAACACCTGATTGCTAACTTCCTGTGCTCCCTCTGCGAGTAGACCCACGTTCCCCTGAACACCAACATTTACAAGTTTCACAGCTTTTTAAAAAATTCTGTTTTTCTATTCATACTACCAAATGGAATAACCTCCACGTTCTGTTTTTCTATTCATACTACCAAATGGAATGATCTCCACATTACACTCCATCTGCCACCTTGATCCCCACCCACTTAATCTGACTACACCTATTGTTTTTATTCATTGGATGAGGGTGTCACTGGCCTGGCCAGGCCAGCATTTATTACCCATCCCTAATTGCCCTTGTTCAGAGTCAACCTGGAGTCTGGAGTCACATGTAGGCCAGACCAGGTAAGGATGGCAGATTTCTTTCCCTAAAGGACCTTAGTGAACCAGATGGGTTTTTATAACAATCGGCAATGGTTTCATGGTCATCATCAGACGTTTAACTCCAGATTTTAACTGAACTCAAATTTCACCATCTTCCGTGGTGGGATTCGAACCCAGGTCCCCAGAGCATTATCCTGGGTCTCTGGAACCACTCCGAACCTAAGCCCATCACTCTTATTCCACTTTTATCTTATTTTCTCTTTACTCCTCAAACCACCTCTCTCATTTGAGCATTTCACCTTGTCCTACTCCTCTCGTCTATCCATTAAAATCTTTGTTTTCTACTGCCCAGTCAGCTATACCATACCAATTTCCTCACTAAAATATCTTCACTGCTTTCCTCTCTTAGCTTCTACACCAAGACACTTCTCATCCTCAGTGATTTCAACCTCTGTCTCATCATGCTTTCTCTCCTCTGAGTTCATTGCTGTTCTCTCCTCTTACTCTCTCTCTCTCCATGTAAACTCCCCTACCCATTTTTACAGGTGTCCCTTCAACCTTTTCATCTCATGTGGCCATGTTACTCCCATTGTTATTCCCATTGTAGCAATCACAGGTGAGGTGGTCATCTCTGATCAATTACTTCTGTCACACTCCACCTATATCCCCCTTCCAGGCAGGGTCCAATTATACCTCCTTCTGTATCCACCTCTGGAAAAAACCCTATTCCAATTCATTTACAGCTGAACTTTCAAATCCCCAGCTGTCTAGCCTTTGGCCATCCATTCATCACAAAATTTCTGCAGCTACTGATCTGCTCAACCAGGATCCTCACTTCCATCTTTGATGCCAAGTTCCACGTTAAAACCATCACTCCCCCTTGTCATAGTCATTTCCTCAGAATGGCCCTCATCTTCACTCCCATAATTTCAAGGGGAACAGACTTGAACAAATATAACAGACGACTGGTATACTCATTCATCACTAGATCTAATGGGCCCACATAAAGCAACATTGAGTTCTGTTCTTATCTGGCCAAAACTGTTCATTATTCTAGGATCATCCAAGAATCCAAAGATAACCCCAGCTTCTTTTCTCCACTAGGTTATGAGTGGTTTTCTTACTCTATCAACCTTATTTTCACCAAACGGTGGACTATCCAACTTCCCTTCTGGCTTCCATGTTAGCTCATATTGTTAACTGTTCTCACTCCTCAGGTACTGTCACCGTGTTCTAAATCTATTAATAATACCCCTCTCCTCAAGAAACAACCCTTGACCCATCTTTTCTTTTCAGGATACCACCAAACTCCCTTTCCTCTCCGATGTTCTTGAACATGTTATTGCCTCAGAAATCTGTGCTCGCTTTTCGCACTCCAGGTTGGAATCCCTCCAATCAGGGTTCTGCCCTGGCATGGCACCCAACCAGCTGTCAAAGTCACAATTGACATCCTATGTGACTGTGACAAAGGTAGATTATCTCTTTTTGTCCTTCTCAAACTTTCTGCAGCCTTTGACACAATTGAGAACACCATCCTTCTCCAACACCTCTTCACCGTCGTCCAGTTGGATTGGACTGCACTTGCCTCATTCCTTTCTCATTTATCCAGTCTTAGTCGGAGAATCACCCGCAATGTTTTTCCTTACCATTCCCACACCATTCCCTTTGAAATACCCCAAGGATCTATCCTTGGTTACCCCCTATTTCTCATGCTGCTGCCTGGTGACGTCATCTTCAAATGCATTTGCTTCCACATGTACACAGATGACCCAGCTCTACCCCACCATCGCCTCTCTCAATTGCTCCACTGTCTCTCAATTGTCAGACTGCTTGTCTGACATCCAGTACTTAATGAGTGGAAATTTCCTTCAATTAAATAGTGGATAGACAGGAGCCATTATCTTTGGTCCCCACCACGCTCCATCACACTTTAGCCACCTATTCCCTTTATCTGGCAGCTGTCCTGACACTGAACCAGACTGATTGCAACCTTGGTGTCATATTCGACCTTGAGTGGATGTTTCAAATTCATAACCTCATCATTACCAAGAATGCCCTTTGACACCTCAGCAACATCTCTTGTTTCTGTCCCTGCCTCAGCTCATCTGCTGGTGAAACCCTCATCCACGCCTTTATTACTTCCAGACTCAACTGTTCCAATGTACTGCTGGTTGTCCCCACCTCCAACTGCATCTGCCCCAACCCCCCCACAACCCCAGCCCCAATCTTGTACCTTCCATAAGTTTGAGCTCATCCAAAACTCTGCTACCCGCATCCTAACATATACTGAGCCTAATGCTGTTTTTCATTCACTGGTTTATGTCCTTTTCACAACCTTGGCATCCTATTTGAGCCTGAGATGAGCTTCTGATCACAAATCTGTTCCATCAACAAGACCACCAGCATCACCCATCCATGCCCCTCATGTATCAGCTCTCCTGCTGCTGAAACCCCCATCCATGCCTTTGTCACCTCTACCCTTGATTATTCCAATGTTCTCCTCAGTGGCCTTCCATCTACCCCCCACTGTAAACTCAAACTCATCCAAAACACGACTGCCCATATCCTAACGCATACCAAATCCTGTTCATCCATCACCCCTGTGCTCACTGACCTTCATTGTTTTCCAGTCCAGTATTGTGTTGATTTTAAAATCCCCATCCTTGTTTTCAAATCCCCCCATGGCTTCGTCACTTCGCTGTAGCTACCTTCAACCCTATAATTCTCTGACACATCTACCAATTCGGGCCTCTTGAGCATCCCCCCGATTTCCATCGCTCCACCATTGGTGGCTGTGCCTTCAGTTGCCAAGGCCCTAACCTCTGGAATTCCTTCACTAAACATCTCTGCCTCTCTATCTCTCTCTCCTCCTTTAAGATGCTTCTTTAAACCTACCTCTTGACCAGTATCTGGTCACCTGTCCTGCTATCTAATCCTCTCAGTGTCAAATTTTATCTGATAATTTCTCCTGTGAATCACCTAGGGACACCATTAAACATGCTGCATAAATGAAATGTGTTGTTTAATGTACCAAGGCATATACTAAAACCTATCGTTCAATGTCTTATGTACCGAGGAGTATATTCAAGCCATGTATTTAATGTTTTGTATACTAAAGGGTATACTGAAGCCTATTATTCAGTTTGTTGTACAGAGGAGTATGCTAAACACCGTCAGTGACTTCATATGTACTGAGAGGGTATACTAAACCTCATCAGTCATTGTTTTATGTATTAAGATATATACTAAAGTCTATGACTCAATGTTTTGCATTTGGCGGAAGATATTAAAGCCAATGTTTTATAAATTGGATGGTGTACTAAAGCTTATCATTCCTACATTACAGTGAGACTACAATTCAAAAGGACTTCCTTGGCTGTAAAGAGCATTGGGACTTCCTGAGGTCATGAAGGGCGCCATGTAAATGCAAGTCTTTTCTTTAATCATTCAATAATTTATTAGACTGAGGCACAGGGTAGAACCAGAAAATGCTGGAAATATTCAGCTGGTTCAGGCTGCATCTGTGGAGAGAGGAACAGAGTTAACGTTTCAGGCCAATGAGCTACTATCAGAATGGGGAAAAGTTGGAGATTTAGCCATTATTAGGCAAGGGAAGGGCAAAGGGAGGAACAAACAATCGGGAAGGGTGGAAGGCAGGAGGGGTTAAATGACAAAAGGACTTATGATCAAGTCAAAGGAAGATGGTAGTGGACCAGATCCAGAAACAAGAGATGGGTCTAGAAGAGGTGTAGACAGCAGCAGCAGAACCATTACTGGCACTTGCTCTGTGGTTATGACCTAAGATTATTGAATTCGATGTTGAGTCCTGAAAGGTGTAAAGTCCCTAATCGAACAATGAGATGCTGTCCCTTGGGCTTCACTGAAACAGTGTAGGAGGCTGAAGTCCGAGATGCCAGAGTGAGAGTGGGATGGAGAATTGAAATGAAAAGTAACTGGGAGATCAGCATCACGCTTGGAGGCTGAACACAGGCGTTCAGCAAAACAACCACCCAAGCTGTTTTTGATTTCCCCAAAGCTGAGGAGGCCACACCATAAGCAACTAATAAAGTATAGTAAAGTGGAAAATATACTTATAAATCATGGGTCCTAGATAGTGAGATGGGAGGAGATGAAATGGGGGGCATAGCTCCTCCTGTTCTCGCATGGGAAGGTGTCATTGGAATGGGTGGGGGCAGGGGTGTTAAAAGAGCAGATCAGGGTGACGCCAGTGGAATGGGATGGAAGATGAGGAGAAAGTTGGGGGGGGGGGGGGGTGGAGGGGAAGTGCGGATGTTGAGGTTGGGGTTGGGGTGTGCTGGGAGTGGGCCCAATCGTGTTTCTGGGAGGGAGGGTGAGAGCAGATGTGTGAAAAATGGGATGGGCACTGTTGAGTCCTGTCATCCACAGTGGGAGGAGATTTCTCAGTTAAGGAAAAGGCAAACATCAGAGGTACTGGTATGAACGGTGGCATCATCAGAACAAGTACAACAGATGAAGCAACTGGAAGATAAACTCTTAACAGAAAGCGGTATCAATGGAAGCGTACTTAAGCTAGTAGTAGACATCTGAAATGAGAAAAGAAAATGCCTGAAGTACCTAACAGATCTGTCAGCAGTGGTGGAGAGAGAAACAGATTTAACATTTCAGGTTGAACCTTTCATCAATGGGCTTACCATGGAATCTAGAATCATACAGCACAGGAGGGGGCCATTCAACCCATCATCAATGCACTGGGTCATTGGTCGAACTGTCTAGTCCCTGTTGTTTTGCTGTACAATTTTTCCCTTTAAGTGTTTTATCTAATTCTCTTTTGGAAGCTACTATTAAATCAGCTTCCTCCACCCTTTCAGACCGTGTATTGCAGATCACAACAACTCACTGTGTCAAAAATGTTTCTTTATGCTGCCTCCTCTTTGTTTTGGCAATCACCTTAAATCTGTGTCCCCTGATTACCAACCCCTCTGGCACTGGCAATAGTTTCTCCTAATTTACTCTATCAAAACCGTTTATAATATTTGAACACCTCTATCAGAGCTCCCCTTAACTTTTTTCTGCTCTTAAGGAGGACAACTCCAGCTTCTCCAGTATTGCCGCATAACTGAATCCCTCATCCTGGAAATCATTCTAATCACTACAATTTAGGGCCCACAGTGGTGTAATGGTAATGTCATTGGATTAGTAATCTAGAGGCTCAGGCTGCTGCCTTAGGGACATAGGTTCAAACCCCACCATGGCAGGTGGTGGAATTTAAATTCAATTAATTAATAAAATCTGGCATTGAAAGCCAGTCTCCGTAATAGTACCTGTGAAGCTATCATTGATTGTTGTAAAAATGTATCTGGTTCACCAATGCCCTTTAGTGACCGCTGATCCACAATTAATATTGACACCCTTCCAGGAGGGCCCCTATAAAAACTGACACTCTGCTGGGAGGCCCCCTTTAAATACTGACTCATTAACCGGAGCGCATGTATAAATACTGATGCAACAGTAAATACTAACACAATCACTGGAGACCTCAATAAAAACTGACACACTCACTGGAGATCCAATGTAAAGGCTGATACACTCACTGGTGATCCAGCATAAAAACTGACACACTCACTGGAGATCCACTATAAAATTGACACATTCACTGGAGATCCACTATAAATACTGAGAACATTCGCTGGAGATCCACTATAAATACTGACACACTCACCGGAGACGCCAATAAACACTGATACGTTCATTGGAGATCCACCATAAATATTGATACACTCACTGGAGATCCACTATTAATACTGATGCATTCACTGGAGATCCACCATATATACTGACACACTCACCGGAGACACCAATAAACACTGACACATTCACTGGAGATCCACTATAAATACTCACACACTCACTGGGGATCCACTATAAAAAAAATTTTAAAATGCCCTTTAGGAAAGGAAATCTGCTGTCCTTACTGGTCTAACTCTAGATCCAGAACAATGTGGCTGGCTCTTGACTGCCCTCTGAAATGGCAGGCCATTCAGTTCAAGGGTGGTTATGGATGGGCAACAAATGCTGGCCTTACCATTGGCACCCGCACCCTATGAAAGAAGAAGGAACAATCTCTTCTTGGTTGCACAGAGCTTGAATGTTGTTGCCGCCAAAGCTTTTCAACCAGTCAGTACCCTTTTCTCCTGAGGTATAAATTATTGTGATCATTTGAAATTTGGCATTCTTGCATTTGTCCTGATCGGTGCAAAATAAAAAGCTTCAGCAACCAGTCCCCCTTGTCAGCCTTACTGAATTAACCTTATTTACCCTATCTGTTGCTCTTCAAAGAATTCAACAAGATAAGTTAAACAAACATGACCTTCCTGTTTGAAATCTGTGGTGACCACTCTATTATATTCAGTTTCTAAATGTTTTCTATTACATCTTTGGATTCTGTTCTCACAAACGTTAAGTTAACTGGCCTTGAGTTCCCTGGCACAAAAGGGAAAATGCTGAAAATACTCAGCAGATTTACAGCGTCTGTGGAGAATGAAACAGAGTTAATGGTCGGAATTTTCCAGCACCCCCCCCAAACCCCCAAACATGGCAGGTTCCCCCATGGCTGGGCGGGTGAGCCATTGAAATCTCCTTTCACATTGGTGGGAATGGAAGGTGCCACGAGCATGAGGGGCTGGAAAATTCCGCCAAATGTGTCAGGTCACTGACTTTTCGTGAGAATTGATTCTATTCTGGTCTAACAATTCTGACAGCTGGACACCAAACACCCTCAGCTACCCCCTTTGATTACCCACATTTGAAACTCCCACCACAACCTGGACAACCTCACCATGATCAGGAAAATATCTCTCACTCTCTCAATAAACCTACCTGTTCTTGCAGGCTTTGGCCTTGTAAAGAACGAATTCTGCACAATAGGTCTCCAGCCTGTGAATTCGATAGATAGAACTAAAATAGAGAAAGTGGTTGGGGAGTTTCGGACTTGGGTGGGGGTATTATAGTCTAAAATTTAGAACCAACCTTTCAGGATTGAAATTAGGAAACACTTGTGCACAGGAGGGGCACCCAGGCATTGGCTGGCTGCTGTCTGTGCTACCAATACTGCGCATTTCAGTGTGCATGTCCATCAGTCTTTTCTTCTACACCACCCCATTTAGGTCTCCTGAGCCCTCCAAATCAGAACTTGTCTGCGATTTCATCCTCTGGGGAGCTGGAACATGCATTATTCTTTCCACCTGGCCTGTCTGCAGCCTATATGTGTGCTCAGCAAACTTGGATATCTGGCTCTACATCCCATTCTCCAATTTGTTAATAAATGCTGTGATCATTTGAGGCTCCAGCACAGATCCCTTTGGGACACTACTAGTCACACCCTGCCAATTTGAACACGTGTCCATTATTGCTAGTCTCTGTCTCCTGCCACTCCTGGACAACATTTAGGATTGGGTTGACATGTGACTAGTAACATTTTCACAATACAAGTGCCAGGCAATGACTATGTCCATCAAGAGAGAATCCAACCATCTCCCTTTGACATTCAATGGCATTACCACCACTGAATCCCCCACTATTAACAACCTGGAGTTATCATTGACCAGAAACTGAATTAGACCACCCTTATAAATAGTTTGGCTACAACAGCAGGTCAAAGGCTGGGAATTCTGTGGCGAGTAACTCACCTCCTGACTCCCCAGAGCCTGTCCACCATCTACAAGGCACAAGTCAGGAGTGTGATGGAATACTTCCCACTTGCCTGGATGAGTGCAGCTCCAACAATACACAAGAAGCTTAACACCATCCTGGATAAAGCAGCCCACATGATTAGCACCCCATCCACCGCCTTTATCATCCACTCCCTCCACCACCGACACACAGCAGCAGCAGTGTGTACCATCTACAAGATGCACCGCAGCAAATCACCAAGGCTCTTTCGACAGCACTTGCCAAACTCATGACCGCTAGCATCTAGAAGGACAAAGGCAGCAGATCCATAGGGCCACCACCAACTGCAGGTTCTCCTCCAAGCCACTTTCCATTCTGACTTGGAAATATATCACTGGTCCTTCACTATCGCTGGGTCTAAGTCCTGGTACTCCCTCCCTAACAGCACTGTGGGTGTACCTACACCACATGGACTGCAGTGGTTCATGAAGGCAGCTCACCACCAACTTCTCAAGGGCAATTAGGGATGGGCAATAAAAGCTGGCCTTGGCAGTGGTGCCCACGTCCTGTGGAAGAATAAAAAATGCTCAGCCAATTTCTAAAACAGTATTTCAATTCCATGAGCTTCAAATTTAGCTAACAGTCTCTTGTGAGGCGCTTTATACAGATAGCTTTGAAGTGATATTTTCTTAGGCCAAATGACCTCCTCCTGTACTGCAAATGATTCTATGATTTTATGATGCTATGATACGTTTTAGTGGAAAGAATGAGAAGAGATAATAGAAACTAAATAGTGCATCTTTAAAGGGAACTTTGAGACCTGGGGGTGCATGTGCATAAATCTTTGAAGATGTCAAGTTAATTTCAGAAGGCTGTTAAAAAAGCAAAAGCTTTTACTGTGGTTCCTGGAAATCTCAAATAAAAACAGAAAGTGCTGGAAATACTCAGCTTTTTATTATCCATTCATGGGATGTGGGCCAGCATTTATTATCCATCCATAATTGCCTTTGAAAATTGACTGGCTTGCTAGGCCATTTAAGAGTCAACCACATTGCTGTGGGTCTGGAGTCACATGTAGGCCAGACCAAGTAAGAACAGCAGATTTCCTTCCCTAAAGGGTATTAGTGAACCAGATGGGCTTTGACAACGATGGCTTCATAGTCATCATTAATCTTTTTTAAACTGAATTCAAATTGCACCATCTGCATTGGTAGGATTCAAACCCAGGTTCCCAGGGCATTACCCTGGGTACCTGGAGTACTAAGTGACAATGGTCTAGTGACAATGCCATTATGCCACTCCTGGCCTGGAGAGAGGGAACAGAGTTAACGTGGCCAGTGGATGACCTTTCAACAGAACTGGAGTAACTCAGTTCTTTCAGTGGGCTGGCTGAGGGCTGAACTTGCCAAACTCCTCAGCCTTCCCACTGCTGACCCTGTGGACTGTGCCAGCAGATCAGTGCCCACCACCCTCTCTCCACATCTCCCTCCAGAATATCCACTCACTCTTGGATATTGATTAGCTTATCGTGAATGGTTGCATCGACCTTATGGCCTTGAAAAGGCAGTCAATTGTGAAGTGATACATTTGTAGGAAGAACGAGGAGAGGCAATATGAAATAAAAGGTTCGATTCCGAAGTGAGTGCAGAACAAAGAGACCAGGGGCTATATGCACACAAATCATTGAAGGTGTCAGACCAGGTTGTGAAAGTGTTTAAAAAGGTGGACGAGATCCTGGGCTTTATAAACAGAGGCATGGAGTATAAAGGCAAGAAAGTTATGATAAACATTTTTGAAAGACTAATTTCAATTCTGGGCACGACACTGCAGGAAGGATGTGAAGACTTTGCAAGTGTACGGGAAACGATTTATGAGAATGGCTCCAGGAATGAGGGATTTCAGTTATATGGATAGGTTGAAGAAGCTGTGGATGTTCTCCTTAGCAAAGATTAAGAGAAGAGTTGATAGAAGTATACAGGGAGGAACTGTTCCCACTGCGGGGAAGGGTTGAGACAGGGAACACGATTTTAAGGCAAGTGGCAAAAGAAGCGATGGCATCAGTGAGGAAGAACCTTTTTAAGCAGCCAGTGAATAGGATTTGGAATGTAGTGCCTGAGAGTGTGGTGGAGGCAGATTCAACTGTGACTTTCAAAACAAAATTGAATATACCCTGAAGGGAATAAAAGTGCAGGGCTACAGGGAAAGGGCAGGGGAGTAAGACTAGCTAAACTGCTCTCACAGAGAGAACCTGCATGGACTCAATGAGCCAAATAGCTCTTTCTGTGGTGTAACCATTTATGATTCTATGACTTCACCCTCTCTGGCATTCAGCACAGAAAACTGGTTTGAAAGTGAGGCTCCTGCTTCTTCCTACACTGCCGGATGGCCACCCATTTACCTTTCTGCTGAAATCTCAGTAGCTGCAAGGGCCCAACGCCTGGAACATGCATTCCAGGACATTGTCAACCTCCCAAAGTGACCCCAAACACTCCTCAAGTTCAGCAATGCTGAGCTTGAGTTTGAATGACTGGAGACACATCCTGCGCTCATGAAGCTTCCTGGAGTTCTCACATGGTATGAGAATAGCAAGCAAAGAGCCTGAACTCTCAGCGGTTTGCTCCTAAAAAACAAATCCCTTGAAATCTAATTCATTACTCTGAGTATTTATATATATTGACCCTTTGCTTCAAATATTTATCAACACCTTCCCCTTATGCACCAAATTCCCAATCTCAGCAAATTCCCCACTGTTACTATGTTCAGCATCTTCTTCCATCCCTGCATGAATCAGATACCCCCCGCCCATCATTCACTGTTTGCTTTACGAATAAGGTATTATTCTATGCAGTATGTGCCAAAGGGTATATTAAGGTCTATTGCTTACTGTGTAATTTACTGAGGAGTATATCAAAACCAGTCAGTCAATGTTTTATATATGGAGGGGTATAGTAAATCCCACCATTCGGTGTTCGAAATATCAGGGTGTATATTACAGCTTATCATTTAATACTTGATGTGCAAAGGAGTATACAAAATATATTATGCCCTATTTTATGTACTGAGGGGTACATTAGGGCCTATCATTAGGGCTTTATGTACTGAAGAATATACTATCACCTGTAAGTCAAATTTGTAATTCCCAACAAATGTGTTAAAGCCTGTTTCAATATTCCATGCACCAAGGAAAACAGTAAAGAATGGCAGTTAATGTTGTATCGATATGTGAACTAAAGTCTTTCACTCAATATCTTATGTACTGAGGGGTATTCAAAGCCTATATTCAACGTTTTTTGTACAGAGAAACATTTTAAAGCATATTATGCATTTTTTTCTGTATCAGGGAACACCAATCCCATTATTCAATGTTTTATGTAATGAAAGGGACACTAAAGGCTACCAGTTACCATTTTGTGCACTGAGGAATACCCTACTGCCAATTTTGATGTTTATTTACTGAGACATATACTAAAGCCTTTTGCACATTTTTATGTACCAGAAGGTATACTGTAGCCTATCATTAACTGTTTAATGTACTGTGGGGTATATTAAAGCATTACATCATTCACCATTTTATGTTGTAAGGATTACACAAAATCCAAACATTCATTGTTTTTATGCCAAAGGTTGCACTAAAGCTTATGTGTTGCTGATTTCTAAACTAAATGGTAAATAGCTGTAAAGTGCTTTTGGACATTCTAAAAGGCACAATATAGGTGCAAGTTCTTCTATTTCTTATTCACTGTTTTTTGTACAGAGTGGTATACTAAATGCATGACAATGAACATCGGAAAAGGAGCAGGCCATCCACCCTGTTCTGTCATTCAATTAGATGGCGATTGCTCTGTGTCTTGTCTCTATCTACCCAACTTGGCTCTATAACTCATATGTACTTACACATAAAGCAATCAATCTCAATTTTGAACCCTTCAATTGAAACCCAGCTCCAATAACATATTAGGCATAAGAGTTCCGATTTCCACTACCCTTTGTGTGAAGTGCTTCCTAACATCACCCCTGAACAGCTTGGCTCTTATTTTAAGGTTATTCCCCCTTATTCTGGACTCCCAATATAGTTTCTCTATGCCAACATTATTTACTGCTTTAATCATCTTAAACACCTCAATTTAATCATCCCTTGATCTTATATGTTCAAGGAAATACAAGCAGAGTCCATGGAATCTGTTCCCAAAATTTAACCCTTTTGATCTCAGACATCAATGGACTGGTCAGGTGGACAGAAAATTGGCAAATGGAATACAATCCAGAGAAGTGTGAGGTATTGCATTTGGAGAGGGCAAACTAGGCAGGGGAATACACAACAAATGGTAGGATACAGAGCAGTGTAGAAGAACAGAAGAACTTTAAGTGCATGTCCATAGATCCCAGGTTAGATAGATAAGGTGGTAGAGAAAGCATGCAATATATTTACATTAATTAGAATATAAGAGCAGTTATGCTAGAAATATATAAAACACTAGTTAGGTAATAGCTAGAGTACTGGTCACTGCGTTAGAGGAAGGATGTGATCACAATAGAAGGTGTGTGGTGCATTACAGTTCACTTGGGGAGTCTGGGTTGCTGTGACAACATGCACTTTTACATGCACATTGTAGCCTGCAGCTGGAGCTATTGACAGTGATGGTAGAGGCCCCAATTTCTTTCCATCACATGGCTGACCAGGAATCTTCTCTCCCACTCTTACCACCTTGCATCGGCATCTGTGGGAAGGATTTGCAGGTTGATACTCAACCTGTTTGGCCACATGCCCTCCTTTTCTTTTATTCATTCACGGGATGTGGGTTTCGCTGGCTGGGCCAGCATTTATTGCCCACCCCTAATTGCCCTTGAGAAGGTGGCGGTGAGCTGCCTTCTTGAACCGCTGCAGTCCACATGCTGGAGGTACACACATAGTACTGTTAGGAAGGGAATTCCAGGATTTTGACCCAGCGACAGTGAAGGAACGGCGATACATTTCCAAGTCAGGATAGTGAGTGACTTGGAGGGGAACTTCCAGGTGGTGGTGTTCCAATCTATCTGCTGCCTATGCCTCGCTCTCCTTGGCCATCAAGTCCTTGGTTGGGACTCAAACCTAGTGCTTCTGGCTCACATGCAGGGACATTACCCACTGCACCACAAGACGTCCCTCATCCAAAAGAGAACAGAGGAGATTTACATGGATGTTGCCTGGAATGGAGATCTTAAGCTATGAGGAAAGATTGAAGAGGCCTGGAGTTCCCCAGTGGAAGCACAGATGATAGTGCCACAATTGAGGGAGTTTAGTTATGTGGAGAGATTGGTGAAGCTGGTGTTGTTCCCCTTAGAGCAAGAAGGTTAAGGGGAGACCTAATAGAGGTATTCAAAATTATGAGGGGTTTTGGTAGAGCAAATAGAGAGAAACTGTTTCCTCTGGTAAATGGGTTGATAACCAGAGGTTATAGATTTAAAATAATTAGCCAAAGAATGCGAGGGAAAATGCAATTTTTTTCATCTGTTATGATCTGGAACACATTACCTGAAAGTGCGGTGGAATTAGATTCCACAAGAATATTTAAAGAATAATTGCATATGTATTTGTAATTTACAGGGCTGTATGGAAAGAACAGGGACGGGACTAATTGGAAAGTTCTTTCATAGAGTCAGCACAGGTGTGACAGGCTAAATGGCCTCATTCCCTTATGTAAGAATTTATGATTCCTACCTGAAGAATTTGTATTACCTTGAAAACTATTTATTATCTGGACTTCACTCGCATCCCTTTTTCATACCTTTAGGCTTTTTTCACTTTTATTTTTAGTTTTGCCTGAATGCCATCCTTATTGGTTTAAAATTCTTTCTACAGCCCTATTTATTCTTTCCACTAGGTCACTGGCCTGTTTCAGGTGGAGTCCATCCCAATGGTACAATTCCTTCTTGTCTCAATACTGGTGCCTGTGTCCAATCAACTGGACCACCTCCATCCCATACCATTCCTTCAACTACATGTTCACCTTATTAATCTGGTTGCTCCTAACATGATCCATGATAACAGAATGTTCCTTCATTCTTTTCCAAGTTCCTCTCCATTTGCTCTGCCATATCCTTTACCCTGGTACTAGGTAGGCAATGCCACCCTTCAAGACTCTCGATTGTGGCTGCAGAAGACACCCTCTACCCTGATAATTATTGAATATCCTATAATTACAACCATTCTATTCTGCTCTTTCCTCTGGACAACCTCATGCTCCCTGGTGTTTCAGTCAGCATTCTGGTTGTCCTTCCTGCAATCTTCCTCCTCATCCTCATAGGTACAAATAATATTGTAGGTGTTGGACAGAACCAGTGCCTGAACCGTCTGCTCTGACGCCCCCACCCCGCTCTCTTTCCTTCCTGTTACCCTGCTGGCACTCACACGCTCCCCTTCCTGCATCTTGAGGTGTGTCTGTACTCCAGAGAAAATGATCCAGAAATTCCTCTCTCTCTTTCTCTTTTGTCAGAGTGTCTTTCACTCACATTCCAGCTCCAGAACACTGAGGCCGAGTGATTCAAGACAGAGATGTCTCTGCAGAGGTGGCTGCCTGGGACAGTCTCACATTTCAAGTACTCACACATACTGTAGTCCCAAAGTACTATATATTTCTAATCTACATTTGTTTATTAGTTGTCAATAACTTATTTCTAGACATAATAGAAACGTTTGAGTCTGGATTATATTTAGTAAACTTGGGGGACTATGAAGATAGAGCAGGAGAGTGGGCTGACTGGACGGCTCTGCAGACTCTGGCATGGACTCAATGGCCGGGATTTTCCGGCCCCGCCGCGGCGGGTTCCCCTGCTTCGGATGTAGCGAGCCATTCAAATCCCCGCTGGCTTCGGCAGGACCGGAAGATCCCGTCCCGTGAGTTAAACGGCCTCCTTCGGTGCCGTATTGACGCTATGATTCCACGGGCGGGATTGTCCAGCCCCGCCCGCCACCGGGATTGTCCAGTCCCGCCCGCCACCGGGATTGTCCAGTCCCGCCCGCCACCGGGATTGTCCAGTCCCGCCCGCCACCGGGATTGTCCAGTCCTGCTGAAAGTCAGTGGACTTTTGGCTGGGCCTCCCCATTCTCCGCGGCAGCAAACCCCGGTGACTCTATGAATAGATGAATCTTAACTCTGAGCCGTACATTACAGCGTATCGTTCAGTGCTTCCTAAACTTAGTGGTGTATTGAAGCATATTATTTGGATTGATCTATAAACAGAGTGGTACACAAGTCACAATTGTTTGCAAACAATACCTTGCATTACGTTAACTCACATGGTGTATACTAAAGCCTATGAATCACTGTATCATGTACCAAGGATATACTATGGTCTGTTATTCACTGTCTTATTTAATAAGGGATATACTGAAGCCTACCATTAATTGTTCTATTTACCGAGGAATATACTGAAGCCTACAATTAATTGTTTGGTGTATTAGGGGATTTACTGAAGCCTAACACTATCTGTATTATGTACCAAAGAGTGAACTGAAGCCTATCATTCATTATTTTGTGTACTGAGGTATATACAGAAGCCTAACATTATCTGTATTATGTACTGAAGAATATACTGAAGCCTATCATTCATTGTTTTGTATTCTGAGGGATATACCAAAGCCTAACGTTATCATTTTTATGTACCAAAGGGTGAACTGAAGCCTATCATTGTTTTATGTACCAAGGGATATACTAAGACAACCATTCATTGTTTATGAACAGCGGAGTACACTGAAGCCGGTAATTCACTACCTTATATACCGAGGGGTATACTGAATCCTATTTCTCACTGATTAATACTGAGGGATACACTGGTGCCTGTCATTCACTGTTTTATAAGCTGAATGGCATACTATAGCCTGTGATTCATTGTTACATATACAGAGGAATATACTAAACTCTAACGTTGACTGATTTTTCTACCGAAAAATTTATTAAACCCAATAATTAAGAGTTTATATGCAGAGGGGTATACTAATGCCTAGTATCCCTGACTTATGTAAAGAACAGCATAATGCTGCCGATCATTCACAGTGTTTGTACCAAAGC
This sequence comes from Carcharodon carcharias, assembly GCF_017639515.1. Taxonomy (NCBI): domain Eukaryota; kingdom Metazoa; phylum Chordata; class Chondrichthyes; order Lamniformes; family Lamnidae; genus Carcharodon; species Carcharodon carcharias. Next base: position 18,065,388 of record NC_054474.1, read on the forward strand.
ATATGCTAGAATAATCATTCAAAACCATATCAATGGATTGGGATACTAAAGCTTTTCAATCAATGTTGTATATATTGTGGATTATGGAAAAAGACCCATATTCACTGCATTATGTACAATGGTGTATATTAAAGCTTATCATTGACTGCTTCGTATACTGAGGAGTATACTAAAGACTTGTGTAAATTGAGTTGTGTAGCGCCATTTGTATCATGCGCCAGAAGGGTGTGAATCAATGATATCTTCACGTCAATCATTTATCAGCCATGATTGAATGGCGGAGTAGACTCGATGGGCCGAATGGTCTAATTTCTGCTCCCATGTCTTATGGTCTTATGGTCAATCAGCCGTACCAACTGATGCAAAACCAGGATCCCAAGTTTGGTCAACATTATGTACAGGCAAATTAGTCACTCCTGAAACATTTAGCACTCTGAAACAAGATGGGCTCTGTACTGGGGCTATTGGAGGGGACACTCAGCAAGTTACAGCTGAGGTAACTATGACTTACTTTTGCAAAAGTAGGGTTTGTGGAAGCAGTGTTGCTTTGCTAGAGCTAACTTGAGACATTTTCTACACACAGTAAGGCAGGAAGCACAGTGCCTTTCACAGGGAAAGGGAGAGTTGGTGTGAGGGAAACGAGGAAAGCAGGAGTTCTATGGTTACACCATGTTTCACACTGAGAATTAATCACCCCTACCACCTGCTCTCATTTCCATCTTACAGTGTGCTTCAGAGACTACCTGCCGCTCAGTGGAAATATGGAGTGTCTCTCTTGACCTCCACTTCTGTAACCAATGCCTTCAGGGCGATGTGACTGCATGAGAAAGCCCTCTCTCTAAGGCTTCGTGACATCCCCCTACAGCTTGAGTCTTCCACAGTCATTATCCAACAGCCTTCTCTCCACTAGCGCAGCTTCCCTTTCACAAGGACTGTGTCTTTAAAAAGGAAAATCTCTCTGGAGTATGTGTTTTGCTGTCAAAGGCTGGGCCCCCTGCTGTGCACAGCAGGTATCGGCAGCGCTGTAGTGATGAGTGCAGTACGGGATCCACTCAGAGCTGCACTACAATTGTGGAGATGAGGTGGGAGCACCAAAATGATCCTCCGTCAGAAGCAGCGCGGGCATGTCGCAAATTGCGGACCCTTCACTCAGAAACAGAGATAAACCAATTTCTAGCTCAACCGGTTCAGCATTTTATTTACCGAGTGGTATATTAAAGCCGTTTGTTCACTTTTTGTGTACACAGGTGTATTAAACTTACGTACCTGTTTCCTACATAATAAGGATATACCAAAGCCTTTCATTCATAGTTTTGTATACCAAGGGATAGGGTAGTGTTGTCAGCTGAATGCTATACTAACGTACATCATTCACAGTCTTATGAACCACGGACAGTAATAGAGCCTGACGCTTGCTGAATTATATTCAACCCTGATATTCAATGTTTCACCAATGGAATGGTACGCTAAAACTTATCATTCACTGCTTTACGTATTGAGGAGTATACTAAAATCTATCGTTCATTGTGTTTTCTACCTGAGTATACTGAAGCCTAATTGTGTAATGTATCAAGGAGGTTACTGATGTCTGTTATTCACTGTTCCATGTACCGTGGGGCACACTGCTGTCTGTCATTAACTGTGTTGTAAGCTGACTGGTATACTATAGCCAATCATTCGTTGTTTTTGTATACAGAGAAATGAACTGAAGCCTAACATCCACTGATTCTTTCACCAAGGGCTATATTAAAGCCTATAATTAACAATTGACATGCAGAAGGGTATAATAAAGCCTAGCGTTCACTGTTTTATGCAAAAAGAAAAACATATTAAAGCATATCATTCATAGGGTTATGTACCTTGGCATACACTAAAATAATCATTCAAAAATTTACCAAGTGGGAAACGAAAGCTTTTCGATTAATGTTATGTTTACTGTGGGTGATGGAAAAAGACTAATATTCACAGCATGAGGTACACAGGTGTATATTAAAGCTGATCATTCACTCCTTTATGAGGAATAAACTAAAAATCATGGACACAAATTAGGATTTCCATTTGTAGTGGGCACCAGAAGGGTGCAATATCTTCACATCAATCAGCTGAACTGATTGATGCAAAGCCGCAATCCCACATTTGGTCAATGTATGTACAGGCAACATCTTCATTAATCACTCCTTAGCAACTAACATTCTGAAACAAGATGGGCCCTGTACTGGGGCTATTAAAGGGACACTCAGCAAATTGCAGCTGAGGTACTTATGACTTATTTTTGCTAAGATGGGGTTTGTGGAAGTATAGTGTTGCTGTGCTGGAGCTAATTTGAGATGTGTTCTGCACACAGTAAGGGAGGAAAGACCAGTACCTTACCCAGGTATGGTGGCAGTTGTTGCAGTACCTCTTGGTTTGTAACACGGTCCTGACAGAGAGAAGAGGAGGCAGAGAGGGGAAGTTTTGTGAAGAGGGAAAGGAAGAAAGGCTTTACCCGCAAACACTATTCCAGGAGCACCACTCCTACTTATCAATGAGCCAGGGGCAGTGCCTAGGAGGCAACACCTCAACAAGAAGATCGTTAGGGAGTTTTGCCACCTCCTTAACATCAAACTGGAGCCGGAAAGCCAGGTGAGGATGGTCCTCCCAGTGGCTGTGGAAGTCACCATTGCCCTAACATTTTATACAAGTGGATCCTTCCAGACGGGAGCAGGCAAGACGTCAGTAACATCTCTCAGCTCGACATTCATAGATCCCACTGGGTGATCACAGAGTCACTGCATGTGAGGAGAGGGGACTTCATCCACTTTTCCATGAAGAGAGAAGAGCAAACTGTAACAGCCCATGGATTTGCCAGGATAATGGGCTTCCCTGGACCATAGCATGTGGTTCAGCGGGCCCCCCCCCCCCCCCATGTCAGTGGGAGTGAAACATGAACCGCAAGTGCAACGTCTCTTTGACTTGCAGCTGGTGTGTGATCACACCAAGAAGTCCATATCAGTGAATGGCCGCTACCCTCACAGCGTTCGTGATGTATTTATCCTGTGGCAGTCCACACTGACCATCGCCTTCATGCCTCCAAGATGCACTGGAGGATGGATGCTCAGCCACAAGGACCTTCAACATGTGGCTATTGACCGCCTTCCAGGTCAGAGAACTTGCAATGAGAGGGCCTGACTTCGGACTTCGACGTTGGTGGCAGCAGCCTGGGCTGTCTGACTAACGCATATAAACTGAGTGCCATCCTATGAGAAGACAACAGGTTTGCGTTCCACAAAGCCATTGCCACTGCCATAGGCTGGGACCTCTGCAATCCTAGTAATCTACTGGATCACAGATTGCTGGACTGCATGCCCCCAACCCCCACCGTGCTTGCCTGGTAAGCACTGAGAATGAAGCCATGATGGCAGCCACCGTGGATCTCATGACCTCCATCTGAGCTTTCCCTGCAGCAGCGTGATGTTGGGATCCTCCATCTGTGCTGCAAAGGAAGCTGAGACAGTGGGTTCCAGACTCATGGGTCAGTCTCGGAGTGCTGCCAACCATTTGGATTTGCCAGCAATTTCCATGGTGAAAAGACTAGGCACCAAGCTCTGCAGGATGCCATCTGTTACATTGGAGCCGGACTCCCTTCATGCTGTGTGCAGCCAGTTGAGGCTGTCTAACAGGCCTGCCAATGTAACAAACATCTCTGTATGCTTCATCATTCGCATTTTCCTGTGGTTTGCCAATTATCCACTGTTTTGTGCACACAGGTGTATATTAAACCATGTTATTCTCTGTTTTACATAATGAAGATTTACTAAATCCTTCCCTTCATGGTCTTATATACCAAGAACTAGGATAATACCACCATTCAATGTGTTGTCAGCTCAGTGCTATACTAACGTACATCATTCACAGTCTTATGAACCATGGAGAATAATAGAGCCTGTCATTCACTTGAATTATACACCAAGTACTGTATTAAACAATAGTATTCAATGTTTTATCAACTGAGTGGTACACTAAAGCCTAACATTCACTACTTTACGTACTAAGTATACCAAAACCTATCATTCACTGCTTTATATACATGGAGTAGACTGATGTCTATAATTCACTGTTATATGTACCGAGGTGTATACTAATGTCTATTATTCACTATTTTATGTACCAAGAGATACACTGTTTCCTTTCATTCACTATTTTATCAGCTGAGTAGTATACTATAGTCTATTATCCATTGCTTCATGTATGGAGGTATATAATAAAGCTAATTTTTGACTTTTGTACCAAGGAATATACTAAAAATTATATCAACAGTTTGCATACAGAGCGGTATACTAAAGCTTATCATTCCGTTTTATGTATTGAGGAATACACCAGAAGAAATATACTAGAACCAATCATTCACTGTTTAATATCCCGATGAAGATACTAAAGCTAATCTCTAAAAAAAAATCAGGTTATCAGTTCATTACGTCTTTGCTGTTTGTGGGTGCTTACTATGCGCAAGCTGACTGCTGTGTTTCCTACATTACCACAGTGTATACACTTCAAATGTACCTCATTAGCTTTAAAGCACTTTGTGACATCCTGAAGTCATAAAAGAGGCTGTAGAAAATTAAGCCTTTCTTTTCCATTTAATGTGTTATGAGTTGTGCACTGGAGGCTCCCATTATATACCAAGGAATATTATCAAAATAAATGTAAACATCCAGTGTTTTATGTAGCAAGAAGTATACAAAAACTATGGTTTAACTCAAACCTGTGTTTCACAGGGACAATCTTTGCCAAAGGTTCCTAGAAGATGCAGATTAAATATTTTCAGTATCATTGCTGCTACTGATTGCTTCATTAGAATTGAGACTCTTCTGCCAGTACACATTTGCAGTGGCCTATGATGAAGGAGATTAGTTAAACTGTGCAGTGTTCATTTCAATGTCCACTTGCCATGGTTGAACCTATTTGATATAGCAAATGAAAACTAGCCTTTTGGGTTTTGCAGACAGCTAAATAAACTTGTCTTGGTGTAAGGGATCATTTTAGAAATGTTGGCTTTTTTATATTTCCAAAAAAGCGCTTGTGATTGTTGACCAATTTTGTAGAGATCATCGGTTTGTTGTTCCTGCTCTGCACTCTGCCTGTGGTAAACTATTATCGCTTTTTTAGAACTCTGCCTATTTTGCCTTGTGTATTAACTCTTTATCTAATGTTAAGGGATTTGTTAATTCACATTAAGGGTCAAATGGAAAGCTATCCATCGTATTATGCTTAAAACAGTTTATGACTGCTTATTTTTCCCTCTGAATGCAAGTATGTACGTTAAAACGTGAAGGGGAGTTTATCATGCAACAAAGGGACAAACTCAGGTTGAAAATATTAAAACATACTTTAACCAGAGGCTTTCACTGCAATGAAATCATGCTTTTACTGATTAAAACTATCCTTGGTTTGAAATGAAACGTCACTTTATCAAAGTGACCTGTAATAAAAAAGGTGCAAAAATATCCAGACCTAAGAGCTAGGAGTAGTTAGAAAACTAAACTGAGGCGTATGTTATGAGCATTGGAAATAGAACCAGGAAACGTGATAAAAAGAATGTAGAGCAGACCCAGTCACACAAGGGGGACAGGATGGGCAACTAAAGCTATAACTCCTTGGATAACGAAGATTAAAATGAAACAGAGAAAGGATGCTTAAGTTAAATATTAGGGTTATTATTTAGTCGAGAGCCAAATTGAATACCAAAGATACAGAGAACAGAAAAGGAAATAGTGAGAGGTAAAGAGAGATTATGAGAATAAACTAGCAACTAATGTATACTGAGGAGTACACTAAAGACTATTTGTGCAAAATGGGTTCTCTTTTAATTTTGGACCTGACTTGATTTGTATATAAAACCCGTTTGTTGAAATGGATTCATGTGGCAGCATGGGATAAGTTCCAAAAAGGTTAACATATAGTACATGGTTCAATATTTGAGCACTTGGTTCCATTATCATTTATCTAACGAAGACTACTCTAGACCACAAGTGGCATGCAGTCCAGTAATAGGAGTGATTGGTAAGGGTCGATGGCAACAAAAATATTCAACATAAAAGCCAATTAGATGCCAGTTTTCTAATAGGAAATCTCAGGTTTTTGATTCGGGTAGCATACAAGTTTGGGAGAACTAAATTGGGTACACTAATCAAACTGCTTCAAGCTTCTTCATAAAATCACACTCTTAAATAAACGAATGACTAACTAATTTTTTTTTTTGATTGTTGGAGGCAGTTTAGTTGGAGACCATGCTGGTTCTCTGTGGTGCAACCCAGTCAGTTACATTCCTCCATCCTATCACGTAACCCTGCAAGGTTAATTCCCTCATGCACCCATCCAATTTTCTTTTGATGTGAACGTCAATCCTTCAGTGTCTCCGCTTTCACCACCCTCCTAGCCAGCAAGTTCTAGCTCATTACCACTCACTGCATAAAAAAATTCTCTTCATATCCCCACCATAGCTCCTGCCCAAAACCTTGCCCTAGTTCATCAGCTATTGGGAGTAGCTTTACTTTGTCTACCTTACCTAAACCTGTCATAAGCTTATCCCCCTCTCTATAAAATCTCCCTTCAACTTCCTTTGTTCCAAGAAGGACAACCCCTACCTTTCCAAACCTAACCTTATAATAAACACCCCCTTTCTGGTAAATCCCCACTGCACCCTCTCGAGGACTCTCTCAGATCCTTCTTAAAGTGTGGCGATCAAAATTGGATGTAATACTCTCATTGTGGCCTCGCCAGTTATAAAGATTCTGCACAACTTTGCTGCTTTTGTACTCAATCCTCCTACTTATGAAGCCCAAGATCCCATATGCTTTGCTAACCACTCTCCCAATATGTCATGCCACCTTCAAAGATCAATGCACACAAACCCCAAGGTCCCTCTGTTCCTGTGCACTCTTTAGAACTGTGCCATTAAATCCATATGGCCTCTCCCTATCCCTTCTGCCAAAATGCTTCACCTCACACTTCTCACTATTAAATTCCATCTGCCACTGGTTTGCTTATGCTGCTAGCCTACCTGTGTCCGATTGCAATTGATTGGAATTATCCTCATTGTATGCTACACAAAGTATGGTATCAGTAACACATTTTGAAATTTAACTTTGTATTCCAATATCCAAGTCAGTTATTTATATCAAAAAAGCAACACTAGCCTTGGGGAACACCATTATCTACCATCCCCCAGTCTGAAATATAACCATTTACCACAACTCACTGTTTTCTGCCCTTAAGCCAAATTTTTATCCAAACTGATACTGATCCTCATATTTTGAGCCACAATTTTGTTAACCAGCCTTTTATGTGTCAAACACGTTCTTTAATTCCATATGGACAACATCCACTGCATTCCCTTCATTAATCTTCCCCATTATTGCACCAAAAAATTCAATTAGATTAGTCAAGCACGATCTGCCTTTTACAAATCTGCGCTGGCTCTCCTTAATTAACTAAAGCCTCTCCAAATGCCTGTTATTGTTTTCCCTGATTTTTGTTTCTAAAATCTTACCAACCACCGATGTTAGACCAACTAGCCTGTGGTTGCTAGGACTGTCCTTGCATCCTCTCTTAAATAAGAGTGTCACATTTGCCAATCTCCAATCCTCTGGCACTTCCCCCATAACTAGGGGAAATTGAAAGATTGTGGTCAGCCCTTCTGCTATCCCAACTCCCACTTTTTTTAGCAACCTGGGATGCAAGCCATCTGGACTGGGTGACTTATTCTCTATCTCCCTCATCATCCTAGGAGCCCTGGATTTGCTTCCCCTTTCTTTTGCCATCGTTAGAATGTACCTAGCCTGGACCTGAAACATCTCCTCCTCAAAGATCACCCTTTCCAGTTCCTCCCGCCTCTCAATTTTCACCCCATCCATTACCTCTACTACTTCCCCTTCTTCCAATATTTTGTCAGGCTCCTCTTCCTTAGTTATCACTGATACAAAGTACTTTTTAAGTATTATAGCCTTGCCCAGCACCTCTAAGCATATATCACCCTCTTTGTACTGAGTAGGACCAATTCCACCTCTTACTACCCGCTTACTATTTATATATTGGTCAAAGGTTTTTGGGTTTTCTTTTATATTGACTGCCATTCCATTCTCATATTCTCTCCTTGTCAATCTTATTTTCCTCTTCACTTCCCCTCTCAACATTTTGTATTTGACATGGCCCTTGCTTGAAGAATTCATCTGACATGCATCATACACCCTCCTTTTTTGTTTCATCATAATCTCTATCTCCCTCATCACCCTGGGAGCCCTGGATTTGCTTCCCCTTTCTTTCGCCTTTGTTAGAATGTACCTAGCCTGGACCTGAAACATCTCGTCCTCAGAGATCACCCATTGTTCTGTTACAGTTTCTCCTTATAGTGTTTGGTTCCATTTTACCCTAGATAGATCCCCTTTCACCCCATTGAAGTTAGCCCTCTTCAAATTTAGAATTTCTCTAGATTGTTCCCTGCTCTTCTCTAATACGAATCTAAAGCTTATGATATAATGATCACTCTTACCCAAGTGTTCCCCACAGATACTTGGTCCAGTTGGTCCACCTCATTCCCCAGCACCAGATCCAGCAATGCCTCCTTCCTGTCTGGACCAAGCACATATTGGGCAAGGAGGTTCTCGTGAACACATTTCAAAAATTCCTCTCCCCCACCCTTTCCCTTTACATTATCCCAATCAATATTTGGGTATTTAAAGTTCCCCAATATCACCATGCCGCAATTCTTGCATATTTCTGTAAATTTCTTTCTCTCTCACACTCTATGGAGGCACGTAAAATACCCCCTGTGACATGGTCATACCTTTGTTGCTTCTCAACAATAACCAAATAGATTCTGTCCTTGTTTCATTGAGGACATTCTCTCTTTCCAATATTTGGCCCCCCCTGCCTATACCAGCTCTTTGAAAGAGCTACCCATTTAGACCCACTGTCCCTGATCTTGCCCCATAGTTCTGCAAATTATTCCTTCTCAAGTATTTATCCAATTTCCTTTTGAAATTTACTATTAAATCTACTTCTGTGGTGGAATTTTAATTAGCTTCATTTTGGAAAGTCAACATCTCACATTGCAGCATTCCCTCAGTACTCCGGCTCCAAGGGTGCAGCACACCATCAGTACTCTGGCTCCGAGAGTGCAGCACTCCATCAGTACTCTGGCTCCGAGAGTGCAGCACTCCATCAGTACTCCGACTCCAAGAGTGCAGCACTCCCTCAGTACTCTGGCTCCGTGAGTGCAGCACTCCCTCAGTACTCTGGCTCCGAGAGTGCAGCACTCCATCAGTACTCCCACTCCAAGAGTGCAGCACTCCCTCAGTACTCCGGCTCCAAGAGTGCAGTACTCCCTCAATACTCTGGCTCCGAGAGTGCGGCACTCCCTCAGTACTCCGACTCCAAGAGTGCAGCACTCCCTCTCCGGCTCCGAGAGTGCAGCACTCCCTCAGTACTCCGGCTCCAAGAGTGCAGCATTCCCTCAGTACTCCGGCTCCAAGAGTGCAGCATTCCCTCAGTACTCCGGCTCCGAGAGTGCAGCACTCCCTCTCCGGCTCTGAGAGTGCAGCACTCCCTCAGTACTCCGGCTCCGAGAGTGCAGCATTCCCTCAGTGCTCCAGCTCCGAGAGTGCAGCACTCCCTCTCCGGTTCTGAGAGTGCAGCACTCCCTCAGTACTCCGGCTCCGAGAGTGCAGCATTCCCTCAGTACTCCGGCTCCAAGTGCAGCACTCCCTCAGTACTCCAGCTCCGAGAGTGCAGCACTCCCTCAGTACTCCAGCTTCGAGAGTGCAGCACTTCCTCTCCGGCTCTGAGAGTGCAGCACTCCCTCAGTACTCCGGCTCCGAGAGTGCAGCATTCCCTCAGTACTCCAGCTCCGAGAGTGCAGCACTCCCTCTCCGGCTCTGAGAGTGCAGCACTCCCTCAGTACTCCGGCTCCGAGAGTGCAGCATTCCCTCAGTGCTCTGGCTCTGAGAGTGCAGCACTCCCTCAGTACTCCAGCTCTGAGAGCGCAGCACTCCCTCTCCGGCTCTGAGAGTGCAGCACTCCCTCAGTACTCTGGCTCCGAGAGTGCAGCACTCCCTCTCCGGCTCCGAGAGTGCAGCACTCCCTCAGTACTCCGGCTCCGAGAGTGCAGCACTCCCTCAGTACTCTGGCTCCGAGCGTGCAGCACTCCCTCAGTACTCCGGCTCCGAGAGTGCAGTACTCCCTCAGTACTCCAGCTCTGAGAGTGCAGCACTCCCTCAGTACTCTGGCTCCGAGAGTGCAGCACTCCCTCAGTACTCCGGCTCCAAGAGTTCAGCACTCCCTCTCCGGCTCCGAGAGTGCAGCACTCCCTCAGTACTCCAGCTCTGAGAGTGCAGCATTCCCTCAGTACTCCGGCTCTGAGGGTGCAGCATTCCCTCAGTACTCCGGCTCTGAGAGTGCAGCACTCCCTCAGTACTCCAGCTCTGAGAGTGCAGCATTCCCTCAAAACTCCAGCTCTGAGAGTGCAGCACTCCCTCAGTACTCCAACTCCGAGAGTGCAGCATTCCCTCAGTACTCCAGCTCTGAGAGTGCAGCACTCCCTCAGTACTCCGGCTCCGAGAGTGCAGCACTCCCTCTCCGGCTCCGAGAGTGCAGCACTCCCTCAGTACTCCGGCTCCGAGAGTGCAGCACTCCCACTCCGGCTCCGAGAGTGCAGCATTCCCTCAGTACTCCAGCTCCGAGAGTGCAGCACTCCCACTCCGGCTCCGAGAGTGCAGCATTCCCTCAGTACTCCAGCTCCGAGAGTGCAGTATTCCCTCTGTACTCCAGCTCCAAGAGTGCAGTATTCCCTCAGTACTCCAGCTCCGAGAGTGCAGCACTCCCTCAGTACTCCAGCTCCGAGAGTGCAGCACTCCCTCAGTACTCTGGCTCCGAGAGTGCGGCACTCCCTCAGTACTCCAGCTCTGAGAGTGCAGCACTCCCACTCCGGCTCCGAGAGTGCAGCATTCCCTCAGTACTCCAGCTCCGAGAGTGCAGTATTCCCTCAGTACTCCAGCTCCGAGAGTGCAGTATTCCCTCTGTACTCCAGCTCCAAGAGTGCAGTATTCCCTCAGTACTCCAGCTCCGAGAGTGCAGCACTCCCTCAGTACTCCAGCTCCGAGAGTGCAGCACTCCCTCAGTACTCCAGCTCCGAGAGTGCAGCACTCCCTCAGTACTCTGGCTCCGAGAGTGCGGCACTCCCTCAGTACTCCGGCTCCGAGAGTGCAGCACTCCCACTCCGGCTCCGAGAGTGCAGCATTCCCTCAGTACTCCGGCTCCAAGTGCAGCACTCCCTCAGTACTCCAGCTCCAAGAGTGCAGCACTCCCTCAGTACTCCAGCTCCGAGAGTGCAGCACTCCCACTCCGGCTCCGAGAGTGCAGCACTCCCTCAGTACTCCAGCTCCAAGAGTGCAGTATTCCCTCAGTACTCCAGCTCCGAGAGTGCAGCACTCCCTCAGTACTCCGGCTCCGAGAGTGCAGCACTCCCTCAGTACTCCAGCTCCGAGAGTGCAGCACTCCCTCAGTACTCCGGCTCCGAGAGTGCAGCACTCCCTCAGTACTCCAGCTCCGAGAGTGCAGCACTCCCTCAGTACTCCAGCTCCGAGAGTGCAGCACACCCTCTCTACTCTGGCTCCGAGAATGCAGCACTCCCTCAGTACTCCGGCTCCGAGAGTGCAGCACTCCCTCTCTACTCCGGCTCCGAGAGTGCAGCACACCCTCAGTACTCCAGCTCCGAGAGTGCAGTATTCCCTCTGTACTCCAGTCCGAGAGTGCAGCAATCCCTCAGTACTCCGGCTCCAAGAGTGCAGTACTACCTCAGTACTCCAGCTCCGAGAGTGCAGCACTCCCTCAGTACTCTGGCTCCGAGAGTGCAGTACTACCTCAGTACTCCAGCTCCGAGAGTGCAGCACTCCCTCAGTACTCTGGCTCCGAGAGTGCCGCACTCCCTTTGTACATGATCCCTCAGTACTGGCCCTCTGGCAGTACAGCGCTTCTACAATAGGAATAAATGGAGTGAAGAATCAATAAGGACTTTTAGAAACAGAAAAAAACCTATGATGCAACCCCGAGCCTGCATTTTCTCACTGAATCCCAGCCCCATCTCTCTGCCTTCTTACTCTATCTCTGACCTGTTCTGGAAGCATGCTTAATTATCTATTGAACCCAGTGAGGACTGTTCACTGTAGTTGGAGTTGGGAATGGTAACAGGACCAATTCTAACCTAATGACCCCATCAGGACTGGGAGAAACACTGGTTTTGCAACCTGCCTGACTTTACTCTCTACTGAGGTTGCTGCAGAGAGATATCGAGCGGTGGATAAAACCAACCCTGTGGTTTACCTCTCTGCCCACCCCCACCCTCCCCCACCAATGGCTTTGTAAAAATACACTGGCAAAGTTAGGAGTAGAAAGGAAGATATCATCTCTTACGGACAGGATAAGAGAGAACTATTGCAATCCCTGCTTCCTTTGCTACTGTCCGTAATCAGTAAGCTTTTGGGAGGAATGTATGTGTGTGTTGGCGTGCATGTGTTTGTGTGTGTGTGTTTGTGTGTGTGTGTTTGTGTGTGTGTGTGTGCATGTTTGTGTGTGTGCATCTTTGTGTTTGTGTGTGTGCGTGTGTTTGTGTGTGTGCGTGTGTTTGTTTGTGTGTGTTTGTGTGTGCGTGTGTTTGTGTAGGTGTGTGTATTTGTGTGTGTGTGCAGGCAGCACTTAACATTAAGGGGAGACCAACATGGTTGCCCTATTGTATGGCTTCTCACAGTTCTCTTTTCTGAATAAGGTGTCAGTCTTAGGTTGATTAGCCATAAGATGGGGAGTGGGGGGTGGGGGGGAGGTGAGGGGTTACTGGGGACTGTGACAATCACCATCCTTGTTTCAGAGAGACCCATTCAAGTCGAGAAATATCTTCTGGATGGTCTCAGGAGATGGGTAGTTGACACCTCTTAGTCTGGAATATATCATTTCGTCCTTGCGAGACAGTTTGGCAGTTTTGAATTCACAGATCAGGTCAGGTGACCCTCGGCTGCCAACCTTGCAGCACATTTTGTCGATTTTAGAAGAAAAGTGAGTTTCAAAAGATTCCGCGCTGAGTAAAGTTCATCTATTAAAAATTATAAATTTAATATGCCTTTTATTGGGCATCACAAATCAATCAGAAAATGATGATTGGTGCCCATGAACACCCCATTCTTCATGAATTGATTATAGTACCAGGAAGGCAGGATGTTGTGTAGGGGTTCCCCCTTGTTCACATTGCACAGTGAAACCCATAAGCCCTGCAGGACCACTTATATTATGATGACACTATTCAGTTGTATCTGTTTTTTTACAAGTCAGGCTTCTTTTTTGATGTATGAATTTCTTTATTAATGTTTTAAAAAAAGAATCGTCATAGCTTGGGAAGCAATTAGAAAATTCCTACTGAAGGGCAATTGTCCACAGGTTTGGAAGGGAATGAGAGATCAATGGAGAGAGAGAGAAGGAGAGAGAAAGAGAGAGGGAAAGAGACATAGACAGAGATTCTCTTCAAAGATAAGGTAGGAGCTGGCTAATTGCCTATCAGACCAACTTCCTCAAGAAATCTTTTCTCTATTTCTATTCAGGGAACACATCATGAAGGCTGAGTTGTGTCTGCAGCCATGCTCCAAGGAGCTGAGTGAATCATAGACTCAATTGGCTGAATTTAGGACCTGGCTTTGGGACCCCCAACGTCAAGACCAAATTGGGGTGCCTAACCTGCATTTGCCGGCAATGAGACCAACGACGCAATCTTGGGGGAGGCTGCCTCCCAATTGGACGCCTCCAAACTGGGTATCCTATTAAGGATGTTGCCAGTCCAATTAGAGGGCTGGCAGCTCTGAAGCCTTGGCAGTCCCTCCGGGAATGGTGAGTGCTGCTGAGGCAGGTCAAGACCATGAGGGTGCCCAAACATGGAAGCACCCTTGGAGGTGGGATACCGATCAAAGGTTATGAAGGCCTAAGCCGATAGGCCCCTTTAGGGTGGAGGGTAATCCTCTGAAGGAATTGTTTGGGCCATAGGTATGGCTATTCCTGCCTGCGCCCCATCTTTGGGGCATTGAGTCTCTGACTCTGTTGATTCCCCCTGGCTTGGTACAGGGAGGCTGCCCCCATTGAGCTGACAGTCTGCACATGGCAGGAGGCAAAATACTGACCAGGCCTCAAAATCACCCCAAATTGTGGCCTTAACCATTTTAATTGGCTGCCCACCTTGGTGGAGTGTGCAGCCAATCCTGTTCCCAAGGGAAAGCACCTCAGCAGCAGGGATACTTTGGCTAGCCGTTCTGACATGGTTCCCTCCTATGTTACGGGTGACCCCCAGCAAAACCGCCCCCCGTCCCCACCTCCAACCCAGGCACAGGAAAATCCCACCCCAAAAACTCTCAGAATGATGCAGCACAGAAGGAGACCAATTGATCCATCATCGTGTGCGAGCTCTTCGAAAGAGCTTTCCAACTAATTATATTTTCCTGCTTTCATTTCAGTTTCAAGTGTTTGTCCAACTCCCTTTTGATCTTTACAATTGAGTCTGCTTGAGCTCACACACTTTCAGACAGTGCGTTCCAGATCATAACAATTTGCTGCGTAAAAATCCTCCCCATCTCACCTCTGGTTTTTATAACTTGTCATCTTAATTCTCTGTTCTCTGCTTACTGACCCTCCCGCCAATGGAAACAGTTTTTCCTTATTTAAGCTATGAGATCCCTTTAACATTTTGAACACCTCGATTATATCTCCCTTCAACCTTCTCTGTCAGGTAAGGATGGCAGGTTTCCTTCCCTAAAGGGCATTAGTGAACCAGATGGGTTTTTACGACAATCAATGATCGTTTCATGGCCACCACCACTGAGACTAGCTTTATATTCCAGATTTATTAACTGAATTCAAATTCCACGAGCTGCCATGGTGGGATTTGAACCCATGTCCCAAAGCATTAGCTTGAGTTTCTGGATTGCTAGTCCAGCAAAATTACTACTACTCCACCAGTTCAATTAAATAATGGCTGGTTTTAATCTGGATTGTGGTTGGTGTTTTGTTTCAAAACAATTAGCACATTGACGTCAGGACACTCGCCCGATGCCAAGGCGCGTCATTTTATACTCGCTCGGGTCAGGCACACTCCCATCTGACAAGCAAGAAATTCTGGCCTAAGTTTTGCATCTTCTGACATTATGCCATGCACTCCCAAGGTCATTAATATATCTCAAAAATTAGAACAATCCTCCGAGTACTGACCCCTGGGGAACTCCATTATATATTTCCCACAGTGTGAAAAACAACCGTTCGCCACTGCTCTCTGCTTTCTATCTCTTTGCCAATGTTGTATTCATGTGGCCACTCCCCCCTTTAATCTCATGGGCTTTAATGTTGCTAGCAAGTCTACTTTGTGAAGGTTTATCAAACTTTTTTTGAAAGCCCACAAACACAACCCCCTCCAGATCAAGACCAGCCACTATTTCATTGGACTGGTCGTGTATTGGTAATTTTGCTGAACTAACAATCCAGAAACACAAGCTAATGCTCTGGGACATGGGTTCAGATCCCAACACGGCAGCTTGCAGAACTTGAATTCAGTTAATAAATCTGGAATATAAAGCCAGTCTCAGTGATGGTGACCATGAAACTATCATCGATTGCCGTAAAAACTCATCAGGTTCACTAATGCCCTTTTGGGGAGGTAAATCTGCCATCCTTACCTGGTCTGGCCTACGTGTGACTCCAGATCCACAGTAATGTGGTTGACTCATAACTGCCCTCTGAAATAGCCTAGCAAGCCACTCAGTTTAAGGGCAATTAGGGATGGGCAACAAATGCTGGCCTTGCCAGTGACGCCCACATCCCATGAAAGAATAAAGGGAAAAAAATCTTAACCATACCTGCCTTATACATACTGTGACTATGAGAGCAGAGCATAAGACGCACCTAGTAACTCACCTGACTCCCAAAAGCCTGTCCACCATTTACAAGGCATAAGTCAGGGATGTGATGGAATACTCTCCACTTGCCTGGATGTGTGAAGTTTCAACAACACACAAGAAACTTGACAACATCCAAGACAAAGCAGCTTATTTGACTGACACCCATCCATCAACTTAAACATTCTCTCCCTGCATCACCAGTGCGCAGTGGTAACAGTGTGTACCACCTACAAGATGCACTGCACTAACTCGCCAAGGCACTTTCGATGGCGCCTTCCAAAACCGTGAGCTCTACCACCTGCATGGAAACACCGCCACCTGCACGTTCCCCTCCAATTCGCACAAGATCCTCACTTGGAACTATATTGCCATTTCTTCACTTGTCGCTGGGTCAAAATCCCGGAACTTCCTCCAAACAGCACCGTGGGTTTGCCTTTACCAAATGTACTGCAGTGGTTCAAGAAGGCAGCTCAGCACCACCTTTTCAAGGGCAATTAGGGATGAACAACAAATGTCACATCCCAAGATCAAATTCATTTTTAAAAAGTGCTGTATATACTGGGTGTCACGCTATGTGTTTATGCTGTACATACTGGCTTTTATTGTGTCCTTATACTATAAATACTGCATGTCACTGTGTGTTAATACTCTATCCACCGGATGTCTTTTACCGTGTTTATACAATAGATATTATCAACTATCTCTTTCTGTTTGTTTATATTGTATATGCTCATTATATTCAGTTCTGAATACTTTTGAGGGTGATCATTCCTTTGGGGGGTGCAGCCAGAGCCCAGTGTCACAGTGGTACAGGAGGTGGAGGGAAGGAAGATCAGGATATCAATAGTGATCAGCGATTCTGATTAATTTAGCACACAGGCTGGTGCTTCTGTGTCTACAAACATGATTCCAGGATGGTATGTTGCCTCCCTGGTGCCAGGGTGCAGGATGTCACTGAGCGGCTGCAGGCCATTCTGAGGAGGGGGGGCCTGTGGGTGAACATCCAGAGTTTCTTTGAACATCTAGAGATTGTGAGCCATATTGGTACCAGTGACATAGATAGAAATGGGAGTGAGGTCCTGCAGGCAGTTTTTATGGAGTTCGAAAAGAGGCTACTAAACAGGACCTCAATGGTAACATTGAGCCACGCACTAGTTGTTACAGCAGTAGGAGAATAAAGCAGATGAATGTGTGGCTGGAGAGAAAATACAGGAAACTCCTGGAAGACTGTGGTCTGTGCTTGGTGAGGTGGGACCTATACGGGCTGGATCGAATGCTCAATAATGTCAGGACAATGTCTTCGTAGGGTGGTTTGCTGGTGTTGTTGAAGAGGGTTTAAACTAATTTGGCAAAGGCATGGGTACTAAGATGTAGCATTCAAAAGAAGAGACAAGGCCCACAAGGAATTGGGAGAGACAGAGAGAACTAGAATCAGAAATAATGGGATCAAAATAAGAGTGAATACAATTGGTCTAAATTAGGTTTACAGACTGTAAATGCACAAAGTGGGGTATATAAAGTTGGTGAGTTGCAGGCGCAAATAGCTACATGGGAATATGGTGTTGTGGTGAATAGAAACCTGGCTCAAAAGAAGGGCAGGACTGGATATTAAATATTCCTGGATACAAGGTGATCAGAAAAGATAGGGAAGGAAAGAAAGGAGGTGTAGCACTATTGATTAAGGAGAACATTGCCGTACTGGAGAGCGATAGGATGTCCCAAAGGGGTCAAGAGCAGAATCTATTTGGTTAGAATAAAGAAACAATAGAACTACCTTTAGACTAAGGGGTGTGTTCTCTCAGCTACCAACTAAGGGGAAAGATATGGAGGAGTAAACTTGCAAGGAAATTGGGTGATTTGCAAGGTCCATAGACTAGTAATAATGGGGGACTTTGATTATCCTAGTATAGACTGGGATAGTAATAGAAGGGCAGAGAAGGGTAAAAGTTTCTGAAGTATATTCAGGAAAATTTTCTTGATCAGTACATTTCTGGCCCAGCATGGAAGAAGGCAGTGCAGGATCTGGTTCTGGGGAATCAGGTGTGTCAATCAAGTGCCAGGAAAGGAACAATTAAGGAACAGTGATCTTAGTGTCCGAAGTGTTAATTGTTCATTAATTGTAATTATTGCACATAGCTAGTGGGTACTAACTAGGGAATTAGTTGAGCCCCTATAAATAGGCACAAACTAAAATTGTATTTTTTGCAGTTAAGAGGTATATGTTTATAATTTACAACTCTGTAAATAAATACAAAAATGTGTAAAGATTGGCTCCAGTTCTATCCTTCATCAAATAATTTCCTGGAATAGAACAGCAGAGTGTAGCTTAGCCATGAGAAAGGACAAGGAGCAATCTAGAGTAAAATACTTAATTGGGAGAGAAACAATTTCAGTGGGTTGAGAACAGATCTATCCCAAGTAAATTGGAGTCAAAGAGTGGCAAGAAAATCTATGATCAAACAATGGGCTGCCTTTAAAGAGAAGACAGTTTGGATATAGTCTAAATATATTCCCATGAGGGGGAAAGGTCGGGTGACACAAGCCAGAGATCCTTGACCGATGAAAGAGATAGGGAATAAGATGAAACAGGAAAAAAGGACTGTATGGCAGACATCAAGTTGATAATACAAGTGAGAACCAGGCCGAATATAAAAAAATTCAGAGGGTAATTGCAAAAGGATATAAGAGTTACAAAGAGAGAACATGAGAAGTGACTGGCAGCTAACATAAAAGGGAATCCCAAAGTCTACTATAGATATATAGATAGTGAAAGGTTAGTAAAAGGAGAGCTTGGGCCAATTAGACACCTAAATGGGGACTTACAGATGAAGGCAGAGGACATGGTTGAGGTACTAAATGATTGCTTTGTATCTGTTTTTATCAGGGTAGAAGTTGCTAAAGTTATAGTGAAAGAGGAGAAACCTGAGACACTAGATGGGTTAAAAATTGATAAAAAGGAGGTCTTTGAAAGGTTGGCTGTACTTAGAGCTGATAAGTCACCAGGACTGGATCAGATGCATCCAATGATGCATCTAAATTATATAACTTTGTGAAATGTAGTTCTGGAGAAGGAGGGAGTGGGTCAGGAGGAGAGAACACAAGAACAATGAAGTGGAGGAGGAAAGATCATGCATGCACATCATCAAGAAAGGCAAACAGGTTTAGATTAATCATATTTTATGGCATGAAAACTTGCTGAAGGAGGTGACTGAAGAAAGATCAGGGGAACGTAAACCAGAGGAAGAAAAAGATTGCTAGACAACTTGAAATTGAAAATGGAAGACCTCTAGTAGCAACTGAAGAAGAAAGTGAAAGTCCATGAGGCATGGAACAATGAGGGGAGGTCCTGCCCTTAGGCACATGCCTATTACTGGCCATTTTCTGCCACATCCTTTGATACTGGGGTGGTGCCAGAGGGCTGTAGAATTGCACATGTTATATCCTTCTTTAAAAAAGTGTATAAAGATAAACCTAGCAACTTTCGGCCCGTCAGTTTAACCTCCGTGATGGGGAAGGTTTCCAAAATACTAATCCAGGACAAAGCTAACAGTCACTTGTACAAATATGGATTCATTGAGGGAAAAACAGCATGGATTTGTTAAAGGTAAAATTGCATTTAACTAACTTAATTGAGCTATTGATGAGGTAACAGAAATGGTTGATGAGGGTAATGCGGTTACATGTACAAACACATTTGATAAAATGCCACATAATAGCATTGCCGATTTAAATCTATGGAATAAAAGGGACAATAGGCACATGACTGGGTGACAGGAAACAGAGTATTGGTGAACAGCTGTTTCCCAGACTGGAGGAAGGTCTAGAGTGGTCTTCCCGAGGGGCGGTACAAGGAACAATGCTTTCCTAGATTTGGGTGTACAGGGCACAATTTCAAAACTTGCTGGTGGCACAAAACTTGGAAGTATAATGTGGGGAGGATAGTAATAACCTTCAAGAGCCTGGTGGAATGGATGAACACATGGCAGATGAAAATTAATCCAGAAGAGCGTGAAGAGATACATTTTTGGTAGGAAGAACAAGGAGGGGGCAACATAAAATAAATTGTCCAATTCGAAAGCAGGAGCAGGAACAGAGAGAAGTGGGGTATATGTGTACAAATTGTTGAAGGTGGCAGCTGGAAAAAGTGATGAAAAAGGCATATTGGGTCTTAGGCTTTATAAATAGAGGCATAGAGTATAAAGGCAAGGAAGTTCTGATGAACCTTTACAAAATACTAATGCCGTCTCAACTTGAGTCTCATGTCCAATTCTTGGCACCGCACTTTAGGAAGGATGTGAAGTCTTTAGGGAGGATGCAGAAAAGATTTCTGAGAATAGTTCCAGGGCTGAGAGACTTCAGTTACATGGATAGATTAGAGGAGCTGCAATTGTTCTCCCTAGAGAAGGGAAGTTTGAGAGGAGATTAGATAGAGGTGTTCAAAGCCATGAGGGGTCTTGACAGATTAGGTAAAGAGAAACTGTTTCCATTGGAAGGATTGAGAACCAGAGGACAAATAAAGTGTATGGCAATAGAAACAAGGGTGACAAGAGGAAAAGCATTTTTACACAGTGAATGGTTAGGGTCTGGAATGCACTGCCTGAGAGTGTGGTGGAGGCAGATTCAATCATGGCTTTCAAAAGAGAATTGGATATGCACCTGAAAAGAAAACATTTGCAAAACTACGGGGAAAAGGTTGGGGAATAGGACAAGTAAATTGCACATGCAGAGAGCTGGCATGGGCTCAATGGGCCAAATGGTCTCCTTCTGTGCTGTAAGCATTCTATTATGCTAACCATTCTATTGGATGTCTCTGTCTGTTTACACTATATATAATTTATTTATATATATATATATATATATACACAGAGTGTCTCTCTCTATGTTTATACTGTATCTACTGGGTGTCTCTCTCTCTCTCATAGCCAAACAGATTGGTTATCAACTTGTGAATCCTTCCAACACACGCCAGTGGCAGGTGGTAAGAGTGGGAGTGATTCCTGGTCAGCTATGTGATGGAAAGAAATTGTAGCCTCTACCATCACTATCCATAGCTCCAAATGACAACATGCATGAAAAAGAATCTGTTGTCACAGCAACTTAGACTCCTTGGGGGCCGGTTGGCTCAGTTGGTTGGACAGCTGGCGAGGGTCCGACTGATGCCGACAGTACACATTTCTGCCTGGGGTGGATTCGGGACCTCCGTCCTTGCCCTACCTTTGGTGGAGGTCATGGTGCTGTGGGTCAGACCTGCCTTCGGGCAGAGAACTGAAGAAGATACTGGATGTCTCTTTATCCATCTGCATTTGTAAGATTCCTGACTGCCATAAAGATGGAGGTATGTATCAAGCCCCATCCCTGCCATTTGTTGGCTGGATGCTTGATTCGGGGCCTGAAATTGTGCCTCTGATGCCACTCTGATGCCAGCTTGTTAAATGGGGAGCTGCATTCTAGCTACAAGCAACAGGGAAACACATGACTAGAGAAACACCTGGAGCAAGGACTGAGTGGGCACAGATGCAGCATGTCTCCAATGCAGCCTTGGATGGTCTGGTCAAGACAATAGATGAACGGTGAGATGCTTGTTTCCTCCCTAAGGTGCAGAAATCCCTCCAGGCAACTTCTCCACCTCCAGGACGAAGAGGTTGCTGAGGTGGCTAATGCAGCAGGTTAGCTCCCGGGACATGGGAGTGAAAGAGGCTCAATGACCTGAGCAGTGTTGTCAAGGTAAGAACCCTGTTCTTGTGCTCTCTGCTCGATTACTACCACCTCCAGCCTCAATACTCACCTCCCCACTCCCCTTTACTTCCTATAATTGCTACACCTCTTTCACATCATAATCTCGCACTCACCACTATTGCAACCCTTTCTTCCCCACACCTCAAATCTGGCACACTGTGCCTCAGTTATTCATCCATTATCGGGACATTCCTGAAGCACCTCATCAGCCAATTGCTAACATACTCCTGAGACAGGAGGCTTCCACAGGAGAAGCCTGAACCCATCTGCACTCCCTATGTCCCCTCAGAAAAAGCACTCTGGTCAATCGGACCTTAGGAGAGTCATGGCCCCAGCAAGTGACAACATTGGAGGTGACATGAAGAAGGATTGCTTCATACCGCATCCTCTTTTTCTCTTTTCACTGCTATCTCACACCGCACTCTTTGCTTGTCGAACTTTACATAGTCTGCCACACATTTCTCTTTCTGTCCTCTGCCCTCCCTGAATGTTGAAACCTAATGCTTCTTCCATGTTTTCATTTCAGCTGCTGAAGGCATGGAAGCCCGGCAGCCAGTGGAGGTAAAGGAGGTCATCATCCCTGAAGATATTCACTGAATTTCACCCTCGCAAGCACTCGCTCAGAAACTGGCACTGTACATGTCTTTGAGGCTGGTCTAGGGCAGAGGTCTTCACGTAGTAAGTCACTGGGCACAGGTGTGCAAGAGCCAGGGCAGAGGGCGAGGATGCCACAAGGTGTGAGTACAAATACTGCCTCTGCTTCGGGGGGGACTCAGATGTTGGCTCCAAGGGCCCGGTCTACTGAAGGAGGCTGGTGGGCATCTACGAGGAATTGCTTGAGTGACTGGGCAGCCTGCCAGTGAGCTTGCACACAGCGGTTCAGAGGACAGAGGAGTCCAGCTGCAGCAGGTGTCAGGGCTTCACACCGAGCACGGCGATCATTCTTGTTTTTCTTAATTTTTTCATGGGTGTCGCTGGAAAGGCCAGCATTTGTTGCCCAGAGCCAACTGCCCCTGAACTGAGCGGCTTGCTAGGTGATTTCAGAGGGTAGTTAAGAGTTAAACACATTACTGTGGGTCTGGAGTCACATGTAAATCAGACCAGGTAAGGATGGCAGGTTTTCTTCCCTAAAGGACATCAGTGAACCATTCTGTCCATGCTTTAGCTCCATCAAGGTGCTGCTTCTTTCTAACGCAGTTTGGAAGTGTCACTCATTGCGAACAGACTAGGTATGAATGGTAGGAGGCCATTCAGTCATATGGTAGTTGACCTGCACCTCAATTCTATTCACCCATCTTTGCTCCATAATCCCTCAATACGTGTATTCAATAAAAATCCACTGAAAGCTCCAGTTGACATTCAGCTGTTTAGAGGAGAGAGTTCCAGAGACTGAAATCCAGTGTGAATGAAGAGTCTGAGCTCTGAGTCCATAACGTGTCAATTATACTCATTGAATAAGTGTATACCATGGGTAGGGAGATGACTGAGCCAGACGGGGCTGCGAGTTGATTGGCTGATACAATGGGTTGTTGAGGTTATCTGTTTCTTTATTGGTCAAGAGCCCATTTTATGGTTCACAAGGTTTAGGAGGGGTTCCAGCTGCAGGCTGTTAGCTGGGGAGCAGGTTGGTTGTTTGGACAGCAGCATTTAATCCGGCTGATTGACCAAGGTGTGTCTTGTGACTCACAGCAGTCCTGCTGCACCGGGCAAAAGAGGGTCGGTGCTAAAACCGAGTGTACAGACTGGGAGGGATTACTAGCGCTGCAGCAGACGCCAGGCAGTGAAGGGATGAAATGCACTTTGGATGGGCTTGCTTCTCTGAGCCAGGGGAAGGGAGGGATCAGCCAGCAGAGACCGGGGTCCGATTTTAACTCAAAACCCATCCACGTGCACAGAGTTATTACCAGGCCTCAGCTGTCATGAGAAGGAGATCAGAGACAGTGTCCCATACCTCCAGAACACCACTGGCAAAGGCAGAAGATTAGGCACATTCCAATTATTTTAGCAGGAAGAGAGGTGAGGCATGGAAATGTCCACCTTCAAACTACAGGATTGAGAAGTACCTGCAATTTTTTTGTATTCTTTCCTGGGGTATGAGCATCACTGGCAAGGCCAGCATTTGTTGCCCATCCCTAATTGCCCTCATGAAGATGCTGGTGGAGTCACGGCTCCTCACATGATTAGCTTCTGATTTGCCAGCTCATGTTTAAACAAATGAATTGTTGGGTGTCATTGCCTTTTTCTGCTGATGTTCAGGATGGAACAATTGAAATCCCGGTGATTCGCCAACACCCAACTCATTACAGTATGTGCCTGGGGGTGGTAGGGTCTCAGGAGCAGGATATGGTTCTATGTAAGCCGTTGTGTTTTCACGGTTATGAACATCCTTAGACCACACACATGGACGCAAGACTAGTAATCTGCTGTCATTTTTTTAATGCATTTCATTTCATGTCATTCCTCCAACCACCCCCCCACCCCCCCCCCCCTTCCCCACCTTCCC
Organism: Carcharodon carcharias; assembly: GCF_017639515.1. Classification (NCBI taxonomy): domain Eukaryota; kingdom Metazoa; phylum Chordata; class Chondrichthyes; order Lamniformes; family Lamnidae; genus Carcharodon; species Carcharodon carcharias. The sequence goes on from NC_054474.1 coordinate 18,089,580, forward strand.
CCCCCACCCCCCCGCCCCACCAGATCTCTGTCAGGTCGAATTGTCGGTGGAGTTTGGTGGTTCTTCACCTTGATCATCATCTCATCCTACACTGCCAACCTGGCTGCCTTCCTGACAGTCGAACGAATGGTGTCACCCATTGAGAGCGCAGAGGACCTCGCAAAGCAGACAGAGATTGCCTATGGAACACTCGACGCTGGATCAACAAAAGAGTTCTTCAGGGTGAGTACGATGCCTTTCTGCTTGTTGCCCTAACTGTGGGACAGCTATTAAAACAAAATGGGTGAAGATCAGTACTGCACCCTCCTGCAGAATATTAAAAAAGAAAGATTTACATTTCTCTAGTGCCGTTAAACACCTCAGGACTTCCCAAAGCAATGGCCAATGAAGGACATTTGCGGTGTAGGCACATGTTGTAACTTTGGACACAGCAAGATCCCATGGCCAGTAGGCAGTCTGCACCCCAACCAGGAGCCACAAGGCCATCCCGAAATGAGTCCCTGGGTTTTAGCAACATTGTAGATTTGAGTTGTCCATGTCACGGCCCCAGGGGTAACCCAACCATTTGAAGGGCAATGGGTCTCAAAGTTGCCACTTGACTAGCCCCCATTGAAATGTGAGTACCGGGAGCTGGAAGATTGTTTGGGGAAGGGGCGATCACAATGACTATGTGGGGTAGGAAGGTTCAAGGAAATATTTGTATTAAAGAGCACATTGGTGGGTGCTGTTTAACCCACTACACCCACCGAAGAATCCAGGGAATTATTATTTTATGCTAATCTGTCCCAGTCATTCCCCATCAATGCAGCTCCTCCCCCTGGATTTAACATGAGCCCTCATTCTTGGGGTGAATGTCTGTGGGGGCACAGTCTCAGGATAAGGGGCCGATCATTTAAGACTAAGATGAGGAGACATTACTTCATTCAAAGGGTTGTGAATCTTTGGGATTCCCTACCCTAGAGGGTTATGGATGCTCCATCGCTGAATACATTTAAGTCTGGGATAAACAGACTTTTGGTCTCATAGGGAATCAAGGGATATGGGGAGTAGCTGGGAAAGTGGAGTTGAAGCCCATGATCAGTCATAATCATATTGAATGGTGAAGCAGGATCAACCAGCGTTATGGTCTACCCCTGCTCCTCTATTGTATTCTTGTCTTGCCCCTAAACCTGAATCTATCCCAGATAGAAGAGACAATCACCTCGCTTGCTATAAAGATCCTATTGTTTGGGCTCATTGAGGGAGCTGGGATTGCAGCATTGAAGGCTAATAATTGGACATTGTATCAATGTTCTGGCTTAGGTTCTCAGGACAGTTGGAACTGGGGATGGAAATACAACACAGGCATGGGAGTTCTCCTGTGATCAGGGCTCTGGGCATTGCTCGTGACTTAGGGGCCTCCTGAGATTGGAGCAAATACAAATCCTTGAAAGGTGATTTATATTCACCTAAAGGAGGCTGAGCTGTTAGACTGGGAGCCGCTGAAGTTAATCACCTCCTGAATGAAGGTCATGAGTTAGTGTTGCTGAGCTGGATAATAGTGATCGGCCATTGAACACTTGGCAGGAGCAGAAAGCCCATGTTCCCAGAAAGAAGATCCGCGCTTGGTGCTGAGATAGACTCATCCTATTTACTTTCTCTTCATCTTGCACAGCGATCAAAGATTGCCGTCTTTGAGAAGATGTGGGCTTATATGAAGTCTGCTGAACCTTCAGTCTTTGTTAAAACCACTGAGGAAGGTGTAACCCGGGTGAGAAAGTCCAAAGGGAAGTATGCCTATCTCCTGGAGTCGACCATGAATGAGTACATTGAACAGAGGAAACCCTGCGATACCATGAAGGTTGGAGGTAATCTTGACTCCAAAGGATACGGAGTGGCTACACCAAAAGGATCTCCCTTAAGGTGGGTGGACTAGGATAACACTGGGAACAAACACACTAATAGTGTAACACTGGGAACTAACTCTGATAGTGTAATGATTGTAACTAACACTGATAGTGTAACAGTATTAGCTAGAAAAGTAACTGACAGCATTACGATACAATAAACTTAATTAGTATTATTGTTAACTCACCCAGTTATAGAATAGTGCTAACACAGTAACACTATCTTACAGTATAATAAACAGTATAATATTAATGTCTGTAATATTCTGCTGACTGATTTGTTAATGAGATTGGATTGCTTCCTTCTGAACATTTTGAAAGTCGATGAGTTTTATTGAACTTTGTACTTAATCTCTCTCAGCTTTTTGTCTGAGTAAGTCCGCAGTGAATCTTGTAACCGGGACAATCCCCTTGTTTGGAAGAAGTCAATTTGTTTAGAAATGTTGGGTAATAATGCAATTTGTTTTTGAGATATGCTTCAATGTTCTGAATGTAAAGACAGGCATGAAAAACCAAACATCACCTTCCCTGCCCTATCCTGTCAGCCCTGCTCTGCCCTGCTGGCCCTATTGTACCAGCCCCATACTGCACAGCCGTTCCATATCATACCTGCCCCGCCCTGCTCTTCCCTGCCCTATCATACCTGCCCCGCCCTGCTCTTCCCTGCCCTATCATACCTGCCCCGCCCTGCTCTTCCCTGCCCTATCCTGCCAGCCCCCCACTGCCCTGCTCTGCCCTATCCTGCCAGCCACACACTGCCCTGCTCTGCCCTATCCTGCCAGACCCCCACTGCCCTGCTTTGCCCTATCCTGCCAGACCCCCACTGCCCTGCTCTGCCCTATCCTGCCAGACCTGCTCTGCCCTGCTCTGCCTTATCCTGTCAGACCCCCACTGCCCTGCCCTGCCCTATCCTGCCAGCCCTGCTCTGCCCTGACCTAAGCTGCCAGCCCTGCTTGCCCAGCTCTACCCTGCCCTGATCTGAGCTCTTATTCTGATAGCTGTGTGAGCCATCTCCATGCCCTTGAATGGAGACCAAGACCAGGAAGTTCCAACTATTTTGTTCTGTGACAAGCTACTGGGACATACTATTGATGTGCTAGACGCTCGCTGTTCATTTCTTTATTCATCCACAGGGTGTGGGCTTCGCTGGCTGGGCCAGCAATTGTTGCCCATCTCTAGTTACCCTGGAGAAGGTGGTGGTGAGCTGCCTTCTTGAACTGCTGCAGTCCATGTGGTCCATGTAGGTACACCCACAGTGCTGTTAGGGAGGGAGTTCCAGGATCTTGACCCAGCAACAGTGAAGGAACGGCGATATGTTTCCAAGTCAGGGTGGTGAATGGCTTGGAGGGGAACTTTATAGTATGAATCAACTTCAATCAACATTCAGCATCCCCTTATCCACTGAGCTCATTCCAAATGACACTGTGAAAACTTCAAATTCTGAATATACTCTACTGGCCATCAGTCTGTTCTTGAAATCATACAGCACTGAAGGGGATCATTCAGCCCATTGTGCATCTCCTTTGTGATTCCTACACAGACCCTTCCTTTTCGTCCACGTAGTTTCTTTGTGCTATTGGACCAAGCATACTTGCCTCTCCCACATTGTCTGGACCCCAGATGGGACAGGCTCTAGATGCTTAGGTTGGAGTTAGGTGCTCAGTGACTTCACCTCATCAGTCATACCCACAACTGGAATCATAGAGGTTCTGCTGCACCATCTGCTGCTCAAGGTTGACTACAGACCAGCACAGAAGACAAATTCATTGGAATTTAGAAGAGTAAGAGGCGACTTAATTGAAACCTTTAATATCCTGAGGGGTCTTGACAGGGTAGATGTGGAGAGGGTGCTTCCTCTTGTGGGAGAATCTAGAACTAGGGGGTCACTGATTAAAAATAAGGGGTCACTCATTTAAGACAGGGATGAGGAGAATTTTTTTTCTCTCAGAGATGTGAGTCTTTGGAACTCTCTGCCTCAAAAGATGGTAGAAGCAGAGTCTGAATATGTTAAAGGCAGAGCTAGATAAATTCTTGATTAACAAGGGGGTGAAAGGTTATCGGGGGTAGATAGGAATGTTGGGTTGAGATTACATTCAGATACTCCTGCTCCTAGTTCGCATGTTCATATGTTAGGAAAAATCAAACCTTATAGTTAAGCATAATACTTCAGACACTAGAAATCTGAAAACAAAACAGAAAATGCTGGAAATTCAGGCAGCTTCCATGGAGAGAAACCAAGTTAATGATCAGGCCTGACATCTTACAGTCCTGACAAAAGGTCATCAACCAAAATGTTTCTCTCCCTGCAGATGATGCCTGGCCTGCTGAGTATTACCAGAATTTCCTGGTGCTACTTAAGCCTCGTTTTATTTCTGCCACTAAAAAACAATGACTTCTCCCTCTCAGTGTTGCTCAGGGATCTCACCGAGCCTTGTCCGCTCACCTCACAGTGACGGCAGTTCATCAGGGCCTGAAATCCCTGGTTACAGCATTTGGGGACTGAATTCTGTCCAAGGAGCCGCGTCGGTTCCAGGAAGCTGTGCTGTTGCCCCATCCCCATCCCCACACTCTCCCCTCTCCCATCCCAGTGTCTCTTCTCCACTCCAACCCCTCTGCAACCCCCTCAGCCCACTGCTAGCTGGTTCCTCCCATCCATGCCATGTGGCACCCCCTCCCATCAAACCCCTTCCTACACTGCCCCTGCTCCAGCTCCAATTACTGATGGCGATAAATTCGCAGACTTCCGGAGCTAGATTGTTCCTCAGTTTGTTTTTTCAGCTACTTGTCAGTTTTATTTTGCTTGAGGTTGTGAGCAGGAGAGAGAATTCTCATGAGTTTAAAGCAGTTGGTTCAAGGCTGGGATGTGTTGCCCAGAGTCAGCCATTGATTGGACGCTGAGATCTGAGCCGTCTGGGGAGAGAACACTTCAAGGCTCATTAAACAGACTAAAGCATTCTTCAGCCATAGCTCAGCAGGTAGCACTCTTGCCTGTGATCCAGACAGTCATGGGTTCAGGTCCCACTCCTACAGATTTTTTCACACATGCCTTGCCTCCACTTTCCAGCAATTAGTCGGTCAACACATCCATCCTTGTGACACACTGCCTTCCTACGGCAATTGGAAAGCAAAAAGACTCATTACCCAATCGGATGTTGCTTGACCGTAAGCCAAACAGCCTTTCTTTCACCCCCCCCCCCCCCCCACAACATTTTCACTATTTTTATATCTGGTAAAGAGAAATGTTCAAAGAAAATGACAAAAACAAATCTTTTTTTTAATATCCTGATGGTTTTTCTCCAGGGTTGCACATAACAGCGTCCTGGAGATTGATCTTCAATTCCTGGAAACTCCAGGCCAATCCTGGAATTCTTGGCAACCCTACCCACTCCAAAGACTTGAGCACGTAAATTAAAGCTGTCACTCTAGTCCGCTCAAGGGCAATTAGGGAAAGGTAATAATTCCTGGCTTTTCCATGCCCATGAATGAGGACATGCTTCACTGTCAGATGAAACGCTAAACCAAGGCCCCATCTGCTCTCTCTTGCTGGATGCAAGAATCCCATGGCACTATTTTGAAGAAGAGTAGAGGTGTTCTCCCTGGTAATCTGACCAATATTTATTCTTCAACCAACATCACTGAAAACAAATGATCCAGCTAATATCACATGGCTGTTTTGGGGTTCTTGCTGTGCACAAATGGTCCACTATTTTTCCTAAATTACAAAGGTGACAACACTCATTAGTGGAAATCATTTTGGAACGCCCTGAGGTCATGAAAGGTACTATAAAAATGCAAGTCTTTCTTTCTTTAATTATGAGGTGGTTGTATAGTGGTATTGTCATGGGCTAGTGTTCCAACAACCCAGGGTAATGATCAGGGGACCTGGGTTCAAATCCTGCTATGGCAGATGGTTAAAAAAAATCTGGAATTAAAGGTCTGATGATGACTATGAAGCCATTGTTGACTGTTGTGAAAACCCATCTGGCTCACTAATGTCCTTTAGGGAAGAAAATCTGCTGTCCTGCCCTGGCCTATATGTAACTCCAGCCCCACAGCAATGTGGATGACTCTTAAATACCCTCTGAATAAGGGTAATTAGGGATGCTAACCTAGCCACCAGATGCCCACATCCCATGAACGAATATAGAAAAACCACCTCTCCCCTTACCTTTCTAAAGGTTCTGACCTTTTTACCATATGACACACCTGTTGTGTCCATCTTTGGGCCACTCTGATACTGAACACAGGAGAGTTGGCATCTCTGTCCACTGCACTGAACCCAAGGTGTTCCTTTTATGGACTGCGCCCACCGACTGCTTGTCTCTTTGTCAAGGCCAACTAGGTCATGCAAGTTGACACAAGGACACTCTCTTTTTCTTTTTCATATCCCACATTAGGATCACCCCCTCCCCAGCCTGCCAACACCCCCACCCCCACCCCCATCACCTCCTGCCACTTCTATCTTTCGTCAGAGACCCTTCCAGCTCCATCCCTACTCCTCTCTCTGACTTCCTCCACTCTGCCACGAAGATCAGAAGTCCACGGCCATGTCAGGGTGGGGATGGTTGCTGGAGCCATGCTCACTTACTCTAGGGAGGAGCCCAGGAGGTCACTGGACAGGTGGAGAAGCTTGCTGCAGTGTACAGAGTGCAGCATAAAGGTGTAACCGGCACAGACAGCAGCAAACTCAGGCCATGTGCTAGCTTGTGGCCCAGGAGACTGGAACCCAGTGTGACAAGCAAATGCTCCTGAGCGTTTAATGGTTAACTCACTATGGGGTCACTGCAGTAAGGGGTTGTACACAAGGTGAAAGTAATACCGGATAAAGTCTCCGCTTCCCTGTTGTGAGGGGCTGTGATCCAGGACACAGGGAGTTTACCAGTTTGGCAGTGCAGAAAGTTCCCTCCAACCAGTGATTTTGATTTTGTGTCTCCAGGGTTACGCACTTAACTTCACCTCAACATCCTGTGTCACTCCTCCTTGTCTTCCTGTGAATGTTTTGACCTTTTAACCCACTTTAGCTCTGTGCAACTGAATGACTCCGATTCTGACTGCTGGTCTTTATTTTTTGCTCACAACTGATGAGTATGTTTTATCATTTCAAGAAATCCCGTAAACCTGGCAGTTCTTAAACTGAACGAGCAGGGACTCTTGGACAAATTGAAAAACAAATGGTGGTACGACAAGGGGGAATGCGGCAGTGGAGGCAGTGACTCCAAGGTCAGATTCAGTGTGGAAAACTAGTGGGTAAAAGAATGAACATAACTGCGTAACCAGCAAATTCAACCAAACACCTGGGCCTCAGCAATGGGAAGGAAATTTACCCCATTTTCAGTCATCTCCATGCTCGTTATTCAGGCATCTTTAGAGATGCTGCCATTTACACAACTGCAGTGATATTGTCAAACACTCATTCCACATGCTGTTCAGGTGTTTTTTTGTGTGTGTCTCTGTCTCTGTGACTGCTGGGGGGGGTCCAATGCTCTTTGTTGCTGCAGGTTTGTTGAGGGTGAACAGTATGAGGGCCCTGGGGAGGTACAATCGCCATCCAGAACAGGGGAGGAGGTACAGTCCCTGTCAGACACAGGAGAGGGGGTTCAGTCATTCACAGGGACAAGGGAAGGGGTTACAGTCCCTGTCCAAGGTAGGAGAGGGGGTACGGTCATTCACAGAGGCAAAGGAATGGGTGCAGTCCCTGTCCAGGTCAGGGAGTGGATACAGTCCCACTCTGGGACAGAGGAGGGGGTACAGTCCATATACAGGATGGGGAGGGTGTACAGTAACCATTCAGGATGGTGGGGAGCTGGGGGGGAAGGGTACAGTCTTTGTCAGGATGGGGCAGGAGATACAGTCCCCATCCAGGACAGGGGAGAGCGTACAGTCCATATCCAGGAGAGGTGGAGGGTACAGTTTGTATCTGGGACAGGGGAGGGGCTACAGTCTCCATCCAGAACTTGGGAAGGGGTACAGCCTGGATCCGGGATGGGGGGCTGCACAGTCCATATTCAAGATGGGGGCGGGCAGGGGCACAGTCCATATTCAGGGGGTACAGACCCTCTCAGGGACTGGCTGAACAGAAATTGAATGCTGTTCCAATTTGTTCATGGCATTTTCTGGTTTCTTTCAACCCCCAACATTCCGACCAGGAATGCTGTAAAGATCCTACCCGGTTTATCCTGATATTCAATAAACAAGTTCACCAAGACATTCAAATTAATACTTGAACGGGTTTTAACTGAATTGGTCAGTGCAAAATAAACCGGTGGGCAGCAAAGAATTTCTCATTATCTAACTGCCTCAGGGATCTGACCGGAACCTGACCAGGAACTGGCCTGAACCTGACCAGGAACTGATCGAAATCTGACCAGGAACTGACCAGAACCTGAATGGGAATTGACCAGGAACTGACCGGAACCTGACTGGGAACTTACCGGAACCAATCCAAGAAATAACCAGAACCGTTCCATGAACTGACTGGGACATGCCCTGAACCTGACCAGGAACTGACCAGAAACTGACCAGAGCCTGACCGGGAACTGACTGGAAACTGACCAGGAACCAACAGGAATATGATCAGAAATTGACCTGAACCTGACCAGAAACCAACCAGAACCTGACCAGGTACTGACAGGAATCTGGTCATGAACTGACCGGAACCCAACCAGGAACTGACCGGAACCGGAAAAAGAAATGAACAGAGCCTGACCAGAACTTGACTGGAACCTGACCAGGAACGATCCTGACTGGGATCTGACCTGAACCGGACCAGATACTGACCTGAACTTGACCAGGAGCTGACCTGCAACAGACTGGGACCTGACCAGGAAATGACCAAAACCTGACCGGGAACTGACCTGAATCTGACCGAGAACAGACCTGAACCTGACCAGGAAATCACTGGAACTGGACAAAGAACCAACCAGAATCTGACCAGGAATTGAAATCAGCCGGATCAGGAACTGGCCGGAACCTGATCACGAACTAACCTGAACATGACCAGGAACTGACCGGAACCTGACCGAGAAACAACCAGAACCTGACCAGACCTTGACCAAAACCGGACCAGGAACTAACATGAACCTGATAGGGAACTAACCACAACCTTACCAGGAAATGACCAGAACCTGACCGGAATCTGACTGGAACCTGACAGGATGTGACCGGAACCTGATCGGGTACTGACCGGAACCGGACTGGGAAGTGACCATTAGCTGATCGGGAACTGACAGGAACTTGACCAGAACTGAATGGAAACTGACCGTGATCTCACTGAAAATTGACCAGAAAACGACAGGGAGCTGAATGGGAAATGACTGGGAGCTGACCAGGTGCTGAAGAGGCCCCCACCTCCTCCCCCCACTCCCTGCCCAGCCCCCGCCACCCGACCAGGTACCAATCCCTACTCTTTGGGAAATCCTCCAAGCTGTGTGATGTTCCAAAATCTCTGTCCAGAATTGGCGGTGAGTCCGGCATATGGGATTTATTCGCAGCTCAGGACTTAGCATACCCTGATCCCCCTTTATGGAGACAGTCTGTGAATTTCTAATTGATAACCTCATCACTCAGGTTCTGGCCAGGTCCTCGTCAGGTTTTGGTCATTTCCTGGTCAGGTTCTGGTCATTACCTGGTCAGGCTCTGGTCAGTTGCCGGTCTATTTCAGGGCTGCAGTTTGAAAACAAATTTGTGACTGACTCATGAGGGCAGCCTCAACCCACCTGCACTTAACAGTGAAAGCACTGGAGAGGACTTGATCCAAGCAGATGTGGCGGGGACACTTAGTTATCAGGCGCCACACTAATCGATGTCCCAATCACAGGGCTGCTCCTAGTTTGTTTCCAGGGCTCTGAACCCTTCATTCTGCCTCAACCTGCATCGCGTGAAAGAACTAATTGGCAGCTTCGAATTCATATAAGCCAAGTGGAGTGTAAGTGGAGCGTAAGTGCCTTTACCCCGGACCCTGAGAGTTCCCGGTGTTGTTTTTCAATGTCTATTGTGTTCATGTGGCCTGATATGTCCCAGCTGAGGACATGTAGCTGCTTTTAGCTCCCAAGCTTCACCAAGTGCTGGCTGCAGGCTGCTGGTTACGCATAGTGATAGAGTTTTGCACATCTCGCTGGGCAAAGTGGGTCAGGTGGGAGGAGCTCAGCCACCCAGCCAGATGGAGCACTGAGCACCTATCACTTGGAAATGTGAATCAGTAATGTATTTTGTAATGGATAACATAAAATAACATTGATAATGTTATTTATGTTATGTTTCACGTGAAGAAATCGAGTAAACCTTGCAGTATTGAAACTCAGTGAGCAAGGCATCTTAGACAAGCTGAAAAACAAATGGTGGTACGATAAAGGTGAATGTGGAAGCAAGGACTCCAGCAGTAAGGTTAGTCGCCGCACCGTAACGCACTTAACGCATGCTAACTGGAGGGGAACCCGCTAATAAAGCACAGAACCTGCACTCACGTGGCTCTGAATCAGTCAGTGAAGGAGCCAACTGGGAGAATGTCTCGGAAATGCAGAAAGGGAAAACTCACAGACATGGCACCGCAACATTGGTAGGGAACAATCACCATCCCTCTGCAGGGCTCAACGTAGAATTATACTGAATCTACAGGCCATTCAGCCCAACGGGTCCAAGCCCTTCTTTGTACTCCACACCAAGCCTCCTCCAACTTCCTTCGTCGAACCCCATCAACACATCCTTCCACGAAAACTAGACATGCTGCAAATGCTGGAAGTCTGCAAAAGAAAGCAGGACTCAGCAGGCCAGGCAGCAGCTGTGGGGAGAGAAACAGAGTTAACGTTTCAGATCAGTGACTCTTATCAGAACTCTGATGAAGCCTCATTGTCCTGAAACGTTAAGCCTGTTTTTCTCCACAATGCTGCCCAACCTGCTGAGCGATTCCAATATTTTCTATTTTTATAATGCATCTTTCTATTCCTTTTTTCCCCTCATGTTCGTATCTAGCTTTCCCCTAAGTGCTTCCATGCTGTTCCACAATTCTCACCACTCTCTGGATAAAGAGGCTTCTCCTGAATTCCCTTTTGGGTCTTATATTTTTGGTCCCTAGCTTTGGTCTCACCTCTAGTCTCCTCACGTCTTCTCTACGCCTACCCTTTCATAATCTTAAAGACCTCTACCAAGTCAGCCCTCAGTCTTCACTGTTCTAGAGAAAAGAGCCCCAGCCTGTTCAACCTTTCCTGATAGTTAGGGTAACATATTTTCCTATTTACTGTGGCACTGTCACTGTTTGGGTTCCCTGTAATGCGTTTTATTATCTCCAGAATCACACATTGCCCAATTTCTGCCAGTCACAGTGAAGCTGCTGTGTCTCCACTGGCTTCTCATTCTCTCACGTTGGTTCCCCTGGCTTGTCTCGATCTAATACTCAAAAGTTGTTTGTGCACATTAGCCATCTTCAGTGTAACTGTTCAACACTTGCTACGCACCCATTCCTTGCACAATCTCTGGGAAGGAATATCCGCACCCAGATGTAACTCATGCATCCTTCCTGTTAGGACCCCCTGCGATCTAACATCTGTGCATACCTGGGCATTTTTGAAGATTGCAGCCAGTTTAGACTGTGATAAGAGGGTAGGGTGTTTGGGAGATTAGCATCTACTCACTAACGTGGATCATTAACAATGACGAGTGATGGGCGGATGTTTCTTAACCCTTCATCTGCCATTGTACTTTCACAAACCCCAGGGGTCCCAGACATTGATAATCCTCCGTCCCCACAGACACATTGAGGAGTCGACACGTTGCCAGGGATAAGTGATCACCCCTATCTGACCGCTTCTTTTGAATTGAAACTAACTTAGTGGGAGGTGCAGTGTCCCAGAATGGCCCTGGCTGGGGTTTCATGTGTGTCCAGTGGTTTGGTGGCTGATTCAGGCTGATCTTTCAAGCTCACTTGGACCTCTGCACCAGGATGCCCCATCCACAGGTGGTCAGGTATCAGATCAATAGCTCAGTCATTAATTGGTGTTAATAATTAAAGGAAACAAACAGTTATATTTTGAACAAAACCATTGGTTTGGGGACACAGAGTGTGTGAGCGTCTGAGGGACTGAGCTGTTTGTCTGATATGTTTTACCCCTCGAGTGGGTGCCAGGCAGTGCTCATTGCAGTTTCAGGGGGCCTCATTGTCACGTTCAATAAGTGAAGCATGGTCTGTTTGCATTCACTGATTCTTTATTCTTTAGAATAAATCATATTTTACAAACTGAGCAGTCTCCTACACATTCCCCGCTCTCAATCCTGCACCTTAGTCCCCGCACCCAGTTCCCGCACACAGTCTCCCTATACAGCCTCCCGCACACAGTCTCCCCTACACAGTCTCCCCCACACAGTCTCCCCTACATAGTCTCCTGCACATAATCCCTGCACACAATCCCCCCTACACAGTCTCCCCTACACAGTCTCCCCTACACAGTCTCCCCTACACAGCCTCCCCTACACAGCCTCCCACACACAGTCTGCCAGACACAGTCCCCACACACAGTCTCCCGCACAGTCCCTGCACACGGTCCCTGCACACAGTCTCCTGCACACAGTCTCTGCACACAGTCTCCCTTACAGTCTCCCACAGACAGTCCCTCACACTGAATCACCACAATCAATCCCCTGCAGTCCCCACACCCACTACCCAGCAGTCCTCCACACTCAGTCCCCTAAAGACCCCACACTCAGCCCCTTTGCAGTCCCCACACTCAATCCAAGATGACATTCTATGGGAACATTTATGTCACTTTTAAATCCCCCAAAATATCAGAATGTGACAAGAATAAAGGCAGTGTGACCTCTGGATTCAGAAAGCAAGTTAGTGATTGAGATTAAATGTATGGAATTTACGAACGGGGCAGTGTGGGCTCGATCTTGGCTTTCTGCATTCAAGTAAAACAGGTCATCCCATTTGACATCTCTCCCCAGCTTTATTTCCATTTCTTTCCCCCGCAAACCCACTTTCACCTTGTTCACATCATGATTCGAAGCCAAGTTCAACCCATAACTCAGGTTATTCTTCTAAATTTGTTTTGTTTTGAATTTACTCTGAGTGAATTTATCTTTTCCTTCACCTGATTCAGGACAAGACGAGTGCATTGAGTCTGAGTAACGTAGCAGGGGTTTTCTACATCCTGATCGGTGGCCTCGGACTGGCGATGCTCGTGGCGCTGGTGGAGTTTTGTTACAAGTCAAGGACTGAAGCGACACGAATGAAGGTGACAAATCATTCAAGAGCTGTTTACACGACCTCCAGACACAATTCGGGGTCGGGTGCAAATCTATCAAAGTTGCAAAGCGTTTGGGATGGAAAGCAAATAAGCGGAAGGAACCCAAGTTCTTGATGCTTAATTTAGCTACTGTTGTTCCCATGTTGAAGCAGGGGATATGAAGTGGGTGTGGGACATGGTGAAGAGATCTAAGGGTGTGACAGGGAGTGGGTGGTGGGGTGGTGGGGGGGGCGGTGGCGGGTGGCTTGAGATGGGGGTGCCGGGACTGATGGAGGGATGGGCGGGGTGGGGTGGAGAGGTGTTTGGGATGGGGTTTGGAATGGGTTGGAAGGAGGGTGCGGGACAGATGTGGGGACGGGAGGGTGGGACCGAGGGGGTTTGGGAGAGCGGAGTTGGACCTCGTGGTCGGAGGGAGGAATTGGGGGGGTGGTGGTGGGATGGAGGGAGTTTTAGATAGGAGGGTGGGAAAGGGTAATCTGGGCACAGAGTTGGGATGCAGGAATGGGGAAGAGATGAGGGTGGGTTGGGAAGTTTGAGCGAGGGATATGGGATGGGCAGATTTTTGGACAGAAGAGGTTTAAGGAGATGAGGAGATAGTGACACATTGGTACTGTCAATGGACTAGAAATTAGCCCAGGCCAATGCTCTAGGGTCACAGGTTCAAATCCCACCATAGCAGCTGATGGAATCTAAATTCAATTAATGAATCAAAAAAAATCTGGAATGAAAGCTCGTCTCAGTAATGGTGACCATGAAACTATTACTAATTGTTGTTAAAAACCCAAACCAATGCCTTTCAGGGAAGGAAATCTGCCTTCCTTACCCAGTCTGGCCTATGTGTGACTCCAGACCCACAGCAATGTGGTTGACTCTTAACTGCCCTCTGAAATGGCCTAGCAAGCTACTCAGTTTTATCAAACCGCTAAAAGAGCTAAAAGGAATGAAACCGGCAGATCTTCTGGCATCGACTTAGACGCCAGAAACAGCCACGGCAAACTCAGCCCTGCCAACCCAGCAAAGTCCCACTTACTAACATCTGGGGGCTAGTGCCAAAATTGGGAGAGCTGTCTCACAGGCTAGTCAAGCAGCAGCCTGACATAGTCATCCTCACGGAATCATACCTTACAGATAATATCTCAGACACCACCATCACCATCACTGGGTATGTCCTGTGCCACCACCAGGACAGACCCAACACAGGTGGCGGTACAGTTGTATAAAGTCGAGAGGGAATTGCCCTGGGAATCCTCAACATCGACTCCGAACCCTATGAAGTCTTATGGCATCAGGTCAAACATGGGCAAGGAACCCTCCTGCTGATTACCATGTACCCTGCCCACCGCACCCTGCCGCAGCTGATGAATCAGTGCTCCTCCATGTTGATCACCTCTTGGAGGAAGCACTGAGGATGGCAAGGGCACTGAGGGTGGCAAGGGCACAGAATGTACTCTGGGTGGGTGACTTCACCAAGAGTGGCTCGGCAACACCGCTACAGACCGAGCTGGCCTAGTCCTAAAGGACATAGCTGCTAGACTGGGTCTGTGGCCAGTGGTGAGGGCACCAACAAAAGGGAAAATCATACTTGACCTCATCCTCACCAACACGCCTGCTGCAGATGCATCTGTCCATGTCAGTATCGGTAGAATAATGCAAAGGCTATGGGCCCTGACAATATTCCCCCAATAATGCTGAAGACTTATGCTCTCGAACTTGCCGCACCCCTAGTCAAGCTGTTCCAGTTCAGGATAAAGCAGCCTGCTTGATTGGCACCCCATCCACAAACATTCACTCTCTCCACCACCGACGCACTGTAACAGCAGTGCATACTATCTATAAGATGCACTGCAGGAATTCGCCAAGGCTCCTTTGACAGCAGCTTCCAAACCCACGACCACTACCATCTAGAAGGACAAGGGCAGCAGATAGATGGGAATACCACCACCTGGAAGTTCCCCTCCAAAGCACTCACTATCCTGACTTGGAAATATATCATCGTTCCTTCACTATCACTGGGTCAAAATCCTGGAATTCCCTTCCTAACAGCACTGTGGGTGTACCTGCAGCTCATGGACTGCAGCGATTCAAGAAGGTAACTCACCACCACCTCTCAAGGACAACTAGGGATAGGCAATAAATGCTGGCCCAGCCAACAAAGCCAACATCCCATGAATGAATTTTTTAAAATGATGCTGGATGTAAGAGATGGATAATAGACCCAGACACACAGCTGAGAGGCACAGGTGATCCCTCCCTCAGAAAAACACTCAATTCACTTTGAGTTTAAATATAATCTTTACAAAAGCTTATGCAAAGAACAAATTGCAGAAAAACCTGTTCCATGTCCTCCTGGAGCTCAATAACAATTAGGAAAGCTCAATCATGTCACCCGGAGTGCTACACTCAGCAGCCCCCAGAGCTCCTGTGGTTCTGATTCTCCACCTTTCATTTATAATTGATCCTCGTTTACCAGACAGCTGTCTCCTTCTGTCACAGATAGAGCCTAATCTTCTCCCCGGGTACTCATTCCAATTACCTCTAATTATATTTCCCTGAGATTTCATTAAATCTGATTTTAATCTGTCTGATGCATGGGTGAATTGGAGTCCTGATTCTCACACAAAAGCATTCCACACACTTTGGCGAAAACTCACAAAGGCCTCACGTTCACTACCTGTGGCTTGGATTTCACTGAGCAAGCCTTCAGCCAATCCTTCCAGTTGTTTCTCATGTCGTCTCTGAATCGATAGTCACTGCACACCCCCAGGCACCCCCGACTCCACATTCACCAGAACCCGCTTCCCCATCCCCAAACCTAATGACCCATTCCCAGGAATTCGGCAACACATAAATCGGAAGCCGATTCCCCATCCCCAGGATCCCCACGCCATATTCGAAAGAAAAAAACAAGCTCCTCATCCCCAGGAGGCCAACCACCCATCCCCATAGCTCAACCACCCACCCCCATTGCTCAACCACCCATCCCCATAGCTCAACCACCCATCCCCTTGGCTCAACCACCCATCCCCATAGCTCAACCACCCACCCATCCCCATAGCTCAACCACCCATCCCCATAGCTCAACCACCCACCCCCATAGCACAAACACCCATCCCCATAGCTCAACCACCCACCCATCCCAATAGCTCAACCACCCATCCCCATAGCTCAGCCACCCACCCCCATAGCTCAACCACCCATCCCCATAGCTCAACCACCCACCCATCCCAATAGCTCAACCACCGATTCCCATAGCTCAACCACTCATCCCCATAGCTCAACCACCCATCCCCATAGCTCAACCACCAATCCCCATAGCTCAACCACACACCCATCCCCATAGCTCAACCACCCACCCCCATAGCTCAACCACCCATCCCCATAGCTCAACCACCCACCCATCCCCATAGCTCAACCACCGATTCCCATAGCTCAACCACCCATCCCCATAGCTAAACCACCCATCCCCATAGCTCAGCCACCCATCCCCATAGCTCAACCACCCACCCATCCCCATAGCTCAACCACCCATCCCCATAGCTCAACCACCAATCCCCATAGCTCAACCACCCACCCATCCCCATAGCTCAACCACCCATCCCCATAGCTCAACCACCCATCCCCATAGCTCAACAACCCATCCCCATAGCTCAACCACCCATCCCCATAGCTCAACCACCCATCCCCATAGCTCAACAACCCATCCCCATAGCTCAACCACCCACCCATCCCCATAGCTCAACCACCCATCCCCATAGCTCAACCACCCATCCCCATAGCTCAACCACCCACCCATCTCCATAGCTCAACCACCCACCCATCCCCATAGCTCAACCACCCATCCCCATAGGTCAACAACCCATCCCCATAGCTCAACCACCCATCCCCATAGCTCAACCACCCACCCATCCCCATAGCTCAACCACCCATCCCCATAGCTCAACCACCCATCCCCATAGCTCAACCACCCACCCATCCCCATAGCTGAACCACCCATCCCCATAGCTCAACCACCCACCCATCCCCATAGCTCAACCACCCATCCCCATAGCTCAACCACCCACCCATCCCCATAGCTCAACCACCCATCCCCATAGCTCAACAACCCATCCCCATAGCTCAACCACCCACCCATCCCCATAGCTCAACCACACATCCCCATAGCTCAGCCACCCATCCCCATATCTCAACCACCCACCCATCCCCATAGCTCAACCACCCATCCCCATAGCTCAACCACCCACCCCTCCCCATAGCTCAACCACCCATCCCCATAGCTCAACCACACATCCCCATAGCTCAACCACCCACCCATCCCCATAGCTCAGCCACCCACCCCCATAGCTCAACCACCCATCCCCATAGCTCAACCACCCACCCATCCCCATAGCTCAACCACCCATCCCCATAGCTCAACCACCCATCCCCATAGCTCAACCACCCATCCCCAAAGCTCAATCACCCATCACCATAGCTCAACCACCCACCCATCCCCATAGCTCAACCACCCATCCCCATAGCTCAACCACCCAACCCTATAGCTCAACCAACAATCCCCATAGCTCAACCACCCACCCATCCCCATAGCTCAACCACCCACCCATCCCCATAGCTCAACCACCCATCCCCATAGCTCAACCACCCATCCCCATAGCTCAACCACCCACCCATCCCCATAGCTCAACCACCCATCCCCATAGCTCAACCACCCATCCCCATAGCTCAACCACCCACCCATCCCCATAGCTCAACCACCCATCCCCATAGCTCAACCACCCAAACCCATTGCTCAACCACCCATCCCCATAGCTCAACCACCCACCCATCCCCATAGCTCAACCACCCACCCATCCCCATAGCTCAACCACCCATCCCCATAGCTCAACCACCCTTCCCCATAGCTCAACCACCCATCCCCATAGCTCAACCACCCATCCCCATACCTCAACCACGCGTCCCCATAGCTCAACCACCCATCCCCATAGCTCAACCACCCACCCATCCCCATAGCTCAACCACCCATCCCCATAGCTCAACCACGCGTCCCCATAGCTCAACCACCCATCCCCATAGCTCAACCACCCACCCATCCCCATAGCTCAACCACCCACCCATCCCCATAGCTCAACCACCCATCCCCATAGCTCAACCACCCATCCCCATAGCTCAACCACCCATCCCCATAGCTCAACAATCCATCCCCATAGCTCAACACCCATCCCCAAAGCTCAACCACCCATCCCCATAGCTCAACCACGCGTCCCCATAGCTCAACCACCCATCCCCATAGCTCAACCACCCACCCATCCCCATAGCTCAACCACCCACCCATCCCCATAGCTCAACCACCCATCCCCATAGCTCAACCGCCCACCCATCCCCATAGCTCAACACCCTTCCCCATAGCTCAACCACCCATCCCCATAGCTCAACCACCCATCCCCATAGCTCAACACCCTTCCCCATAGCTCAACCACCCATCCCCATAGCTCAACCACCCATCCCCATAGCTTAACCACGCGTCCCCATAGCTCAACCACCCATCCCCATAGCTCAACCACCCGTCCCCAGGAGCCCAGTTATCTTCTGCCCACCATGACATCACCCATTCCCCACCCTGATACTAATGCTGCCTTTCTAAGATTTATTTTCCATTCCGAGCGAACACTTGAAAATCTCCCCGAGACACAGAGCTGCCTCAGGAAGATGAAGAGTTGTAAAAGTTAGAAATAAAAGATTTTTAAATTGTTATAAAACACGTGTGACTCTTTGTCATGTGAGCAGGAAACATATTGTAAATGAGATTTTTTTAAATGTTATTTTATTTTTATTTGAGGTTGGGAACCTCATCCCACCCATGGATGAGGTTTCCAAAAAAAAATACAAAGGGCTGCTTAGCCTTCTCGCCTGCCCGCCGACCATACGGTTGGATGGGCAGCGAACAATTTAAGTTAATTCGTACTTTAATAGGCCTTTTAATTGTCAGCGGGCACACTACTGATCCCCGCTCCCGCTTGCCTGCCGACCAATATATCATGTCGAAGTCGGGACGCTCGTCCAGTGTCATCTCACGTCATTTCATGCTGGAGCAGGTCGGGCACGCGCCCACCTGCCAAGGTGAAAATTCTGCCCCAGGTTTTATTCCAAGTCCCCAGATCCTGGAGTTTCCTGCTGCGGGAACTCTGGAGTCCAAATACTCTAGACCTTGAGATGTCAGCAAAGGTATTGTGGTTAAGTCGGTTCTGTTACCTGTGTGTCGGTGGGTTCACATCCTACCAGTAATCTTTAACTCCTAGCTATTGATTCCATTATCTTATCGGGTATTTGCTTCCCTCTCTCAGCAGCTTTCGATAAGTGAAGCGATGAGGGCCACGGACAGGGTATCGGCACAGGGAGGCACCGGAGAGAACGGGCGACTTGTAACTCACGATTACAGCAAATCCATGCAAACCTTACCCCGCATGAGCCACACAAGTGGAATGAGCCTCGGCGCGACTGGGATCTCATAACATCACAAAGCAACGCAAACAAACCCAGGAATGGCTCAGTGAACTGAACAAACAAGGTTATGGGGACTTTTTAATAACAATCTTCAATAAAGGAAATATTAAAAATTGTTGCAAAATATTGTAAAGCTGCAATAATTGGAAGGAGGACTCTTGAGAGTAAGATCTATATCAAACTATTCCGCGTGGGAACAGAACTGTGTCTGTTCATCTTCGGTGGACCATTTCTTTCTAGTTGGTGTTTAGTATTTCTGACAGGAATCACAATCTTGCATTAACTGCTGTGCCTGACAGAGTTAGTCACAGAGAAGCTCATTCCTACTGATCACTAATCTGCTTCTGGTGGAACTTCCAGGCTCTCGCACAATTCTTAAATATTTCTAACTGCATTCGCCCCAGTTTTAGGATAATCAGTGCAGAGAAACAAAGGGCAGGGAGTTAATGAGTAAAAAAAAACAAATCAGGATAAAATGCTGGAAAAAAAATAGGAAAGCAAAGGGAAGAATGAAGTAAAATAAAGAAATGAAATGCTGGTGCTGAGAGGGAGAGGGATGTTAGTGATGTTGTGCTGATCGAGGTTTTGCTTTTATTAAAGCTCTCAAAATGTCAAGAAAATGAATGTCCTGCCTTTGAAATATTAAACACAGCTTCTTAAGGCCATTGTTTACTTCAAGTGACTTTGCTAAATATTATTTCAAATCACCTTAAAGAGACAAAAAGTGTTAAGTTTTTAACAACATTGCCTAATGAAGCAGTATTTCTGTCTCTGTGTAGGATTCTCCTGTTAGTAGTTGCTATTTGCTGTTACATGCTGTGAATTGTGCATCGGCTTTTACAGCTTGTCATTGGTGGTGATGTTTGTTTCTGTGTTTCTAGAGACTCATTTAACAGTTAACCATCTGTTAGCAGGCACAGGACCAAGAGATGGACAACAGTCTAACAACAGATGTCATTCAGAACACTCTATCGTCTCAGTTGCACTTTGGAGTGGTTTAAAACAGTTTTATATAATTGTTTGTACAAGGACATTAAACTAAATATACATTATAACTGCCTCTTTTGATGTCTGAAAACTGAACGAATGCTTCAATTAACAGGGTTGGGATATCGTAAGGCAGTAATGTATGTGAGTTCATCATTAATGTCTCTCTCACACACATTTATAATGTATTACTATTTTTATATTTTATGTTATCAATATATTATATAGTATATTTGCATGCAATTCATAGAAACACTGCATTATAGAATGATAAGCACAGAAGGAAGACATTTAAACCATTATGCCTGTGCCAGCTTTTTGGTAAAGCTATCCAATTAGTTTCCCTCCACCTTCTCTTTCCCCAGTGCCCTGCAAATGTTTCCCCTTCAAGAACCTATCCAATTCTCTTTTGAAAGCTACTGTTGAATCTTTTACCAAAATCCCCCATTCCATGTCATAACAACTCACTGCTTAACAAATATTCACCTCCTCTCTGGTTCTTTTGCCAATCACTTTAACTTTGTGTCCTCTGGTTACCCATCTCTTGCCACTGGAAATACTTTCTGTTTATTTCGCCTACCAAAATCCTTCATGATTTTAAACATTATTATATCTCTCCTTAAACTTCTTGCTCTAAGGAGAACAACCTCAGTTTCCCCAGTCCCTCCACATGTCTGAAGTTTCTCATCCCTGGTACCACAGTACTTCTCACTTGTGGCCTCTCCAAACCCTGGACATTCTTCCTAAAGTGTGCTGCCCAGAATTGGCCACAAACTCCAGCTGACACCTAACCAGTGAGTCACAAAGATTTAAATTTGTATAATTCTCTTGCTTTTGCACTGCATGCCTCTATTTATAAAGCTCTTGTCAGACTTTTAAGGGAAGCTTTTGCATTATGACGTTCTTTTTCTCTTAATAATGGAGATAGTCTGTGGGGAGAATTTTCCTCCCCATTGGGGGAGATGTGCGGGGGGCGGGCGCGAACCTGATCGGCACCCCTGATCAGGTCAATGCTGCCATTTTACATGGGTGGGCCAATTAAGCGGGACAAGCTGAGTGCTCCCTGTGTGGGCGGGGGGTGTGGGGGGGTGAATCCCTGAATCGGGGCCTGTGCTCTTTCACAAATGCGCGTGAAGGAGCGCAGAAATCTCCCTGAGGCACAGAGGTGCCTCAGGGAGATTAGTTTAAGCTTAAAATGGGTAAATAAAGACATTTTCAAATTTTAAAACATGTTCCCCCCCCCCCATGTGACAGCATCACAAGGGCTGGGACATGTCAATGTTTTTTTTTAAAATTTTATTAAATTTTTAAACACTTCACGAAACCTCATCCCGCCCGTGGATGAGGTGCTATGAGAAATGCGAAGGCCGCCTGGGCTCTTCACCTGCCCCACCCCCACCAACCTTAAGGTTGGACGGGCAGCATTCTAAGCTGCTTTAATTGATACCTTAATGGTCTTTATTGGCCGTTGACGTTCCGGCAGGCGCGTAGCCGACTCTGGCGCCCGCCTGCCGAATGAAATATCGCAATGACGTCGGGACCCACGCCCCAATGTCGTCGCGCATCAATTTACATATCGGCAAGCGGGCCCCGCCCCCGCTCGCCAACCCGAAAATTCTGTCCTCTTGTTAACATGTCATATGGCCATTACCTCCTGCCCGCCAGTGGTGGCACTGTAATGCCTTAGTGTTACATCTCTCCAACCTGCCAGCTCCTCTTCCCAAACTTATATAATTTTGTTGTTAGTCTACAAATATTAATAAGTAACATCAAAATATTATTAAAAAGGAATACATGACTCTAAAATGGAGACTGAATAACATTAGAAATCCTCTGGCATATCACCCACTTCAGCTGAACACCCCATTTATCTTCTCTCTCCATGAGGGATATCACAGGAAATGTATTAATAGATGAATTAAGACTCTTTAATCTTATTGTTGCTTGACTCTGAATATTGCAGTCGCCCTGAGTTCATTCCCAATCTCATTAATTAGCACAAATCATTGACTCTAATGAATGTTAAACTCTTGAATAATTCATAAGCTCGGACATTTGAAACTGACACCCAATAAATTGTTTAATTTTAATCATTGTTATCTGGAGAGGGCGAGGTGAACAGTCATCCTGCAAGATCATTACGCTGATAACCACCAATTTACTCAGATGGCACAAGTGATGTACAGTGGGAAACTGTGATTGACTCCTGTCTCGGTCCATCAACCCCGCCAACCACCAGCCTTTCCCCTCCCTCAGTGTCTCTTCCCTCAGTCTCTTCTCCGTCTTGCCTCCCTCAATCTTTCCTCCCTCAATATCCTCTCAATCTCTACTCCTTCAGTCACCCCTCCTTCAAATCTTGACTCATCCTCTCCTCCCTAGATCCCTTTCCGAGCCTCCCATCTCTTGGAGACTCCACTGGTCTCCCCTCCTGCACTCCCTTCCTCAGCCTCTACTCCCTTGGCTTCTCCTCCCTTGGCCTCCCCTCCGTCAGTCCCCTCTTCAGTCTCTCTTCCCCGAGCCTTGAGCCTACCCTTGATATCCTCTCCCTCCTACAGTATACCACTGTTGAATTCCCAGACTTGATTACTCAGCTTGCTGTTGGAGTATGTTTTCACTTTCCCTGCTTGCAGGATTGAATTACCTGCTATAGAATAGTGGTGTCTGACATCACATGGGAAATCCAGTAGTTAATTTCAGCACCTTGTCAGTGGCTTTTTAACGCAGTCGGCTCATTAACATTTTACTTTTGGGTTGGCCATCCAATCAGTAGCAGCGAACATGTTGAGGACTCGCATAACGCGACCAGAGTGCTGATAAGAGTCAATCCAAAAATGGAAGTTGGAATTGAAAACAAGAGAAGATAAGGTATGATAATGGATTCAGGAAGCCCCTTTTCAGTGATCCCTCCCTTGATGTGTTGCTCCAGTCAGTGAGGACCAGGAGAGAGATACTCTTGCCCAGCAGGTGGCAGGAAAGAACCTGATGATAAAGCCAGGATGGCAGGGCTGGAGGTGGCTCAGGAGGTCATTAGGAGGAGCATTGTGTCACATTCCTGGATTCAGTGCAGGAAGTGCTTTAATGACCTTACCAGGTCAGGGAAGGTGAGTACAGTTTGCACATTCACCTGCATCCTGTTATGCACATTCCCCATCTACTTTGTCAAGCCAAATCCGTCACTTCATTCCTCACATCCACTTACCTTGTGAGCACACTCACCCTTCTCTGTCTTTGCCCTTGCTCACATCCCTGTCTATCCATTCACCACTGCCACTCATCCTCATCCTTGTGCCATTTGCTGCCTCTCCCTGATAGGCACCCTCTTCAAATGCATCCCATCCATTGGTTGAACACATGCCATTATATTCACTCATGGGTCAATTGCCCTCATTGCAGGAAAATAGAACAAAGAACACGTGTGAGAGTGGGAGAGAACGGGAGTTGGTCCTCCACAGATCCCACAGCTCACAGGACAGAAGGCAGAGGAGAAGGTGCTGGAGACCGTTGATGTTTTGACATCCCTGGCTATTGGCGATGGGGAGAAGGGGAACTCCCAGCTACCTGCTGACATAATCAAATATCAGTGACCACACATCATATAACACAGTCTGATTTAATTTCAACAGCAATTGAGATATGATCATCTCCATAATGATAACTTGCAACAGGACAAATCCATGTCTTTGTTCTTCACCAGGGACTACATGGGTCTTACAGATGCCAGAGCCCTGAGGAGCTGATTCCCCCTCTGAGAGTGCACTGCCACAGGGCTCAGGTTTACCATGCACTAGCTCAGATACTTACATTTCAGTGGGATCAGTTTAACAGATGTGTTTTCATCTGGTGACTCACACTTTGTCGGTGAGCAAGAGGAGGCAGTGGTAACAGAATCACGGAACTTAACGTCACAGAAGTAAGCCATTCAGCCCATCGTGTCTGCACCAGCACGATTTAATGTAGATGTCCCCATGCCCTCTGTCGGCCTGACCCCTCCTCTTCTAGAGGCCACATGCATTGTAACTTTCAGGGAATCCTGCCTCCCAGCCACACCCCAAGAGACCTCCCAATACCCATCCATGACTTCCCAGCCCTCACATTACTGGGTGCTGATGCCATGCCTGACCGTGACTGTGCCGTCTGGCTCCTCAAACCCCCAGGACCAACCCCTGCAGTGCACTGACCTTGCTCTGCACAGCATGATGTGCCCGGCCGTCACTGCCCAGATAGTCCTTCCCCCTCCCAGCACCAGGACCTCAACATGTGTGTCACGCAGAGCTCTCTAGTGTGGCCCACTCAGCCCCAGGACGGTCCTTCTGAATCTGATCCCGACAGTGTGGCCTCAGCCCCAGGACTATCTCACACAACTACCCTCTGTACCTTGGGAAGTAGTGTGAGACAACGAAGTAGACAATGCCACCCCACCGCACCCTCCCACCTTGCCATCCCACCCCCAGTCATGTGCCTGTGTCCTCCCCTTGCCTCCCGTGTTTCACTCACTTTTCCCCCCCGTCATGCCTGTGCCTTCCCGCCTTGTCTCCTGTGTTCCACTCACTCCCCTGTAGTCACGCCTCTGCCTTCTCCCTCCTCTCTGGTAGCTCGTTTTTGCCTCCTGCCCAGCAGCTCTGGCACAGTTTCATTGATGCACCTGAAAGCACCCTAGAGGAGTGTCTATGTACCTCCAAGTCGCTAGTTAAGTGAAGGTCACCAGGTGCACGTCACCTAAATATGGTCACGAAACAGGCCGTTCTAATTACCCGCTGGCGGGGCTTTCAAATTTGGAGGGAGAAGGTGATTCCGGCGCATTGCATTATTAATGAGCATTCATGAGTTGCAAAGGCACTGCAAATATAGTTCCCAACATGGACCCACTAAGAAAGTCAGAACAAAATTCTAAACTAATTTCCTGCTGGCAGGAAACTGACTTTTGCCAAGTCTCCAAATTTTGAGCGCCCGCCAGCCATGAGTCCCACCACTGACTGGAGCAGAAAATTCCTTCCACTGACTCTCACTGGGGTACGGGTCCCACACACACTGACTCTCACTGGGGTTCGGGTTCCACACACACTGACTTTCACTGGGGTTCGGGTTCCACACACACTGACTTTCACTGGGGTACGGGTCCCACACACACTGACTCTCACTGGGGTACGGGTCCCACACACACTGACTCTCACTGGGGTAAGGGTTCCACACACACTGACTCTCACAGGGGTACGGGTTCCACACACACTGACTCTCACTGAGGTATGGGTTCCACACACACTGACTCTCACTGGGGTTCGGGTTCCACACGCACTGACTCTCACTGGGGTACGGCTTCCACACACACTGACTCTCACTGGGGTTTGGGTTCCACACACACTGACTCTCACTGGGGTACAGGTCCCACACACACTGATTCTCACTGGGATACGGGTTCCACACACACTGACACTCACTGGGGTACTGGTTCCACACACACCGACTCTCACTGGGGTATGGGTTCCACACACACTGACACTGGGGTAAGGGTTCCACACGCACTGACTCTCACTGGGATACGGGTTCCACACACATTGACTCTCACTGGGGTGTGGGTCCCACACGCACTGACTCTCACTGGGGTACGAGTTCCAACACACTGACTCTCACTGGGGTACGGATTCCACAGTTGCTGATGGATCACGTGATAACTTTGCTTTGCTTTGACATTATTTTTTCATAAATAATTTGCTCAGATTTTCCCTTCCTCTCACAATGCTGGGAGCAGCGTGACTGCAATTGAGAATGTGATTGTATTCACTTTGCATAAATATTGCTATTTTAGTCTGAATTGTGTAGCTGTGTTTCATTAGTGTAATGAAACCTCTGACATCCATGTGTTCTCAATCACAATAAACTGAGCAAATGTGATCAGTACGGATCCTGAATAATTCAGGTTAGGCTCAGGCAATTAATCCTAAGTGACTAAGTTGACACAAGTCCGGGTCACTGTTGTGACAGAAACTCATTTCCCTTTGGACCTGTTTAACAGAAAGTTATTCATTTCCAACAACTGCCTTGGTTCTTTTTTAACCCAGTGTTAAATAAGAAATCTCCCCTGTCTTTATTATTGTGGGTACCAAATTTATCGTCTCCTCCCTCTCTGTCTGTCTCTTTCTCTCTCTCACCCCTCTTCCTCTCCATCTCTCTCATTCGCTCTCTCACTCTCTCCCTTTCTCCCCAATCTCTTACTCTGTCACTGTGTCACTCCCTGAAGACAATGGCTTCAGTCTTCCCTATAACTGAATGGTGGGAATTTCTGTTCATCCAGTATTGTATGTCAGATAAACAGTCTGATTATTTAGAGACAGTTTTCGAGAGGTGGAACTAGGTGTTGTCAGCGTACATGTGAAAACTGATGCTGTGCCTTCAGATGATGTTGTGGAGGGGCAACATGTAAATGGGAAATAGGAGGGGCCCAGGATAAATCCATTGGAGACACCAGAGGTGTACAGGAGCAGGAAGAGAAGCCATTACAAGTGATACTCTGGCTTTGACTGGATAGATAAGAATGAAACCAGGTATGTGCACGCCCATCAAGGTGGGCAACTGTTAGAGGAGGATGGTGTGGTCAACCATGTCAAAAGCCGCAGACAGGTCAAGAATAATGAGAAGAACAATCCATCCCTGTGTCTCTCCCTCCCTCTCTCTCTCTCTCTCTCTCTCTCTCTCTTCCTTTCCCTCCCAATTCCTCTCTTTCTGCCTCTCACTTGCTCTTTGAAGAGGCCATGTGGTTCAGTTGGTAGCGCCCTTGTCTCTGATCGAGAAGCTCTGATTCAACTCGTCTCCAGGTCTGTGTGATTTGATGGCCATAGAAGGAATGTTGATGACACTGTTCACTAGGTTTGTCTCTATTTATTGCTCTCTTCATTATTTTTCTTTTTATATCACACTTTTCCTTTCTATCTCATTTTGCACTCATTTCGCTCTCACTCTCATGCTTCTCACTCCTGTCGTTTTCTCTCTCTTTCTCTCTGTCTTCTTTCTTTAGGGTAAAGTAGAAGGGTAGTTTTCCCTCTGACTGTCAAACAGGCCCCACAGACCCCCACATGTACCCCCAATTAGCCCCACAACCCCTCATACCCCCCATATGCCGCATACCCCCCCCATATCCCCACATACCCCTCCACATATCTCCCACATAACCCCACATACACCCTGTATAACCCCCATACACCCACGTATACCCCACAGAACACCACAGATCCTCACAGATCTCCACGGACTCTCAAAGATTCCCCACAGACCCTGACAGACATACGCCCACAATAAATCCCCATAGATCCCCACAGACCCTGCAGGAGCCCCAGAGGGAGATGATCACCACACCTACTGTTCAGGGCCTCTGGTAGGTACTCAGCAGAATGCTTGGGCAGGAGGTTGAAACCCCACCCCCCTCAAAAAACTGCTTCCTGACATCACCCCTGAACTGTCTAGCTCTAATTTTAAGATTTGTCCCCTTGCTTTGGACTCCTCAAAAGAGGAAACAGCTTCTCTTGATCTGCCCTGGCAAATTATTTTATCATTTTAAACATCTCGATAAGACCAGCCTATAAAGTTTTAAACTCAAGAGAAGACAAGCCCCTGCAACCTGTCCTCGTAATTTAACTCTTGGAGCCTGAGTATCATGCTGGTGAAATTGCGCTGCGCCCACCCATGCTACCCCACCCCCCTCCCCCGCCCCACTCCAAGGCCAGGAGATCCAAGCTGTGGTACCCAGGACTGAATGCAGTTTCTCCAGTTGTGGTCTGGTCAAGGAACATCTTCCTCCTCTTTAAGTTACAGAACCCGTGAATTAGAGGGCGCAATTCCATTGGAAGTTTTGATAACTATTTGAACCTGTTGACTAACTTTTAGTGGGGTGTGCACTTGGACTCCTAAACCCCACTGCTGCTTCACAGATCCTCGTTTCTTACCATTAAGAAAATACTCTGACTTGTTTTTCTTAGGTCCAGAGTGGATGACCTCAACACTTGGTCACACTGAGCTCCATCTACTATAGCTTTATCCATTCACTTAGTCTATCAATGTCCCTTTATAATTCCTACTCCCAACTACAAGATGCATTCATAATGCAGCAAAACAGGTTGAGTAAATCCTTCCAACATACGCCTATGGCAGGTGGTAACAGTTTGAGAGATTCTTGGCCAGGCATGCGATGGAAAGGAATTTGAAGCCTCTACCTATACTATCCCTATCTATAGCTCTAGACTATGATATGCGTGGAAGAGTGCACATGACTTCCTGAGGGATCTGTAATATATTACCACTCCCATCTACACACAACAGGTTATTGTAAGAAGGGATGCTGTAAGAGATGGGGTTATCAGGACAGAGACTGCAACATTAATGTAAAAGGGAATTTGGTATCTCAAATCTGGAGGGATACAGGGAAAAAGCAGGGGTAAGATTAGAGTAGAAAGGTTCGGTTGAAGAGTTGGCGCTGGCAGTACTTGTGCAATGGACTTACTTTTTGTTGTAAGTTCAATCAATTCCTTCGGCATGACCACAACATTACAGCAACAGGTTTTAGAGAATTAGTTAGGAGTCATAAGAATATAAGAAATAGGAGCAGGAGGAGGCCATTTGGCCCCTCAATTCTGCTCCGTCATTCAATAAGATCATGGCTGATCTGCCCCAGGCCTGAAATCCTCTTTCGTGCCAGCTCCTCAAAGCCCTGAACTCCCCGATATTTCAAAAACTATCTAACTCCTCTTTAAATACTTTCAGTGATCTAGCCTCCACAACTCCCTGAAGTAGAGAATTCCAGACATTCACTACCCTCTGAGAGAAGAAATTGCTTCACAGCTGAGTTTTAAATGATTGTCCCCTTATTCTGTAACTATGTCCCCTAGTTCGAGATTCCCCCACTAGTAGAAACATCTTCTCAACATCTACCCTGTCAAGCCCCCTCAGAATATTGTACGTTTCAGATATATCACCCCTCATTCTTCTAAACTCTAATTATTAAAGGCCTAACCTGTTTAGCCGTTCTTGATAAGTCAGCCCCTTCATCCCAGGAAACAGCCTAGTGAATCTCTTTTGAACCGCCTCCAATGCTAGTATATCCTTTCTTCAATATGGGGACCAAAATTTTACACACTACTCCCGGTGCAGCCCCACCAACACCCTTTACAGTTGTAACAAGACTTGCCTATTTTTAAACTCCAATCCCCTAGCAATACAGGCCAAAATTCCATTTGCCTTCTTATTACTTGCTGCGCCTGCACTCTAACTTTTTGTGCTTTGTGCACAAGAACACCCAGATCCCTCTATGTTGCACTTTTTTGGAGTCTCTCTCTATTTAAATAATAGTCTGCCTTTTGATTTTTTCTACCAAAGTGCATGACCTCACAATTTCCTACATTAAACTCCATCTGCCAAGATTTTGCCCACTCACTCAACCTGTCTACATCCCCTTGCAGATTCCTTATGTCCTCATCACAACATGCCCTCCTACCTATTTTTGTATCATCAGCAAATTTGGATACATAACACTCTACATGCATCACATCCCCCCCCACCCCCCCACCTCCACCCCCACCCCACCTCCAAGTCATTAATTATAGATAGTAAATAATTGAGGCCCTAGAACTGATCCTTGTGGCACTCCAATAGTTACCTCTTTCCAATCTGGAGAAGACCCATTAATCCTGACTCTGTCTTCTGTACATTAACCAATCCTCAATCCATGCTAATACATTACCCCCAATACTGTGAGCTCTTGTATTGTGCAATAACCTTTTATGTGGCACCTTATCGAGTGCCTTCTGGAAATCCAAATACACCACATCTACCAGTTCCCCTTTATTAACCCTGCTTGTTATATCCTCAAAGAACTCTAGCAAATTTGTCAAACATGATTTTCCTTTCACAAAATCATATTGACTCTGTTTGATTGTGTTAAGCTTTTCTAAATGTCCTGCTTTTTCTTCCTTAATAATAGACTCTAGCATTTTCCCAACGATGTATGTTAGGCTGACTGGCCTATAGTTTCCTGCTTTTTGTATCCCTCACTTCTTGAACAGGGGCGTCACATTAACAGTTTTCCAATCTGCTGGGACCCCCCTGGAATACAGTGAGTTCTGGAATATTTTGACTAATGCCTCCACTATCTCTGCAGCCACTTACTTTAAAACTCTTGGATGCAGGCCATCAGGTCCTGGCGCCTTGTCTGCCTGTAGTCCCATTAGCTTGTCAAATACTTTGTCCCTTATGACTGTTACAAGATCGTTCCTCTCATTAGTTCCTTACTTACCTGATATCTTTGGGATGTTTAGCATGTCATCCACCGTGAAGACCGATGCAAAATATTGGTTTAAATTATCTGCCATTTCCCTCAGTTGCATCCTCCAGGAGTCCCACATTCACTTTGGTTACTCTTTCTTTTTATATACCTGTAGAAGCTCTTGCTGTTTGTTTATATATTTCTTGCCAATTTACTTTCATGTTCAATTTTCTCCCTCTTTCTTAGCTGTTTAGTCATCCGCTGCTGGTTCCTAAAAAATTCCCAATCCTCTGGCCTACCACTAGTTTTCATCACTTTGTATGCCTTAGTTTTTGATTGGATATTCTCCTTGATCACCTTTGTTAACCACGGGTGGTTCATCCTTTTCATCGAGTCCTTCTTTTTGACCAGGATAAACTTCTGTTGAATGTTATGAAATATCTGCTTAAATGTCTGCCACTGCTCAACCACTGACCTTTCCCTTAGTCTATTTTCCCAGCCCTCTTTAGACAATTCCTTCTTCATACCTCTGTAATTGCCCTTATTTAAGTTGAGGGCGCTGAATCACAGAATCACAGAACCTTAACAGCACAGAAGGAGGCCATTTGGCCCATTGTGTCTGTACCAGCTCTCCAAATGAACATTATGGCCTAGAGCCATTGCCCTGCCTTTTCCCCATAGCCATGCACATTGTTTCTATTCAAATAATCATCTAATGCCCTCTTGAATGCCTCAATTGAACCTGCCTCCACCACACTCCCAGGCAGCGCATTCCAGACCTGAACCACTCGTTGTGTGAAAAGGTTTTTTTTTCTCATGTCACATTTGCTTCTTTTAAAAATCACTTTAAATCTGTGCCCTTTCATTCTTGAGCCTTTCATGAGTGGGAACAGCTTCTCCCTATCTACTCTGTCCAGCCCACTCATGATTTTGAAAACTTCTATTAAGCCTCCTCTCTGGGTTGAGATCTGAGTTGCTCGCCCTCAAACATAAATTGAAATTCTTACCATTCCTTTACAATTTCTCTCAAACCAATGCCAGAGCTTATTGCAAAAATAGAAAAACTCATATGGGCTGGCGGTAGGATAAACGCAAGAGCAGGGGAAGATTGGCCAATCAAACACAACCATGGTATTTACGCAATGACAGAGAAGCATCAATTCATTAATCAGGGCCCTGCTTTCTTACGTTCTATACATATGATTATGTCGCAGCGCAGACTAGAAGTAACACCAGTACAAAAGGAAATTAAAAATCCTATCATTCGGTGAAGGGAAATGCAGTCACTTTGATTTTTTAATTCATGAATCCACAGCTTCTCAAGTTTCATTTCAGCCATTTAGTTCTAATTAATAAACCATCACCATCAATTTATCAGCGGTTTCATTAATTACGTAGAATTGCTGCCACTAATTTCATTGTTTATCAACAATATTATTTGTTGCATTGATGACTGTGATGGCTGACTACGTATATTAGCTAAAGTCATAATATCTTAAGTAAATAGGCAAACAAATAGGCTGGGGTGATGGTGGTGGAGTGATGATGTCACTGCCCTAGTAATTTCAAAGCTAATCCTCTGGGAAAATAGGTTCAAATCCCACCCAGGCTAACGCTTTGGGACATGGCGTGGTGTTTTGTGGGCACAGGGCTGTAAAATGCGGCAAGCCATTCAAAAGTTGAAAGCGACTGTAATATTTTGCCCAGAGGTTCAAACCCCACCTTAACAGTCGGTGAATTTAAATTCAGCTGATTAATAAATCTGGAATTGGAAGCTAGTTTAGTAATAGCGACCATTAAAGCGATCACTGACCTCTACCTCACGGAGGCTGAGCGTCAAGTCACAGACACTTCCTCCTACCTTTTCCTGGATCATGACCCCACCACTGAACATCAAGCCATTGTTTCCAGGACTGTCACTGACCTCATCTCCTCTGGAGATCTTCCTCCCACAGTTTCCAACCTGATAGTCGCCCAACCTCGGACGGCCCGCTTCTACCTTCTACCCAGAGTCCACAAACAGGACTGTCGCGGCAGACCGATCGTCTCAGCCTCTTCCTGCCCCACGGAATTCATTTCTCGTTATCTTGACTCCCTTCCCTCTCCCCTTGTCCAGTCCCTTCCCACCTACATCCGTGATTCCTCTGACACCTTACGTCACATCAACAATTTCCAGTTCCCTGGCCCCAACCGCCTCCTCTTCACCATGGACGTCCAATCCCTCTATACCTCCATCCCCCACCAGGATGGTCTGAGGGCCCTTAGCTTCTTCCTCGAACAGAGGCCCGAACAATCCCCATCCACTGCTACTCTCCTCCGTCTGGCTGAACTTGTTCTCACACTGAACAATTTCTCCTTTAACTCCTCTCACTTCCTCCAAATAAAAGGTGTGACTATGGGTACCCACATGGACCCCAGCTATGCCTGTCTTTTATGGGGTATGTGGAGCATTCCTTGTTCCAGTCCTACTCCAGCCCCCTCCCACAACTCTTTCTCTGGTGCATCGATGATTACTTTGGTGCTGCGTCATGCTCTCGTCAGGACCTGGAAAAATTTATTAATTTTGCTTCCAATCTCCACCCCTCCATCATTTTCACTTGGTCCATCTCTGACACTTCCCTTCCCTTCCTTGACATCACTGTCTCAATTTCTGGTGATAGACTGTCCACCAATATCTATTACAAGCCTACCGACTCCCACAGCTACCTCGACTACAGCTCCTCACACCCCGCTTCCTGTAAGGACTCCATCCCATTCTCTCAGTTCCTTCACCTCCGTCGCATCTGTTCTGATGATGCTACCTTCAAAAGCAGTTCCTCTGACATGTTCTCCTTCTTCCTTAACCGAGGTTTTCCACCCACGGTCGTTGACAGGGCCTTCAACTACGTCCGGCCCATCTCCCGCGCATCCGCCCTCACGCCTTCTCCTCCCTCCCAGAAACATGATAGGGTCCCCCTTGTCCTCACTTATCACCCCACCAGCCTCCGCATTCAAAGGATCATCCTCCGCCATTTCTGCCAACTCCAGCATGATGCCACCACCAAACACATCTTCCCTTCACACCCCTGGCAGCATTCCATAGGGATTGTTCCCTCCCGGACACCCTGGTCCACTCCTCCATCACCCCCTACTCCTCAACCCCCACCTATGGCACCACCCCATGCCCATGCAAAAGATGCAATACCTGCCCCTTCACTTCCTCTCTCCTCACCATCCAAGGGCCCAAACGCTATTTTCAAGTGAAGCAGCATTTCACTTGCATTTCCCCCAACTTAGTCTACTGCATTCGTTGCTCCCAATGCGGTCTCCTCTACATTGGAGAGACCAAATGTAAACTGGGCGACCACTTTGTAAAACACCTTCAGTCGGTCCGCAAGAATGACCCAGACCTCCCTGTTGCTTGCCATTTTAACACTCCACCCTGGTCTCTTGCCCACATATCTGTCCTTGGCCTGCTGCATTGTTCCAGTGAAGCTCAACGAAACTGGAGGAGCAGCACCTCATTTTCCAACTAGGCACTTTACAGCCTTCCGGACTGAATATTGAATTCAACAACTTTAGATATTGAACTCCCTCCTCCATCCCCACCCCCTTTCCGTTTCTTCCCCCTCCCTTTTGTTTTTTCCAATAATTTATATAGATTTTTCTTTTCCCACCTATTTCCATTATTTTTAAATCTATACCTTTTATGCCCTGTTAGTCTTATTTCAACTCACTCCCACTAGAGCTATACCTTGTGTGTCCTGCCATCCATTCTTAATTAGCATATTCTCTTAGATAATATCACCACCTTCAACACCTCTTTGTTCTTTTGTCAGTGACATCTTTTGATTATCTGCTCCTATCACTGCTTTCTTGTCCCTACAACCACCCCCCCCAAACTTCTCTCCCCCCACACCCCCTACCTTAAACCAGCTTATATTTCACCCCTCTCCTATTTTTACTCAGCTCTGTTGACGGGTCATGAGGACTCGAAACGTCAATTTTGTTCTTCTCTGCCGATGCTGCCAGACCTGCTGAGTTTTTCCAGGTAATTCTGTTTTTGTGTTGTTAAAAACAAATCTGGTTCAATAACATCCTTTAGGGAAGGAAACCTGCTTGTCCTTATCTGTTCTGGCCTACGTGTGACCCCCAGAGAGCAAAGTGGTTGATTCTGAAATGGCCTAGCTCAAGGGCAACAAATGCTGGCCTCGCCAGTGACACTTACATCTCATAAGAAAAAACAGTTTGATTTTATTGGAGCTCACTGCCATTTAACTCAGTGAACTCATCGTCCGGTAAACAGCGGAATTGGCTTTGGGAATTTGCTTGCCAACCTGTAACTGAATTGTGTTTAAAAAAAGGAATGAGCTGGAGCTTGGAGCCTGACAGCAGGTTTTACACGGATGGCCATATGCTATTTGATTGACAGCCACTGACATGACAGTCTATTTTTAGTGAATGGCTCGATCACTGCCCGACCTGCCCCTGCAGGGAGGGAAGATGCTCGTGTTTACATTTCTGTGACAGGGGGCAGACTTAGTGACACATGTCGCTGAGGCTCACAGTCAGATCCTTACTTCCCCGTCTCCTCCCTTCTGCTTAGGTTTCGTTCTCGATTGAAGAATCGTAGAATCACAGAATAAAAGGAGGTCATTCAAGGAGGTACGGGCCTTGGGATGGGACAAAGGTTCTTGCGTTCTGAAGGTGTTAAACAGGCGCTAAGGAAGCCAGTACGGCAAACGGCAGACACACAATCTATGCCAGAAGTGTGCCGACCACCGTATGAGCCTGGGCGTCAAAGGACACGGCCAGGTCTCTTGACTCAGAGTCAGGCCCTTTAAATATGCAAATACGATGCTAACGCCTGTTTGAAGTTGTCTTCCAGAATTTGGCTTGCACTGAGC
Organism: Carcharodon carcharias; assembly: GCF_017639515.1. Taxonomy (NCBI): domain Eukaryota; kingdom Metazoa; phylum Chordata; class Chondrichthyes; order Lamniformes; family Lamnidae; genus Carcharodon; species Carcharodon carcharias. The sequence continues at coordinate 18,125,320 of NC_054474.1, forward strand.
CCAACCAGCACAAACTGACTTCGAGGTCAGTGGCTTCCATCTTCCTCAATCAAACCCACCTTAACTTTAAAATAAAAGCAAAATATTGTAGATACTGGAAATCTGAAACAAAAGCAGAAAATGCCGGAAAAACTCAGCAGGTCTAACAACATCTGTGGAGAGGAAGAAACAAGGTTGAACAAACCCTGTTTTCCTCTCTACAGATGCTGTTAGACCTTCTGAGTTTTTCCAGCGTTTTCTGTTTTTGTTTCAACCTTACTTTAATGTCCACAATAATGCAGCCATCTGCTAGCTGAGCAGAGACAGCATCGGATGGAAAAATAAGCAGATCCACAGGACTTGCATCAACACTGAGTAGCCCTTGTTTTGGTGTGAACCGTTTTTCCCATCATACCAGCCTGATTATAAGCAACCAGGATTCTTACAAAATAAGGAAGCGACCAATTCCATATTGTAGTAATTTTAGTTCTGGGAAATGTTGGACTGTAGCTTTAAGAATAATCCTGTGCTGTAAGATCACATGATCTGTGTACACCACTGTGTTAACAGCACGTGGAACCTCTAGAGGAGAGTCTTTCTTTAGTTGTGGAGTTTGATGGATGCCTGTAGTTGCTGCTGCTGTCTTGTAAATAAAGCCAAATGTTTCCACTAAGAAAAGTCGGCCGAAGATCAACTCTATAACAAACTGGTGATGAGCATAAAACAGGTTTGGTGCTGTACCTCACTCGGTGATTGTGCCTAACACTTCCCAATTTAGAGGGGAAGGTGGAGAAAAGTCAAGGCAACCAAAAAGCGACTCAGGATCTGCATAGTCGTGAGTTGCAATTTACTGTTGGAGAAGAAGTATATGTAAAGAATTTCAGTGGAGGACCAAAGTGGTTACCTGGTAAAGTAAGTTCAATGACCAGGCCATTGTCATACCACATGGAAATGGAGGGCCAGATCACCCGTAAGCGTGTAGATCATTTAAGAAAAAGAGAGATACCCCAACAAGATATTGTTCCACCTGTAACAATTACTGAACTAATGGTTCCTGTTGAAGTTGCTTAACCAAGGTCAGATATGCCTAATGTCTCTGTCAGAGTGGAAGACACTGAACTGCATGTGCCTAATGAGGTACCTGATGTTAATGTGGTTCCAGAGAATGTCTTTCCTACAAAAGGATCTGAAGTTGTGGAATCATGGAGCTGCAATGTTCCACCTGAAAGACTGAACTTGTAATTTCATGACCTGTGTAAATATTGTAATGTCATGTGATAAATATCCTTGTAAATACAAAATGTACAGAAAAGTTAAAAGGGGAGGAATGTAGTCATTATAGTTTCGGGAAATGTTGGACTGTAGCTTTAAGAATAATCCTGTGCTGTAAGATCACACGATCTGTGCAAACCAATGTGTTAGCAGCTTGGCAGCCTCTAGAAGGGAGTCTTTCTTTAGTTATGGAGTTTGATGGATCCGTGTAATTGCTGTTGCTGTCTTGTAAATAAAACCAAATGTTTCCACTAAGAAAAGTTGTTTGAAGTTCAACTCTATAACACACATAATCTGACTAATTTTTAAATTATGAAAGTGTGTATCCTGAAGGAGATGCTGAGCTCTTTTTAACATTATGGAATTGCTGTGTGTTGGGCCTCCAGTACTGATATTGTCCGCATTGCTCCTGATCCACCACCTCAACAAATCAGGGCAAATCTGCCTGGAGTAGTAACAGTGCCGTTATCAATGATAAAAACAGGGTGGAAAGCTAATGCAATTAAAAGATTCACTGTGAGTCGTGAGTCATAGGGCAGGATTTTTCCCTTGGCAGGGGTGCTTGGCAGGGGCAGGTGGGGGAGGCCTAGAACCTGACCGCCTACCACAATCGGCTCCGCACCACAATTTTACATGAGCCGGCCGATTAAGGCCCGCCCAGCATAAGGCGTGGCTGCGGAATGAGCGTGAAGGGGCGGGCGGGGGTTGGGTGCTCAACGTCCACTGGCACCAATGGCGACCCAGCGGCTGATTCAAATGTGGCTGTGGCAGCCCTTGGAAGGCCGCCAGTGAAGGGCGTTGAACCCCCGATGGACAGTGCTGCGGGCGGACACGGCAGGCAGGTGGGCAGTTCGGCAGGGCGTTCGGCCCCGCGTTTCACTGATGAGTGCCTCACTGCCATCCTGGGGGAGGCGGCAGAGAGGCCGTGCACTGGCAGGGGACCGCCCCACCTACCCATCCTCACTCGGTGGAGCTGGAGAGGCGCTGTGTGCCTCGGTCAACTGGCTGCGGTGAGGTTGGGGTGCCACAGGGAGGCAAGAGTGCAGTGTACTGAGGTGAGAATGTCGGTAATTGCAACCATTCCACTATAGTCCCTATATTGATGTGAGCCTTGAGCCTGGAATCCCCATGGTTGATGGAAAGTCAAGGGCACCCTGATGCATATCTCTGTCTCATCCAGGTGCCAGGCATGCACAGTAACAGTGTAATGACTTCAACTAATGACTTGCCCTTGTTCTTCCTTTCAGGATCACCAGCAGCCCATCAAGATGAGGAGACTGAAGGCCCACCCCTGACCCCTAAGGACAACACCCATCGCAACGCACCTGCATCACACCCACTCTCTCAAACAGACACCAGCGCAGATACCAGCACCTGGGTGGGCATTAGGTTGCCGGCTAGTATCTTGGTGCACATTGGTGAGGGCACTTCACACTCGCTTGAGGTGCAGGCGGAGGCAGAGAGTGCCCAGGGTGCCAGCAGTCGGGGGATTGCTGGGGACCAGGAACTTGCTCAGTCTGTGGCTGATGATGTGCCTCTGGAGTCGTTCATGAGACAGCAGGTGCTGGACATCCAGCAGTGTGTGTGGGAGGATCTGGCGGAGATACATGAGGGAAGGCGTGCTATGCTCTCCATAGTGGAGGAGTCCTTGCAGAGCGTGAGCAATGCGTTGACCCTCATGGCCGAGCGCAATGCCTCCTCCATGGACAGAGTGACTCCTCTGCCCCTCCGCCAGTGACCATGGCATCCAGTGGGACCACAGCGACTGGGGAGATGCCAGCTGTGGCACTGGCTGCTCCCTCCCAGGCGGGGCCAGCACACGGTCCATGGGCCAGAGGACGACTGCCAAAGTCATCAAGGCCAACAGGACAGCAGAGTGAGCAGGCTGTCTCCAATACCGGTGCCAGCGAGCAGGGTTCACCTAGACGTAGCACCACAAGCGCAAACTTAAAACACCTTAATCACCACGTGGTCTGATCATGCATGATATTTGTTTCCCCCACTTTTATATTCATGGTTCATTGGTGTGATGGATAATACTGTCAATGTTAGTTTGTAGAATGTCTGCCAGGCACCATTTCATTAAATGTGTTTTTGTACAACAAGCCTCCGGGTGCTTCATATTCTGCAGATGTAGGGTAATGATGTTATGACCAACTTGTTTCTCATTATTTTTTATTGAAACGGCACATAGTACATGTTGCTGACCAAGCAAATGTTCCTGTCAGCAATCAAGAATGGAGCCTGCAGCCCTGGCATGTGGTGATGGTTCTTATTTGGTAGGCTAGCTGAGAAGTGTTGAGATCAAAGCGTCCTGGGTGTCCCTCTACCTCCCTGGAGGTTGCCCAGATCAGCAGCTGCGCCCTCAGCGTTCTCCTGACCGTGCTTCTCTCGGACTCACTACTGAACTCATCGCCTGCTGGCTGTGCAGCTGCATCAAGATCTTCTTCCTCCACTGCGCCCGACTTTCCAGCACCAGATTGTGGAGAGCACAACACACAACCACTATCACTGACACACGGTCTGGGGAGTATTGAACGAGGCCTCTGCCAGCTCTCTGCAGAGCAATCATATCAATCCCATTACCCCACTCTATCCCAATAGCCATGCAAGTCTACTTCCCTCAAGCGCCCTTCAATTTCCTTTCAAAATCATTGATCGTCTCTACTTCACCCACTCTTGTAGACAGCAAATCTCTGGAATTTGCTGGCTGATTTACATTTTTTTTTTATTCATTCATGGGATGTGGATGTCACTGGCTGGACCAGCATTTATCGCCCATCCCTAATTGCCCATGTTGAGAGGGCATTTGAGAGTCAACCACATTGCTGTGGGTCTGGAGTCACATGTAGGCCAGACCAGGTAAGGACAGCAGATTTCCTTCCCTAAAGCGCATTAGTGAACCAGATGGGATATTATGACAATCAGCAATGGCTTCATGGTCATCACCAGCCTTTTAATTCCAGATTTTTATTGAATTCAAATCCAACAATTGTGGTGCGATTTGAACCAGGGCCCCCAGATCATTACACTGGTCTCTAGATTGCCAGTCCAGTGACAATACCACTTTGCCACCACCTCCCCAACATTCTGCATCTCAACATAAGCCTGCCCATAATTTAAATAATTTGCTGAATTTGCACATTTGCACCTGTTACACCAATCACAGAAAGTTGGGCTTGAATTTAACCATGTAAGTAACCTTTTCATAACTGGTTAATTTGAATATTGCTGAAAAGAGAGACATGTTGCTGAAGTCTTTCAACTTGAACTCATCAGAACAAATGCAAGAATGCCAAATTTCAAATAATCACAACAATTTATAGGAGAAAAGGTTCTGATTGGTTGGCAAGTCAAATCTGATTGACCAAGATGTTGCCATGGAGAAATCAACAGGAAACCATAGGCTCCCCAAGCTCCCGGGTAATTCAAAAAAGGTGCAAAGCTTGGTCACATTCCTTTTGTTTGCAGAGAACAGGTCCCTGTGTATGAATGTGTGTCACTACCAGCAAATGTAAATGAGTCATGTTATGAGTTTGACTAATTATCTTAAATTGGTTGTTAGTGTAGCTATTAGCGCACACAGGATTGTTCAGCACGTGCTGCCCAATCATGGGATCACATCTAACAGTAGATGTTTTGTTTTGGGTTTTGCAAGCACGGGCTAGTCTGTACTCTGCCTATTATGAACAACCAAAGGAACGTGCTGTTTGATTCGATCAGCCAATCACTGGGGCCACGGCTTGGCACTGAAATTCATGCACGATGTTGTCCAATTGTGTGATAGGCAGAATATCATTTTGGGCATCTTTCAGCGCCATGGGCAAAACTCCAGGTTCTGATGCTACACAGCCTGAATTGATCAAGCATGGGAAACCAGCACTCCTGCAATATCTGCACAAACTTCTCTGTCTCTGCTGGAAGAAAGGAGGTAGTGCCTCAGGATATGTGTGATGCAAACATGTGACCTTGTACCAGAACAAGGGCAATCGCAGCGATTGCAACAACGGTTGAGGCGCCTCCATATTGAGCATCGTGGGAAAATTATTTGCCTGTGTTGCCCTTGTCAGGCTGCAGGACTTGGCTGAACAGATCTATCCCACTGTGGTTTCAGAACTAGAAGATCTACAAGCGCAGGCTGGTCTTCTCAGTCCGGCAGCTGCATGAGAAATGCCATGAACAAAGGAGACCACTATATATTGCCTTCATTGAACTCACCAAGGCATTCAACCATGTGAGCAGAGGTGGTCTATTTAAGCTGCTGGAGAAAATCGGCTGCCTTCTGAAGCTGCTCAGTGTGATCTCCTCTCTCCATGATAACATGATGGGCAAGGTCAGCTAAGATGAGGCAACATCAGGACCCTTTCAGATCTGCAGTTGGGTTAAAAAAAGGTTGTATTCTGACACCGACGCTCTGGCATATTCTTCTCTTTGCGGCTGTCACATACAGGTCATCTACAGCGGGGGATGGGGGAGGGGGTCTACTTACATCCCAGAACTGACCGAAAGCTCTTCAGCCTTCCTCGCCTGAGTTCCAAGACACGGTTATGCCAGGTCCACATCAGAGAGTTGCTCTATATTGACGATGCTATGCTAGCTTTTCACACCGAGGAACATCTTCAGCAGCAAATGGACAGACTCTCTCACACCTGTGAAGAGTTTGGTTTGACCATCAGCATCAGGAAGAAGAATATTATAGTCCAGGATGTTGCCATACCACCATCTATCAGCAATGACAATGTGACACAGGAGGTTATGATAGCTTCACATATCTAAGCTCCACATTCACCAACAATCTGTCATTTGATGCTGAAATCAACACACACATCGCAAAAGCTGCAGCTGTTATGTCCAAGCTGAGTAACAGAGTGTGGGGTGACAGCAGCCTGAATGAGAACACAACCCCCCGGGTGCCCATGCCTCTGATACAAGGTCACCTGCCAGTGAGGTATGAAAGTGGCGGACGTTGACACTGAAAACTGGGAAACAATTGCTGCCGGCCGTGACCTCTAGAGGCTGACTGTTTGGCGGGACATTGAAGGAGGTGAGCAGCAATGGAAAACTCGGCTGGCTGAAAAGAGGGTCCAGAGAAAACTGAGGCCAACGAATTGTGCACCTTCTAAGCCCAATGTCTTTCCCTGCCATAAATGTGGCAGAGACCGCCATGTTAGATTGGGGCTCCTGAACCATATCAGGTGATGCTTAACACAAGAGTTGACCACCAAAACACAAACCATCCTCTTACAAGATGGGAAGATGCTACCTATCTGTATGCAGATGACTGTGCCTAGCTGACCACAACAAGGAAGACATGCAGACTGAGACAAACAAATTCTCAAGTGCTGCCAGAACTTTGGTCAGTGTCTTCAAGGCAAAGGCTATGTTTCAGTCAGCACCAGGCACACACCATGAAGCACCAGGCATAACCGTTGATGGCAACAGTCTCAAGGTTGTAGAAAAATTCTCATAGCTTGGCACTTTGTCTCCAGGGTGCCACTATTGATGGAGATATCAGAGTATGCATCCGGAATGCAAGTTCAGCCTATGGTCGACTCCTCAATTATGTCAGGAATCAGCAATGCATTAAGCTGAAGTCTAAAATCAAACTCCACCAGGCCATTCTCCTTATCATCCTGCTGTAAGGCACAGAAACCTGGGCCTGCTATAGGTGCCACATACTCTGGAATGCTTCCATCGAAGACACCTAAGCTCCATCATGAGAATTCGATGGCAGGACAAAAATCACAAACAATGAGGTCCTTCAGCATTCAGGTCTCAACAGCATGGAGATCACTCTCCAGAAAATTCAACTTAGATGGCCAGGCCATGTCTCCCGCATAGGTGACTACAGAATCCCCAAGCAAATCTGCTATGGGGGATTGTCTCAGGGCAGACAACGTCAAGCTGGCCAGTACAAGCGATACAAGGACACCCCAAAAAAAAGGCCTTACAAACTTCTGCATTGCAGGCCACCTCTCTTGGGAAGACATTGGACCATGTAGGGGCAAGCACTGAAATTTGATTCCAGGATCATCTACACCAAACTCAAAACATCCAACGTGCCCAGAGGAAGGCCAGAGGTGCTGCAGCTGTAGGAGTTCCCCCAAGCGTCGACAATGACAACATAAACTGCCAGTTCTGTGGACATCCACATTGAACTCTTCAGTAATGAGAGGATGGACAAAAGACGATTAAGTCATTTGCAGCTTGGACATACCCGAATAACAAGGAGTCTACCACCACACACTCTGCCACTGTGTGCTGGTGGTGGGGGAAGTGAGTGCTGAAGGTGGTAGAAGGGGTGCCAACCAAGTGGGCTATTTTGTCCTGGAGTTCCTCTTCTGAGAGTTGGAATGGGTACAATGGGCCGAATGGCCTCCTCTGCTGTAACCATTCCATGATTCCACGATTCTTTTCTTCACGGGGATCAAAGTGTTCATTAAACTCTGCAGTATTTACCAGCTGTAGGTCACAATTATTATTTAAGGAGTAAGCTGAAGTGTAAAGAATTGAAGTGGGTGAACTGAAAGAGAGTGAGTCACCAGATAATTATGAAAAGGTGTTACCAGAACCCAAGGTTTAATTATGCTGCGAATTAGGGGCTGGGAAGGCTGGGTGAGGAGAAGGCTCTGCATTGACCTTTTGCAGTTTGTCATTTTGTTTAAAGTTATTGGGAACATTTCTTAAACATTTTTTAAATTTTATTAACTATTCCTGTTAACTGGAATCAGCAATGCTTCCAAGAACTGCAGTGTGAACTCACCACAGGGCCTAGCATGGGTAGATTGGAAAAGGCGGTTGCAAGGTAAAACAGTCACAGAATAATGGAAGGCACTCAGAGAGGGGATAGTTGCAGCACAAACTAGTCTGACACCTTTGAAGAGAAAAGGCAGAGCATGCCAAAGCTGATGCACCCTGGGTGACAAAGAAACTTTAAAAAAAATGAATCAGGAAAAGGAGGCTTGTGACAAATGTCAGGAGCAAGATTCAGTTAATAACCAGCAAGATTATGGAAACTATAGAAGAGAATTTTAGAAATTAATATGGGAGGCAAAGAGAGGTGACAAGAAAAGATTAGCAGGCAACATTAAATTGAACACTAAGACAGTTCGTATACATATAAAGTATAAACGGATTGCTCGGAAAAATTTGGACCTATCAAAGACCCAAAGGGAAATTTTCATATAAAGGCAGTGAACCTGGCTAAAGTATTAAATAAATCCTTTACATCTCTCTGTACAAAGCAAGCTGATGAAGGGAAGGCTACACTATATAGAAGAGAAGGAAGATTTGGACTGGATAGCAATACATAAAGAATTACTAAACGGATTGTCACTACTGAAGGTTGGTATGTCACCTGGTTCAGATGGAATGTAACATTTTTTAAAATTCTCTCACGGGATGTGGGCATCACTGGCTAGGCCAGCATTTATTGCCAATCCCTAACTACTCATGAGAAGGTGGTGGTGAGCCGCCTTCTTGAACCATGTGATGTAGGTACACCCGCAGTGTATCCTATATTGCTGAAAGAAGTGAAGGTAGAAATAAGAACATAAGAACATAAGAAATAGGAGCAGGAGTAGACCAAGCCTGTTCCTAAATTACCAAAGAAAAGATAAAGTTACTAACACATACACACACAAAGATTAGTTAAAAATGAAGATAAAATGATACTTATTAACATAAATCAAAATAAGTCCAAATTAGGTGCAGATTTTATATGTTTTGAAGTCGAGAGGTTGCGTTGTCTGAAGCAAAGGTGTTAAGGTTGTAGAGTTGTCACTGCAGTTGTGATGGCTTTCACTGTCAAATTGCCAGAGCTTACTTTGGCAGGTGAGCTTAATAGGTTGAATCAGATTTACAGGGAGGAGAGAAGGTACTTAAGTTCTGCAGCGTGGTACTTTTAGCTGCCTAGTTACTTGACAGCAGACCAGTAGCTGTTTTTAGATGTTTTTCTCTCCCTCTATCCCCTGGCTTGAAGCCTTTTCTCTTCGATGGTTCTCTATGAATCTACCTTTTTCCTGCTCTTTTCAATGCTTATTGCAGGTATGGCAAGTTGGCCACCATTATCATATGAAGTGTATGACACTGCCGATTCACTTTCCACATAAGGCAAGTGGTAATTCCATTACAGTGATCCGAAGTCTCCTTGACCCATGTAGTGGTCAAAAGGGTCAAGGTTGTTTACAACTTGCAGTGGTTTATCAGTCTTTATGTTTGGAGGAAAGGCCATCAAGTTAATAAGTCTGTTTACTCTTTTGGAACACTCATTGAATTTTAAATCAATATGTCTGAGAAATGCATCCTGATCTCCTTGGGATTTAAGAGAAAGATGATTGAAATCCACACTTCTGTCTGGTAGCCTGGAGCCATTTTGAGAATAGTCCTTAAACTCAGTTCAAGTTATCTTTTTCAACAATATGACCTTTCAGAAGAGTTTTCCTAAAAATTTCTAAAATCATAACTGCGCACAATAACCCTCCATTCAATATAATCATGGCTGATTTTTGGCCTCAACACCACTTTCTCATCCACTCCCCATATCTCTTGATTCCATAACAGGCAAAAAAAAAAAATCTGTCTGTTTTGACCTTAAGTATCCTCAATGATGGAGCATCCGCAACCGTCTGGAGTAGAGAATTCCAAAGATTTTGAAGCTTGGGAATTTTCTTTGGAACAGAAATAGCAGAGGCATTGGTCACAATCTTTCAATCCGCAGCTAGTATTGGAAGACTGAAGGATTGCTAATGTTATGCCACTATTTTAAAAAAGGGACAGGATCAACCAGCAAGCCACAGGCCAGTCAACCTAACATTCCAGGTGGGGAAATTAGGGGAAACCATTATCAGGAAAAAAATAAGCTTTCATCTGGAAAGACATAGGTTAATCAAGGAGAGAGACAAATTTGAAGGCAAAATGCTTTGGTCCAATCAGTGATTTCTAAAGCTCTGATCTCTCTTTTTATATTCTATTCTTCTATTCCTAAACCCATACACACTTTATAATGCTGCTTCTTTGAATTATTTGATGAGGTAACAGAGAAGGTTGATCAAGGTAGTGTAGTAGACGTGGTATTTCTGAACTTTCTAAAGACATTTGACAAAGTGCCACACAGGAGCCTTATTAAGCAGATGGATGTCCGTAGAAGTAAAGGAAAACTGATGGTAAGGATACAGAATTGATTCAGTGACAGGAAACAGAGGATGGTAGTGAGGGTGGTAGTGAATGAATGTTTCTCAGACTGGGAGGTGATTTACAATGGTTCCCCAAGGGTCATCATTGTGTCCATTACTCTGTTCAATTTTTATAAACAATCTAGACACAAGTGTAAGAAACAGCATTATAAAGTGTGTATGGGTTTAGGAATAGAAGAATAGAATATAAAAAGAGAGATCAGAGCTTTAGAAATCACTGACTGGACCACAGCTGGAGCATTGTGGACATTTCTGGGCATTATCCTTCAGCAAAGATGTAAAGACCTTAGAAAGGGTACAGAGGAGGTTTGCAAGGATGTTGCCAGAGATGGGGAACTTCATTCAGGAGGAGAGATCGGAAGAGTTAGGCTTGTTCCCCTTGGAATGGAAAAAGTTAAGAGGTTACCTAATAAAGGGTTTCAAGGTGATGAGAGGCTTTGATAAGGAACAGCTATTCCCTCTGGCAAGTGGGTCATTAATCATAGGTCAGAGATTTAAAACTAATGGCAAAAGATCTAGAGAAAGACAAAGAGAATTTTGTTTCACTCAAAGAGTTGCCAGGATCTGGAACACTCAACATCTTAAAAGGGAGTAAAAGCTTAATGCATAAATAATTTCAAAATGGATTAAAACAGAAAATGCTGGAAATGCTCAGCCAGTGTGTCAGCAGCTGAGGAGAGAGAAATAGAGTTAACGGGCAGAATTTAATGGGTGGCAGGGTTTCCTGACCTGCCCCAGAGAAAGTCGGTAGGGAGTTCATCCCTGCTCTGCCCCTATCTGGGGAAGAAGTCCCGCCTCCGAGAGCTGCCAGCCATCTGATTGGCTAGCTTGTCTCTGGTTCCAGCAGTGCCACCTAGCCCTAGCTGAGAGGGGTGGGGTTGGGGCAGAGGTGGCCAAGGGGATTGAGGGGATGGGTTGCCGAGAGGGAGGGCACACTCAGGGGGACAGACCTTGGTGGGGAGGCCCCTTCCCTGTCGAAGTCTGAGGAGGCTAACCTGCTGGGCACCCCGTCCCCCAACCCATCTCCTATCTCCTCCTGTGGGCCAAAAAATTGTGGCTGGAGCAAAAAATGCCCCTTAAGGGCCTCAACTGGGTGAGGGCAGGCAGACAGCTCTAGATCTCGTCCAACGTCCTTGAAATTGTGGCAAGGTAAAGGGCGAGCGGGTAGACAGCGGGTAAGTCAATCATAAAATTCCACCGGCCTCCCCCCATTCCATAAAACTGGAGACAGGTCAGGCCGGGCAGGAAGGCAGACAGACCACGTGCTACATTTTTTGAGCCCCCCCATTGCCTTCAAACATGTTGGCAGGGGGCTGTAAAATCCAGCTCCATTTCATTCCTGCAATATGCATAAACAGGGAGCCATTAATTCCTCTCAGGATTTAGGTATTTTAGGTTTTTACCCGCAGCAGGAATTTCCTCCACGGGGGACTGGGCATCGGTAACCAGAGGACACAAATTTAATTTATTACAGAAGAATCAGAGGGACGATTAGGGGAATGTTTTAAGCAGTGAGTTGTGATTAAAATACGTAGAAGCAGTTTCAATAGTAACTTTCAAAAGGGAATTGGATAAGTACTTGAGTTGGAGAAAGAATGTAGGAGGGGGGGGAGTGCGATTATTTGGCATGCTCCTACAAAGAGTTGGCACAGCCATGAAGGACCAAATGACCTCTTTCTGTGCTGTAAGATTCTATGAATTTTTTTGGCCTACTATGCCCAGTCTCAGGGTGTAAAAGAACAGAGTCTGAACCTAGCATTTGTCAATGATTTGACTTCAGAAAGCTGTGAGAAAAATTTCTAAAAATTGGAACACACACGACCAAGACAGCTGTCCTGGGCATTAGGACATGCTGATACAGCATTCTGTTTAAGTAAGAATAGCATTCAAAATGGAGTACTTATTTTATATCAGTAATGTCATGATTATGCGACTTGTGCATGAGTGATATCAATCTGTAATTTCATCAGCTGATCAAACATATATTGAACTGTTTAAAAAGGACTTTTTAAAAACAAGAAAAAACACTGATTTAAGATGACTGCCACAAGTCACCTGGCATCTGGTATTGCAAGTTAACCAGTTTCTGGAAAGTTCCGATGTGAATTACAATTCAGACATTCCAGGACACCCTTATGGGATTTCATACCTACTTCAAAAGGATTTACTGGAAATTGCACTGGACCTCACATTTGCATTTCTATGAGGCTACCTCTCAAATGGAGACAAGCTAGGACAACAGCTACATGGGAAGATGGACAATGCATATTGAGGAGTTAATGACTGGGACGATATAGAATCTCATCAGCTCAGCCATGAAACAAAAGCCACAGTCTCTCCAGATATCAGCTAAGCAAACGCCTTTTGAAATAAGTATGGAGCAAGAGGTTGTATATCTAAAGTAGTCATGTTTGAAATCTTTTTGAATACAGCACACAAACTGCTACAAATGAAGCAGTAACAAACACCCTCCTCTTCTCTTCCAAGTTAAGACCCTATCTCTATTCTAATTTAAAAGTCCAGCACAGAGATAGTGAATTTCCATCAGAAGGAACCTTGGGTGCAAAAATCATTGACTTCTGGAGAAGACAGATTAACATTTTAAAGAGAAATTATCTCTGGAAATTATAGTTTTACACGGGCTTCACTCCTGAAACCTCAAGACCACAGTGGAGAAAAATCTGCTGCAGCCAAGGACTCACAAACTGTGAAATCTCTATTTTTTAACCTTTCAGCATTGAACTTTAATTTGGGTAAGAAAGTAACTACCAACAGTATAACTTGTAAATTTTGCAAGCATTTGTGTGTATATGTGGGTTGCGAAGGTCGAGACAGGGGTTTACCTTTTTAAATATTTTTATATCTTTATCTGGGTGGGTTTTTAACTCAATAAGGACTAAGCCCTTTTTGTTTTAAAGTCAAGAAAGCCTGTCGGGCTAGTTTTTTTTAAAAACCAGCATGTAAATGGTTAAGCACAGACAGTGAGTAAATGCCTTCATCCTCTCTAAATTCACAACTAATATGTATAGGAGGGTCATTTTTTACCCATCCTCCTGTGGCCCTTACAGTACCCAGTCCTAATGTGTACCGATTTCGCTTATGGATATAGGTCACACACACTGTTCTGGACAATTTACCATAACCGTAGAATAAAACAGTTCGCAACTTGAACCAAACTTTGCCTCACCCTGTCTGAACTTGGTTCGTAATTGGAATGACTCAGTACAGTTCATAAGGATGTTACTTTGCATGCCTTGTATCCCATTGCCATCCAGGTAGGGCAGTATTTAATGGAGGTGAAGGGAGTCTCGCCCACTGGCTACAGATCCACCAAGAGCCCTGCATTGCCTTTTTTTGGGAGGGCCCGCTGGTTTAAGTGTCAGTCAGGGTAGTGGCAGGCCTTCCCTGGGATAAAGAACCCCGGGATCGAAGTCCCACCCACCGCGGGCTGCCAGCCAATCAGAGGCCTGCAGTTCTTCATTGCTCAGCAGCGCCGCCGGGTGGTGACACTGCTGCCAGTGCTGCACCCACCAGAGGCCCAGGGTCGCCGAGAGACCCAGGCACAGGTGGGTGATGGCGGGGAAGGAGGAGGGGGTTGCGGTGGAGGAGGTAGGCAGCAAGGTCGGGGGTAAATGGCTCTCGGATGGTCCTTCCCATTCCCGATGCCCAGTCTCTCAATCCAGCGTCTTTTTAATGAGACAGCCCCACTGGAAGCCCACAAGCGACCCGGACAGGGTTTCCTTGGCCAGTTTCCTGCCCGCTGCAGGATGAATACCAGCATTGGTGGTTTAAGGCTCATAAGTGCTTTTTTTAATTGCCCACTTAAGGACCTCAATTGGCAGTGAGGCGGGAAGACCATCCACCTATCCTGCATTCCTGTCCAACACTTAATTGGGACAGAGGCTGGAAAGCGACGGGGTCCCTGTGTGCCACCCTCCTACCTGAGGAAGGGCATTAAATTGTGTCCATAGGTACGAGGCAGTGTAAGTCCGCCCCATTAAAATTAAGCTTTGCTGGAGTGTCTGATGTCATTGAACCTAAGAGGGGATCCCAGGCAGAAATAGCAGCACAATACCTGAATGTTGGTCAGACTGGGTTATGAAACCAGACAGCAAAGAACTAACTGCAGGTAGCTTTAGAAGCAGGAACGTGGACTACTGGGGACAGACAGGATGACTGTCAGGAGAGTAACATTCAGCCTGTAACTGTAAACTCACATCCTCAAACACCAACTCCATTTCCATTCCACCATCTCGTTGACCCATTAGGCATTTCCTGTTTCCATTTCCATTTTTCTCGAGTTGTGAATGTCAATTGTAAAGGGTGCTAATGAGGAAACAGGGTATAAAGTGTATGATGTGCTTAATTCCTCAGCATTAATGTGCTCATTCGATTGAAAAGAAAAATGTGCTAAGGTGTGACTTCTCACTAGTCGTAATTACCAGCTTGTGAGACAAGATAGCCTTGTGAGGGAACAATGGGCCTAAGGTAGTGATTAACTATGTGCTTAGCATGAAACGGGCTCAGCATATAGAGTTCTGTGAAGATCTATCCCATTTCTGGAAGTCTTGGGGGAGTTTTCCCATTACCTTGGAGGTGAGGGAGCAAGGAAAATGGCAAAAGAAAGATTTGGGCAAGATCCCTGCAGTGTGCAGAACTTGACAACTCACAGGAGTCCCCAGCTGCTTACATGCAATCTCTCCCTTAACTGCTGAAAACAGAAAGATAGTGATCATCCCCACACACAGGCCTGCCCTTGTAGACTACTGCCACCAAGAGTGATCGAGTCAAGCCTTGCGGTGTCTTCAATCTCCCTTTCCTCCTGCAACGTGGTTCCCCCCTCTTGTGTCTCAGATGCAATGCAGACTGCTGGCCTCGCTCACATCTCAGTTCCTGACTCACCTTCCCACCTCCTTTGGCCAACCCGCCATCCCTAATTGGATGTCGATCGCAGAGGCAGGCTCTTACTTTTCCATCTCCCGTAAGATGGCACCTGAACTCCCATTGCTGAAGGGAATGAGGTTGAGATCGGAAAGTGGGCACCAAGAAGCCCAAGAATTTTCAGAGTTCAGTGTTCCTATCCCACAATAATAAATCATTCCACTTGCTAAGATACAAACAATGCACAAAAGAGAGACACCGTGCAGAAATGAATGGTAAACTGATCAGAAGGAAGAGTAAGGAGACTATGTTAAGAATACAGGTTTTATAATGTGGTTATGTTTTAAACTGTCTCTTTTAATTCAAGGTATGAAGGGAGCACGTGGCCTCCTGATAGTTCCACCTGGTGACCTGGTTACCATGGGGACCGGCGGCCCAGGTCAAATGCAGCTGACTTTGCCCTTGGGTAGACTTACAGACTCTTAGGCAATCTGATTTAAAAAGCCTGGACAGAAAGAGAGAGAGAGAGAGAGAGAGGGACAGCAGCTGCTGTGGTTTGCAGAGGGGAAAAAGGCCATTTCTGTTTTAGCCACCAGAACGAATGCGGGTGAAGAAGTGGTACCCATGGAAATTTAAGGGCTCTGGAAGATTCGTCCTGGCATTGGCCGGGGGAAGGAATCACTGGAGTGAGCCATTCTGCTGGAGGTTGGTTTGAGTTTTCTCGGGAGACTGAGCAAAGGGGCATTTGACGGTCACTGGACATTACAACTCAGCAAAATGGAGAGAAGCGAGCCTATTGGAAGCTGGGAGTAACTTTGGGCTGGATCCTGTAAAGACTTGCAATTCTATGGAGAGTATACTGCAATGTATAAAGGTGGTGTGGGGCTTTCAAGTGTACTAAGGCATTAATAAGGGATGTCTTTTCTGTAGGTTAGTGCGTTAATTGCCTACTAAGTAATGCTACAAAAACAAAAAATGCTGGAAAAACTCAGCAGCTCTGACAGCATCAGTGGAGTGAAGGACAGCGTTAACGTTTCGAGTCCATATGACTCTTCTTCAGAACTGAAGATAAGTAAAATTGTGGTGAAATATATAATGTTTAAGGGGGTGGGTGGGTGGGACAGGTGAAGCAATAGGTGGAGACAAAGGAGAGATTGCAAAAGATGTCATAGACAAAAGGTGGAAAGAGTGCTGTCAGACCTGCTGAGTTTTCCAGCAATTTTTGTTTTTGTTTCAGATTTCCAGCACCCGTAATATTTTGCTTTTATTTTAATGTTTGATTGCTGCTGATTTTAGCTTGTTTGTCACAGTAAAAGTTTAAGAACGTGAAATCTTGTGTGATCCGTGGAGTGAGTCACTGGGAATTCAACTCTGTCGTTTATAAGTTATTGGTCTCTAGGGGGAATCATTACCAAAGTCAAGATTATTTTGTGTCAGCTGTGGCTCTGTTGGTAGCACTCTTACCTCTGAGTTACAAGCTTCTGGGTTTAAGTCCCCTACAGGGTTTGAGCACAAAGTTCAAGGCTGACACTCCAGTGCAGTACTGACGGGGTGCTGCCCTTTAGATGGGATGCTAAACCGAGACCCACCGGCTTGCTCTGGTGGATGCAAAGGATCCCATGCCACTATTTTGAAGAAAAGCTGCGGAGTTGTCCCCGGCATCTCGGCCAATATTTATCCCTCGATCAACATTAAAAAAACACACGTTATCACGTTGCTGTTGGTGCGAATTCACTGTGTGAAGGGTTTTCTGCTGCCCTGCCCACACTACAACAGTGACTGCACTTCAAAACTATTTCATTTGGCAGCAAAGCACGGTGGTTGTGAAAGGCGCTATATAATTGCAATTTCCTTTTTTAGGCCCATCCACCCATAGGAGGAACAGGGTAATATTGCTTTGTTTCTCTGTAAATTACTGCTTAAATATTGAGATGCGTTAGGACTTGTTTTAGAAAACAAAGGACTGTTGTACCAGCATTGATGTCCTTTATTGGCGAATAAGCCAGGGTTGATCAAATTTCGGCGGACAGGTGGGAGAGTACAAGCCTGCCTGTTAATGGAGAACAAGCTGGCTTTTTGGAAGTGTGGGACATCTGAGAACAATGACCAGCCATACAGTTGGCATGGGGAAGGTGGGAAGAGCATGTAAGGGAAAATTAGAGATGGTGTCCCCAAATAAATAGGTTGTGGAGGCAGTGGGAGTTGAACTACCACCTAAAACAACTAAGAATTAGTAGACAGAGAATCTGAAACTCAAGGTGTTACTTCTGAATCTATTACACGGTGTCTCTGAAGCTCTGGTCTGCTGGGCCTGGGTAACAGAAATCACAGCCCACTCACAGCTGCTGCCTTCTTAATACCAATTATTTATTCATCACTATCACCCACATATTTACCAGATGATCGACTGTTCCCTTATTTTCTGCTTGGGTTCTCTCATCAACTGTTAGATACGCTGCAAAACGTCAGCTGCTCTCGATGTTTACTTTCATCGGTAATTTGAAACGGATGGTACAATAAGATGTTACCCTTGCCATCCCTATGGCAACATATCCATACAGTGTGCTCACAGGAGCAGCAGCATAAGAACATGAGGAGACCCTTCAGCCCATCAAAAGCGTTCTGCCATTCAATTAGACCATGGCTGATCTGTCTGGATCTACCCACCTTGGTTCTGTAACCCTCAGTAGCCTTAGCCAACAAAATTCCATCAATCTCGGTCTTGAATTTTTCAACTGGTCACCCCCCTTAGCTGCAAGTCTTTTAGGACGGAGAGAGTTTCAGATTATCACTACCCTTTGTGTGAAGAAGTGCTTTCTGACATCACCCTTGAATGGCTTAGCTCTAATTTAAAGGTTATGTCCTCCTGTTCTGGACTGCCCCACCAGAGGAAGTAGTTTCTCTCTGTCATAGAATCATTGAATGGTTACAGTACAGAGGAGGTCATTCAGCCCATCATGCCCATGCTGACTCTTTGAGGTAGTCCTTTTCCCCATAGTCCTGACAATTTTTTCTCTTCAGATAATCATCCAATTCCTTTTTAAAGTCAGGATTGAATCTGCCTCCACCACACAATCTATAGCATATTCCAGATCCTAACCACTCACTGCGTAAAAAAAATTTTCCTCATATCGCTTTTGATGCTTTTGCCATTCACCTTAAATCGTTGTCCTCTGGTTCCTGATCCAACAACACTATCTGATCCTTTAATCATCTAAAAAATTTCAATTAAATATCTCAAACACATTTAATCTTCTATACTGAAGGGAATACAAGCATGGTCTGAGCAACCTATCTTCATAATTTAACCCTTTTGGGCCCAGTATCATTCCGGTGAATCTACATTGCTCCCTCCTCCAAGGCCAATATTTCCTCCCCGAGGGGCAGTGCCTGGAACTGAATGTAGTTTAACTGGAACCTGAGCAGGGGGTTAGACAATGGAAACATCGTTCCCCTTGTATGTATTCCAGCCCCCTTGGAAAAAAAGGCCAACACTCCATTAATGCCTTTGATTGCTTTTTGTACCTGTCCACTGAGTTGCTTTTCGCTAAATCTCTGTTACTCCACAGATTCTGGTCTCTGACCATTTAGAAAACTCTCTGATCCATCTTTCTTGGGTCTAAAGTGGACGATCTCTCATTTCCCTTCCCCACATGGAACACCAGTTGCCGCATCCGGTTTCGATCACTCAATTAAAAAAAAAGAATTGTCCAATTGTCCAAACAGTCTGTTTACTTTCCAATTGGCATGGGGGTGGGGCACGAGAGGACGGACATGTTGCGTGACTAATGGTGGGACGGTGAGGGGATTGGGCAGTCAGGAGTGGTAGGTCACGTAATCAAAGCTCTTGGAACATTCCAGCCAAAGTGTCTCTTTTTTTGATTCTATAGCTCAAAACCAAAATTTCTCCATAAGAATATCAAATATTCTGCTATTAGCATATTATCAAATCTCACGTTTTCTAGCAATGATCTAATCCTCTTTGAAAGATTTTCAGATTCTCCCTCAGCAACAGTTTATGGTAGATTGTAAACAAAATTTTGTAATCTCTAATTCTTTATGGGGTAACTTTAGATAATTCATGTACTAACTTTTGCATCACCATGGTATGAAGAGAGTTTCTGCTGCTGTTTGTAGCTACTCTTACCAAGTGATCTGCTACCATGGTATGTCACCCACGCCTGTCTTGTGCCATCCTCACACATCCACTGTCACTCGACTCCACCCGCTCTGTGAATGTCTGTCATCCAACTCAGCCTAGGTTGACCCCTCTTTCTGCTGCTGTCCACTTTGCTCTCTAGAAGAGATCTCTGTAGCTTTTCATCTCTGATCAAACGCCCAAAATGTTGACATTTTCTTTTCTGGATGTCACTTTTTAAGAGTTCTTTTTGTTCCTGCAATTTCAAGCACCTCTCCATGGTTTGTGTATGGAATTTTAAGCATATGTCTTCACATCCACATCTCAAAGGTTTCTATTTTCTTCCACAGATCTTCACTTATTGTCCGGGTTCCTGAGACATAAAAAGTGGATGGAATTTGGCGCCAAATGAGTTTCTTCCTTGTTGAAGAGCGTATTCAATGATTAACAAGTTAGCAAACCTCAGATCAACGTTTATGTAGAGAACTGGTTTACCTATCACCCAGGGGGGTACATGCTGTACTTGCTAATTTACCATCAGTAATTACATTCGCAATTTCAGATGCTGTTATAAACTTGCAAAAAACGCTGATGGTCACACGTCTGATTCTAACACATCATGACAGAGCATTAGGAACTTACCATCGCCTAAAAGATGTCACGAGGGAATTGCAGGAAGCAATGCTCTTCACTGCACCCTAATTGCTCAATCATCCCCGACAAATTTAATCAAAGAATTAAATATTTATAAAGCACATGTTTGAATGTTGTCAGCTGTGACTTGGTTTCCACATGCCAATTGTTTTGTAGTGGGATTGCATGACCCACTGACTATTTATCCATTAGGTCACTGTGCATTGGAATATATCATTCAACTTCCCAATGACGTTTCTTTCAGTTTCCCATTGACACTATTTCACACTTCATTACACATGGTATCTCTGAGGTCAATTGCCATGAAATTAGTCTCTGAGTGAACTGAGAGTTCTCTGACAGTGAAATAGCAAACAGACTCGTCTGAGATACAGTTTAAAACAATGACTGTAAGAGAGATGTGTAGCCTGGGTATGGTCACTGCCATGGTGCCTGAAAGGTCTGAGAGGAGCATCCATTATTCAGGTTGTTGGCTGTGGACCTAATGGATTCATTTTCTGCCTTCCTACAAGGACTGAGCCAATGGGCAGAATTTAATGTTCCCAGCGTGGGTCCAGCCCACCAGTTGGAAAACAGTCATCAATTCCATGGGGTGTGTGGGTGGGGTGGGGTGGGGTGGGGGTCCGAACGCCTTAAGTGCCCCTCAGGCACTTAACCGGCCAGCGTCAGGCCTTCATCATGATTTTAGGACCCCGCCCCGAGGAAATTTTGCCCCAGCACACCCCCGCCTGTGAGAAGTCTGGCAGCTCACCATTACCGGTGACTGATGCCCCAGTGATGCTGCAGAAATTTGACCAGGGATAATTGCTGCCAATTGATTCGTTAATGAGCCTAACTGGCATCCAGCCACAAGCAGTCCAGTTTTCCGCATGGATCCCTTCCCACTCACTTCTGACTTAATTGCGGGAGGGTTTCCCGCTGCTGGCAGACTGATGCACAGTCTCTCATGCATCTAAGTGGGTATGGCTGCATTGTTGCCTGCGGTGACAGGCCAGATTAAATTCCACCCAATGTGTGCCATTGTGTGTCATTTTTCTTTTGTTCGTTCATGGGATGTGGGCATCGCTGGCTGGGCCAATGTTTATTGCCCATCCTTAATTGCCATTTGAGAAGGTGGTGGTGACCCATCTCCTTGAACCGCTGCAGTCCATATGATGTAGGTACACCCACAGTGCTGCCAGGGAGGGAGTTCCAGGATTTTGGTCCAGCGACAGCCGATATATTTTCAAGTCAGGATAGTGTACGGCTCGGAGGGAAACTTGCAGGTGGTGGTATTCCCATGTGTCTGCTGCTCTTGTCCTTCTGGGTAGTAGAGGTTGCATCTTTGGAAGGTGCTGTCTAAGGAGCATTCGTGAGTTGCTGCAATGCATCTTGTAGATGGTACACACTGCTGCTCAATGGAGGAGGGAGTGAATGTTTAAGGGGATGGATGGGTGTCATCTATTCAGCATCACATGTCACATGATGTGTATCATATATCATGTGTCAACTGTTCCATAGAAGAGGACACACCAAACATCGTAACGCCTCTATTCTCTTTTCACAAGCTGAGCGATATGATTTTATTTCGACTGCTGTGCCCGCCATCGTTGCAAACCATTATATTCAACTGAGAAACACTGAGGCTGACTCACTAATCAGTAAACTCCACTAATCAGCTAGAGGCTGGTCAGGAAACAGCAGAGAAGCAAAGAGGCCAAATTAGCATCAAAAACTCATGCATGGGGCATGAGCTGGCTGGCGGCTAAACAACTGAACAGGCATGAGGCAGCTCAGTCCTTCAAACGCCTCCCCCTCCCCACCTCCACTGTGAAAATCAGACCTCAATGCAGACTGTGCCTCAATTCACACAGAGGGAGGAGAATGGGGTTCAGGAAAAGGGGGAGGGGGATTGGATTAACTAGATCTTTCACATTGCTGCATCAGATATCCACCCTCTCCTCCTCCTTCCAATGTCTCCCCTCAGCCTCCAACCATCCCCCCCTTCCATCCTTCTGCCCTCCTGCCTGTTCTTCCCCCTCCCCTTCTACTCCTGAACCAAGCCCACATCCACCGCGTGGTATGTTACTAACGAACTTTCCTGTATTCTTACAGTAGAATAGGAACAGGAGGAAACCATTGACCCGTTACATAGGAAAAGGACACAGCCATTCAACCTTCTCAAGCCTGTTGTGTCAATAAATTAGATCAGGGCTGATCTGTATCTTAACTCCAGTTACGCACCTTGGTTCTGTAACCTTTAATCCCCATGGCCGACAAAAACCCATCATCACAGCAACAAATAAGTTGGAAGTGATGGAGTGAGTGTGGAAATTCACTCGCTATCAAAATAGCTGGATGACATTCCCAGAGTGAAAACCAGAGAATGTTAACATCTTGTAGCCTTCAGCAAAGGCATTTTCATTTTTATGTGACACAGACTCAAACCAATTAAACTGATTCAACAGGCAAGTATTTGTCTGATTTAATTCCATCGCTGGGCATTGAGGGGCAAGTGAGAGGAGTTAGAACAGGGAGTGAAGATTCTGCCTGCTGTCGCTTGCACCGAGTTCTTATTGTCAGTACAGGAAGGTTGTAGGTTGGAAAAGATAGAGCGAGATCCTATCGTTCATTCCCATCCATCTTGTAAAATGACCAATATTCTGAAATTGTCTGATTAATGGGAAATTACTGTGTGCACTTCTGGTCCCCAGATTATAAAAAGGATGTAGAGGCACTGGAGAAGGTGCAAAAAAAGATTTACTAGGATGATATCAGAACTGAGGTATTATTGTTAATGTTATGTTAACTGTACTATTATGGTTAAGGATACACACTTGGAGGGTATTGATTGAGTATCTTGTGCATATATGAAAAGGGACTGCTGGAACATTGGAGTGTTGGCAGGTAGAAGGCAGAGATATGTGATGCTGCATTCTGTGAATAAACCTACTATCAAGAAAAGGATCCTGTCCAGTTTCACATTTCATCAGAGATAAAAACAAAAAACTGCGGATGCTGGAAATCCAAAACAAAAACAGAATTATCTGGAAAAACTCAGCAGGTCTGGCAGCATCGGCGGAGAAGAAAAGAGTTGACGTTTTGAGTCCTCATGACCCTTCAACAGAACTAGTTTTCTTTTCTTCTCCGCCGATGCTGCCAGACCTGCTGAGTTTTTCCAGGTAATTCTGTTTTTGTTTCACATTTCATCATCTGGCTTAGGTCCAATTAACAGTTATAACTGTCAAGAAATATTGACCAGGCTGAGGCTTTTTTCTCTGTACACCAGAAAGCTGAGGGGTGTGACCTGATTATGCAGGGGCTTAATAGGGTAGATGCAGGGAAATGTTTCCACTTGGGGCCTTGACGTAGGGGCCTTGAAGCTTCTTTACCTAAGACAGTGGTGAGCATGTGGAACTCACTACCACAGGAGTAATTGTGGTGAATGGTATAGATGCAAGCGAGGTAATCATATGGGAGGGAACAGAATATCAGGAAATGCTGATGAATGAATTTAAGATAAGGATCAGCCTTGATCGAGTTGAATGGTGGAATATGAACGAGGAAGTTAGATGAAGGAGGGGTGTGAGGAATTTAGAGAGCTCTGTAAACACTAGCATGGACCCCTGGATGGCCCATTTCTTTGCTGTAAATAATAGACAACTATTACTGATTCAGATTCATCAGACCCACTCCATCCCTTATATGGTTTGTCCTTTTGTGAAGCTTGCTCCTCTTTAAAGTAATCCAACTTAATTCAGCACCAATGTTAAGATGTCTCACAGCAAATGTTTTGCAGCTGTTCCCTGATAATTATCTAATCAGAAAGCTGCAAATGACAAATGATTGAAGGATAAATTATAGTGAGAGGTTTAAAATAGCCTCTTGTCGTCCACTTCTGAGACCTTCCTACAATGAACCTGGAGCTCAGCAAGGGAATCGGGGAGTGTTTGCAGCGAGAAGATTCCAACCAATCTCAAGACTAGTTATTAACCCAGGAGGGGTGTTTAATGAATAGGACCCAGCTCTCTGGGGAGAAATATTTCCAAACGGTAATTAACTCTCTACTAACCGTTCATTCTCACCCTAACTCTTTCTCTACTCAGTCTCCCAACGGCAGTCTTAAAGTGTTAACCTGTCACTGACTCCCTAGACAGTGGAAGTTGTTTTCCCCCATTCATTCTATCAGTGTTACTCATAATTTAAAAAATTCAATAAAACTTTCTCATGGCCCATTCTCCACTCCAATGGCATTACTTCCAGTAGTGCAGAGTCTCTTCATAACTGCAGTTTCTCATCCCAGGAATCATCCAGTGAATCTACACTGAACACTATTCATGGGTTTAACATCCCTTCTATAGGCACTAAATGAGTTGCTCCTTCAGAGGGCTAAGACAGACACGATGGGCTGTGTTGTAACCGTTCTATGATTCTGTAATTTGGCAGAAAATACTGCACTCACTCTCTTAACTGTGAGGTAACTGAAGCTTTGTACAAATTTACCTTTAATTCTCATCCCAATTTGAGATTCTTTGGCTATTTGGCCTCGTAAACATAATGGTTTGATTGACATCAAGATGTTGCTGCTGCATTGAGTACACAAGGGGTGCACTCAAAGGGCTGTCTGGGGATCCAGCAGCAGGGACCAGATGGTGCCTGGGAGCATCATGTTTCTCGCGAGCCATATCTGTTTGAGACAATGTGGTTTGTTAATGTATCCAGTCATTCACTCATACTTGTTCTCAAAGTTTTGAAGTATGAAAAGAATGACTTGCTTTAAACCCAACTGAAGACACGCTGGCAATCTGCTGTATACAGACAGAGGAACCCCAGCAGCTCACCCACCCTGGCTGGAAACATAAGACCATAAGACATAGGAGCAGAAATTAGGCAATCGGCCCATTGAGTCTGCTGTTCCTTTCCATCATGGCTGATAAGTTTCTCAACCCCATTCTCCCGCCTTCTCCCCGTAACCTTTGATCCCCTTACCAATCAAGAACCTATCTATCTCGGTCTTAAATACACTCAATGACCTGGCCTCCACAGCCTTCTGTGACAATGAATTCCATAAATTCACCACTCTCTGGCTAAGGAGTTTCTCCTCATCTCTGTTCTAAAAGGTCTTCCCTTTACTCTGAGGCTGTGCCCTCGGATCCTAGTCTCTCCTACTAATGGAAACATCTTCCCCACGTCCACTCTATCCAGGCCTTTCAGTATTCTGTAAGTTTCAATCAGATCCCCCCTCATCCTTCTAAACTTCATTGAGTATAGACCCAGAGTCCTCAAATGTTCCTCATATGTTCCTCATGAACCTCCTCTGGACCCTCTCCAGGGCTAGCACATCTTTCCTGAGATACGGGGCCCAAAATTGCTCACAATATTCTAGATGTGGTCTGACCAGAGCCTTATAAAGCCTCTGCAGCACATCCCTGCTTTTATATTCTAGTCCTCTTGAAATAAATGCCAACATTGCATTTGCCTTCCTAACTACCAACTCAACGTGCAAGTTAACCTTAAGAGAATCCTGGACTAGGACTCCCAAGTCCCTTTGCACTCCAGATTTCTGAATTCTCTCCCCATTTAGGAAATAGTCCATGCCTCTATTCTTCCTACTAAAGTGCATGATCTCACACTTGCCCACATTGTATTCACATGCCCCTTCTTTGCCCATTCTCCTAACCTATCCAAATCCTTCTGCAGCCTCCCCGCCTCCTCAATACTACCTGTCCCTCCACCTATCTTTGTATCATCTGCAAACTTAGCCAGGATACCCTCATTTCCTTCATCTAGATCATTAATGTATAAAGTGAAAAGTTGTGGTCCCAACGCTGACACCTGCGGAACTCCACTAGTCACTAGCCGCCATTCTGAGAAGGACCCCCTTATCCCCCAATCTCTGCCTCCTACCAGACAGCCAATCTTCTATCCATGCTAATATCTTGCCCCTAACACCATAGGCTCTTTTCTTACTGAGTAGCCTCTTGTACAGCACCTTGTCAAAGGCCTTCTGGAAGTCCAAGTAGATAACATCCATTGACTCTCCTTTGTCTAACCTACTCCAAGAATTCTAACAGATTTGTCAGGCATGACCTCCCCTTGATGAAACCATGCTGACTTTGCCCGATATTACCATGCACTTCCAAGTATTCTGAAATCTCATCCTTAATAACGGACTCTAAAATCTTACCAACAACCAAGGTCAGGCTAATTGGCCTGTACTTTCCCATCTTTTGCCTCACTCCCTTCATAAACAGGGGGGTTACATTAACAATTTTCCAGTTCTCTGGGACCCTCCCTGACTCCAATGATTCCTGAAAGATCACCACTAATGCCTTCACTATCTGTTCAGCTATCTCCTTCAGAACTCTGGAGTGTAATCCATCTGGTCCAGGTGATTTATCCACCTTCAGGCCTTTCAGTTTTCCTAGCACCTTCTCCATGGTAACGGCCACCATACTCACCTCAGCCCCCCCCCCGACTCTCTTGAACTTTGGGGATGTCACTCGTGTCTTCCACCGTGAAGACTGACGCAAAGTACCTATTCAGTTCCTCCGCCATTTCTTTGTTCCCCACTACTATTTCTCCAGCGTCATTTTCCAGCAGCCCAATGTCCACTGTTGATTCTCTCTTACCCTTTATATATCTAAAAAGACATAGGAGGAAGCCATTCAGCCCATTGTGTTTGTGACTGCTGAAAAAGAGTGATCCAGCCTTATCCTACATTCCTGCCCTTGATTCATAGCCGTGTGCTTCAAGCACATATCCAGGTATGTTTTGAAAATGCAGTGAGGGTTCCTGCCTTTATCACCCTTTCAGGCAGTGAGTTCCAGACCCAATCAGCCTCTGGGAGAAAATACTTTCTCTTTGCTAATCCTTCTGCTAATTACATTAGATTTATGTCTCCTGATTATTGACTAAGGGGAATGGGTCCTTCCCATCCTCCCATCTGATCCCAATTAAATCTCCCCTCGGCCTCCACTGTTCCAAAGAAAATCTTTCCTCATAACTAAAATTCACTATTCCTGACAACATCCTCGTAAATCTCTTCTGTCCCCTCTCTAGTGCGACCCTGAAATGTACTGATCAGAGCTGTACACAGTACTCTTACCTTTGACCTAACTACTGTTTTACACAGTCTCAGTATATCTCTTAACATTCTACACCTTGGCTAATAAAGGAAGCCATCCCCTATACATGCTTAAGCACCTCATCAATGAATTCAAACCAGTTCAGGAATCTCACCGACCCATGAACTCCAGCCAAACATGCAACTCGCAGAACTCCATGAGCTCAGGACTTCAAGTCCTCTCCGCTGGGTTCCCGAGAGATTGAACTTTAGCGAATAAATTCCCCAAGAGGATTTGCAAAATTCAATCTTATCAAGGAAAGTCAGCAGCTGAAATTGGAGCGAAATCAGAAAAATATCATCTTATTCTGGCAAGGGCAACAGAACACGCCAAAGGGAAATGAATTTGAAAAGCAATCTACTTTGGTAAGTGTTACCAATTAAAGGGGGCAGCTGTTGTGTCCAAATCATCAACTCTTACTAACCTGACTCAGCAGAGAGGCTTCATAAACCGGATGAAACCAATAATTATCACCATTATTTGTTTTTTTTAAAATTCATTCACGGGATGTGGGCTTCACTGGCTGGGCCAGCATTTATTGCCCATCCCTAGTTGCCCTTGAGAAGGTGGTGGTGAGCTGCCTTCTTGAACCGCTGCAGTCCATGTGGTGTAGGTACTTCAACCGTGCTGTTAAGGAGGGAGTTCCAGGATTTTGACCCAGCCACAGTGAAGGAATAGCGATATATTTCCAAGTCAGGATGGTGAGTGATTTGGAGGGGAACTTCTAGGTGGTGGTTTTCCCATCCATCTGATGCCCTTGTCCTTCTAGATGGTTGTGGTCATGGGTTTGGAAGGTGCTGTCTAAGGAGCCTTGGTGAGTTCCTGCAGTGAATCTTGTAGATGGTACACACTGCTGCTACTATGCATCGGTGGTGGAGAAAGTGAATGTTTGCGGATGTGGTGCCAGTCAGGCAGGCTGCTTTGTCCTGGATAGTGTGGAGCCTCTTGAGTGTTGTGGGAGCTGCACTCATCCAGGCAAGTGGGGAGTATTCCATCACATTCCTGACTTGTGCCTTGTAGATGGTGGACAGGCTTTGGGGAGTTAGGAGGTGAGTTATGCACTGCAGGATTCCTAGCCTCTGATCTGCTCTTGTAGCCACAGTATTTATATGGCTACTCCAGTTCAGTTTCTGGTCAATGGTAACCCCCAGGGTGTTGATAATGGGGGATTCAGTGATGGTAATGCCATTGAACATCAAGGGGCAATGGTTGGATTCTCTCTTGTTGGAGATGGTCATTGCCTGATACTTGTGTGTCCCCTTCCTCACCAAGTCTTTGCTTCAGAGAGTTTATGTGGATTTTAATTTCAAAATAAGAGCAGAAATGTCCTGCCCTGTCTGATCGGGCCCTTCCCCTGCCACCTAAATGCGTATTTAAATCTTACCGGGGCCTCTCCCCTGTCTATCTTCTGACAGCGTCACATGAGCTGGGACATGTCAATGGACTTTAATAAAAACTTTCATTCAATTTATAAACACATCATGAAGCCTCATCCTGCCCGTGGATGAGGTTCCATGATAAATACGAAGGCCGCCTGGGCTCTTCGCCTGCCCCACCCCCGCCATTCTTAAGGGCGACTCTGTTAATTATTTTAATTGATATTTAAATGTCCTTAATAGGCCTTTGACAGTTTGGCGGGTGCGTGGCCGACTCCGGTGTGCACCCACCGAACTGAAGATCTGAATGACGCACGCCCAACGTCACCGCGTGTCATTTTACACCCCAGCCCCGCTCACTGACCCGAAAATTCTGGCCAAAGCGCTGGAAATACTCAGCAGGTCAGGCAGCAACTATGGAGCAAGAAACAGAGTTAACGTCCCAGATCCTGAAATATTAATTCCTGTTTCTCTCCACAGATGCTGCCTGACCTGCTGAGCTTTTCCTGCACCTTTTCTTTTTTAAAAACATTTCTCCTCTCATTCCTAAATGGTGTCCTTTCACACCTTATGCTCCAATAACCCGGCTGATCCCTCTGGCTCCCAGAAGCCAACTCTCATGCCTCCCATTAAATACTGGTGCGATTAAGATCCCCTTGTAACTGCCAGACTGTTACAATTGACTTGAGGACTGAGGCTGCCACCCTAAGGGATACACTAGTATTGCATGGTGAACAAGGTAAATGTCAGTTTACTCCAGGTGATCTGTTGTCAATGAGCTATGTTTCCATAATTAGTTCTGGTTTTCATATTAGCTTCTTCCTGTCGCCTTCTTCACTGCCCAGATCACGTAGCCCCAAATCCATATTAGGCCTGGATTTCACTTCACGCTCTGTAATTTGGTGCTCTCGCTCCAGGTCTCATTGAGCTCATCGCCAGTGTGACTCCCGCTCCCCCTCCACAGCAACTGTAGGCCACTCAGATACCCGCTTCCCTCTTACTGTCGTTGCTCGTGACACATCCACCTCATTTTTTGCATTTGGCTTACGAAAGGGAATCATCTGAAAATGGGGAAAGGGCGAGGGAGTGAGGCTAGCTGAGTTGCCCTTGCAAAGAGCTGCCATGGACACAGCGGGCCGAATGGCCTTCTTCTGTGCTTTAACCATTCTATGGTTCCTTTAAATAATAACCTGACCCATTGACAGCAGAACTCCTGGAAGGTGGGGATAGGGGACGGAACTCTGTGTAACCCACTCCCACCTTGCCCTCTGTTCAATATCAGTACATTAGTTTGCAAGCTGTTACCTCTTTATAAATAGCGAATACGATGTTGCTGAGACTGACTTTTCTCGTACCTTACTTAAGAGACATAACTACAGCTGAGCAACATTGGTTGTCCTTCCACTGCCATGAGCAGTTCTGCATTTAATCAACTCCATTTACCTGTTTTTCCACATAGCCCTCAATTTCCTTCCCAAGCAAAGGTCTTTCGATCTTAAAAGGAGTCCTCCAAATCCATGGATTCTCATTGTTGCCAGTAAGACCCTTACTGAATAACCTCTAGAAGACCATATAGATGGTCACTTACCAACCTTAATGATGACATCCTCAAAAAACTCTAATCACACAGCCAGCATTTAACATTGGTTCTCTAATCAGCTCACACTTTTTTTTCTAAGAGAAAAAGTCCTGGGTGAATTCTACCAACTTCCCCAGAACTAATGTTCAAATGTAGAGAGGGGCAATGTCAATTCAATGCTGATTATTTAGGAAGGGGCATTGTTAATTTTGTACTGTGTGACGGAGAAAAAGGGAAGGGAAGGAGTCAGACTGAGTGAAAGTCCGGGGGATTAAAGGGGGCAGGGGCAACATGGATGCAAAACTGGTTAGGGGACAGAAGGCGGAGTGTCGTAATGCATGGTTGTTTTTCAGGCTGCAGGAAAGCTTACAGTATCGTTCCCCAGGGTTCTGAGTGACCAACTTCTTACCCACTCTGTCATATCAAGCATGCAGCTGCACATTCACTGCTAAATGGAGCTTGAAGAGCTGCAACTCCCCAGAGTTAAAGCTTCAGTGAGACTAGTTTTAGGCTTGAGCTCCCAGCAACATCTCTTCCTGAAGAACCAGGAGCTGGTGTACGGCATAACCATTCCTTATCCTCACCCCCTCTCTCATCCTCATTCCATCACTCCTCATCCCAAATCATTATCCTAACTCCCTTTGTTCCTCATCCTCATCCACCTCACTCCTTATCTTCATTCTCATCCCCAATCCTTACTCCCTTTGTTCCTCACCCTCATCCACCTCACTCCTCATCTTTCTCATCCCCAATCCTTACTCCCTTTGAACCTCACCCTTAACCACCTCACTCATCATTCTCATCCCCAATCCTTACTCCCTTTGAACCTCACCCTTATCCACCTCACTCATCTTCATTCTCCCTCACTTCTCATCCTCAATCCTTGCTTCTTAGCCCCCTCACTCCTTTCCCCCTGTAAGATTCTTTCAACAATTTGCTCCCCACTGCATTTTCCGTGACAATGCTTCAGCCAATCATAGTCGACTTGCTAACCAATCAGCACACTTTTCTCCTGTAGTATAAATTGTTGTGATTGTTTGAAATTTGGAATTCTTGCAGTCATCCTGATGAGTGCGAGACCAAAAGTTCATCTCCCTTTTCAGCAATATTCAATTATTTGTTTTGAGCAGTAATTATTAATCACAAGAGGCTGCTCATGCCTTCTCTGTCTAATCAATCAATTTGAATCAGACGAGAACAGTAGAAGGTTGAAGACATAAAAGGCTAAAAAAAATTGGATAAGGCTCACTAGTGGGTGAGGGTGGGGGGGGGGGGGGGGGTTATGCGGCGCAATTATCCCATTGCTGATGACAGTGCAGCCTACCTGCATCACACCTCATGTTGGCTGTTCATCATCATTGCAAAATGCAGGTCAGCACTAAACGTAGTATCCAATGGCAGCCTGCTGAGCAGGGGGCAGAGTTCACATTAGGCTGGTATCAATTAAAGCTGGCTTGCACTTCGTAAAAAAGGAGGTGCATTCTGGCTAGAGTAAGGGCTGGAAGCGGCAGTGAAAAACTTTCCGCATAGGAAGGAATCTGTGAAGCTGAGCAGCAGGAAAGGGAGACGGCTCCTGGGTTCAGGAGCTGGAACCTGCTGCAGTCTACAGACAACGCCAAATTAGAGGATGTAGTCGATAGCGAGGACTGCAATGAAACAGAGAAAAAATGTAATAAACTTGAAGAATGAACATTTAGTGCACAAATGAATTTTAATAAACAAGTGTGAGGTGGTACATTAATGGAAAAATGGATGGAGGCCACATATTGCTTGAATAATGGTCTAAGCAGGGTAGCAGAGCAAGGGGCCTAGAGATTGATAGGCAAATCACTATAAATAACGATGCAGGCTATTAAGGCCATAATAAAAGCAAACTAAGCACTTTTATTTCTAGAGAAATAGAACTGAAAAGCAGAAGTTAAACTTGTATAGAACAGCAAGGTCACAAATATAATAGCCTGGATCCTCTGTAAAACAGCAATCATCATCATCTGATGGGA
This sequence comes from Carcharodon carcharias, assembly GCF_017639515.1. Classification (NCBI taxonomy): domain Eukaryota; kingdom Metazoa; phylum Chordata; class Chondrichthyes; order Lamniformes; family Lamnidae; genus Carcharodon; species Carcharodon carcharias. Next base: position 18,157,499 of record NC_054474.1, read on the forward strand.
GTTGTATCATAACCCAGAAGTTAGACTAGGCTTTAATCAGAACTTACAGCTCCCGACACCATACAGAGTCAGTAATTTACAGTACAGAAGGAGGCCATTCATCCCATTGAGCCTATGCTGGCTCCCCACAGAGCAATCCAGTCAATCGCACTCCGTCCCCCACCACCTTGCTCCTCATTAATTCCTGAAAGTTTATTTCCTTCAAGTGTCCATCCAATTTCCTTGTGAAATCAGCGATTGTTTCTGCATTCACCACCCTCGTAGGGAGCGAGTTGATAGGACACAAGGATCTAACAACAGACAAGTTGCCTGCAGTATCAAGGCACAATTCGACCAGGTCTGGCTCTAGGGAGGTCGGCAAATCTAAAAATGTTCAAGGATAAAATCAAATCTAAAACCTTTACTTTCAACTTCTCTCTTCGTATCTGAAGGTGTTCAAAAAGTCATTCCTTCTCTCAGCCCATGAGCAGACAGACAGAGTTACAGTACAGAAACAGGCCCTTCAGCCCATCGTGTCAGTGCTGGCCATCAAGCCCCTATCTATTCTAATCCCATTTTCCAGCACTTGGTCAGTAGCCCTGTATGCTATGGCATTTCAAGTGCTCATCTAAATACTTCTTAAATGTTATGAGGGTTCCTGCCTCTACCACCCCCTCAGGCAGTGTGTTCCAGATTCCAACCACTCTCTGAGTGAAAAAATGTTTTTCTCAAATCCCCTCTAAACCTCCTGCCCCTTACCTTAAATCCATGCCCCCCTGGTTATTGACACCTCCGCCAAGGGGAAATGTTTCTTCCTGTATATGCCCCTGATAATTGTGTATACCTCTATCAGGTCCCCCCCCCGCCCCCCACCACCCCCGCAGCCCGCCCCAAGCCTTCTCTGCTCTAAGGAAATATGTAGGCTAGATCGCTCCCTCTTTGCCAGCTCTCCTTTCTCTCACTTCCTGTCCTTTTCCCATACTCCAGCTCACCACAATCTGTCAGCTCACCAGGAGTTGGTGCAGCTCCCCTTTGAACACTGTCCCACCGAACGTTCTCAAAGGAAATTGTCAGTTATTGAATGTATGATGTCTCTCGGCTCTAGTGAGCTGCACTGTGCCAGTGAGCACAGTTTGGGTGATCAAGATGTAACCAGGGTGCCACAGGGATCAGTGTTGGGGCCTCAACTGTTTACAATCTACATCAATGATTTAGGTGAAGGGACAGAATGTATGGTAGCTAAATTTGAGGCAGAAACAATGACCACTAGGATGGGCAGGAATGTAAGTTATCAAGAGGAGGTAGAGTATGCAAAGGGACGTGGACGGACGGGTTAAGTGAGTAGGCAAAAATTTGGCAGATGGAGCATAACATGGGGGAGGTCATTTGAAAAAGAGCGCAGAGTTTGAAGGGAGGTCATTTGAAAAAGAGCGCGGAGCTTGAAGATAAAAGGAGGGGAAGCTGAAGAGGAGCGGCCAGCATGCAGTGTGTGAGCGACCCAGTGAAGGAATGGAGCTTTGAGGCTTTGGCTCGAGAGGCTTCGGTGAGCAGAGTCTGAGGATGAGCTTGCTCCCAGTGGGCTAGGGCTGGGTAGTTCCTTTAATTAAATTAGGAGTAGGTAATGGAGGCAGCAGTTAGAGCAGTCGAGTGCTCCGAATGCAGCATGTGGGAAGTCAGGGACAACACAATTGTCCCTGATGACTACACCTGCAAAAGGTGCATCCAGCTGCAGCTCCTGAGAAGCCGAGTTAGGGAACTGGAGCTGGATGAACTTCGGATCATTCGGGAGGCAGAGGCAGTAATAGACAGGAGTTTCAGGGAGACAGTCACCCCTAAAAGTCAGGAGGCAGGCAGCTGGGTGACTGTCAGGAGAGGGAAGGGGAATAGACAGAAAGAGCAGAGCACCCCTGTGGCTGTTCCCATCGACAATAGGTATACCGTTTTGGATACTGTTGGTGGGGACGACCTACCAGGAACAAGTTGTAGTGGTCGCGTCTCTGGCACCAAGGCTGGACCCTCAGCTCAGAAAGGAGGGAGGGAAAAGAGGAGAGCAGTAGTGATAGGGGATTCGATAGTTTGGGCGACATATAGGAGGTTCTGTGGGAGAGATCGAGAATCCCGGATGGTCTGTTGCCTCCCTGGTGCCAGGGTCCGCGATATCTCGGATTGAGTTCTCAGTATTCTCAGGAGGGAGGGTGAGCAGCCAGATGTTGTGGTCCATGTAGGGACCAATGAGGTGGATAGGAAAGAGGAGGAGGTCCTGCAAAGACAGTTTAGGGAGTTAGGTGCAAAGTTGAAGGACAGGACCTCCAGGGTTGCGATTTCAGGAGAGCTACCAATGCCACCTGCTAATGAGGCTAGAAATAGGAGGATAATGCAGCTAAATACGTGGCTAAGGAGATGGTGCAGGAGGGAGGGCGTCATGTTTCTGGACAATTGGGCTCTGTTCCAGGGAAGGTGGGACCCGTACCATCAGGACGGTTTGCACCTGAACTGGAAGGGGACTAACATCCTTGCGGGTAGGTTTGCTAGTGCTGCTCCGGGGCGTTTAAACTAGATTTGCAGGGGGAGGGGAACCAGAGTGTTAGAGCAGATAGTGAGGTGGAGGAGGATAAAGGTCAAGCGAGGAATGCATGTATAGACAGAAATCAAAGGTTTGTACATGACAGAAATGTTCTCAGGTGCGTCTATTTCAATGCAAGGAGTATTGTCGGAAAGACAGATGAGTTTAGGGCATGGATTGGCATGTGGGATTACGACATTACTGCTATTAGTGAGAACTGGTTGCAGGTGGGGCCGGACTGGCAGCTCAATGTTCCAGGGTTCCTTTGGTTCAGACGTGATAGAGGGGGAGGGATGAAAGGGGGAGGAGTGGCATTACTAGTCAGGGAAAATATCACAGCTGTGCGCAAGCAGGACAGCCTGGGGGGCTCGTCTACAGAGGCCATATGGGTGGAGCTGAGGAACGGGAAAGGTGTGACCACACTAATAGGGTTGTATTATAGACCGCTCAATAGTCAGAGAGAATTGGAGGAGCAAATCTGTAGAGAGATAGCAGACCGATGTAAGAAACAGAAAGTTGTGAAAGTAGGAGATTTCAATTTTCCACATATTAACTGGGACTCCCATACTGTAAAAGGGCTGGATGGCTTGGAGTTTGTCAGATGTGTTCAGGAAAGTTTTCTAAATCAATATATAGAGGCACCAACGAAAGAGGATGCAATACTTGATCTCCTATTAGGGAACCAGACAGGTCAGATGTCAGGAGTATGTGTAGGTGAACATTTTGGGTCCAGTGACGACAATGTCATTAGTTTTAAGTTAATTATGGATCAGGATAGGTCTGGTCCTCAAGTTGAGATTCTAAATTGGAGAAAGGCCAATTTTGTGGAAAGGATCTAGGAAGAGTGGATTGGGATAAGTTGTTTTCTGGGAAAGATGTGCTCAGTAAGTGGAAGGCATTCAAAGGCGAAACTTTGAGAGTGCAGAGGTTGCATGTTCCTGTCAGGATTAAAGGCAAAGTTAACAGGCATAGGGAACCTTGGTTTTCAAGGGATATTGGCGATCTAGTTAAGAGAGAGATGTATAGCAGATATAGGCAACAAGGAGCTAATGAGGTACTTGTAGAGTATAGAAAATGTAAGAAAATACTAAAAAAGGAAATCAGGAAGGCAAAAAGAAGACATGAGGTTGCTTTGGCAGATATTGTGAAGGTAAACCCAAAGGGTTTCTACAAGTATATTAAGAGTAATTGGTCCTCTTGAAGATCAGAGTGGTCATCTATGTGTGGAGCCTCACGAGATGGGGGGAGATCTTAAACAGTTTTTTTGCATCAGTATTTACTCAGGAAATTGGCATAGTGTATAAGGAAGGAAGGGAAACAAGCAGTAGTGTCATGGAACATATAGAGATTAAAGAGGAGGAGGTGCTTGGTGCCTTACAGCAATAAAGGTAGATACATTCTCTGGGCCTGACATGATATTCCCTCCGACCTTGAGGGACACCAGTGTAGAAATTTCAGGGGCTCTGGCAAAAATATTTAAAATGTCCTTAGCCACGGATGAGGTGCCAGAGGATTGGAGGGTAGCTCATGTTGTTCCGTTGTTTAAAAAAGGCTCCAAAAAATAAACCAGGTAATTACAGGCCAGTGAGCCTGACATCAGTAGTAGGTAATTATTGGAAGGTGTTCTGAGAGATCAGTTATACAATTATTTGGACAACCAAGGGCTGATTAAGGATAGTCAGCATGGCTTTGTGCATGGTAGGTCTTGTTTAACCAACCTTGTAGAGTTTTTCAAGGAGGTTACCAAGAAAGTTGATGAAGGAAAGGCTGTGGATGTTGTCTGCATGGACTTTAGTAAGGCCTTTGACAAGGTCCCACATGGGAGGTTAGTTCAGAAGGTTCAGACACTTGGTATCCATGGAGATGTTGTAAACTGGATTCGAAATTGGCTGTGTGGGAGAAGACAGAGAGTGGTAGTGGATGATTGCTTCTCAGACTGGAGGTCTGTGACTAGTGGTCTGCCTCAGGGATCTGTGCTGTGACCATTGTTGTTTGTTGTCTATATCAATTATTTGGATGATAATGTGGTAAATTGGATCAACAAGTTTGCTGATGACACTAAGATTGGAGGCATTGTGGACAGCGAGGAAGGATTTCAAAGCTTGCAGAGGAATCTGGACCAACTGGAAAAATGGGCCAGAAAATGGCAGATGGAATTTAATGCGGAAAAGTTTGAGGTGTTGCATTTTGGAAGGACAAACCAAGGTAGGATTTACACAGTAAATGGTAGGGCACTGAGGAGTGCGGAGGAACAAAGGACCTGGGAGTTCAGATACATAATTCCCTGAAAGTGGCGTCACAGGTAGACAGGGTTGTAAAGAAAGCTTTTGGCACACTGGCCTTCATAAATCAAAGTATTGAGTATAGGAGTTGGGATGTTATGGTTAGGTTGTATAAGACATTGGTGAGGCCAACTCTGGAGTATTGTGTGAACTCTGGAGTATTGTGTGCAGTTCTGGTCACCTAACTACAGGAAGGATATCAGTAAGATTGAAAGAGTGCAGAGAAAATTTACTAAGATATTGCTGGGTCTTAAGGAGTTGAGTTACAGGGAAAGATTAAACAGCTTAGGACTTTATTCCTTGAAACGTAGAAGAATGAGGGGAGATTTGATAGAAGTTTACAAAATTATGAGGGGTATAGACAGAGTAAATGCGAGTAGACTCTTTCCACTTAGATTAGGAGAGATAAACACGAGAGGACATGGCTTTAGGGTGAATGGGGAAAGGTTTAGGTGGAACATTAGGGGGAACTTCTTCACTCAGAGAGTGGTGAGAGTGTGGAACGAGCTACCATCTGATAAATTCCCCAGGCCTGACATGATGTTCCCTCAGACCTTGAGGGACACTAGTGCAAAATTGCAGGGGCCCTGGCAAAAATATTTAAAATGTCCTTAGCCACGGCTGAGGTGCCGGAGGATTGGAGGGTAGCTCATGTTGTTCCGTTGTTTAAAAAAGGCTCCAAAAGTAAACCAGGTAATTACAGGCCAGTGGTAAATGCGGGCTCACTCTTAAGTTTTAAGAATAAATTGGATAGATACATGGATGGGAGAGGTCTGGAGGGTTATGGACTTGGTGCAGGTCAATGGGACTAGCGGAATAATATTTTGGCACAGACTAGAAGGGCCGAATGGCCTGCTTTCTGTGCTGTAGTGTTCTAGGTTCTATAACATATTTTGCTCAAATTACATGTGAGCTTGTCCACTTTGGCAGGAAGAATAGAAAAGCAGCATACTAATTAAATGGAGAGAGATTGGAGAACTCTGAGGTACAGAGGGATCTGGGCGCCCTGGTACATGAATCACAAAAAGTTAGTATGCAGGTACAGCAAGTGGTTAAGGTGGCAAATGGAACTTTAGCATTTATTGCAAAGGGAATGGAATATAAAAGTAGGGAAGTTTTACTGCAGCTGTACAGGGCCTTGGTGAGACCACATCTGGAGTACTGTGAAGTGTTTTGGTCTCCTTATTTGAAGAGAGAGATAATTGCATTAAGAGCAGTTCAAAGAAGGCTCATTTGACTCATTTCTGGGATAAGGGGCTTATCTTATGAATAAAGATTGAACAGGTTGGGCTTACAACCACTGGAGTTTAGAAGAATGAAAGTGATCTTATTGAAATATATTAGATCCTGAGGGGAATTGATAAGGTGGATGTTTCCTCTAGTGGGGGAGACTAGAACCAGGGAGCACAGTTTAAGAATAAGAGGTATGCCATTTAAGACAAAGGTGAGGATAACTTTTCTCTGTCAAAGGGTCATTAGGAGGTGCAATTCGCTTCCCCAGAGAGCAGTACAGCCGGGTCACTGAATTTATTTAAGGCAGAGTTCGACAGGTTTTTGATAGACAGGTGAGGCAAGCGTTATGGGGGCAGACGGAAAAGTGGAATTGAGACCACAACCAGATCAGTCATGATCTTATTGAATGGCGGAGTGGGTTTGAAGGACTGAATGTCCTACGCTTGCTCCTAAGTTCCTATGTGGTCACTTTGTATAAAGACAGTCATTTGTGCATGGGATTCAGAGTGGTGAACATTTAGCATATACTCAGCAACTTAAAACATTCAAAGATATTGAAGAATTGCACAATTCTAAGAGCTGAAGCCAAATTTAGAATCTCAGCAAGCAAATGCACATGAGCCCAATTACTTTATTGATCCCTTTTGTAATTCCCTTAGTCTATTGAGAGTTTGTAAAATTGCACGTTAATTATTGAGGTTCATGAGTTCTTAAACAGGCTGCTACATTGGGGTGGCGGGGGGGGGGCGGGGGAGAAGAGAAAAGTGTTGCATAAGACACTAAGAGGCGGGAGAATGGCACTAAGTGAATTGCTCATTCAGAGACCCAGTGCAGACATGATGGGCAGATTGGCCTTCTATGCTGTAAAAATTTTGAGATCAGGATGATGATAATAATTTGCTGGTGAAATGGGTGAAGTGTGGAAAATACTCACTACTTCACATCAGCATCGAGCCATTCACCTGAGAAATACAAATGCTTGCGTCACGTTGTTAAAAAAGTGTTCTGTGCCTTCCCCCCCACCCCGCCAATCCCCCCGCCACCATGGCAGAGGTCAGGGTTTCACAGGTGCCACCATTTTGTGGCCATTGTCCACTGGAGATGTGGAGTTCTCAGAAACTAGCCTGTTGCTCAGTGAAAGATGTTGGGGATGGCATTCAGCTCAGTGATGCAATGGGGAACGATAGGAATCTCTGCATCTTCCCCGTGTTGGGGTCAAATCACACCCTGTCCGATTCCATCACATCATTTCAGAACCTCCCAACTCCTCAGCTGTCTCAGCTAGGGACTGAAGAACTTTTAAACCCAATTCTGCTGTCATTTGCTCTCTTCATGCCCTACTCATTTCTTTTATGAAATCAGAGGATTTTAGCGATTCCAGGTCCCCCAGTTTTCAATAAGCAATTACTGGACAAGTGGAAACTGCAGCCTCCAGGAGTTCAAGAGACAGATATCTTCCACTTGCCCTCTTCAAATCCCCTAGAAGTTTGAGTTGGGATGATAGTAATAAGTTGCTACCATCCCCCTTGTGCTCCACAATGAAAGCCTAGGGTCGGTTACTGGATCGGATTCTGTGCCAAATAATCCAGGACCCTCTGGAGGTGAATCAGTCGGTCATGCAATGATGTGGATGAAAACACCATTGTCTGAAGAGCTGAGTCCATCGGTAGAACAGCGAGGAGCCACCAGCACCAACAAGGACCATCTGGGGAAGCCTGAAATCCAACAAACAGAGCAACGCATCAACTTTTTGACAGGTTATCCACCACGAGTTCTCCGTTATCAAACTGCAGCGAGCAGGGGGAGGGGGCTACAACCTGTTGTCTTGTGATTTCGTCGATCGTCCTGCTCGACTCCACATTGCTCTGTTACCAGCAATGGTGCACAGAGACTCTGCCGCATAGGGTGGCAGCAAATAGGGAGGCAAGGCAAAAACCTAGTTTGTAAACTGGAGCAATGAGAGGCCATCACGACTTTGTGCGCAGTTACTGGTTACTCACTGGTCTTATCCCTCCCTCCCCACACTCTTTAATGGGGAAATGGTGGCATAGTGGTAATGTCACTGGACTAGTAATCCAGAGGCCCAGGCTCTGGGGACATGGGTTCAAGTCCCACCATGGCAGCTGCTGGAATTTAAATTGAAATGATCATTGGTGTTATAAAAACCCATCCGGTTCATTAATATCCTTTAGGAAAGGAAATCTGCCGTCCTTACCCAGTCTGGCCTACATGTGACTCACAGCAACGTGGTTGACTCTTAAATGTCCCCTGAAATAGCCTAGCAAGGCACCCAGTTCAAGGGCAATTACAGACGGGCAACAAATGCTGGCCTTGCCAGTGTTGCCCACATCCCATGAAAGAGAAAAAAAATTACACACCCAGTCTAAACCCACTCTCCTGGAACAGAAGTAGATTTGCTATGCTATATCTATTTAATAGAACAGTGTGGAAAGAGCATTACTCCACATCTTACTGTAGCATCCATGATCTGCAAACACTTGATGTCAATCATAGATATCTAAAATGAGAAGTGTTCTGTTTCTAGCACTGACATCCCCCCCAGCCCATGGAACAAACCACTGCTATTTTAAAATTGGAAGGCCCCCCACCCTCCCCTCCCCCACAACTCCATGAACCACACCATGACTGGGTTAAGTTGATCCGCCCTGTCAGCAATAGTTTTATGCAGGGCAGATTAAGTGTCTGATTTAAACTGGGAAACACAAGCTCTCCCCTCACCTGTACATCCTCTTCCTGGTCTGGAAGGGGCCCGTGCTGGGTGTGGATCTGTCCCTGGAGCGCACTTGGCAGATGCTCAAACCAGTTCCGGGCCTGTTCATACACACGCCTTTGAAAATGGCGGAGCTCAGTGAGCTCTTCTCCTTCAACCTACATAAAGAGAGAGAGAGCAAAACTCAGGAACAGCCACTGACTCCAATTCTCAATCATTAACAGCATTGAACATACACCACACAGATTGCAGCAGTTCAAGAAGGCTGTTCATCGCCACCTCAAGGGCAATTAGGAGTGGGCAATAAATGCTGGCCTTGTGGCCTTGCCAGCGAAGCTCACATCCCATGAACAAATGAAGAGAAGAAATCTCCTGCGCTTTCCCCCACCCCATCACTCTTCCACCAATTCCTATTCCAAGTAGTCCAGTCTGCTGCCCATTAATAGAAAATCATTCACCTGACAAGGCCAGTCCAGGAACTCTAACAGGGAACTAGTGTCCCCACAAGCCCTGATGGAATATTCTCTCCGTTCCCCCACTCACTACTCAAATTCCCTCTGAATTCCTGAACTCGGCTCTTTCAGGAGGGACTGTGAAGGAAAAAGTGTTGGTGGGGAAGCAGATCTGACCAGCAAGAACCTCAGGATTTACATATAGAAGTGGTTCAGTCAGTCAGAGTCGCTTTGGACAAAGTTCGGTTGTTGTAATGAAGTGATGACAGTCCTGCGAGTAAATGAAAATAGAATGCAAGATAGAATTTGTAAACAAAATTTAAGAGGTATAAGCACAGGTATGAAATGCCAAATGGCCTCATTCTGCACTGTGTCATTCTACAATTATGTCTTAATACGAACATACGAAATAGGAGCAGAAGTAGATCATTCGACCCCTCAAGCCTGCTCTGCCAGACAATAAGGTCATGGCTGATCTGCTTGTGTTGAGTTCCACATTCCCATCTACCCCTGATAACCTCTGATTCTCTTGCCTAACAAGAACCTATCTACCTCCGCCTTAAAAATATTCAATGGCCCCGCCTTCTGAGGCAGAAAGTTCCAAAGTCGCACAACTCAAAAATTCTCCTCATTTCTGTCCTTTAAGGATGACCCCTAATGTTAAAACAGTGCCCGCTAGTTCTGGACTCACCCACAAGAGGAAACATCCTTTCCACATATACCTTGCGAAGGCCATTCAGGATCTTACATGCTTCATTCAAGTCACCCCTGACTCTTCTAAGCTCCAGTGGAAACCAACCCAGTCTGTCTAACCTTTCCCCATAACACAACCCACTCATTCCAGGTATCAATCTGGTAAATCTCTGCAGAATTGCCTCCAATGCATTTACATCCTTCTTTAAATAAGGACTCCAGAACTGCACACAGTATTCGAGATGTGATCTCACCAATGTCCTGCATAACTGAAGCATAACATCCTTTTATGGATCTTTATGTTAAATTCCTCTCATAATAAAGTATAGGGTTAAATTGTAAGTAATTTAAAACGGACTGGGATTGTGATGTTATCTACTTAAGGGTAGTCAGAGAGTTTTCTCTTTCCACACCATTTCCTCTACTGTTCCCTAAGTATCTATCCTTGGCCCCCTATTTCTCATCTACATGCTGTCCGTTGGTGATATCATTTGAAACGCATCAGTTTTCACATGTATGCTATGGACCCTCAGCTCTACCTCACCACCACCTCTCGGAACCCCTCCACTCTCTCAAAATGGGCAGGCTGCTGTCCGACATTCAGTACAGGATGAGCAGAAATTTCCTCCAATTTCATATTCAGAAGACTGAAGCCAATGTCTTCGGTGCCTGGGACATACTCCAATCCCTAACCTCAGACTTCATTCCCTTCCCTGACAACTATCTGATGCTGAACCAGGCTGCTTGTCGTTTTTGACCCCAGGATGAATTTCCCACCATGCATCAATAAGACCAAAATTTTCCACCCTAACAACATCACCCAACTCCACAGAGATAAAAACAAAAAAACTGCGGATGCTGGAAATCCAAAACAAAAACAGAATTACCTGGAAAAACTCAGCAGGTCTGGCAGCATCGGCGGAGAAGAAAAGAGTTGACGTTTCGAGTCCTCATGACCCTTCGACAGAACTGTCGAAGGGTCATGAGGACTCGAAACGTCAACTCTTTTCTTCTCCGCCGATGCTGCCAGACCTGCTGAGTTTTTCCAGGTAATTCTGTTTTTGTTTCACCCAACTCCACCCCTGCCTCAGCTCATCTGCTGCTGAAACCTTCATCCATGACTTTCCTTACCTCTAGACTTGACTCGCCCAACACACTCCTATGGTCTTCCCTCTAAACTTGAACTCATCCAATACTCTGCTGCCCATGTCCTAACTTGCACCAACTTCGGTTTAGCCATTACACCTGTACCAGCCTCCCTACATTGGCAAACGGTCTGGCAACAACTCCATGATTAAATTCTCATCCTTGTTTTCAAATCCCTTCATATCTTTGTAATATCCTCTAGCCCTACAACCCTGAGTTGTCTGGCCTCTTGAGCATCCTTGATTTTAACTACTCCACTATTGGCAGGCATGCCATTAGCTGCCTTGGTCCCAATCTCCAGAATTCCCTCCCTCTCTCCTTTTCATGCTTCATGTGAACGCATGCAGTGTGGTAAAAATGGTTCCTGAGTTGCAGGTGAAGACAGCCACATAGAAATATGATGTTGTGGTGATATCAAGAGGTATGGTAGGGCAAGACCAGGTATAGACAAATTTTTCAGTAAGGGAATCAAAGGTTATAGGGAAAAGGCAGGAAAGTGGAATTGAGGATTATCAGATCAGCCATGATCTTATTGAATGGCGGAGCAGACTATGGGCCAACTGACCTACTTCTGCTCCTATGTCTTATTAAATATTCCTGGATACAGGCATTCAGGGAAGACAGGAAAGGAAAAGAAAGGAGGAGGATTGGGGGTATTAAGGAGAACATTGCAGTGCTGGAGAAAGATGTTCCAGAGGGGTCAAGGACAGAATCTATTTGGTTAGAGTTAAGACAAATTGGAATCAAAGATGCGCAGGCAAAATTATAATTGAACACCGGGTGGCTTTTAAAAAGGAGATAGTTCAGATATAATCAAAGAACATTACCATGAGGGGGAAAAGCAGGGTAAACAAACCCAGAGCTGGTTGGATGAGGAAAGAGACAGAATAAGATGAAGAGTGAAGTGTGCTTATGACAGATGTCAGGTGGATAATAAAATTGAGAATCAGACTTAATATAAAAGGTTCAGAGGAGAATCAAAAAAAAAACAAGAGAAAGTATGATAAGAGACTGGCAGCTAGCATAAAAGGGAATCCAAAGTCTTCTGCAGGCATATAAGTAGTAAAAGGCTGGTAAGAGGGTAAAAGGCTGGTTAGGAGTCAGGCTGAATAGGGATGAAATGGAGAATTTATGTATGGAGGTGGGGCTGGGGCAAAAAAAGACAAACAAAAATAAATCACTGAGGTATTAAATGAATACTTTGTACCTGTCTTTACCAAGAAGATGATGCTGTCAAAGTCATGGTGAAATTGTTAAGACATTAGTCGAGACAAAAGCAAAATTGATAAGGAGGCATAGATAGGTTGGTTGTACTTGTTGATAGGTCACCAGGGCTAAATGAGATACATTCAAGGGTACTAAGGGAAGCAAGGGTGGAAATTGCAGAGGCACTGGCCATAATTTTCCAATCCTCCTTACATCCAGGGGGCTGAAGAACTGGAAATGTTGCACCCTTGTTCAGAAAAAGGTGGAAGGATAAGCCCAGCAACTACAGGCCAGTCACTTTCACCTCAGCAATGTTGAAGCTTTCTCGGGACAAAATTAATCATTTGGGAAAACGCGGGTCAATTTGGGAAAACCAGCATGGATTTGTTAAGGGCAAATTGTGTTTAATTAACTTCCTAGAGGTTTTTCATGAGGTAACAGAAAGGGTTGTTGAGAGAAATGTTGATGTAATTTACATGGACTTCCAAAAGGCATTTGATAAAGTGCAGCACAACAGATTTGTCAGCAAAGTTAGAGTTCACAGAACAAAAGAGACAGTAGCAACATAGATAAGAGATTGGCCGAGTGACAAGAAACAGAGCCATGGTGCACAACTGTTTTGTTTTTCGGACTCGAGGAAGGTTTATAGTGGGCTCCCCAAATGTTGGTGTTACAACCCCTGCTCTTCCTGATATATAGACTTTGACTTACAGGGCACAATTTCAAAATTTGTGGACGACACTAAACTTGGAAGTATTGGGAACTATGAGGAAGATAGTGTAGAACTTCAAAAGGACAAGCACAGGTTGATAGAATGGGCAGACAAGTAGAAGATGGCAAAAGAAATTTAATACAGAGAAGTGTGAAGTGATTCATTTTGGTGGGAAGGACAGGAAGAGGCAATGTAACAATTCTAAGGGGATGCAGAAGCAGAGAGACCTGGAGGCATATGTGCCTGAGTCAGTGAAGGTGGCAAAGTAGGTTGAGAAAGTGGTGAATAAAGCATACAGGATCCTAGGCTTTGTAACTTGGGGTAGAGAGTGTATAAAAACAAGCAAGTTGTGTTAAACATGTATAAAACACTGTTCAGCCTCAACTGGAGTATTGCATCCAGTTCTGGCCATCACAGTTTAGGAAGGATGTGAAGGCATTACAGAGGGGCATTAGAGAACAGATTCACAAAAGTTGTTCCAGGGATCAGTAACTTCAGTTATAGATAGATTGGAGAAGCTGGGGCTATTCTCCTTGGAGAAGAGAAGGTTGAGAGGTGATTTGACAAAGGTATTGAACATCATGAGGAATCTGGACAGAGTAGATAAGGAAATTCTCATTGGTGTGAGGATCAAGAACCAGAGGTCACTGATTTAAGGTATAAGCAAAAGAAGCAATGGAGGAAAAGTGTCTTTATGCAGGAAGTTGTTAGGATCTGGAATGTACTGCCTGAGAGCATAGTGGTGGCTGACCAATTGCAGCTTTCAAAAAAGACTTAGATCATTACCTGAAGGGGAAATATTTGAAGGGCTACAAGGAAAAGGCAAGGGAGTGGCATTAGGTACAGGGAGTTGGCACAGACATGACAGGCTGAATAACCGCCTTCTGTGCTGTAACCATTCTAATGATTCTATGGTAAATAAATGTTGCTCTGACGACAATGGTAGGGTTTTATCACAATTGCCTGGGCTAATTTCACACAGTGCTCGAGACTTGTTTTAGGGAGAGGCAAATGGAGGGTCACTTATTCTGTGGATAATGAAAAATTACATGGGATAGAGGTGCAGTGGGGTTGAGGAACACCAAGACATAAATCCCAAAAAGCAGCAGTGTGAGCCAATAAGACCATTAAAAAACTGCAAACTATTCTGGAACAGGGGTAATAAATTTGTATCGAACTTTGGTTAGACAACATTCTGAACAGTTCTAGTATCCATACCTTAAAAATAATATGGAGGCAGTGGAGAAAATACAAAAAAAGATTTACAAGGTTGTTAGCAGAATCGAGAGGCTGCAACCATCAGAAAAGTTTGAACAGACTGGGACTCTTTCCTCATGAAAAAGAGAAGGTTGGAGGAGACTTGATTCAGGTCTTTAAAAATGACAAACGGGTTTGACAGGGTGGATCTGCAGAAATTGTTTCCACCAGTTGGGGAGTCCTGAACAAGAGGACATAAATACAAGATAAAAGCAGAAAGTGTTGGAAATACTAGGCAGGTCTGATGGTGCCAGACTTAGAGTATTTCCTAGCACTTTCTGTTTTCAATGTCAGATTTCCAGCATCTGCAGTATTTTGTTTCTATTTTAGGACATAAATACAAGATCATTAACATGTAAAAAAAAAAATTAAGAAGGAATTTAGAAAAAAAAGAGCGATAACATGTTACCACAAGGAGTGGTTGAAGCAGGAAGCATCGATATGTTGGAGGGGAGGGTTGATGCACCAGTGCATGGCCAGTTTTGTTTGATGATGTCTCACATTAAGCATTTGCCAGCAGCTCCCAGAGCTGAAACTCGTGTGCTGTTCTCCCTTCTGTGACACCTACGCAGCCTTTCATACAGTGAGGGTTGACCCTACTGCTGGCCAGGACATGGTGTTCCTCACTGTGAGCTCTGCGCACACTTACCGTTTTGTCCTCCAAGTATTCAACATCGGCTGTGTTATAGCCATCTCTCTGGTTTCTTCTTAACACCTTAAAGCGACGTCCGCCAACAGTGTTGACCAGAGACCGACCATCTGGGAGGGCCTGACTTCCTTCAATCTTCAGCATACAGCCATAATCTGCAAAACTGAGGGTCCAGCAATCAGCCTAAGGTCTGAACTCACTGGAACACAGAATCAGACCAGTTAAATTCATTAGCAGCAGAGCAAACCCATAGCTGTTCAACAAACAAAAAGGCAGACACAAAATATTTGTTCAAAGTCTCTGCCATTTCCTCATTCCCCATAATAATTTCTCCTGTCTCTGCCTGTAAGGGACAATGTATACTATAGTCACTCTCTTCCTTTAAATATTTGGAGAAAAAAATTTTTAAAAATCAGGGTTATGGAAAAAGAACTGGGAATGGAACAAACAGGATTGTTCTTTGAAAGAGCTGGTGCAGACTCAGATGGGCCCAAATGACTTCTTTCCATGCTGTAACGTTCAATAATCTTACATAGAACATCTGCATCACATCAGACTAAGCCTACCAATATACAACAGATTGAATTTAGTCACATATCTACACTCAATCATCTAAATACTGCATTAACAATCCAAAGAGACGGGCTCATTCATACTCTGTGAAGCCTGCGTTGGGATGAAGTAATTTTGACATGGTGTCTTAGGTGGTGTACAATTGCCCCGTGAGGCAGTTTCTACAGCAACAGTAATGGTATCAGCTCCAAACATGTGTACGTACATTTTTCCACGATCGCTTACACACATTCCGAATGTTTTAGTTCCTGTCTCCAGGCAGCGTCGCAACATCAGTCTGTAATGGGGCTCAAAGATGTGCAGTGGGCAGGGGATTCCTGGGAATGCCATTGTGCAGACAAAGATTGGAATGTTGTTCGTCAAACTAGGAGAAGAAAATTGACTCAGTTCATGTTTTTCTGATTACTGGCAGCAGAATCCAACTTAAACATCCCCCTGACCTCAACACAATACACACAAATATACGAAATTGGAGCAGCATTAGGCCTTTCGGCCCCTTCAGTCTGCTCTGCCATTCAATAAGATTGCAGCTGATCTGTTTGCGTTTTGATTTCCATATTCCCATCTACCCCCGATAACCTTTTGATTCCCTCGCCTAACAAGAATCTATCCACCTCTA
Organism: Carcharodon carcharias; assembly: GCF_017639515.1. Lineage (NCBI taxonomy): Eukaryota > Metazoa > Chordata > Chondrichthyes > Lamniformes > Lamnidae > Carcharodon > Carcharodon carcharias. The sequence goes on from NC_054474.1 coordinate 18,173,594, forward strand.
CCTTAAAAATATGCAATGACCCCACCTCCACCGCCATCCGAGGCAGAGAATTCCCAAGTTGCACAAACCTCAAAAAAAATGTTCTCCTCCTCTCTGCCCAAAAAGGGAAACCCTTAATTTTAAAACAGTACCCCCTTGTTCTAGACTCGCCCCTCAGAGGAAACATCTTTTCCACATCCACCTTGTCAATACCATTCAGGATCTCACTTACTTCAAATCACCCCTCATTCTTCTAAACTCGTGGAAACAAGGTCAGTCTGTGTGACCTTTCCTCATTCCAGATGTCAATCCTAGTAAACCTCCTCTGAACTGCCTCCTATGCATTTACATTCTTCCTTAAATAAGGAGACTACCTCACCTCTGCCTCTCTCCCCTTTGTCCTCTCCCATGAAGCTGTCCCTGTCCCTCAGTCTCATACTCCTCCCAATATCCCTTCTCCTACCTCAACCCTAACACACCACCTCCACATCTCAACCCCACTCTCCCTCCTCACCCTCCATAATCCCCATGCCTCACATCAGCCTCCAACTCGCTTCTACCTCCACTCTTTGCCAGCTCCCACCGCTCCCCAACACCCCTTTATAACCAGCTGGCCTGGGTTCCCTTCTTCGCCACGTGACCCTCCCCAGCACCCACCACCCACCTGCTCCCTGCCTCAACCCCACCCTTTGCACTCTCTCATGACCACCCCACCTCCCTCTCTCACCAAAACCCTCCCCTTTTCCCACCCTTCCTGTACCCTTCCCACTCTCTTTTCCTCCCCCTCCAGTTGTTGTAACGTACTTGGACAATTCGGCCATTTCCACTTCATTCAGCCGTTTCCTCTCTGCGAATTCCGTGGAGAAATAAATGGTGATGAGGCTGTCAAGGAGCTGGGTGACCCGGTACAGCCTCTGCTGCAGGAACTGAGGACAACAGAGGGAAGAACTTCAGACGGTCCCAGCTTCCCATGTACCATGAGTTTGAGCTTCCATGTACTATATTTGTCCATGTGCTGTGAGCCTATGCTCCCATGACCGTGTCTGTCTATGTAGTGTGTGTGCCCACGCCTCCATGTGCACATATGGGCCCTGTGCATATGCCCGTTACCTCATACATGGATATGAACCCACTCTCCTAAACTTGCCTTTCTTAGATCCTCCTTGCACAGGGGGCAGCAGGGTCTGTAATCCAAACATCGCTCGACACATTTCTTACAGAAGGTATGGCCACAGGGGGTGGTGACTGGTTCGAACAGTAACCTGGAAAGCAACAATTCACACGTCAGACATTGAACCACTGCTGAGCTGATGTGAGAGACCAGTTACACACCTGATTCCACCCAGCACACCCACTGCAGGCCCCACCAGCCCCACACAACGGTCCCCACTGCCACTCCATGCCCCTTGCAAATCTGTTCCCAGCCCTATCACACAGAGCAGCAAGTTACCCCAGTGATCTAACCGAAATTGCTCTCGCAAACAATGCCTCCAAAAACTGATGATGTGATCATTTATCTCACTTCATTTGTGGGATCCTGCTGTACGCAATTTGGCTTCCCCGTTTCACACACTCCAATAATTAAAAAGTTTTTTCTTTCTTTCATTATCCAGTACACCCTCCTTGAATAATGGTACAGCCCTTCTAGAGCTGCCCTCACTCAGTCTAGCCAATCCCTATAATTACAGGCCCGTTAGTCCAACGTTGGTCATAAACTGGAATCTGTAATTAAGGACAGGCCTACTGGGCACTCAATAGACAACTGATCATAGTACAGGGAGCCAACATGCATTTGTAAAAGGTAGGTCATGCCTGATGAACACAATTTAATTTGTTGGGGAAGTAACTAGTAGTAGACAAGGAATGGGTGTAGTGTATATGGACTTCTAGGAGGCATTTGATAAGATTTTGCTAAGCTTAAGGTTCCTGAAATTGAAATCAAATTATTGACCAGGTTAGGAGATTGACTAGACAGTAGAGCTCTAGATTAGGACAATGCGCATAACTGGAAGGAAATGGCTAGAGGTGCCCCACACGATCTATTCGGGGGCCTCAACTATTCACAATATCTTTTAATGACTCAGATAACATAAGGCGGCTTTATATCCAAGTTTGCTGATGACACAAAGGATTGTTGGAAAGATGGGGAGATGGTGCCAGAGGCCCAAACAAATGCTCTGGGGACACAGGCTCAAATCCCACTGCAGCAGCTGGAGGAATTTAAATTCAGATAATGAAACTGGAATATAAAGCTGGTCTCAGTAATGGTGACCGTGACAACCGTCATTGATTATTGTGAAAACACATCTGGTTAACCAATGTCCTTTCAGGGAAGGAACTCTGCTGTTCCTTACCTGATCTGGCCTGCATGCGACTCCAGACCCATAGCAATGTTGTTGACTCTTAACTGCCCTTTGAAATGGCCGAGCAAGCAATTGAGTTCAAGGGCAATTAGGGATGGGCAACAAATGCTGCTCTTAGCAGACACCCACCTCCCATGAAAGAAAATAAAAGTAAGGGTGGGAACATAAAAGTGTAAAACTATGATAGATTAAGCACGTGGATGAATTTGTGGCAGACAGATTTCAATGCAGGCAATAAAGAGGTTAATCATTTTGGACAAAAGAGAGGGATAGATCTGAGAATTTTTGGAAATGGTGAAAAACTGAACAGTGGAGAACCAAAGAGATTGAGCGGACCCCGTACAAAAAAAAAAAAATAAAGCTAACGAAATATTAACCTTTATAACTAGACGGCTAGAATACAAATCGGTTGGGGGTGGGGGGGGATGTTTTTCTAAAGCTATACAAAGCCCTGGTCAGAGCACATCTGAAGGACTGCGTACAGTCCTGAACAGCACACCGGCATTGGAAAAAGAGTGCGGTGCAGTTTTCCAGAATGTTACCAGGACACTAAGGGTTAAATTAAGACAGGAGATTAGATAAACTAGGCTTGGGGTATCCCTGGAATATAGAAGGTTAAGGGCAATTAAGGGTTCTAAGATTTTGGAAGGGACGAATGGAGTAGAGAGAAACATTTTCCACTGTTGGGAGAAGTCTAGGACAACAAGAAATAGATTTAAAATCAAAGCTAGGTCATTAAGAGAAAGCTTAGGAAACACTTTGTTCACACAATAAGTGCCAACTCAATTAATAATTTCAAATCTGAGATCAATAGATTTTTGTTGGTTGAGGGTAATAATAGACAAGGAGCCAAGGTGGGCTGATGGATGCAGATCAGCCATGGTCTCACTGAATGGTAGAATAGCCTCCAGGAGCCGAATAGCCTCCTACCATTCTGTTTGTCTTGTGTTTTCTCTCAAATGCATGACTGAAACCAATTCAACCAACCACATTACAATAAAAAAAGGCAGCAGCGCAAGCTTCCCTCTGACAGAGTCTCGGGGAGACTGCTGGGTGTGGATCACTTCACTGATTATTCAGCAAATAATTCCACTCACCTTGTGCAGACTGAGCACTCAAAATCCGAGATACTAAGGAGATCAGGAGGCACAGACTGGGAGCAGGAGGAGGAGTCTGGGACATCCTCCTCATCAGAACCTGGAGAGGAGATAAGCATTTTTATATTAATAATAGACAAAGCTATAGGCAGACAAGATGGAGCACTCCCAACATTTGCACATTACACCTTCTGCACTGCTGTGTGACAGGTAGTGTAACATTTACTTTTAACTTTAGTTGATGTGACCATCTTTTCTGCAGAAAGTTTGGTTGTTGCCTCTTTCTCTCTTGGTTGAAGGACCATCAGACACTTCCCACTGTGGACATCCTGCGTTAAAAACACTTGTGCGCCCTGCAGACGCCCTGTCCGTTTCCAGTGACAGGTTCTACAGAAGAGGAAAAGGAGAAGAAGGTACAATACATTACACTTTTAACACAGCCACCAGTTCAAGTTCTGGACATTCCCCAAAATTTACACTCAAGACACGCTGTCCAGGCAGCAGGCTGAGCTCAACAAACAAGTGAACAGTGAAAGAGCAGCCACAGGGGAACATTTTCGGTATTGCAGCTCCCAGTCCAATCCTGGTCCACTTACAGGGAGCTGAATCTTGTGCCCTACTCGAGACCCTCTATTCCTTTTACACTTGACTTCCAAATCATCCAGTCCATCCCCTGCCACCTGGGCTCCCTCCCTGTGTTTCAACTCGGGGGGGGTGGTTTGGGCTGTCCATCAGGTGCTGTTGGTGCAAGATGAATGGTAAGTCAGGCTGACTACCTCTGCAACCTTCTGTCATTAATGGGACACAGGAATTGCTGGACAAAGAAATACCAAGGTGTATCTAGTTCACCTTCTGCCATCCTTGTAATCACGTAATACAATCATGGAGTCATTGTCTAATTACAGCAATCAATCTCTTATCAATCAGTCTGCAATAGACCCAGACATGAGGTGAAGAAAGTCCTCCACAATGGTCGAGATCTATAGGGACCAGAGGACCAAAGTTACCTGGTTCCTCCCAAACAGCCTACACTCATGACACTGTCTCCAATAAGCTGGAAGAAATGAATGGTCCTCAGAAGAAGTCATGAACATACACCTTGTGAAAGACCCGACACAGAAGGTTCCTGGTTTTGACCTCCCACGAAGCTCGTGCGCGTCCCTAAACCTCATCCATACGAACCATGGCAGATGTGGATACCTGATGCACAAATTGAAAATTAAAAACTCTCCTGTCAGTGAGTGTGGTCACCTGGAACAGACCATGGGACACATAACGGCTCAATGCACAACTCATAAACACAAAGGTGGTATTACAGCGATATACACCACCCCTCCTGATATATCATCCTGGCTTGACCACCTTCAGGTAAAATTATAGTTGTTGCTCTAAACCCAGCCAGACAAATGAAGAAGACCATCTCCAATTACTAACATGCCGGATCCCAAAAGTGTTATTTTCTTAAAGAAATGTGCACCGAAATGAATCAATACTAAGAGCTTCCTCCATCTCCTTTAGTTTAGAGAATATAAGATCTTTCAGGAACAGCAGGGGGAGTTTTGTTTCAAAAAATGCTGCACAATCACATTCCCCTATCCAGCACATCTAATTGCATCCAAAATAAACACAGGAAAAGAAAACATTCAGCATGTCAGGCAACATCTGCAGAGAGGAGCAGCATTAGCATTTCTGGTTGATGCTCTTCACCCAATTACCTCTATTTTGGGAACTTATTTACTTGCTTGTTTTCAAATCCCTTGCTACGTTCTTGCCTGGTATCGGATAAATAATGACACAGACCAGTAATGGACCCTGATTTGTGCAATTCTGACTAGTTTGACTTCAGTAAGTTTGGAAAACTTCTGTCAGCGTGAATTTAAAGCAAATCATGAAATACTGTCCTCCCATGGCCCATTCTACCTAATTAAGGACTCTACCCACCCATTTAATCTCTCCTCACACTGCCAGTAGCCTGGTTTATCCTAAGTATCCAGTGTCTTGATGATCCACAACTGATGACATGGCGTGTCTTTTTTATGAATTTTTTTATGCCATCAAAATAATATTTTTGGAAGCGTGATGAAGGGAGAATATTTTGTGTTGCAATCATGTCAAAGAACTGGGCTAGAGGGTGTCAGTGTTCCAAAAGGGAGAATAAAACCAGGTAACTATAATCCTCTTCTTTCTTTCTTAGGCTGTCCCTCGGGGTCGAGGATGACTTGCTTCCACACTAAAAATGAGTTCTCAGGTGACTGAAAAGTCCAATGCGCGACCTACAGCCTCTGTCACAGGCCTGAGCGACAACACTGTTGTTGATGCACTTATCATGCCAATGGATTTGCAGGATCTAACCATAATCAGTCATGTTGAAGGTGCAAGAGACTCCAGAGGCCATAAAATAATGAAATTCATACTCTCCGAGAGACAGACAAGTTAATTAAATAGTTAATGTAGACTTTTTGCAGCAAGTCACGTCTGAAAAGTTTAATAGTTTGTTGGGAAAATAGCAACGCATCGGTAAAAAAATGTGATTGACTTTGTGAACTTGTGAAAGTCCATGAATGTACACAATCTTGTGGTATTAAAGGGAATATAGTAGTAGCATGATGGATTTTGGTTACTGCACAGAAAGGAGTTAATGGGTAATAGATGCCTTTCATATGTAAGTAAAGGTCAGGACTTGAATATTAACATTTGCAATCACAAAAAATAGGGAGCATGGTTAATGGAAAAAAGGACCAAAAGTGACTTCAGGAGGACAAAGTCTGACTTATAGTTTGGGCAGAGAACTACAAGGTGATGCAGACTGACGATTACAGATCCTTTGTATTCTCTGAAGGACATGAACTGGAAAGGTTACACAAGAGAAGTAATCAGTCCACGAAGGGGCCACAGAGAGGGTCAGAGAGATGGATAAGGTTCTGAAATCTAGCAGGATGAGTTTAGGGGATGAGGAAACTAGATTTGAACAGGTCTGCAGAGGGGACAGATTCTCAGGATTACTTTTTTTATTCCTGGGATGTGGGTGTGGCTGGCTAGACCAGCATTTATTGCCAATCCCTAATTGCCCTTCAGAAGGTGGTCATGAACTGCCTTCTTACACTGCTGCAGTCCATGTGGTGTAGGTACACCCACAGTAAAGTAAGGGAGGGAGTTCCATGACTTTGACCCAGCAACAGTGAAGGAACAATGATATATTTCCAAATCAGGATGGTATGTGGCTTGGAGAAGAACTTGCAGGTGGTGGCGTTCCTGTGCGTCTGCTGCCCATGTCCTTCTAGATGGTAGCAGTCAAGGATTTGGAAGGTGCTGTCTAAGGAGGCTTGATGAGTTCCTGCAGTGCATCTTGTAGATGGTACACACTGCTCCACTGTTCATTGGTGGTGGAGGGAGCGAATGTTTATGGATGGGGTGCCAATCAAGCACGTTGCTTTATCCTGGATGGCTTCAAGCTTCAAGTGTTGTTGGAGCTGCATTTATCCAGGCAAGTGAAGGACCAATCATGTGCTCCAGTAAGGAAGAACGAGTGGTTCCCAGTAAGTTTCACTTCTGGATACTGACACTAGTTCTAGGATAAGTGGGAGGTATTCTGTAAGGCTGGACACGCTGAACAAGGATGGTGTGAATTTCTGAGCAGGTGGTGGAATTTGAATTCAATAAATATCTGGAATTAAAAGTCTAATGACGACCATTAAACAATTATCATTAAAAACCCGTCTGGTTCACTCATGTCCTTTAGGGAAGGAAATTTGCTGTGCTCACCTGGCCTGGCCTACATGTGACTCCAGACCCACAGCAATGTGTTTCACTCATAAAAGTGCAGTCAACAAGGGCAATTAGGGATGGGCAATAAATGCTAACCTAGCCAGCAATGCCCACAAATGAATGAATAAAAAAAACACCACCCAAAAAGTGTTCATACAAACAGAGAATGCTGTAAATACAGAGGTCTGGCAGCATCTGTGGAAAAACAGTTGCATCAAAGCTGGAAAAATTTTGGTCCACACGAAGAAAAAAAATCTAAAAGAAATCTGTTTCTTTTCTGCATTCTCTTGTTTAAATCCTGGTTTTTTTTTAAAATGGACAAATGGCTGCACTAATAAAATGGCCACCACTGACTACATGTCGGTAGTTCTGGAAGTTTCTGCGCTGTTTAAAAATGGACAAAGACTAACCTAGCAAACCCCTGGAATGCAACACTCCTTGCATTGTATAAACGTTCCAGACAAGCCAACACCAAGGATAGTAGAAGGGCCATCTACGCCAGCCAGCTATGGACAAAGGCAGAGCTATTTGCGACTCCTCATTTCCAATGTTGTGCTCATGGCTCCACAGTTACCTGCTCAAAACACAATGGGTTTTAACAAGGGGGCCTCATTAACAGAATAGCTCAACCTGAAACCACCCTGTCACGTGACCGAGACTGAAGCTGTTTGAATTGTTTTAATTACGCAGCTTTCAGATTCCATCTTCTTTGGCGGTTTAACCTCAGGAGAAAACTGGACTCCGGCTCAGACCATCTCTCTCAAGGTCCGATCTCCAGAAAGAACACTGTTTCACCTACAAAAATGAACTAATTCCCAGGATTCAAGAATACTTTGCTGCATCTTCGACGGACTCAACCTGTAATTGAGTTCCTAGGACCAAGACTAGACATTCTGTCAGTCAAAGCCAACTGATAGAACCTTCAATGGACATTGAGTTACTGAACTCTGGACTCATGTGAAACCATAATTCTTATTTTGTCTGCGGTCTTTGCCCTGAACCCCTTCCTTTCCCTTATCCCTCTTATTGTATGAATGCAAAAAGGGGGCGGACATTGAAAAACGCCCTTCCCACATTTCGAGTGCACGTGAAATAAATTAACCCTATCCTGAGTTCGCTGTGGAGTTACTTGTAGAGGATTGGATCCCTCCTGAGCTGAAGGGTTAGTGAAAGATACGCCAATGCTTATAAAGGGGGAAATCAAAAACACATTTCCGTTTATGGATAGGTGGTGAGAGGAGAAATCAGAGCTGTCGAAATGACACCACCACTCACCTCCCCCACTAGAGGGAATAGTTCCTATCAACCCTATTGAATCCTTTTAACAACGCAGTCATATCACCCCCTTTTTCTTCTATACATAGGTCATTACAAGCCTATTCTATGGAACTGGTTCTCATAACTTAAACCTTTTAGCCCTGGTATCACTCTGGTGAATCTATGCTGCACTCCCACAAAACCCAATCAATATATCCTTCCTGAGGTGGGGTGCCCAGAACTAAGCAGTTACTTCAGCTGGGGTTTGGGCAGAGCTTATGCAACTGAAGGGACACATGAAATTCAAAGGCCATAAATCATTTGGCAAACCAGTTCAAGGAATGAAACCAAGTGCCGATCAACAGCTACAAGATGTTCCATATATATATAATTCTTCTAGCATTGCAAGGCAGTCATGTCCTTCTTTTAAGTCTCCACCCTTGCAATGTCATGTCAGTTATACAAGGCTGTTATTAGAGGCATGAGAAACATTAATTGGGATTAAACATCACGGGAATCACTGACATGTGCCATTAGCCTATCACTGCCCCTTTTGTAAACTCTCCTTTCCCAAAACAAGATTGTTTTTGTGAAAATGGCAAGTGTCCAGCGACTGCACCCCCCCCCCCACCCAACACACACAACACCCCCCCCCCAACCCAACACACACAACTCCCCCCCCCCCACCCCAACACACACAACACCCCCCCCCCCCACCCCAACACACACAACACCCCCCCCCCAACCCAACACACACAACACCCCCCCCCCAACCCAACACACACAACTCCCCCCCCCCCACCCCAACACACACAACACCCCCCCCCCCAACCCAACACACACAACTCCCCCCCCCCCCACCCCAACACACACAACACCCCCCCCCCACCCCAACACACACAACACCCCCCCCCCACCCAACACACACAACACCCCCCCCCCCACCCAACACACACAACACCCCCCCCCCACCCAACACACACAACACCCCCCCCCCACCCAACACACACAACACCCCCCCCCCACCCAACACACACAACACCCCCCCCCACCCAACACACACAACACCCCCCCCCAACCCAACACACACAACTCCCCCCCCCCCCACCACACACAACTCCCCCCCCACCCCAACACACACAACTCCCCCCCCCCACCCCAACACACACAACCCCCCCCCCAACCCAACACACACAACTCCCCCGCCCCAACCACACACAACTCCCCCCCCCCCCACCCCAACACACACAACTCCCCCCCCACCCCAACACACACAACCCCCCCCCCACCCCACCCCAACACACACAACTCCCCCCCCCCCCACCCCACCCCAACACACACAACTCCCCCCCCCCACCCCAACACACACAACCCCCCCCCCCCACCCCAACACACACAACCCCCCCCCCACCCCAACACACACAACCCCCCCCCCCACCCCAACACACACAACTCCCCCCCCCCCACCCCACCCCAACACACACAACTCCCCCCCCCCACCCCAACACACACAACCCCCCCCCCCCCACCCCACCCCAACACACACAACTCCCCCCCCCCCCCCCACCACGCCACACACACACACAACCCCCCCCCCCACCCCAACACACACAACCCCCCCCCCCCACCCCAACACACACACCCCCCCCCCCCACCACGCCACACACAACCCCCCCCCCCACCACGCCACACACAACCCCCCCCACCCCAACACACACCCCCCCCACCCCCACCCCAACACACACAACTCCCCCCACCCTGCTCCAACACACACAACCCCCCCCCACCCCCCCAACACACACAACCCCCCCCACCCCCCCCCAACACACACAACCCCCCCCCCACCCCCCCCCAACACACACAAACCCCCCCCCACCCCCCCCAACACACACAAACCCCCCCCCACCCCCCCAACACACACAAACCCCCCCCCACCCCCCCAACACACACAAACCCCCCCCCACCCCCCCAACACACACAAACCCCCCCCACCCCCCCCAACACACACAAACCCCCCCCCACCCCCCCAACACACACAACCCCCCCCCCCACCCCAACACACACAAACCCCCCCCCCACCCCAACACACACAACCCCCCCCCCCACCCCAACACACACAACCCCCCCCCCACCCCACCACACACAACCCCCCCCCCCACCCCCCCAACACACACAAACCCCCCCCCACCCCCCCAACACACACAACTCCCCCCCCCCACCCCAACACACACAACCCCCCCCCCACCCCAACACACACAACCCCCCCCCCCACCACCCTGCTCCAACACACACAACCCCCCCCCACCCCCCCCCAACACACACACCCCCCCACCACCCCGCTCCAACACACACACCCCCCCCCACCCCTACCCCCGCTACCCTCACCCCCCTACCCCCCAACCCTACCCCCGACCCGCCTACCCTCAACCCCCCATCCCCACGCCTACACCCCCACCCCCACCCTACAACCCCTACCCTCACCCCTACACCCCCTCCCCGACCCCCCCTACCCCCCACCCCCCCCACCCTCACCCCCAACCCCCCCACCCTCACCCCCAACCCCTACCCACCTACCCTCCCACCACCACCCCTACCCCCTACCCTCACCCCTACCCCCCCCGCACCCTCACCCCTAACGCCCGTACACCCCCCACCCTCACCCCTACACCCCCTCCCCGACCCCCCCTACCCCCCCACCCCCCCCCCCACCCTCACCCCCAACCCCCCCACCCTCACCCTCAACCCCTACCCACCTACCCTCCCACCACCACCCCTACCCCCTACCCTCACCCCTACACCCCCCGCACCCTCACCCCAACCCCTACCCACCTACCCTCCCACCACCACCCCTACCCCCTACCCTCACCCCTACCCCCCCCGCACCCTCACCCCTAACGCCCGTACACCCCCTCCCCGACCCCCCTACCCCCCAACCCTACCCCCGACCCGCCTACCCTCAACCCCCCATCCCCACGCCTACACCCCCACCCCCACCCTACAACCCCTACCCTCACCCCTACCGCCCGTACACCCCCCACCCTCACCCCTACACCCCCTCCCCGACCCCCCCTACCCCCCACCCCCCCCCCCCCACCCTCACCCCCAACCCCCGCACCCTCACCCCCAACCCCTACCCACCTACCCTCCCACCACCACCCCTACCCCCTACCCTCACCCCTACACCCCCCCCCCCCCCACCCTCACCATCTCGGTCAATAAATCAACATCACACGAAAGGGCCTGCCCAGGCACAAAGGGCCGAATAGCCTTCCCTGGACCAGCCTCCAGAGCTGGTGAGCAGCGCTCCCAAGCCGCCGCGGGGCGGGGGCATTTACAGTGACTCAGGAGAGTCCCTATCAAACCGGAATGTCCCGTGTCTCCACCCCCCCCTCCCTCCCTCCCTCCCTCCCTCCCAGCAAGTCCTGGCCTGTCGGCAGCACAGAGCCACCTGAAGTTGGGGTTTGAGGTTAGGTTTCTATTTCTATTCCGATGTGGACCATGTCCCGATGCCCTTGTTACATAAACCCTGCGGCACGTACAGGCTGTTAGCCGGAGCGCTCTCTCTCTCCGCTTACCGGTCTCCGGGGGCTCGGCCAAGCCGCCGCCCGGGTTCAGCCGCCCTTCCCGGGCGAACCACTTCTGCAGCAGCCCGCTGGCCAGCACATTCAGCCGGCTGCCCGGCACCTCCGGCTGCGGCTCCCGGCAAACCGGGCAGCAGCCCGGGCTCACGCCGCCGCTGTAGCTGTAGCTGTAGCAGTAGCAGTAGCAGCGGCGGCACAGCGAGTGCCCGCAGGCGGCGGTGACCGGCTCCCGGAGCAGGCGGCGGCACCGCGGACACGCCAGCACCTGCTCCATCCTCCCGACGTAGCCCAGCGGATCTCCGCTACCGCTCAGAGATCCCGCTCCCTGCTGAACCGCCCCGTTACATAAACAGAGCCGGGGGTGGGGGAGGGGGCGGAGACCCACGTGCTGGCTCCCTGGCTCCTAATTGGCTCCGTGCGCCCCTGTTGCAAAACCAAGTTCCCTGTTTCATAATTTTGCCTGACCAGCGCAATCCACAAAACATCCCGTCCGGAAAGAGAAACTGTACCCTGTGCACACAATAACACCCGGTGTACCCTGTGCACACAATAACACCCGGTGTACCCTGTGCACACAATAACACCCGGTGTACCCTGTGCACACAATAACACCCGGTGTACCCTGTGCACACAATAACACCCGGTGTACCTGTGCACACAACAATACCCGGTGTACCCTGTGCACACAATAATACCTGGTGGACCTGTGCACACAATAACACCTGGTGTACCTGTGCACATAATAACACCTGGTGTACCTGTGCACACAATAACACCTGGTGTACCCTGTGCACACAATAACACTCGCTATGTCTGTGCGCTCACACTCAATCTGGCTTGTGTACTCACAGTGTGACTGTACACACACACCTCCCCTTCTCTCTCCTCCCAGGCTCCCTGCACAGACCTCACACAAAAATGTCATAGCAGCAAAACACTGCGGGTGCAGGGGATCTCAAACAAACACCGGAAAGTACTGGGTCTGGCAGCGTCTGTGGAGAGAGACACGAAGTTAAGGTTTTGAGTCCAACATGACTTCTTAAGACAAAAACAGAATTGCCTGGAAAAAAAACTCAGCAGGTCTGGCAGCATTGGCGGAGAAGAAAAGAGTTGACGTTTCGAGTCCTCATGACCCTTCAACACAAGTAGGTGAATCCAAGGAGAGGGGTGAAATATAGAGATAAAAACAAAAAACTGCGGATGCTGGAAATCCAAAACAAAAACAGAATTACCTGGTAAAACTCAGCACGTCTGGCAGCTTTGGCGGAGAAGAAAAGAGTTGACGTTTCGAGTCCTCATGACCCTTCAACACAAATAGGTGAATCCAAGGAACGGGGTGAAATATAGAGAAGGGTCATGAGGACTCGAAACATCAACTCTTTCCTTCTCCGCCGATGCTGCCAGACCGGCTGAGTTTTTCCAGGTAATTCTGTTTTTGTTTTGGGGTGAAATATAAGCTGGTTTAAGGTGGGGGGAGGGGAGACGGGGATGAGTGGGGGGAGAGAAGTGGAGGAGGGTCGTGTGGTTGTAGGGACAAGCAAGCAGTGATAGGAGGAGATAATCAAAAGATGTCACAGACAAAAGAACAAAAGAACACAGAGGTGTTGAAGTTTTTTATGACTTCTTAAGAACCTGTTCGGGCCACGCCAAATGGGAAACCCGAATGTTCAATGTGTCTGCCGGAGGCCTTAACCGCTGCAATCATTTTACCTCTGGGTTCGTTATCCAATTATAGCCTCGAGGACCCACACATGAGACAATCTCGACTCCAGTATGCAACAAAGGATGACGAAATTAAATTAATGAAAGGGAATTAAGTAAAGCCGTTGTCTCTGGTCCCCACGACATTGGCTCCTTTCCTCCCTGGCACCAGTCTGAAGTTGACTCAGACTGTTTGAACCTTGACCCCAAGATGAACTTCAGATCACATATCTGCACCATCAATAAGGCTGCCTACTTCAACCTCTGTAACATGGCTGGACTCTGAGCCTTAGCTCATCTGCTGTCGAAGCCCTGATTTGTGCCTTTGTGACACTTTCACTTGACCATTCTAACAGAATCCTGGCAGACCTTCCACTACAAACTTAGGTCATCTAAAACTCTGCTCCTGCAATCTAACTCACACCAATCCTGTTCACCCATCATCCTTGTGCTCTCTAATCTAATTGGCTCCTGATTAAGCAACACTTCAATTTTAAAATTCTCATTCTTGTTTCTGAATCCCTCCGTGGTCTTGTCCTTTTCTATCTCTGTAATCTCGTCCAGCCCCATAACCCTCCAAGATATCTGCACTCCTCCAATTCCGGCCTCACGAGCGTCCCTGATTTTAAATTAATTGCACCATTGGCGGTGGTGCCTTCAGCTCTCAGGGCCCCAAGCTCAGAACACCCTCCTTGAACCCCTCTGCCTCTCTATCTCTCGTTCCTCCTTTAAGGTACTAATTAGAACAACCATTTTAACCAAGCTTTTGGTCATCTGCCTGACTATCTCTTATGGCAAGGTGTCAAATTTTGTTTTATAATCCTCCTTTAAAGCATGTTAACAGTGGTATATACATTTGTTGATGGATTTGAGATGGGTAAAAACTGCACTCCTCTTCAGTGAAGCCTCCCTTGATGTGCTGCTGGAGTGAGTGAGGAGCCAGGGAGAGATATTCTTCACCTGGAAGAAACCTGAAGGTTAGATAGTGTGGCTAGAGGTTGTCCAGGAGCATTGTGCCATGTTCCTGGATTCAGTGCAGGAAATGCTTTAATGACCTTACCAGGTCAGGGAAGGTGAGTACAGTTGCACACTCACTTACATCCTGCTATGCACATTGGCAATCTGCTTTGTCAAGCTCATTCCATCACATCATTCCTCACACCCACTTACCTCGCAAGCACACTCACCTGTCTCTGTCCATACACTTCCTTACATCCCCATCTATCCATTCACCACTGCCACCCACCCTGATGTTTATGCAATGTCATGCCTTTGCCCTTGTCTCCATCCATTGGGTGAATATATACTCACTAATAGGTCTGTTATTTTCTCTCAATGAAGAGAGCAAAGAACATGTGTGAGATTGGGAAAGAACCAGAGTTAGCTCTCCACAGATCTCACAGCTCCGAGGGCAGAGGAGAAGGCGTTGGATATTTTTGGCATTTCAACATCCTTGGCCATTGGAGATGGGGGAGAAGGGGGACTCCCAGCTACCTGCTGACACAAGTAACTATCAGAGACCCACACATCATAAAACACAAGAGGAGCGTGTGAGAGGAGGATCCTGGGACAGGCAGTCAGCAGCACCTAGTCTATCTAGAGGGTCTAGCATCTAGTCTATACTCAAGTAGGGCTAAGATCAAGTGTAGTCGTGAAGCGATGGCTATAACCAGTCGAGCCCTGTACCATGGGGTACCTAACACCGTCCAGGTGACGGTGATGGACAGTGAAGGAGGAGCACCCATGATCGAGCTTTCTTCATCAAGCGGATCCTGTTGAAGGTGTGTGGATTTGAAGCAGAGGAGATCTACTCCCAACAAGACTTCCCCTGCACTGGATTTTTTGACATGACTTTCAAGCGGGTGGCAGCTTGCGTCAAGTTCCTGAAGGTGTTCGAGGAGAAGAAAGACCAGCCGGAGATGAAGATCCTGACGCTGGAGCCGCTCTTTGCTCTGCCGTTGCAATGGGACCGGGTGGTGACGGTGCATCTCTACAACCACTACATCCCTGTCGCTGACATGTTCACCTTCCTCACCAGGTACGTCGACAAGGTTGGGAGCTGCACCAAGGTTAGAGACACCTTCAGGATTTGGACATGCAAATGCCAGGTTAAGGTCACGTTCAAGAGCGACGGTAAGAGAACCATCTTCCACCCTCCTTCCAGCTTCGCTATCAGGGGAAGCCGTGGCTACCTTGTCTACGCTGGGCAGCCCAAACTTTGCTGCTCTGGTCATGTGGCGGCCAACTGCAGCGCCGCCCTCTGCAAGAACTGCAAACAGGAAGGGCACCAAACAAAGGACTGCAAACAGACTAAGTGTTGCAACCTGTGTGGCGAGACAGGTCACCTCTACAGGACCTGCCCCAAACGCTGCCTCACTTATGCACAGGCAGCCAAAGCCAACGAGGGGGAAGCAGAGGAAATGCTGTGCTACCAAGGACACTTGCAACACTCCAACCACCCTGGCCCCCCTGAGAACAACAGGACAAAGGAGGACAGAGAGAGAGACAAGGTGGAGGAAAAGAATGAGGCAGCAGACAGCCAATCAACAGCACTGCCCCCTGAACCTCCCTCTGCTCAGGAGAGTGAATCAATGGAGGAGGAGGAAGCAGCGGAAAATCAGCAGGGGGAGTGGCAGCTGGTGAAGAGAGCCAAAAGGAAGAAGGGGCTAAGAAGGGACCAAGCTAGTTCCCAGACAAGTGGCAAGAGGCGTCTCCCATCCGACATGGATGACAAAGGCAGCTGCTCTTCAGACGAAGAAGTGCCAGGGCGGCATCTACAGAAGAAGTGGCAAAGCTCTAGGGAGTTGGAGGACGAGACACCCGAGCTCCAGAACATTGGAGACAATGAGGCCAGCGCACCCCAACTTTGCCCACAACCCAAAGAGGCCAGTGCACCCCAGTCCCAGGAATCTGGGAGCAGTGAGGCGCTCAGCACACCCCAGCTCCGGGAAGCCAGGAGCAGCAACGCCCCAGAGGGGGAGAGGATTGGAGAAGCTTCTCCAACAGAGGACATTTCAAATCCTGTTCTCTGCATGAACCCCCAGATGCCACCTGAGCAGAACATCTCCAATGGGGAGGTTCAGGACAGTTTCCTCAGCCCATCCAAAGTGAGGCAATTTGTGAACACTTTGGGTATGCAGGAGCAGACCAAAGGTCTGGGACTCTCAGAGGCAACAGGTTTGGTAACAGACTAAATGCTTTAAAATGGGTGTAAAGATTGTATCCATAAATGTGCGTAGCATTAAATCTACTACGCGATGTGTTGCGACCTTGGACTACCTTGCCAAGGTCAGAGCTGATCTGTTTCTGCAGGAGTGTGCGATACTGCACCTCAGCTCCTACAGGCAATGGTCACAATGGTGGTCCCATGGGCCATCAATCTGGTCAGGAGGAAATGACTCTCATTCCTCCGGCCTAGGGATTCTGCTGCGGGGAGGCAACTTCACCGTCTCCCAGGTTAAGGAGGTGGTGGGCGGGCGCCTCCACGTAGCAGACGTAATGTACAAGAATGCTCCACTCCGGTTAATTAACGTGTACGCCCCAGCACAAAAGGCTGAGCGGCTGGCGGTTTTTCAGCAGCTCCCGCTGCTGCTGGTGAACCTCCGGGCCGGTCATTCTGGGTGGTGACTTCAACTGCATCATTGATGCGGCTGGACGATCCAGAAGGGCCGACAGCAGATTGGACGCTACGTCCAGATCCCTGATGGAAACAGTTAAGGATGCCAAGCTGCACGACGTCTTCAGCAACCCTGCAGATGGAGTACAGCATAGATACACCTGGTCACAGACAGATGGGTCCATCCATTCCAGGATAGACTTCCTGTTTGTGTCCCGAGCGTTCGCAGTCAGATCCACTGATGTCAAGCCGGTGTTCTTCTCTGACCACTGCCTCCTACTGGCTGACTGTCACTTAGAGGAAGACCAGAGGGTGGGTAGGGGGGCATGCAAGCTAAACGTGCAACTGCTGACCCCAGAGAACATTGAGGAGCTCAAGAGGGGTTACAAAGGTTGGAGAACCATGAAACCCCTCTTTGAGTCCTTGACACACTGATGGGAAGCGATCAAGGGAAACATCAAGATGTTTTCATCCTCAAAGGCACCCAGAAAGCTAGAAAGGAACAGGGGGAAATGTCCCGACTCCAGAAAAACATGCAGAACCTGCTCCGGCTGCAGTCGATGGGGGTCGATGTCAAGGAGCAACTCCAAGAGGTGAAGAGCCAGCAAGCCTCACTCTTTGTCTCGGAGGCCTCCAAGATCATCTTCCGTTCCAGAGTCTGCTCTGTGGAGCAGGATGAGATGTGCTCACATTTCTTTTTCCAAACGGTACACAGAGAGAATTCTGTGATCAGCAGCCTGAAGAAAGAAGACAGCTCAATAAAGTAATTGCAGTCCGATCAGCAAATCCTTTTATGCCGGATTGTATGACGTGAAGCCCACAGACAGCACAGCCTCCCAGTCCTTCCTGTCGTCTATCACAGAGGTCTTAGATGACAGTACACGGGAGAGCCTGGACAAACCGCTAACTCCTGACGAACTGACTAAGGCCCTTGAGTCCTTCGAGAAGAGTAAAACTCCCGGAAGCGACGGCTTGCCGGAGGAGTTGTATTCGGCTCTGTGGGACTGGATGGGCCCAGACCTGCTAGAAGTGTACGAGAGTATGCTCCTTGCCAGCAGCATGTCAGAATCCATGAGGAAAGGCATCATCACCCTCATCTACAAGCAGAAGGGGGAAAGGGAGGAAATTAGAAATTGGCGACCCATTTCACTGTTGAATGTGAACTATAAGATTCTGTCCAAGGTCATCGCCAATCGGGTCAAGTCCGCTCTGGAATTAGTGATCCACCCTGACCAGACCTGCACTGGGCCGGGCAAGAAGATCTCTGACAGCCTCGCGCTGCTCAGGGATACGATTGCCTATGTGCAGGACAGGGGTGTAGACACCTGCCCCATTAGCCTGGATCAGGAGAAGGCCTTTGACACAATATTGCGCACCTACATGGTGGATGTGCTCTCCAAAATGGGGTTTGGGTAGGGAATTCACAAATGGATCCACCTGCTCTACACTAACATCAGTAGCGCAGTCTCAATCAATGGGTGGGAATCAGATAGATTTCCAATTAAATCTGGAGTTAGGCAGGGCCGCCCTCTCTCCCTTGTCCTGTTTGTGTGTTGCATAGAACCCTTTGCTGAGTCCATCAGGAAGGATCCGGGCTTAAGAGTAGTGACGATCCCAGGCAGTGGAGGCACTCAGGTCAAAGCCTCCCTGTACATGGACAATGCTCGGATCCGCTGTCGGTGCGCAGACTGATCCACATCTGCAACCAGTTCGAACTGGCCTCGGGAGCCAAGATAAATCGTGGGAAGAGCAAGGCCATGTTCTTTGGGAACTGACCCAACCGATCCTTTGTCCCCTTCACCTTCAGGGCTGACAGGGATTATGGTTCGGAGGGACCGGGGCATGCATTAGAAACTGGAAGGAGAGAGTGTCTATGGTGAAAAGAAAACTGGGCATGTGGGAGCGACGCTCCCGCTCCATTGCGGGTAAGAACCTGGTCATCAGGAGTGAGGCACTCTCGCTGTTGCTGTACAAGTCTGGCCCATTCCATTCTCCTGCGCGACGGCGATCACCCGAGCCATCTTTCGCTTTATCTGGAGGTTGAAAATGGATCGTGTCTGCAGGGATGGGATAAACAAGTCTCTAGATAAAGGGGGAAAAAAACGTGCCCAACATCACCTTCATACTGATGGCCACCTTTGTGTGCGGCTGCATTAAGCTGTGTGTAGACCCTCGGTACACAAACACCAAGTGTCACTACGTGCTGAGGTTCTGCCTGTCCCCGGTGTTGCGAAGGATGGGTCTGGCCACGCTGCCGCGGAACGTTCCAAGTAGTTGGACCGTGCCTTATCACCTGTCCCTGGTGGAAAAATTTATGCAGAGAAACACCTTTGACCACAAGTCCTTCAGGTAGTGGTCAGCACGTAATGTCTTAGAGGCCCTGGGGGAAAAGGAGAGGGTGGATCCTGTGGGATGGTTCCCCGAGCAGACTGTCAAAGTCATTTGGCAAGAATGCCTCATCGCCAGGACTTTCCAACGAGCACCAAGACATAGCTTGGCTGGTGGTGAGAAAGGCCCTCCCCGTCAGATCCTTCCTACATGCCAGGATTCTCACCCCCTCGGCACCTTGCCCTCAAGGTGGCTGTGGTGGGGACGAGACCGTTGTTCACCTCCTTGTAGATTGTGCCTTTGCAAAGAAGGTCTGGAGAGAGATGCAGTGATTTCTGTCGAGGTTCATCCCGAGCAGTTCTGTGACACAGGACTCTGTGCTCTACAGGCTGTTTCCTGGGGGACACACTGAGACAAACATCAACTGCAGCTGGAGGATCATCAACTCAGTGAAAGATGCTCTTTGGTCTGCCCGAAACTTGTTGGTCTTCCAGCGCAAAGAGTTGTCCCCAACCAAGTGTTGCAGACTGGCACATTCCAAAGTCCAGGACTATATGCTGAGGGATGCACTAAGGCTTGGGGCAGCCGCCACAAAGGCGCAATGGGGAAGGGTCGCTGTCTAAGACCTTTCTGCCACAGTGCACCGAGGTGCTGGGAATTGTATGGAGCCCCTCGAGCTGTACAGCTCACAATGAATGTATGCACTGAATACTAATTGTATTATAATTGTATTGAAGCAGCACAGAGTGCAACATGATGTATGTTGATAATTCCAATACCATTGTCTGATTGTCTGTAATGACCATATTGAAATGATTATAATATTCATTGATTGTATTGATGCACCTTGTGATACATGTTGTAAAAGTTGAACCTGATTGTAATTATGTTATGGTGATTTTGAAATGGTTTGGAATGTTCTTCCAGATATTTTATGAATAAAGTATGTTTTTCAAAAAAAAAGAAAAAAAAATACTCAAGTAGGAATAAGGGTAAAATAAAAGCAAGAGTCCATATTCTATTTAGTTAAGATATGTCTGGGAAGCTCAGTCCTGTGATTGGCACATCCTGCGCTCTGTGGGAAATCCTAGACGCTCCTGGCGGTCTGGATGACCATGTGTGCAGGAGGCGCCTCTGACTGGAACAACTCAAGCTCCGGATTTTGTGTCACCCCACAGCTTAAGGAAGTGCAAGCAGAGAGGGAATGGGTGGCCGCCAGACAGACGAAGGGGACCAGGCAGGCAGTGAAGGAATTCCCCGAGTGCATCTCGCTCGCAAACCATTTATCGGCCTTGAGAAACGGTGAGAGTGACGGTGCCTCTGTAGAGGCCAACGAGAGCCAAGGCCATGGCACTGTGGGTGGTCCAGCTACTCGGGGGGGGGGGGGGGGGGAGGAAGAAGAAGTGTGGAAGGGAAATAGCGGTAGGGTATTCGTTAGCGAGAGGGGTAGACAGGTGCTTCTGTGGCCGTAGACATGACTCCAGGATGGTATGTCGCCTCCCGGGTGCCTGGGTCAAGGACTGCAGGGCATTCTGAAGGCGGAGGGTGAACAGCCAAGGGTTGTGGTCCATGTTAGGACCAATGACATAGGAAGAAAGAGAATTGAGGTCCTGCAAGCAGACTTTAAGGAGTTAGGTGGGAAATTGAAAAGTAGAACTTCAAAGGTAGTAATCTGCAGATTACTCCTGGTGCCATGCAGTAGTGAATAAAGGAACAGAAAAATAGAACAGATGTATGCGTGGCTGGAGAGATGGTGCAGGAGGGAGGGCTTTAGATTCCTGGGGCATTGGGACCATTTCTGGTGGAGGTGGGATCTGTACAAGTTGGACGGGTTACATCTGAACAGGAACGGGACCAACATCCTCGCGGGAAGGTTTGCTAATGCTGTTGGGGCTGATTTAAACTAAATTGTCAGGGATCTGGGATACTTAAAATTAGTTCAGAGTTAGAAGTTAAAATGCTAGTAAGTGAGTCTGGAAGGCAGAGGAAACATAGGCTAGATAAGAAAGAAGTGATAAAAACAAAAAAACTGTGGATGCTGGAAATCCAAAACAAAAACAGAATTACCTGGAAAAACTCAGCAGATTTGGCAGCATTGGCGGAGAAGAAAAGAGTTGACGTTTCGAGTCCTCATGACCCTTCGACAGAACTTGAGTGAGTCCAAGAAAGGGGTGAAATAATGTAACCAGCTTATATTTCACCCCTTTCTTGGACTCACTCAAGTTCTGTCGAAGGGTCATGAGGACTCGAAACGTCAACTCTTTTCTTCTCCGCCGATGCTGCCAGACCTGCTGAGTTTTTCCAGGTAATTCTGTTTTTGTTTAAGAAAGAAGTGAGTTTTGCAAAGCTAAATCAAATATATTTTAATGCAAGGACACTGAGGAATAAGAGAGATGAACTGAGGGCACAGATAGGAACGTGGAGTATGATATCATAGCTATGACTGAGACTTGGCTAAAAGGGCAGGATTGGCAGCTCAATATTCCTGGTTATAGGGTATTCAGATGAGACAGAGAGGGGGTAGAAGAGGAGGGGGGGTCGCAATATTGATCAAGGAATCAATCATAGCACTGAGGAGGGATGATATCTTGGAAGGGTCATCAAATGAGGCCACATGGGTAGAAGTAAAAAACACAAAAGGGGCAAACATGCTGTTGGGTGGGTACTATAGGCCCCCAAACAGTCAGGGAGAGATAGAGGATCAAATATGTAATCAAATTTCAGAGAAGTGTAAGAATAATAAGGCAGCAATTACAGGGGATTTTAACTACCCAAGTATTAACTGGGATAAAAAGCAAAGAACTGCGGATGCTGGAAATCCAAAACAAAAACAAAAACAAAAATACCTGGAAAACCTCAGCAGGTCTGGCAGCATCGGTGAAGAGCAACACAGTTGACGTTTCGAGTCCTCATGACCCTTCAGCAGAATTAAGTGAAAATAGAAAAGGGGTGAAATATAAGCTGGTTTAAGGTGGGGAGGGGGGAGGGTGTTGGGGGTTGGGACAAGTAAAGCTGGATAGAGGGCCAGTGATAGGTGGAGATAACCAAAATATGTCACAGACAAAAGTACAAAGAGCTGTTGAAGGTGGTGATATTATCTAAAGGCATGTGCTAATTAAGAGTAGAAAGCAGGACGAGCAAGGTACAGATAGCCCTATTGGGGGGTGGGGTGGGGTGGGGTGGGGTGGGGTGGAGTGAAGGAATTGAAAAAGGCTAAAAGGTAGAGATAAAACAATGAATGGAAATACATTTAAAACTAATGGAAATAGATGGGAAAAGAAAAATCTATATAAATTATTGGAAAAAACAAAAAGGAGGGGGAAAAAAACAGAAAGGGGGTGAGGATGGAGGAGAGAGTTCATGATCTAAAGTTGTTGAACTCAATATTCAGTCCGGAAGGCTGTAAAGTGCCTAGTCGGAAGATGAGGTGCTGTTCCTCCAGTTTGCGTTGTGCTTCACTGGAACAATGCAGCAGGCCAAGGACAGACATGTGGGCATGAGAGCAGGGTGGAGTGTTGAAATGGCAAGCGACAGGGAGGTCTGGGTCATGCTTGCAGACAGACCAAAGGTGTTCTGCAAAGCGGTCACCCAGTCTGCATTTGGTCTCTCCAATGTAGAGGAAACTGCATTGGGAGCAACAACTGCAGTAGACTAAGTTGAGGGAAGTGCAAGCGAAAAGCTGCTTCACTTGAAAAGAGTGTTTGGGCCCTTGGACGGTGAGGAGAGGAGAAGTAAAGGGGCAGGTGTTGCATCTTCTTCGGTTGCATGGGAAGGTGCCATGGGAGGGGGTTGAGGAGTAGGCGGTGATAGAGGAGTGGACCAGGGTGTCATGGAGGGAATGATCCCTACAGAATGCCGCTGGGGGGGGGTGAAGGGAAGATGTGTTTGGTAGTGGCATCATGCTGGAGTTGGCGGAAATGGCGGAGGATGATCCTTTGAGTGCGCAGAATGGTGGGGTGATAAGTGAGGACAAGGGGGACCCTATCATGTTTCTGGAATGGAGAAGGTGTGAGGGCGGATGCGCGGGAGATGGGCCGGACACAGTTGAGGGCCCTGTCAACCACCGCGGGTGGAAAACCTCGGTTAAGGAAGAAGGAGGACATGTCAGAGGAACTGTTTTTGAAAGCGGCATCATCAGAACAGATGTGACAGAGGCAAAGGAACTGAGAGAATGGGATGGAGTCCTTACAGGAAGCGGGGTGTGAGGACCTGTAGTCAAGGTAGCTGTGGGAGTCGGTAGGCTTGTAATGGATATTGGTGGGCAGTCTATCACCAGAGATTGAGACAGAGAGGTCAAGGAAGGGAGGGGAAGTGTCAGAGATGGACCATGTGAAAATGATGGAGGGGTGGATATTGGAAGCAAAATTAATAAATTTTTCCAGATCCCAACAGTTTAATTGACTGCCACTTCTCTTTAAGGAATGCCTACCTTGAAGAAGTTTTGCTTTTCCCTCCGTCAGGATTTTTGTATCACTCTTTTGCCTTGCTCACCTTCATTGCTTTCCATTTCTCTCCTGGTGTTTGACAAGGTGTTTACTAATACTCGCTTTCACAGCCATATTGCCTACCTCAGTGACTGTCTCCGTCTCCGACTTACCCCATGTGGATTTCAACTGAAATTCCATCCCTCATGTTTCAAACCCACCCAGGATTACAGGTATCTCCAGGACATACAACGCTCCTCGGACTGCTGTTCTTGTCGCATTCTGAGATCCACACTCAGTGCCATGCGCCGCCATTTGAACACACTCGACCTCTCCCTCCAGCAGCACCGCCACACTCTTTTTCAAAGCTGCGCGTGCCCCCAGTTTCATTTTATTCTTCCTCTCATCCGATGCCTCAACAAGAAACTTTTTCTCTTTCTCTCAAGTGCAAAGGAACACAAGCTCCAACAACTCATCGACACCAACACCCATCCAGGACCCTCCACCCCTGCCTGGCCCTCTGTCCCCACCCCATCTTCCAATCCCAGCCCTGGCTGTGTATTCACCATACACCCTGACCTTCCCCTCTCTGACACTGAACGTTCAGTGCTCAGCAAAGGACTTCGTTTCATACCTTCACGCCCTCATCTCAATGAATTTCGGGCTCGGCACGATGCTGAACTCTTCTTCCGCCGCCTTCGTCTCCGTGCTCACTTCTTTGGGCAGGAGTCCTTTCCCTGTTCAATGGATCCTTTTACCCACCTCCAATATTCTCCCTCTACCAACTCATCTACTTGTGTTTGAGTCTCTGAGATACATTCTGAGTTCCTGTTTTCTGACAAGTATTTCATTTGTGCAGCCAAGACACTGGAAAATTCACTGTTCATTGCATAAGGCAGTGCGGTTTGTGCCCTTGAACCATATGTGGTTTGAAATCTCCTCTTTATTTCATTTAGAAAGGTAAATGCTCGTGATCGTTCAAAATCATCATCTGTGATACACAGATATATTATCCTCTCTTGACACATATAATAAGTAATTTCCATGGGAATAGGTCAATTTATTATTTTCTGATGGAATCTTTGATAGTATCTGTTCAGTCACTTCCAAAAAATTCCCTCCCTCTGGATTCTTACCTTCTCTTGATCTTTTCATTGAGAACTGTCGGCGTGACATTAGTCGTCTCAATTTCTCTGCTCCTCTCACCCATTCCAACCTGTCTCTCTCTGAACTTGCTGCATTCCATTCTCTCAGGTCCAACCCTGACATTGTCATCAAACCCGTTGACAAGGGTGATGCTGTTGTTGTCTGGCGCACTGACCTCTACCTTGCAGAGGCTGAGCGTCAACTCTCAGACACTTCCTCTTACCTCTCCCTGGACCATGACCCCACCATTGAACATCAA
Organism: Carcharodon carcharias; assembly: GCF_017639515.1. Lineage (NCBI taxonomy): Eukaryota > Metazoa > Chordata > Chondrichthyes > Lamniformes > Lamnidae > Carcharodon > Carcharodon carcharias. Next base: position 18,199,110 of record NC_054474.1, read on the forward strand.
GCCATTGTTTCCAGGATTGTCACTGACCTCATCTCCTCTGAGATCTTCCTCCCACAGCTTCCAACCTGATCGTTGCCCAACCTCGGACCGCCCACTTCTACTTCCTATCCAAAATCCACAAACAGGACTGTCCCGGCAGACCGTTCGTGTCAGCCTGTTCCTGCCCCACGGAACTTATTTCTCGCTATCTTGATTCCCTTCTCTCTCCCCTTGTCCAGTCCCTTCCCACCTACATCCATGATTCCTCTGACACCCTACATCACTTCAACAATTTCCAATTCCCTGGCCCCAACCGCCTCCTCTTCACCAGATCTGTCCTTGAAGCTCAACGCAAACTGGAGGAACAGCACCTCATCTTCCGACTAGGCACTTTACAGCCTTCTGGACTGAATATTGAGTTCAACAATTTTGAATCATGAACTCTCTCCTCCATCCCCACCCCCTTTCCTATTCCCCCCTCCTTTTTTTCCCGATAATTTATATAGATTTTTCTTTTCCCACCTATTTCCATTAGTTTTAAATGTATTTCCATCCATTGTTTTATCTCTACCTTTTAGCCTTTTTAGATTCCTTCACCCCCCCCCCCCCCCCAGGGCTATCTGTACCTTGCTTGTCCTACCCTTAATTAGCACATTCCTTTAGATAACATCACCACCTGCAACAGCTCGTTGTCCTTTTGTCTGTGACATCTTTTGGTTACCTCCACCTATCACTGGCCCTCTACCTAGCTCTTCTTGTCACAACACCCCCCTGCCACCACCCTTAAACCAGTTTATATTTCACCCCTTTTCTATTTTGACTTAGTTCTGTTGAAGAGACGTGAGGACTTGAAACGTCAACTGTGCTCCTCTTCACCGATTCTGCCAGACCTGCTGAGTTTTTCCAGATATTTTTGTTTTTGTATTACCTGGGATAGTTTTAGTATGTAGCGAAGGGAAGGAGCAAATTCTTAAGTTAAGGAGAGCTTTTTTAGCCATTATGTAGAAAGCCCAACAAGTGAGGGGGCAATTCTGGATCTAATATTCGGAAATGAGCCCAGGGAGGTGGAAGGCATATCAGTGGGGGAGCATTTTGGAGATAGTGACCATAACTCAGTTAGATTTAGGATAGTTATGGAAAAGGATAAGGTTGGGCCGGAATAAAAGTTCTAAACTGGGGAAGGCTAATTTTACTAAGATGAGATATGATTTGGCCCAAGTGGACTGGGAGCAGCTACTTACAGATAAAACTGTGTCTGAGCAGTTGCGAGCCATTCAAGGAGAAAATAGCTAGAGTACAGAGCAAATATGTTCCCGTGAATACAAAGAAGGAGACCAAGTATAGAGAGCCCTGGATTTCAAGGGACATAAAGGTTAGGATTAAGAGAAAAAGAGAAGCTAATGGCACATACCGAGGGCTCAATATGGAAAAGTCTCTAGAGGGGTATAAAAAGTGCAGGGGGAACTTAAATTGGAAATTAGGAAAGCTAAGAGAGCACATGAGAAAGCATTGATGAGTAGTATAAAGAAAAACTCAAAGGGGATTTTTAAATATATAAAGAGAAAGAGAATAACTAGGGAAGGAGTAGGGCCAATTAGGGACCATTAGAGATAATGTGTGTGTGGACCCCGAAGACGTGGGCACAGCTGTCAATGAATACTTTGCGTCAGTCTTCACGATAGAAAAAGACAATGTGGGAATAGACATCAGGATGGGGGAATGTGAAATATTAGAGGAAATAAACATAGAGAGACAGGACGTGCTAGTGGGTTTAGTGGCCTTAAAAGTGGATAAACCCACAGGCCAGGATGAGATGTATCCCAGGCTGTTCAGGGAGGCAAGGGAAAAGGTATCAGGGGCCCAGGCAGTAATTTTCAAATCCTCTCTGGCCACTTGTGAGGTGCCAGAGGACTGGGGGACTGCTAACATTGTGCCATTGTTAAAAAAGAGAGGAAGGGATTGACTGAGAAATTACAGGCCAGTCAGTCTAACCTCAGTAGTGGGGAAGTTACTAGAAAGAATTCTAGGGTCAGAATACACCTGCAGCTGGAGAGACATGGATTAATCAGGGATAGTCAGCATGGATTTGTTAAGGGAAGGTCGTGTTTGACAAATTTGATCAAATGTTTTGAGGAAGTAACCATGAGTGTTGATAAGGGTAATACATTTAATGTGGTCTACATGGACTTTAGCAAGGCTTTTGAAAAGGTCCCTCATAGCAGACTGGTCAAGAAAGCAAGAGCCCATGGGATTCAAGGCAAAGTGGCACGTTGGATTCAAAACTGGCTGAGAGGCAGGAAGCAGAGGGTGATGGTAGAGGGATGTTTCTGTGACTGGAAGTTTGTTTGCAGTGGGGTTCTGCAGGGCTTGGTGCTGGGGCTCTTGCTGTTTGTGGTGTATATAAATGATTTGGACTTAAATGTAGGGAGTATGATCAACAAGTTCGCGAATGACATGAAAATTGGTAGGGTGGTAAATAGCGAGGAAGATAGCCGTAAGCTGCAAGAGGATATCGATGGACTGGTCAGGTGGGCAGAGCAGTGGCAAATGGAATTCAACCCAGAAAAGTGTGAGGTAATGCACTTGGGGAGGGCTAACAAGGCAAGGGATTACACTATGAATGGTAGGACCCTGGAAAGTACTGAAGATCAGAGAGACCTTGGTGTGCATATCCACAGGTCCCCGAATGTAGCAGGGCAGGTAGATAAGGTGGGTAAGAAGGCATATGGGATTCTTGCCTTTATTAGCTGAGGCATAGAATACAAGAGTAGGATGGTTATGCTGGAACTGTATAAAACACTGGTTAGGCCACAACTGGAATACTGCATGCAGTCTGGTCACCACATTATAGGAAGGATGTGATTGCACTGGAGAGGGAGCAGAGGAGATTTACCAGGATGCTGCCTGGCTGGAGGATCTGAGCTATAAGGAAAGATTGGATAGGCTTGGGTCGTTTCCCTTGGAGCAGCGAAGGTTGAGAGGGGCCCTGGTAGAGGTGTATAAGATTATGAGGGGCAGAGATAGGGTGAATAGGAAGGCACTTTTTCCTTTAGTAGATGGGTCAATAACCAGAGGGCATAGATTTAAGATAAGAGATAGAAGGCTAAGAGCGGAGTTGAGGAGAAACGTTTTCACCCAGAGGATGGTGGGAGTCTGGAACTCACTGCCTGCAAGGGTGGTTGAGTCAGAAACTGTCGTAACATTTAAGAAGTATTTAGATATCTACTTGTGTTGCCAAAGCCTCCAGGGCTATGGGCCAAGCGCTGGAAAATGGGATTAGTGTGGTCAGGTCTTTGTTCACCGGCACGGACATGATGGGCTGAATGGCTGCCTTCTGTGATGTAAATGTCTATGAGTCTAGTCTATGCGTCAATTTGATTTAATTTCAACAGCGAGTGAGATATGATCATTTTCATAATGATAACTTGCAACAAGACTAATTCATATCTTTCCTCTTCACCAGGGTCTTTGTGTGTGCATTTGGAGAACACGGGCCTTACAGATGACCAATCTTCCAAGGAGTTGATTCCTTCTAAGGGTGCACTGTCACAGAACTGAGGATTCGCTTGCAGCGACTCAGATATTCGCTATTCGGTGGGACTAGTTAGGTAGAACGGTTACAGTACAGAAGGAGGCCATTGGGTCTAACATGTCTGTACCAGCTCTCGGCAAGAGCAACTCAGTTAATCCTGGAGGTCTGCCAGGGAAAGATGGAGCTGCGGGAGAAGGGTTGTGCTGGGGAGCGGGTTTTTGGGGGGGAGGTGTGTCAGGGAGGGGTGTGGAATGAGAATGTGATGTGGGGAGGGGGGAGAGGTTGGCTTTGGATCGAGGCTGTGATGTATCAGGTGGGAAATGAGCAGTACAGCCTCTCAATACTCAGTTGGGACAAATTGTAACTCACCAATGTTTTTGATGTTTGGAGTGTTGGGTTAGTCAGAGTCTGAGGGAATGGCATGAGCTGGGCATTGTCACAAAAAGTATGAAAGCTGATCCCATTTTTGTGGATAATATTGGCAAGAAGCTGCATATCATCAGGGAATATGGGAACACTAGGATGGAACCATGTGCCACCAGGAGTTGGGGGGGGGTTGGGGTGGTAGTGGTGGAGGACTGTGGAAGAGGACAGGGAAAGGAAAGCCATTGCTTCATACAGGAGGACAGGAAGAATTTGAACCATGTGATGGTGACACCACCATGTCAATCACATAGAAAGCTGTGGAGACATCAAGCAGCAGGAAGAGATATTACCCCATGGGCACAGGCAGTTTTGATAGCAGTGCTAGGTGACTACGGGTGGCATCCACCAGATAGCATTCAGCAGGGTGCTGACCATGTGATTCGGATCTTAGAAAAGAAAGGCAGGTTGGAGACGGAATCATTGTTGAATAAATAGAAAGGTTTCAAAATAATTTAAATTAAAAGAAACATAAGGCATTAACAGTGAGACCACTAGAGGGCAGCAAACCCAAGCACTAGAATGGAACACAATGCGAAAGAAGAATAACAGTCGATTGGAATTTAACCAGAGAAGGCTGCAAATTAACTCTTGTCAGCTCAACACAACACAGACATTAGTCTGGCATCCGTAATTCTATCTTGAAAATATGTAAGTAAAGTGAAGGATGTTGTACAGAAACATTAACCATTTCAGGCACAGAGTATCTGCACAAAACACTCCCAGGGCAGCTTCAATATGAGTTAGATAAAGCTCCCTCTACATTATCCAACTGAACACTCCCAGAGCAGGCACTACACGGTTTAGATAGAGTAAAGCTCCCACTACACCAGGGGGTCTATGAGAAAGATTCAAGAGGTCTATTGTATTTCTCGGTGAATATAGTGGGAGATCTGGTGGTGTAGTGGTAGTGTCCCTACCTCTGGGTTCAAGTCCCACTTCAGGACTTGAAGGCCATGGGAGTACGTTCATACTGTGGCCAGACGGGCTGATTATCAGCCTCTAAATCCTTCCAATATGTGTGATAGCAGGTGGTAAGAATGGGGAGCGTTTCCTGGTCAGCCCTACTGCAGAAGGCAATAGCAAACCATTGCAACAGGATTGCCAAGCACAATCATGGACCAATCCAATGGAAGTCCATGCTTGCCAATGCTCTCTTTGGCACATGCTACCTGAAGGAGGTGTAGATTAATACAAATGAAACTGAGGGGAGGTTGAACATAGTGGAGACTTGTTGTTGCTTCAGCATATATGTGCTCCCTGAACTAAATCACGTGATATTGCATCACTTCCTGTGATGACATACATATTAGCATAAACATATGTTTAAATTATTTTATTTAACATATTAACAAATCTGCCATCACAACATGGTAGGGTTGCCAACCCTCCAGGACTGGCCTGGAATCTCCAGCAATTAAAGATCAATTCTCCAAGACGCTGCTGTGTGCAACCCTGGAGAAAAATCATCAGGACGTTAAAAAAGATTGGGTTTTTTTTGTTGTTTTCTTTGAAAATTTTTCTTTACCAGAATCAAGCATCTTGAGAATGGCTAAAAAGACTGTTTGGCTGATAGTCAAGCATCATCCAACTGGGTTAAGAGTCTTTTTGCTTTTCAGTTGGCGTAGGAAGCATTGCATCACAAAGAAGGGTGTGTTGGCCAACAATCTAAAACTTGCACTAAACATTTGCCTGTATCTGTCATTCTCTTCAGAAGGGAAGTGTGTAATTTTCCCCACCTTCTGTAATTCGTTCATCCATTCAGCTCGGTGCTGACCATTTCCACACTTTTAATCTTTGTGATCAGCGATCTCTGATCACAAGTTTCACTGCTTTATCACCCCTGACTTTAGTTCTGCTTTAAGCATCCAGATGTTGCTTCCGAACTTACTTTCCCATGGGAAAAAAAAATTCAACGCAGGAATCTAGCCGAACATTCGTCAATCGTTTTTAGTTCTCATTTCCCCAAAGTTTGGCTTCTGTTATATAAGGCATATTTTTTTTCAGTCCAACCCCTTGTTCTTTTTCCCAGATTGAACAATCTTCCCGTTCATTTGCTTTGCTCCTTGGAATTTCTTTCGCTTGTTCTCTGAGTAATTAACACGAGGATCTCTTGCTGAGGTTGTATTTGCATCAAGGCATGTCCACAAACAGTCCGCAACATGCATATAAAACATATGTAGGGGGAATGAAGACGGAGCCTAACCACTGGTGCCAGCAATGCCAGATGTGCTTTGCAGCTCCTGGCCTGATGCGGAATCTGGACACATTGGAAGGGTGAAGTCAACCAGGACTTCCATTTGTGAACACTATTCAGTGACGCCGGCTGGAAAGTGCACGTGTCTGGACATGAAGCAGGACCACGTTAGCTATCATGCAACTGAACACAGCACTGCTCCTTCTGCACATTGAAAGTGTTAGTCCCCTCTAGTAAAATGTCCTTTGGTGAAGTTGGATCTTCAGCAATGACGTCAATGAAAACAACCTACCGAGCCAGGATGACTATTGGCCGTGGCATGCAGTGTGCTTGTTGAAGATGTCCCCATGTCTTGATGGAGTTGTTGCTTAGCAATAGCTAAGTAAAACGGAAAAAAAATAAATATAAATCTTTAATCATTTCCTATGTTACAACAGTGAGTCACTGTAAAAATTTCATTCGCTGTAAAGTGCCTGGGTCTGCACCTTAAGTGCTGTAAGCTGCAGGGCTATGGGCCGGATGCAGGAAGGTGGGATTAGAAAGGGCACTTGGGTGCCCTCGGGCTGGCATGGACAAGATGGGCCGAATAGCTTACTTCTGTGCTGTAACTTTTCTATGGTTCTATGGTCTGATGGTCGTGCAAGGTGTTATATAAATGTAAGTCTTTCTTTAGCTCTTTTATTCAAAAAAAGCTGTGTTACAGGGGCACAGCAGAAGTTCCATAACACAGGAAGGGACACCAGAAGGAAAAGGTTTGAGAAACCCTTCTCTACGCTGTCCCTTTAAACACTTCCAGAGCAGGTACAGTACAGGGTTAGATATGGAGCAAAGCTTCCTATTTAGGAACTAGGGATAGTTTTAAGTAAGTCATATGTGTGTTTGTGTGTGTTAGGTATAATAAAGTATATTTTTAAAGTTTAAGTTTAATTTGTATTTCAGTATTTGTGTGTCAAGAAAAGGAGGAATTTGAGTTTCGGTTTAACTTCAAAAGATGCCTGCATTCTAATGAGGTTTTATAGCTCTTGAAGGGAAGTTAAAACAAACACAAGGTAGAAAGAAACTGTGCTGTTGCTTAGCAGCAGAGATCCAGAGAGAGGGACCCACAGAGAGAGAAACACAGAAAAGTAGTTTCAGTTCAGTTGAAACCAGGAGCCAGGAAGAGCTGGACAGGAGATGGAACTGCAGAAAGCAGATTTCCCATAAGAACAGAAGATCCCAGAAACGAAAATAAAAATGCTGGAAAAACTCAGCAGGTCTGACAGCATGTGGAGAGAAAGACAGAGATAACATTTCGAGTCCCTTTGTCTCTTCTTCAGATCCCCGAAACCATAGAGTGGGACAAAAAAGTAAGTCCCAAGAAAACCTGCTAGTCCAAATCCTTCTGCAGCCTCCCTGTCTCCTCAATACTACCTGTCCCTCCACCTATCTTTGTATCAACTGCAAACTTAGCCAGAATGCCCTCAGTTACTTCATCTAGATCATTAATGTATAAAGTGAAAAGTTGTAGTCCCAACACTGACCCCTGCGGAACTCCACTAGTCACCGGCTGCCATCCTGAGAAGGACCCCCTTATCCCCACTCTCTGCCTCCTGCCAGACAGCCAATCTTCTATCCATGCTAGTACCTCGCCTCTAACACCATATTTAGGAAGGACAGACAAAAAAGAAAAAGTGGTGGAGTTGCATTACTGGTTAAAGAGGTAATTAACGCAATAGTGAGAAAAGATATTAGCTCCGACGATGTGGAATCTGTATGGGTAGAGCTGAGAAACACGAAGGGGCAAAAAACATTAGTGGGGGTTGTATATAGACCGCCAAACTGTCGTGGTGATGTTGGGAATGGCATTAAACAATAAATTAGAGACACATGTAATAAAGGAACACCTGTAACTATGGGTGACTTTAATATGCATATAGATTGGGCAAATCAAATTAGTAACAATACCGTAGAGGAGGAATTCCTGGAGTGTATATGGGATGTTTTTCTGGACCAATACATGGAGGAACCAACGAGACAACAGGCTATCCTCGACTGGGTATTGTGTAATGAGAAAGTAATAATTGGCAATCTTGTTGTGTGAGGCCCCTTGGGGATGAGCGACCATAATATGATAGAATTCTTCATCAAGATGGAGAGTGACGTAGTTGATTCTGAGACTTGGGTCCTGAAACTTAATAAAGGAAACTACGATGGTATGAGGCGTGAGTTGGCTATGATGGATTGGGAAACGTTACTTAAAGGGACGATGGTGGATAGGAAATGGCAAACATTCAAAGAGCGTGTGGGTGAACTGCACCAATTGTTTATTCCTGTCTGGCGCAAAAGTAAAACAGGAAAGGTGGCCAAACCATGGCTTACAAGGGAAATTAGAGATAGTATTAGATGCAAGGAAGAGGCATACAAATTGTCCAGTAAGAACAACAGACCTGAGGATTGGGAGCAGTTTAGAATTCAGCAAAGGAGGACTGAGAGATTGATTAAGAAGGGGAAAATAGAGTACGAGAGTAAGATTGCAGGGAATATAAAAACTGACTGGAAAAGTTTCTATAGGTATGTGAAGAGAAAAAGATTGGTGAAGACAAATGTAGGTCCCTTACAGTCAGAAGCAGGGGAATTTATAATGGGGAACAAAGAAATGGCTGACCAACTAAATACATACTTTGGTTCTGTCTTCACAAAGGAGGACACTAATAACATACCAGAGATGTTGGGGAACACAGGGTTTAGTGAGAGGGAGGAACTCAAAGAAATCAGTAATAGTAGGGAATTGGGGTTGGGGAAATTGATGGGATTGAAGGCCGATAAATCCCCGGGGCCTGATAATCTACATCCCAGAGTACTTAAGGAAGGGGCCCTAGAAATAGTGGATGCATTGGTGGTCATCTTCCGAGATTCTATAGACTCTGGAACTGGAGGGTAGCTAATGTAACCCCACTATTTAAAAAGGGAGGCAGAGAGAAAACAGGGAATTATAGTCCAGTCAGCCTGACGTTGGTAGTGAGGAAAATTCTAGAATCCATTATAAAAGATTTAATAGCTGGGCACGTGGAAAACAGTGGCAGAATCGGACAGAGTCAGCATGAATTTATGAAAGGGAAATCATGCTTGACAAATCTACTGGAATTTTTCGAGGATGTACCTAGTAGAGTTGATGAGGGGGAGCCAGTGGATGTGGTTTATTTGGACTTTCAGAAGGCTTTTGACAAAGTCCCACTTAAGAGATTGCCGTGTAAAATTAAAGAGCATGGGATTGGGGGCAGTGTATTGAAATGGATAGAAAACTGGTTGGCAGACAGGAATCAGAGTAGGAATAAACAGGTCTTTTTCTGAATGGCAGGCAGTGACTAGTGGGGTACCGCTGGGATCGGTGCTGGGATCCCAGTAATTCACAATATAGATTTATGATTTAGATGAGGGAATTAAATGTAATATCTCCAAATTTTCAGATGACACAAAGCTGGGTGGGAGGGTGAGCTGTGTGGAGGATGCAGAAATGCTTCAGTGTGATTTGGACGAGAAATTTCTTCACCCAGGGAGCCATGATTATAATGAATGGCGGAGCAGGCTTGAAGGGCCAAATGGCCTACTCCTGCTCCTAGTTTCTATGACCCAGGTTTGAATCCTGCCACGCTCGCTTTACACCTTTTAAATTTGTTATTCAAAGGATCTGGGTGTCACTGGCAAGGCCAGTATTAATTATCCATTCCTAATTGCCCTTGAGCACCACTGGCCTCCAACTGCCTCACCAACTCAAACAGCCGTGTTCCCCACCCCCAATAGTTTAATAAACTAAAATGAAAACAAACATTTTCCCGAGTGTGGCCCAGGTGGAACACCTTTTGTTTAATGCCCCTAAAGTACTTTCTCTCCTTCAGGTCACTCCCAGCAATATTCAGAGAGTATTCCTTCATTCCAATGGAGACACTAGGCCAATCTTGGAGAGTTGGGCCATGTTACCCACCCCCACCCAACCGTCCATCACCTCCCTAGTTCCTATTCACTTAACCCATTCCACTCTCTTCACTCCCACCCCACTCACTTCACTCCCACCCAACCCCACTCTCTTCACTCCCAACCCTTCTCTCAACCTTTCCTCTTCCTCCTTTCTCTCTCCCCCTCCCCATTTACCTTCTTCCTATTCCCACTCTTTCACTGCCATTCCCACTGTGCAGTTATCACCTTTCTTCCATTCGCCATTCCCTCAACCCTTCCCATTTGATCTCCCACAATCCCCCACTCCCTCCCCATACCCTCTCACCCTCCCCATGCCCCCCTCACGCTCCCCCGATCCCCTCTCACCCTCCCTATGCCCCTCCACTCTCATCCTCTCCCTCCTACTCTCATCCAATCCCCTCACCCTACACCCTCCCCCTACTCTACCCCTCCCCCATTGTCCTCCCCATCCCCCATCCCCCATCCCCACCCCATTCTCTTCCCCCATTAGCCCCCTCCCCTCCCCCCATTCAACCATTCTCCACCCCACCTCCCCATTCCCTCACCCACCTCAATCCCCCTCCCCTCCCTCCCAATCCCCTCCCTATATCCCCCTTTCCCTCCCAACATCCCCCCTTCCTTCCCCATATGCCCCCCATCCCCTTCCCTCCCCATATCACCACCATTCCCTCCCCATAAAACCACCATCCCCTCCCCATGTCACCCCATCCCCTTCCCATATCCCCCCCATCCCCTTCCCATATCCCCCCTCCCCTCATCCCCCCATCACCATCCTTCCCATTCCCTTCCCTCCCCATATACCCCCCCCATATACCCCCCTTCCCTTCCTTCCCCATCCCATATCCCCTTCCCTCCCTATCCCGCCCCATCTCCCCCCATCCCTCTCCATCTTCCCATCTCTCCCCATCTTCCCCCGCAGCCCTCCCCATCTCCCCCATCCCTCCCCATCTACCCCCAGATCCCTCCCCTCCCTCCCATGCCCTTCCCTCACCATCCCTTTCCCCCTTCCCTCCCCATATCCCCCATCCCTTTCCCCCACCATCCCTTTCCCCCTTCCCTCCCCATATCCCCCATCCCTTTCCCCCACCATCCCTTTCCCCCTTCCCTCCCCATATCCCCCATCCCTTTCCCCCACCATCCCTTTCCCCCTTCCCTCCCCATATCCCCCATCCCTTACCCCCACCATCCCTTTCCCCCTCCCCTCCCCCCTGCCACATTCCCCCTCCCCCCATCCCTCCCCTCCCCCCCACATTCCCCCTCACCCCTTCCCACCCCTCCCCTCCATATTCCCCCTCCCCTTTCCTCCCCTCCCCCCATCCCCTTCCCTCCCCCACATCCCCTTCCCTCCCCTCCATATTCCCCCTTCCCCCATCCCCTTCCCTCCCCTCCCCCCCACATTCCCCCTCCCCCATCCCCTTCCCTCCCCCCCCCCACATTCCCCCTCCCCCCATCCCCTTCCCTCCCCCCCCCCACATTCCCCCTCCCCCCATCCCCTTCCCTCCCCCCCCCACATTCCCCCTCCCCCCATCCACTTCCCTCCCCCTCCCCCCATCCCCTTCCCTCCCCCCTCCACATTCCCCCTCCCCCCATCCCCTTCCCTGCCCCCCCCACATTCCCCCTCCCCCATCCCCTTCCCTCCCCCCCCACATTCCCCCTCCGCTTCCCTCCCCCCCCCCACATTCCCCCTCCCCCCATCCCCTTCCCTCCCCCCCCACATTCCCCCTCCCCCCATCCCCTTCCCTCCCCCCCCACATTCCCCCTCCCCCCATCCCCTTCCCTCCCCCCCCACATTCCCCCTCCCCTTTCCTCCCCTCCCCCATCCCCTTCCCTCCCCTCCATATTCCCCCTCACCCCATCCCCTTCCCTCCCCTCCCCTCCATATTCCCCCTCACCCCATCCCTCCCCTCCCCTCCATATTCCCCCTCACCCCATCCCCTTCCCTCCCCTCCCCCCAACATTCCCCCTCCCCCCATCCCTCACCTCCCCTCCCCCCCCACATTCCCCCTCACCCCCCACATTCCCCATCCCCACCCCTCCCCTCCCCCCCCCACATTCCCCCTCCCCCCTCCCTCTCAGCCCATCCCCTTCCCTCCCCTCCCCCTCCCCACATTCCCCCTCCCCCATCCTCTTCCCTCCCCTCCCCCCCACATTCCCCCTCCCTCCCCCTCCCTCTCAGCCCATCCCCTTCCCTCCCCTCCCCCTCCCCACATTCCCCCTCCCCCATCCTCTTCCCTCCCCTCCCCCCCACATTCCCCCTCCCTCCCCCTCCCCCATCTTCCCCCTCCCTCCCCCTCCCCACATTCCCCCTACCCCATCCTCTTCCCTCCCCTCCCCCCCCACATTCCCCCTCCCCCATCCTCTTCCCTCCCCTCCCCACATTCCCCCTCCTCCCCCTCCCCACATTCCCCCTCCCCCATCCTCTTCCCTTCCCTCCCCTCCCCACATTCCCCCTCCTCCCCCTCCCCACATTCCCCCTCCCCCATCCTCTTCCCTCCCCTCCCCCCCACATTCCCCCTCCCCCCATCCCCTTCCCTCCCCCCCACATTCCCCCTCCCCCCTCCCCCCCCACATTCCCCCTCCCCCATCCCTCCCCCCCCCACATCCCTCCCCTCCCCCCCACATTCCCCCTCCCCCATCCCTCCCCTCCCCCCTACATTCCCCCTCCCCCATCCCTCCCCTCCCCCCTACATTCCCCCTCCCCCATCCCTCCCCTCCCCCCTACATTCCCCCTCCCCCATCCCTCCCCTCCCTCCTACATTCCCCCTCCCCCATCCCTCCCCTCCCCCCTACATTCCCCCTCCCCCATCCCTCCCCTCCCCTCCCCCCCACATTCCCCTCCCCTCCCCCCACATCCCCTTCCCCCCCCCCCCCCCACATTCCCCCTCCCCTCCCCCCCCCCACATCCCCTTCCCTCCCCCCCCCCACATTCCCTCCCCTCCCCCCCCACATTCCCCCTCCCCCATCCCTCCCCTCCCCCCCACATTCCCCCTCCCCCATCCCTCCCCCCCCCACATCCCTCCCCTCCCCCCCACATTCCCCCTCCCCCATCCCTCCCCTCCCCCCTACATTCCCCCTCCCCCATCCCTCCCCTCCCCCCTACATTCCCCCTCCCCCATCCCTCCCCTCCCCCCTACCTTCCCCCTCCCCCATCCCTCCCCTCCCTCCTACATTCCCCCTCCCCCATCCCTCCCCTCCCCCCTACATTCCCCCTCCCCCATCCCTCCCCTCCCCTCCCCCCCACATTCCCCCTCCCCTCCCCCCCACATCCCCTTCCCTCCCCCCCCCCACATTCCCCCTCCCCTCCCCCCCCCCACATCCCCTTCCCTCCCCCCCCCACATTCCCTCCCCTCCCCCCCCACATTCCCTCCCCTCCCCCCCCACATTCCCCCTCCCCCATCCCTCCCCTCCCCCCCACATTCCCCCTCCCCCATCCCTCCCCTCCCCCCTACATTCCCCCTCCCCCATCCCTCCCCTCCCCCCTACATTCCCCCTCCCCCATCCCTCCCCTCCCTCCTACATTCCCCCTCCCCCATCCCTCCCCTCCCCCCTACATTCCCCCTCCCCCATCCCTCCCCTCCCCTCCCCCCCACATTCCCCCTCCCCTCCCCCCCACATCCCCTTCCCTCCCCCCCCCCCACATTCCCCCTCCCCTCCCCCCCACATCCCCTTCCCTCCCCCCTACATTCCCCCTCCCCCATCCCTCCCCTCCCCTCCCCCCCACATTCCCCCTCCCCTCCCCCCCACATCCCCTTCCCTCCCCCCCCCCACATTCCCCCTCCCCTCCCCCCCACATCCCCTTCCCTCCCCCCCCACATTCCCTCCCCTCCCCCCCCCACATTCCCCCTCCCCCATCCCTCCCCTCCCCCCCACATTCCCCCTCCCCCATCCCTCCCCTCCCCCCTACATTCCCCCTCCCCCATCCCTCCCCTCCCTCCTACATTCCCCCTCCCCCATCCCTCCCCCCTACATTCCCCCTCCCCCATCCCTCCCCTCCCCTCCCCCCCACATCCCCTTCCCTCCCCCCCCACATTCCCCCTCCCCCCCACATCCCCTTCCCTCCCCCCCCCACATTCCCTCCCCTCCCCCCCACATTCCCCCTCCCCCCATCCCCTTCCCTAACCCCCCCACATTCCCCCTCCCCCATCCCTCCCCTCCCCCATCCCTCCCCTCCCCCCTACATTCCCCCTCCCCCATCCCCTCCCCCCCCATCCCCTTCCCTCCCCTCCCCCCCCACCCCATCCCCTTCCCTCCCCTCCCCCCACACCCCATCCCCTTCCCTCCCCTCCCCCCCCACCCCCTTCCCTCCCCTCCCCCCCTCCCCCCCCACCCCCTTCCCTCCCCTCCCCCCCCCCATCCCCTTCCCTCCCCTCCCCCCCCCCCCTTCCCTCCCCTCCCCTCCCCCCATCCCCTTCCCTCCCCTCCCCTCCCCCCCCACCCATCCCCTTCCCTCCCCTCCCCTCCCCCCCCACCCCCTCCCCTCCCCTCCCCCCCCACCCCCTTCCCTCCCCTCCCCCCCACCCCCTTCCCTCCCCCCCCATCCCCTCCCCTCCCCCCCCACCCCCTTCCCTCCCCTCCCCCCCCACCCCCTTCCCTCCCCTCCCCCCCCACCCCCTTCCCTCCCCTCCCCCCCTCCCCCTTCCCTCCCCTCCCCCCCTCCCCCCCACCCCCTCCCCTCCCCTCCCCCCCTCCCCCCCCACCCCCTTCCCTCCCCTCCCCCCCTCCCCGCCCACCCCCTTCCCTCCCCTCCCCCCCTCCCCCCCCATCCCCTTCCCTCCCCTCCCCCCCACCCCCTTCCCTCCCCTCCCCCCCCATCCCCTTCCCTCCCCTCCCCCCCCACCCCCTTCCCTCCCCTCCCCCCCCACCCCCTTCCCTCCCCTCCCCCCCCACCCCCTTCCCTCCCCTCCCCCCCATCCCCTTCCCTCCCCCCCTCCCCCCCCATCCCCTTCCCTCCCCTCCCCCCCCACCCCCTTCCCTCCCCTCCCCTCCCCCCCCATCCCCTTCCCTCCACTCCCCTCGCCCCCCATCCCCTTCCCTCCCCCCCATCCCCTCCCCCCTCACCCCCCACCCCCTTCCCTCCACTCCCCTCCCCCCCATCCCCTTCCCTCCCCCCCTCCCCCCCATCCCCTTCCCTCCACTCCCCCCCACATTCCGCCTCCCCCCTCCCTCTCAGCCCATCCACTTCCCTCCCCCTCCCCACATTCCCCCTCCCCCATCCTCTTCCCTCCCCTCCCCCTCCCCACATTCCCCCTCCCCCATCCTCTTCCCTCCCCTCCCCCCCCCAACATTCCCCCTCCCCTCCCTCCCCCCCCCCACATTCCCCCTCCCCCATCCCTCCCCCCCCACATTCCCCCTCCCCCATCCCTCCCCCCCCACATTCCCCCTCCCCCATCCCTCCCCCCCCCACATTCCCCCTCCCCTCCCCCCCACATTCCCCCCCCACATTCCCCCTCCCCTCCCCCCCACATTCCCCCCCCACATTCCCCCTCCCCCATCCCTCCCCTCCCCCCCACATTCCCCCTCCCCCATCCCTCCCCTCCCCCCCACATTCCCCCTCCCCCATCCCTCCCCCCCATATCTCTCCCCTCCCCCCCACATTCCCCTCCCCCATCCCTCCCCCATCCCTCCCCCCCCCACATCCCTCCCCTCCCCCCCACATTCCCCCTCCCCCATCCCTCCCCCATCCCTCCCCCCCCCACATCCCTCCCCTCCCCCCCACATTCCCCCTCCCCCATCCCTCCCCTCCCCCCAACATTCCCCCCCTCCCCCCCACATTCCCCCCCCCCATCCCTCCCCTCCCCTCCCCCCCCCACATTCCCCCTCCCCCATCCCTCCCCTCCCCTCCCCCCCCCACATTCCCCCTCCCCCATCCCTCCCCTCCCCCCCACATTCCCCCTCCCCCATCCCTCCCCCCCTCCCCTCCCCCCCCACATTCCCCCTCCCCCATCCCTCCCCTCCCCCCCACATTCCCCCTCCCCCATCCCTCCCCTCCCCCCCACATTCCCCCTCCCCCATCCCTCCCCCCCCCACATCCCTCCCCTCCCCCCCCACATTCCCCCTCCCCCACATCCCTCCCCTCCCCCCCACATCCCTCCCCTCCCCCCCACATTCCCCCTCCCCCACATCCCTCCCCTCCCCCCCACATTCCCCCTCCCCCACATCCCTCCCCTCCCCCCCACATTCCCCCCCTCCCCCCCACATTCCCCCCCTCCCCCATCCCTCCCCTCCCCCCTACATTCCCCCTCCCACATCCCTCCCCTCCCCTCCCCTCCCCCCCCCCCACATTCCCCCTCCCCCATCCCTCCCCTCCCCCCCCCACATTCCCCCTCCCCCATCCCTCCCCTCCCCCCCCACATTCCCCCTCCCCCATCCCTCCCCTCCCCCCCCCACATTCCCCCTCCCCCATCCCTCCCCTCCCCCCCCACATTATCCCTCCCCCATCCCTCCCCTCCCCCCCACATTCCCCCCCTCCCCCCCACATTCCCCCCCTCCCCTCCCCCCTACATTCCCCCTCCCCCATCCCTCCCCTCCCCCCCAACATTCCCCCTCCCCATCCCTCCCCTCCCCCCCACATTCCCCCCCTCCCCCCCACATTCCCCCCCTCCCCCATCCCTCCCCTCCCCCCTACATTCCCCCTCCCACATCCCTCCCCTCCCCTCCCCCCCCACATTCCCCCTCCCCCCCCACATTCCCCCTCCCCCATCCCTCCCCTCCCCCCCCACATTCCCCCTCCCCCATCCCTCCCCTCCCCCATCCCTCCCCTCCCCCCCCACATTCCCCCCCCTCCCCCATCCCTCCCCTCCCCCATCCCTCCCCTCCCCCCCCACATTCCCCCCCTCCCCCATCCCTCCCCTCCCCCCTACATTCCCCCTCCCACATCCCTCCCCTCCCCTCCCCCCCCACATTCCCCCTCCCCCCCCACATTCCCCCTCCCCCATCCCTCCCCTCCCCCCCCACATTCCCCCTCCCCCATCCCTCCCCTCCCCCATCCCTCCCCTCCCCCCCCACATTCCCCCTCCCCCATCCCTCCCCTCCCCCCCCACATTCCCCCTCCCCCATCCCCTCCCCCCCCACATTCCCCCTCCCCCCATCCCCTCCCCACCCACATTCCCCCTCCCCCCATCCCCTCCCCACCCACATTCCCCCTCCCCCCATCCCCTCCCCACCCACATTCCCCCTCCCCCCCATCCCCTTCCCTACCCCCCATCCCCTCCCCACCCACATTCCCCCTCCCCCCATCCCCTCCCCACCCACATTCCCCCTCCCCCCCATCCCCTTCCCTACCCCCCACATTCCCCCTCCCCCCCATCCCCTTCCCCCCCACCCACATTCCCCCTCCCCCCCATCCCCTTCCCCCCCACCCACATTCCCCCTCCCCTCCATCCCCTTCCCCCCATCCCCTTCCCCCCCACCCACATTCCCCCTCCCCCCCATCCCCTTCCCTCCCACCCACATTCCCCCTCCCCCCCATCCCCTTCCCTCCCACCCACATTCCCCCTCCCCCCCCACCCACATTCCCCCTCCCCCCATCCCCTTCCCTCCCACCCACATTCCCCCTCCCCCCCCACCCACATTCCCCCTCCCCCCATCCCCTTCCCTCCCACCCACATTCCCCTCCCCCCCCACCCACATTCCCCCTCCCCCCCATCCCCTTCCCCTTCCCTCCCCTCCCCCTTCCCTCCCCCCCACCCCCCCCCTCCCCCCCATCCCCTTCCCTCCCACCCACATTCCCCCTCCCCCCCCACCCACATTCCCCCTCCCCCCATCCCCTTCCCTCCCACCCACATTCCCCCTCCCCCCCCACCCACATTCCCCCTCCCCCCCATCCCCTTCCCCTTCCCTCCCCTCCCCCTTCCCTCCCCCCCACCCCCCCCTCCCCCTTCCCCCCCACCCCCTTCCCTCCCCCTTCCCCTTCCCCCCCACCCCCTTCCCTCCCCCTTCCCCCCCACCCCCTTCCCTCCCCTCCCCCTTCGCTCCCCCCCACCCCCTTCCCTCCCCTCCCCCCCCCCCACCCCCTTCCCTCCCCTCCCCCCCACCCCCTTCCCTCCCCCCCACCCCTCCCCCCACCCCCTTCCCTCCCCCCCACATTCCCCCCCACCCCCTTCCCTCCCCCCCCACATTCCCCCCCCACATTCCCCCCCCACATTCCCCCCACGCCTTCCCCCCCACACCATCCCCTTCCCTCCCCCCCACATTCCCCCCACCCCTTCCCTCCCCCCACCCCTCCCCCCCCCACATTCCCCCCCCCACATTCCCCCCCACCCCTTCCCTCCCCCCCTTCCCTCCCCCCCCACCCCTTCCCTCCCCCCCCACATTCCCCCCCACCCCTTCCCCCCCACCCCTTCCCTCCCCCCCACATTCCCCCCCACCCCTTCCCCCCCACCCCTTCCCCCCCACCCCTTCCCTCCCCCCCCACATTCCCCCCCACCCCTTCCCCCCACCCCTTCCCTCCCCCCCCACATTCCCCCCCACCCCTTCCCTCCCCCCCCACATTCCCCCCCACCCCTTCCCTCCCCCCCCACATTCCCCCCCACCCCTTCCCTCCCCCCCCCACATTCCCCCCCACCCCTTCCCTCCCCCCCCACATTCCCCCCCCACCCCTTCCCTCCCCCCCCCCACATTCCCCCCCACACCTTCCCCCCCACCCCTTCCCTCCCCTTATTCCCCCTCCCCCCATCCCCTCCCCCCCCATATTCCCCCTCCCCCATCCCCTTCCCTCCCCCCCAATCCCCTTCCCTCCCCCCCCATATTCCTCCCTCACCCCCCATATCCCCCCATCCCCATCCTCTTCCCTCCCCTTTCCCTTCCCATCCGCATCCTTCCCCATCTCCCTCCCTCCCCATCCCATCCCCCCTTCCCTCCCCATCCCATATCCCCTTCCCTTCCCATCCCTCCCCATCTACCTCACCGTTCCCCCTCCATTCCCTTCCCACACCATCCCTTTCCCCCTTCCCTGCCCATATCTCCCCCTCCACTCCCCTCCATCCCCCCCCTCCACTCCCCTCCATCCCCCCCCTCCCCCCATATTTCCCCCATCCCCTTCTCTCCGCCCCCACCCTCACCCTCACCCTCATTCCCTCACCCTCATTCCCTCACCACCGCCTTTCTTTGATCGACAGCAACCTTTCCCTGGCCGGGGGATCACATGACCGTCGGACGCGGGCACGTGGTTCAGCGCGCGCGTGCGCCCTACCTGCCACCGGGGCGGCGGGTCCTGAAACGGGCGCCGAGCGGGGCGGCGGGGCCTGAAACGGGCGCCGAGCGGGGCGGCGGGGCCTGAAACGGGCGCCGAGCGGGGCGGCGGGGCCTGAAACGGGCGCCGAGCGGGGCGGCGGGGCCTGAAACGGGCGCCGAGCGGTTTCTGGGTGAGT
The DNA here is from genome assembly GCF_017639515.1 of Carcharodon carcharias. Taxonomy (NCBI): domain Eukaryota; kingdom Metazoa; phylum Chordata; class Chondrichthyes; order Lamniformes; family Lamnidae; genus Carcharodon; species Carcharodon carcharias. The sequence continues at coordinate 18,218,563 of NC_054474.1, forward strand.
TCATGGACGCACCTGTTTCCTGGTTGGATTGGTCTGTGTCAATATGGTTAGTCGGTCGGTCAAATTGATCACGAGTTAAGGCAGTTGGTTGTTCAATTGAAGACACACCGTTGTTTACCTGCGTGGACACTTGATAGCTGAGGGTGGCCGCTCACCTGGGCTGGTTGAGCACCGGTTAGGGCGGTTGGGTGCTAGAAGTGAAATACTGCGGATGCTGGAAATCTAGCACAAAAAAAAAAACACCTGGATAAACCTCAGCAGGTCTGACAGCCTCTGCGGAGAGGGACACGGTTAACGTTTCGAGTCTGATCCTTCATCAGAATTAGGAAATATAGAAATGAGGTGAAATATAAGCTGGTTGAGTCGCCTCCCCCTGCCTGAAGATCAACAGGCCCCCTACCCACCGTCCATTCAACATCAGAGACACCCACCGGAACTTTCTCATTTCCCTCCTGTGCCTCCCTGCCCTTTGCTCCTCTCCCTCCTCTCCTCTACTGCCTAAAAGGGGGGAGGTTATTTCTACCTCTCTCCCCCCACCGCCCCCCCCTCCCCTCCTCCCCTCCCTCCCCTCCCCAGGGAAGAACTTTATCATTAAAATGTAAGCTGGTTGAGGGGGGTGGGACAGGTAGAGCTGGATAGAGGGCCAGTGACAGGTGGAGGCAAAGAAGAGATTGCCAAAGATGTCATTGACAGAAGGACAAAGGGGTGTTGACGGTGGTGATATTAGCTAAAGGATGTGCTAACGGGAACATTAAGGGAAGCAAACTAGTGGCAGATGGCCCTAGTGCAGGTGGGGCGGGGGTGTGGGTGTGGTGGTGGTGGTGGTGGTGGTGGTGGTTGGGTGGTTGGTTGCCAGGTTGAGCACCAGTTAAGACAATTGGGTTCTGTCGAAGGGTCATGAGGACTTGAAACGTCAACTCTTTTCTTCTCCGCCGATGCTGCCAGACCTGCTGAGTTTTTCCAGGTAATTCTGTTTTTGTTTTGGATTTCCAGCATCCGCAGTTTTTTTTTGTTTTTAAGACACTTCGGTGGTTGGTCATTTTGGTATGATAGTTAACTGGTTTGTTGGCAGATTGGTCGTGGGTAAGATCTTGGCTGCAGAATGTATGGTGTTGTCAATTCTTGGGACTGTAAGGAACACAGGGAAATTGGGAGAGTTAAAAGGCAATAATAGGGGACTGCAGCAGTTCAAGAGGGCAGCTCACCACCACCTTCTCAAGGGCAACTAGGGATGGACGATAAATGCTGGCCCAGCCAGCGAAGCCCACATCTTGTGAATTCATTGTTAAAAATGTTGGAACATGTAGGGGGAATCCTGGAAGTGGAAAATATGAAAAATGGGAATAAACAAGTACCTGGGGACTGGAATAAGCATTGTGAAATATGGTAGAATCAGGAGTGACTACAGGGATCGCAGAAAACTAATTTGTCCCAGTTCTAAGAAATCGTGTTAAGGTTCTGTTTACCAGCTTTCCTGAATTGGTGAATGTGTTGATATCTCCAGAATTGTTGACGTAGTGAGTTTCCAAACATCAGCAATAATTCAATGCAAATTAATGTTTTATAGGGAAGATAAGCTGAAAGGATTTGCACTGTCAACAAGACAGTGTCAGAGAACAGAACGGAGAGAGACACACACACACACACACGGGGCAGATACTGATAGGTGCTGCAAGTCTCCACAGCAACCGGACAGAGTATTTCTTCTACAACAAAGCAGCATTTCATATCTCGGCTAAAAAGGTAAGATGACACTTTGATTTGAGACAATACAGACTGCCACAAAGAGATAAAATGCCTGCCCTTGTAAACCAGGTACGGAATAGTTTGCTGGAAACCAGTGTCAGGACTGTTTCCTATCTTCAGCCAAGATCGGACACTGGTGTGGAACATGATATGAGGCCATGGTTTAGACGATTTAGTAAATGATAAGTGGGTTGGATCTAAAGTCCATCTTACTGTGTTTCCTCATATTGTGCACTTAACACAACCTGATAAAGAATTGAACTTCAGTTCCAAGTATGGCATTCTCCAGACGAACCATAGGGTAACAGATTCCATGCTGGCCTGTGTGGACCTTAGATTCAGTTCTGTGATGGACTTCACTCGCCTTGGGTGAAAAAAAAACAGCCTGGGTTTCTGCCTCCCGATCACTGCCCAGAGCTCTCCACTGGAAAATGTGCAAGTGTTGGCATTAGAAAATGACCCAGTTGGCCTAGGCTGTGATCGTCTTCCCTGTTCAATAGTCTGCGGACACTCACCATCTAGATTTGCAGATGAAGAATGCTGCTGGCCTAGCTCTGGCAACCCATTCCCCAGCCAGAGATGTGAACGTTTTATGGAGATCTCTGAAGTTGTATCAAGTGTCAGACTCTGTCTGTTGAAGACTGTGAAATAATCAGTTTCATCAGTGAAGTAAGTAATCTTTAGTAGAACAGTATCCATTTAGATAGTGCTTTGTTACATCCCAGAGTACTTTACAACTAGTACTTTACTACCTTTGTGTCAGCCGCCAGTTTATGCACAGCAGAATTTCATAAAGAATAAACAATCAGATGGTCAGTTTTGGTGATGTTTAAGGACAATGTTGAACAGGGCACAGGAAGATCTCATCAGCCGTGGAATGTTTTACATCCACCTAAAAGGGCTAACGGGGCCTCGGTTTAGAATCTAATTCAATAGACGACATCTCCAATATTGTGGGGCTTCCTCAGTACTGTCTGTCCGATGGTGCAGCACTCCCCCTGCTACTGTCCACCTGACAGTGCGACGCTTCCCTGGTGGAGGGTCAACTTGGACTTTGTGCTCAATTCTCTGGATTGGGGCTTGCACCCACAACCTCCTGACTATATTTTAACAATTTCAGATCATGAACTCTCTCCTCCATCCCCACCCCTTTTCCGATTTCCCCCCTTTTTCAATAATTTATCATTTTTTTACCAATACATATATTTTTTCCCTCCTATTTTTAAATTTATTTTGATCTATTATTTCATCTCCACCTTTTAGCCCATTTCGATCCCTTCCCCCCACCCCACCCCCACTAGGGCCATCTGCCACTAGCTTGTCCTGTTTGCTACCCTTAATGCCCACATTAGTACGATAATATCACCACTTATCCTGTTTGCTACCCTTAATGTCCACATTAGCACGATAATGTCACCACCGTCAACACCCCTTTGTCCTTTTGTCTTTGACATCTTTGGCAGTCTCTTCTTGGCCTCCACCTATCACTGGCCCCCTATTGAGCGCTACCTGTCCCACCCCCCTCTATCAGCTTATATTTCATCTCATTCTATATGTCTTAGTTCTGATGAAGGGTCATACGGACTCGAAACGTCAACTGTATCCCTCTCCGCAGATGCTGTCACACCTGCTGGATTTTTCCAGGTATTTTTGTTTTTGTTGTATACTTTAACGTAATTCATTGGCTATGGTTTTGGAATATCCTGTGTCCATGAATGACATTAAAAGTATCCAAATTCTTTGTCTTTTTTGCATCAGGGATGAGTGTACTCCCTGAACTAAGCAAGCAGTTAATTAATAGCAATAGCAGGAAAAGCAGTTAGTTTTAACGAATGATTATCGATTTACTGCTTACATGGGTGGTGCTTGATTGTCTGGAACTCGCTAGGCCGGATCTTCTGTTAAAATATGTAGCGTATGTTATCTGCTGTATGCAAATGAGTTCATAAACAGAAGCTCACCTGAACCTCTGCTGCCCCACTTCCTTACTTTCACCAAGAACCATTCATCCATCACCCTGTCCTCGCTGATCTACATTGGCTTCTGGTCCAGCTATGGCTCAATTTTAACAATTCTCCATCCTTGTGTTCTAATCTCTCCATGGCCTCACTACTCCCTATCATTGTAATCTCCTCTAAGATATCTGTGGTCCTCCAATTCTGTCCCCTCGAGCAATCCCTGATTTTAATTGTTCTGCATTTGTTGGCTGTTCCCTCAGCTGCCAAGGCCCTAATTTCTGGAAATTCCTCTCTGAACCTCTGTGTCTACATCTCTCTCCTTTCAAATATGCCCAGAAACATGCTCTATGTTGTTGGCCTATAAATGGAGCAGTTGAGGTTTTACATTGAAATCATCTTTTTATTCTACCATTATTGTGCTGATAATGTTCTGGTGAATTTTAACAATTGGTGTTTGTGCTTTTTTGTTCTGCAGATGCGAGATTACGGTGAACAGCCTATTCCTGTGGCATCACAGACACAGGTACAGAACCTTTAACCCTTTCCATTCCCTTTGCCAATCTGGAGCATTAGATAGCTGTTCTGCCTGTATTACAATGTGCTGCAAAGGTGCCTGGGAATGTTGTCCGGGGGGGGTCAAATGATATAACCAGCAGGGACAATCCTTGAATTGCATCTTCCAGTCAGAGATATGCTTATGCTTTTGCTGTTCCCTATCGGTGTTCGTCACTGTGACCACAGCTTATCTGAGGAGAGTGCAAGCAGAGGACCCTAGGATAGGCAGTCAGCAACACCTAGAGGAGAGTATGAGAGGAGGACTCCGAGCCAGGCAGTCAGCAGCACCTAGAGGAGAGTACGAGAGGAGGACTCCGAGCCAGGCAGTCAGCAGCACCTAGAGGAGAGTACGAGAGGAGGACTCCGAGCCAGGCAGTCAGCAGCACTTAGAGTAGAGTACGAGAGGAGGACTCCGAGCCAGGCAGTCAGCAGCACCTAGAGGAAAGTACGAGAGGAGGATCTCGAGCCAGGCAGTCAGCAGCATCTAAAGGAGAGTACAAGAGGGGAACCCTGGGACAGTCAGCAGCACCTAACATCACAGGAGAAACCTAAGTTCACTGGTTGGTGAGAAACTGCTGATAATGAGTGTCAAGTAGCTGAGAATTAGAAAAACACATTATTTTTAAAATAAGGGGCTACTTACATTTAAGTAAGAAACAAAAGCAATAGGGAAATAACGTAAAGTTGAGGCCAGGGAAAATAAAGTTGCGTAAGTAAACCAAAGTAAGATAAAGTTAATGCACGGGAAGTAAATTGAAGCCGTGGCAGGACAGCTCGGTCGTGTGGAATGTGAGTCCTGGAATATGTGGTAAGTTGTGGATGCTACTGGTGTCCTAGATAGCCACACGTGCAGGAAGCGTCACCAGCTGCAGAACCTTGAGCTCGGGGTTTAGGAGCTCCAGCAGTGGCTGGAATTACTGTGGTGCATCCAAGAGGCTGGGATCTACGTTGGTAGCACATTCAGAGAGGTGCACACTGCAGCTCAGGAACCTGGAGGCAGAAAGGGAATGAGTGGCTGCCAGGCAGTCCAGGAAAATTAGGCAGGTAGTGCAGGAAACCCCTGAGGTCCTGCTCACCAGTCAGTTTTCCATTTTGGATACTGGTGAGGGCATTGGTTCCTTGGAGGAGTGCAATCAGAGCTAGGTTTGTGGCACCACAGGCAGCTCTGCTGTACAGGAAGGGAGAAAGAAGAGAGGAAGAACAGTGGTAGTAGGGGATTTGCTAGTTAGGGGAAGAAACAGGCATTTCTGTGGTCATATATGTGACTCCAGGGTGGTATGTTGCCTCCCTGGTGCCAGGGTCAGTGTTATCACGGAGTGCCTGCAGGACATTCTCCTAGGGGAGGGTGATCAGCCAGAGGGCGTGGTCCACGTTGGTACCAATGACTTAGGTAGGAAAGGGGATGAGGTCCTGAAAGCAGACTTTAGGGAGCTAGGAAGGAGATTGAAAAGCAGGGCCTCTAAAGCAGTAACCTCAGGATTACTCCCAGTCCCATGTGCAAGCGAGTATAGAAATAGGAGAATTGATTGAATAAACACGTGGCTGGAAAGCTGGTGTAGGAGGGAGGGCATCAGATTTCTGAGGCATTGGGACTGGCTCTGGGGAACGTGGGATCTTTAAAAGCCGGACGGTCTACACCTGAGATGCATATCCTTACGGAGATTTGCTAGTGTTGTTAGAGGGGGTTTAACTGGATTGGCAGAGAGATGGAAACCTGAGGGCAAATTCAGAGCAGTGAACGGGAGATGGAGAATTAGTGAGTGGCTTTGAAAGACAGAAGCAGCACAGGTTAAAAAGTGTACAGCTCAGGAATTTGGCAGTGTTAAAAGGTATGTATGTAAATGCAAGGAGCATAGTAAATAATGCTGATCAGCTGAGGGCATGGATAGACACATGGCAGCATGATATCATCACAATAACAGAAACTTAGCTTAAGGAGGGGCAAAAATGGCAGCTCAACATCCTTGGATAAAGAGTTTTTACAGGCAGGATAGGGAAGAAGATAAAAACGGTGGGGGTGTAGCATTTTTGGTTAAAGAATCAACTACAGCTGTGAGGAGGGATGATGTACTAAATGAAGCATCAAATGAGGTCATATGGGTTGAGCTCATAAATTAAACAAAAGTGCAGCCACAGTGTTGGGAGTGTACTGTAGATCCCCAGATAGTGGAAGGGAGTTAGAAGAGCAAATATGTAGACAGATTCGAGTGCAAAAACAATAGGGCAGTAATCGTTGGGGACCTCAGTTACCCTAATATCGGTTGGGATACGAACAATGTGTAGGGCACTGAGGGTGCAAAATCCTTGAACTGCATTCAAGGGAATTATTTCAGCCTGCACGTAACAAGCCCAATGAGAGGGGGCGCAATTCTAGATTTAGTCTTAGGAAATGAAGCTGGGCAAGTGGATGAAGTAGCAATGGGGGACCATTTTGGAGATGGTGACCACATTATAGTTAGATTTAGCATCATTATGGAAAAGGACAAAGATAGAACAGGAGTAAAAGTTCTGAGTTGGGGAAAGACAAATTTTACAAAGCTGGGAAATGAGCTGGTGAGAGTAGACTGGAACTATTAGGCTATAGTGGACTATTAGAAGGGAAAACTGTGTCAAATCAGTGGGAGGCATTCAAAGGCGAGATTCTACAGGCACAGTGTAGACATGTCCCCATATAGAAAAAGGGTGGTACTGCCAAATCTAGAGCCCCCTGGTTATCCAGAAGCATACAGGCCAAGATAAAGCAGAAAAAGAAAGCTTATGACAGTCACAAAAGACTTAATACTGTAGAAAGCCGAGAAGACTATAGAAAGTACATGGGTGAAGTAAAAATGGAAATTAGGAAAACAAAGAGAGGATACGAAAAAATATTGGCAGGTAAAATCAAAGAAAATCCTAAGATATTTTACTAGTACATTAAAAGCAAGAGAATAACTAAGGAAAGGGTAGGGCCTATCAGAGATGTACACGGTAACTTGTGGGTTGGTACAGAAGATGTGGACAGGGTTCTCAATGAGTACTTTGTCTCTGTCTTCACTATGGAGAGGGATGATGCAGACATTCTAGTTAAAGATGTGGAGTGTGAAATATTAGATACAATAAGCATAGTGAGTTGTACCATTATTTTAAAAGGGTGTGAGGGATGGGCCAGCAAATTATGGGCCAGTCTGACTGACTTCGGTGGTGGGCAAATTATTGGAAACAATTCTGAGACAGGATAAACTTTCATTTGGGCATGGATTGATCAGGGATAGTCAGCACGGCTTTGTTAGGGGAAGATCCTGTCTTACTAACTTAATAGAATTTGTTGAGGAAATAACAAGGAGGATTGATGAGGGTAGTGCAGTGGATGTTGTCTCCATGGATTTCAGTAAGGCATTTGATGAGGTCCCACATGGCAGACTGGTCAGGAAAGTGAGATCCCATGGGGTACAGGGGAAGCTGGCAGGTTGGACCCAAAATTGGCTCAGTGGAAAATGGTCGATGGATGTTTTTGCAAATGGAAAACGGTTCCCAGTGGTGTCCCACACGACTCAGTGTTGGGGGCCCTTGCTGTTTGTTGTATGAATTAATGATTGGGGTTGAGGAAGTGAGTCACTTTGGAGTGTGTGTCCACGGGTCCTTGAAGGTGGCAGGACAGGTGGACAAGGTGGTCAAGAAAGCAAGGATGTAATGATGGAACTGTATAAACTGCTAGTTAGGCCACAGCTAGAATTTGTGTACATTTCTGGTCACCACATTACAGGAAGGACACAATTGCTCTGGAGAGATGCTGAGGAGATTTACAAGAATGTTGCCAGGGCTTGAAAATTGCAACTTTGAGTAAAGATTGGATAGGCCATGGTTTTTTTTAGAACAGAGAAGCTGAGGCGTGACCTAATTGAGGTGTACAAAATTCTGAGGGGGCCTAGATAGGGTAGACAGGAAAGACTTGTTTTCCCTTGCTAAGGGGTCATTTTACCAGGGGGCAAAGGTTGAAGATGATTGGTAGAAGGATTAGAGGGGACATGAGGAAAGACTTTTTCACCCAGAGGGTAGTGGGCATCTGGAATTCACTGCCCATGTTGGTGGTTGAGGCTGAAACGCTCAACTCATTTAAAAGGTACCTGGATCTGCATCTTAAGTGCTGTAACCTGCAAGGCTACAGACCAGGTGCTGGAAAATGGGATTAAAATGCACGGCTAGTTTCTTTTTTCTCTTTTTTTGGCCAGCACAGACACGATGGGCTGAATGGCCTCTTTCTGCACCGTAACTTTTCTATGGTTCTGTTGATAGGAAGGCTGTGGATTTCCAAACTTGTTCCGACAGCGCACAAAGGCGAAATACTTTGGATGCTGGAAAGCTAAAATTAAAAATGGAAAATGTTGGCAATACCAAGCGTATCCGGCAGGTTCCGATGAAAGGCTACAGACCTAAAAAGTTAATTCTGTCTTTTCTCTCCACAGATACTGCCAGACCTGCTGAGTATTTTCAACATTTTCCGTTTGTATTTCATATTGACAGCTCTTGTTATTGGAGTGGTTTACACAGGTTATAGAATGGGGATAACTGGGGTTCATTGTGATAATTGGATAGGGTTACTGGGGTACAGTGTGAATAGAAATGGAGGTTATTGGAGTGCAGTGTGATAATTGGATGGGGTCACTTGGGTCCAGTGTAGTGATGGGATAGGAACATAATACATAGGAAACGTGTAACTTTGAGATCTTGAATTTGTGGTTGCTGTAACAGTGAAACTGTCAGCGTCTGCCATAATTATTTTGTAAAATTGACAGTAATGCGTGGTTTCCGCACATGCATAGTTAAATGGAGAAATCTGGAAGTTGCTGTCAGTGATACCCTGCTCCTCGCAGTCTTTGCTGATGCAGGCTACACATGATCAGTGAATTTACGTGAACCTTCCAACTTTTTATGCACAGTTCTTGTTGCAAAAACCATTGAAAATGTTGACCCTTGATCGATCAGAAGTAACTGAAGTTTTAAGGGTATTCAAAGTCGTAATGACTTCTGAACAATGTCTCTGGCCCTGATTGAAGTGTGGAATGTGATTTTCTTTTCCTCGATGCTCGATCATGATAAAAATGTTGAAAATTTGTTTTATATATTTCAGCATCTGTCTTTATCCCCATGTGTATGTCCCAATCTTTATTTTGCTCTCTGTACAATAACTAAAAAGTGAATGATCAGTGCCTTTTGCTTCCTGATTTGATGTCTGTGAGGATTTTTCAGTCGGATTGGCTGTCCAGCCTTCTTGGTGATTCCACGGTTCGTGGATACCAGAGATCTCGTATAGCTGATGCAAGAATGAAGTTGACAGTGGAAAGGGTGACATTGACGTTACAAAGGCCATTAAATCTTTGTGGCCAGCTTTTTTAAGGTCAGCGGTGAGTACTGTCCCTTCGGCCCAAGTGCAAAATCTGGGCTTTAAAGTTTACTCTGTTTTATGGTTTTTTAGGAGAGACACATTTGGGATTCTGTGAAGAAAGCTGCCTTCATCTTAGGCTCAGGACTCTTTGTTTTTGCAGCATTCAGGAACACACTGACCTGGTAAGTTGACAGTAAGAGGTTGAACCAGGGAGCTGGGATTAGCACACTGCTCCAGTCTCGCGCTACAGAAAAAGATGTAACAACTTGCATGATATTAACTCTCTCTCACCTGCACACTCTGTCTCTCCGTCTCGCTGTCTGCCTCTTAGACTCACTTTCTTTGCGTCTCACCCTATCTCGTTCTCTCCCTCTCTTTGTGTAATGATGGTACCAAAATGGGAGGTCAGTTTTGTTTTGTGCAACGGTGGGCAATTGTGACTAGGCCTGTTTCACATCTGCCCTTGACCACAGTGAAAACAAAAGTGATGGGAGGTGTAATTGGAACCGACTCACTATCATCCATTTTACACTATCGCATAGTCGGTGTCTTTCTTACCTCCAGCTATGTGGGATTCGGTAACTGCCAGTGTGTGTGACTCACTGTCCCCAGGTATGCGTGGGACTCAGTACTTTCCACTTGGTGTGTGCCACTCTGTGTGGGCTCTACCACCCTGGATTTGTGTGCCTGTGGCATTCATTGTTGCTGTTTGACAGATCTGATGATTACAATTCTGGGAGTTGCAGCATTTTTGGTGCCTCTCCACCTTGTTCTTCCCTCTGTTGGGAAGAGTTGGCAGAGAAGCTGAGCCATGGATAATTTGTGGAATGGTTCTATTGTCAGGCATTTGCAGCAGTTCTGGGGAGCTTCCGGGGACTTCTGGCAGTCGCAGTGGGGAAGGGCTCACAGTTTCTTCCAAGGCAACGAGTGGGTTCTCTTCTTCCTCGGTGAGTACTGAGAGTTACAGCAGGTTACATTGGGTCATTACAATTTACAGCATGTTACAGCCTGTTACACTGAGTATCTCGGTTCAGTTAATGAAAGTGGTGATTTTCCACTCAGATATACAGGACTAACCTGTGTTGGTGGGAAGTGTGTTCATCAATGCTGTTCAGTACTCTAGTCACTTGTTCCATTTAAGCATGATGCAAGTAGGAAAATAGGATGTTTTAGACAAACATGTGAGAATTTTAAGATTTTAGAGTTGTTTAAGAAGGGCAAGGGCTGTGGTCTAGGATGAGAGTGAAAGAGAAGGTGAGAAAGATGATGATGTAACATCAGTCTGGCATTTTAAAAGTTTGTAGATTGTAGGAGTTCTGTGGAATTGTACAGCAGTAGGGAGGCCATTCTGCTCATTGTCCCTGTGCCAGAGCTTTGAAATAGTTATCCAGTTAACTCCTCCTGTTCAAGTATTGATCCAAGCCCCTGTTGAAAGTTACCATTGAATCTGCTTCCACTGTCCCTTCAGGAGGTGCATTCCAGATCACAGCAACCCGCTAGGTTCTTCTTAAAAAAAAAAACCTTGTCATCTCTCTTCTGGTTCATTTGGCAGTTGTGCCCTGGTTACCAGTCCTTTTTGTGATTTTTAACCATCCCCATCTAATCTTCTCTTTACCTTCAGTGCTCTAAGGAGAACAACCCCAGGGTCTCGAGTCTCTCCATGTCACTGAAATCCTTCATCCCCGATCATGTTTCAGTAAATCTCACCTGCACCCTGTCTTGACATCCTCCTGAGGAGTTGTCCCCAGAATTGAACACAGTACTCCTCCTGAGGCCTAACCAGTGATGTGTAAAGGATTAGCATGACTTCCTTGCTTTTGTGTCCTGTGTAGAGAAGAGGGGAGAAATTGCAGAGTTTTGAAGATCTGGCAAAGTGTCAGTTGAGCATGAGACCAGTGTGATTTGAGCAAAGTGTGTGGACACAGGCAGGAGATGGAGGATATGAGAGGTAACATTCCAAATACTGACCATCATTAATAAAATATGAATGGCGTATGGTAATTTGACCCATTGAACCCTACTGTTTTGTTAGCTATGACACCCCTTTTCCCAAATTCGCGAAACGGAATTCATGTTTTCTGCCGGATTTGGGCCTGATGGAATGTTTGGAGATGTGGAACAGAATAGGGGCCCTCTGGCATGGAGGGAGAACTGCTTTCAAGAAGGGAAACCGACTGAGGAAGTGAGCAATGGAGCAAGCTCATGGGGCCATTGCAGCGTGTTGGCGAGCTTGCAAAACACAGGTTGAAAGGATTTGTGGGTCAAAAGTGGGAGAGAATGGAGCCTACGAGGGGGCAAAAATAGATGCTGGGGGATAGGAGGAGAAGGACTAAGGGACCCCCTTTAACCAGTCACGTGGGAATGGATATGAAGGATTGCTGAGGTATCCTGGGTTCTGAGAATTCGCTGTACCCAGGTTTCTGGGATCTCCTGTTTCCTAAGACTTCCAGATCTCTGGAATTTCCCAGTTCCCAGATTTTCCCAAGATCCACCCTGAGCCAATCCTGTCAGTGCTGAGTTAGTTGTCCTTCTATCCCAGGTACCATGGTGATTCCAACCCTCTCCTTCTGGATTTTGAACGGACTCCTGCTGATTGTGGATGCCACTGGAAAACCGCAGCTGATTACTCGCTATCGGATTCAGAGGGGCAGGAATGACCCGGTCAGAACGGCTCTTTTAGCTAAGGCCAACTAAATAATTTTTGCTGAATTGCTGTTTGATCCTTCAGTGAACAATTAAATATTTTTCCACTTTTACACTAGTAATGGAATTTAGCTTCAGTTTGTCCAGGGTTTTCCCTCCAATCCGTCCCAGACTCCCTACTCAGTGGGTTAGCTTTCATTGGGTGTAAACATGGAGCACAAAATAGCCTGGATAGTGACTTGACTGAAACCTTCCCTTTAATCCACAATTAAAGAATTATAGATTCAAAGAGCAAAGGAGGAGGCTATTCAGCTTTTTGAAAGAACTATTCCCTGAAATAGATTTTGTAATCATCAGTTTAGGCAGTGATTGTGTACCCTCCAATATCCCCAGCCCCATTCAATATCCCGCAGCAGCTCCGAGATTCGGACACACCCACCAATGCCCCCGACCCTCCTGTACCCTCTGTCCCCTGATCTCTGCACTTGCTTGTCTTCCTGTGTTGGACTTCTGGTAGAGATAGTGAGCATCTCATCAGCCCTGTCGGCATGATCCTTCCATGTTGCGTCCACAGGTGATACAGCAATCCTTATTGCTGGGAAGCTGCTGCTGCTAGTGAGATTACAGAACAAACGCAAAGTGCTCCTGGTTTCTGGTTGCACTGTGTCAAACATTCAACCAAGAAGCAAAACTCTGCGGATACTGGAAATCTAAAATAAAAACAAAAAATGCTGGGAATACTCAGCAGGTCAGGTTGTTAGTGTCTAATAAGTTCTGTTTAATGAATGTTTAATACCCAATACTTGAAGGTAATGAAGTGAACAGGCGGTTGACTCCTAATTGCCCTTGTTCACAGGACATTTACGGATGGGCAATAAATGCTGGCCAAGCCAATGAAGCTCACATCCCATAAACAATTTTTTTAAAAAAGGTGCTGGGTGTTGATTTGTTAATTATACTCAATTATATATAAGGGAGAGTCAGCCAGCACCCACTCTGTCAGAAGTCAGCTCTGTAGTGGGCAATAAACATTCTCTACCTAAAGTGTCCTAGTCTCTTGTATCCTTCACATCCAGGCTTGGGAGTTAGCTGGCACGGGTAGCATCTGTGGAGAGAGAAACAGAGCTAACATTGCAGGTCGATGACCTGTCATCAGAACATTTTGACAGATATGAAGGATTGCTGAGGTCGCCTGGATTCTGAGAACTCGCTGTACCCAGAGCATTTCATCAACTTGAAACGTTAAATCTGTTTCTTTTTTAAAAAATCTTTATAACAAGTTCAAGCTTGTGTGTTCACTAACTAAGCATACCAACTGGGGATTGTGGGTTCTGTACAAAAGACATAGGTTGCAACAGGAGAGTCCCAAACTTTACTGTCCTAGTCACAGTCCAGCAGCCAGTGATTTACTGTCAGTGTTTCATCTGCAGTAGAAACTGGTTCTGGTGCCTGGAGTGTGATAATATACAGGGTAATGTGGGGTAACAGTACAGGGTAACACAGGATACAAAGCATGGTAATACTGGGTAAAATAAGGTAACAACTTTTATTTTATTATTCATTCGGGGACTTGGCTTCGCTGGCTGGGCCAGCATTTATTGCCCATCCCTATTTGCCCTTGAAAAGATGGTGGTGAGCAGCCATCTTGAACCGCTGCAGTCCATGTGGTGTAGGTACACCCACAGTGCTGTTAGGGAGTGAGTTCCAGGATTTTGACACAGTGACAGTGAAGGAACAGTGATATATTTCCAAGTTGGGATGGTGAGTGTCTTGGAGGAGAACTTCCAGGTGGTGGTCGTTTTTTATTATTCGTTCATGGGATGTGAGCGTCACTGGCTAGTTATTGCCCATTCGGAGGGCATTTAAGAATCAACCACATTGCTGTGGGTCTGGAGTCACATGTAGGCCAGACCAGGTAAGGACGGCAGATTTCCTTCCCTAAAGGGCATTAGTGAACCAGATGGATTTTTTTTTTGACAAAAAATTCCAGACTTTTTATTGAATTCTGATTTCCCCATCTGCCATGGTGGGATTCAAACGTGGGTCCCCAGAGCATTACCCTGGTTCTCTGGAATGCTAGTCCAGTGACAATACCACGATGCCACTACCTCCCCAGCGATGGTGTTCCCATCTGTCTGGTGTCCTTGTCCTTCTAGATGGTAGTGGTCGTGGGTTTGGAAGGTGCCGTCTCATGAGCCTTGGGGTGACATTACAGGGTTGCACAGACCCCCAAACAATTTCATTAATGACCTTTAACCATTCAGAGGTTCCCAGCACCTTGGTGTCAACTCACCAATCCTTGAAGAAAGATTTCTCAAAATTAGAACACACACACCAGAAAGTCAGAGGTGCAGCAGATTGGAAAGCAAGGATCGATTTGCCATTGTCAGTGGGTACAGAGATTGTGTTTTTAAGTAGAGTTGGATATCCAGCTGGTGTGAGCCAATGCTCTGTGTTCGTTATCTTGTATCCGTATATGGATGGACTTTGCATCTGATTTTGACAAACAGAATTGCGTGGCACTATGTTCCACGTGTTTTCCCCGCCCTCAAATAACTTCCTCTATTTGCTGCAACATAAACCTGGGGAAAAAGTCACCTAAAATTGTCATACCTTTTTATGGTCTTAAGGTTATGCCCAAATATTTCCTAAATATTTATTTTTAAAGCCCTGGTGTGTCTTATGGTTCTTGTAACTTTTTAGATTGGAATTAAACCTTGCATCTCTCAGCATTAATGTGGGCTGTGTTTGGAAACTTCAAATCATTAATTGATTTTTGTAGACAAAGGAAGGAACTATTTTTTGAGGACTGGCTCGAATAGAAAGAGGAGAAGAAATTAAGAGGAGGCTCCGGCACTTTTCATTGCTTGTTGCTATTGATGATCTTGTATTGTGTGCCATAGGTGGAACCTGCAAAGCTTCAGCAAGCCATCAGAACGGTTCTATTTAATCAGGTCTTCCTGTCTCTCCCCATGGTGATGGTAATGTACCCCATCATGAAGTGGAGAGGTAATCCCTGTGGTCCTGAGCTACCCACTTTCCACTGGGTGCTGTTGGAGCTCTGCTTCCTTGGGCTGCTGGAAGAGGTATTTTTCTACTATTCACACAGGTGAGCCGGTGACTTGATGCAGCACTCAACTGCCCTGTATCTTAACTCGCACCAAGTCCCATTCACCCACCACCTCTATGCTTGCTCTATTGGCTCCAAGTATGGTAATGCCTCAATTTTAATTTAAAAATTTGGATACTTGTTTTTAAATCCCTCTATGGCCTTGCCCTACCTATCTCTAATGTCCCCCAGCCTGACAACTCACAGATCTCTGAGCTCCTCTGTTTCTGGCCTCTTGTGCATCTCTGATTTTAATCGCTCCAAGATTGGTGGCTGTGTCTTCAGGTCTCTTGGCCCTAAACTCTGGAAATTCATCACTAAACTTCTCTGCCCCTCTCTCTCTTTCCTCTTTCATGATGTTCCTTTAAAAATTTTAGTCATTATCCAAATAGCTCCTTCTTTAAGTGGCTCAGTGTCAATTTTTTGTCTTGATCTATCTACCCGTGAAGCTGCTTGAGATGTTTTACCATGTTAAAAGCCTATAAAAACACACATTTTGTTTGTTACCTGGCCGCCAATGGGGTAGGAGCATTACATCCTTGATAGACCAACATCGGAATGAGAATAAATGCAACATCATTCGTCTTTCCAAAATGTCTCATTTTATAATTCTCTAAATTAAATTTCATCTGCCATTTGTCTGCCTATTTCATCAGTCTGCATATGACCTCCTTAAGTCTGCTACTATCCTCACCGTGTAGTAAACTTCCAAGTTTTGTGTCATTTTGTACATTTTGAAGTTATGCCCTGTATGCTTCTCCGGTGTCCTCACGTATCTGAAGGAATCCTTCCTGTGGAGGACAAAATGTGAAAATGGGAAAGGGATATGGAGAAAAGGTGGAGGGCTGAAGAGAAGGTGGAGAGATGTGGGGGTCGAGGAACGTGGGGTAAAGGTGCATGGGGCTGAGGGACCTGGGGGGGGGATGGGTTTGTGTTGTAGGAGAAGGTTGGTCGATGAAAACTTGAAGGAATTTGTTAGGTTTAATAGCATTTTTCTGTTGCTTGGCCAGTACTGTGATGTGTTTCAATATTCATTCTCTCCAGGCTTTTCCATCATCCAATGCTTTACAAACACATCCACAAGAAGCATCATGAATGGACTGCCCCAATTGGCATTGTGTCCCTTTATGCGCATCCTATTGAGCATGTGGTAAGAGATGTTGGTGACTGAACAATGTAAATCAGTACTGTTCCTGGCAAAAGATGACAGTAATTTTCCATTGGAATTGGTGTGGGGTTTACTGTTATTCATGGTTTACATTATTGAGGTGGAATTGGAAATACGATTTCAAAATTTGCACATGGTACCTATCGAGGTATATAGTTAATAAAGGAGAACTCTGACAAATACAGAAAGACCTTAATGAATTTGCAGAATGGCTGAACTTCAAAATAGTTGTGAGGAGGTACATTTTGGCAAGATGAATAGGAGGGTACATATTCCTTGGAAAATAAGAGTGAATTCTAGAATAGCACGGCACAGAGAAACCATTTGGCCCATCGAGTCTGCGCTGGCTCTTTCAATCCAGTTAGTTACACTGTCGTCCTCTTTCCACCTATCACTGCAAACTATCAATTATCTATCAATTACCTTTTGAGGGCATCCGTTGAATCATTATCAGTACCTTACCAGGCAGTGCATTCAAATCCGAACTATTCGTTGCATGATAGAAAATACTTCCTCGTGTCACCTCTGGTTCTTTTGCCTTAAACCTGTGCCCTCTGGTCATTGATCTTTCAGACATTGAAAACAGTTTATTTTTATCGACTCTATCAAATCTTCTCTTGGTCCCCTCTGCTGTAAGGAGAACAATCCCGGCTTCTCCGGTGTCCTCACATAGCTGAAGGCCCTCATCACTGGTACCATTCTAGTAAATCTCCTCTGCGCCCTTTCCAAGGCCTTAACATCCTTCTTAAAATCTGACGCCTGGGATTGAACGCAGTACTCCATCTGAAGCCCAGCCAGTGTTTTTATAAAGACTTTCCATGACTTGCTTGTTTTTTTTAGGCTGTTCCACCAGTAATAAAGCAGAGGATCCCGTATCTTATTAAACAACCTTTTTATATTGGCTTGCCACCTCCAGAAATTTGTGTCTGTGCTTCATCACGTACCTGGCTGTTCCTGCATTCCTTTTAAAATTGCACTATTTAGTTCATATTGCCTCTCATTTGTCTTTCCAAAATGTATCATTTTATAATTCTCTGAATTAAATTTCATCTGCCATTTGTCTGCCTATTTCATCAGTCTGCATATGACCTCCTTAAGTCTGTTACTATCCTCACCGTGTAGTAAATTTCCAAGTTTTGTGTCATTTTGTAAATTTTGAAGTTATGCCCTATATGCCCAAGTCCCAGTCATTAATATATATCATAAAGATCAGTGGTTTTAATATGGAGTTGGGTCACAAATCAGCCATGATCTCATTGAATAATGGAATAGGCTCAGAAGGGATTTAAGGTCCCACAGCTGTTCCTATGTTCTTAATATTAAGCGCTGCAGAACATTACTGTACAGGCCCATGCAGCCTAAAAAGCAACCATCCACTACCACTTGCTGACTCTCAGCCAATCTGCCCACTGGTACTCCTCCAGTGCTTTGAGGTGCCTGCTGTAGATTGTCCAAGTCTCTGAGGCATACAGGAGTGCAGAGATCATTGCTGCTTGATAAACCACGACCTTTTAATCCCATTGGATTTAATTTTGCCAGATGTCCGTTATGTGGTACTTTATCAAACGCCTTACAACATAAACGTCAACTGTGGCCAACTGAGGAAAAGTGTATTCGAGGGCCAGGATCTCAAATCCAAGATTAAGGCCGTGGTTTATCAAGCAGCAGTGATCTCTGCACTCCTGTATACCTCAGAGACTTGGACAACCTACAGCAGGCACCTCAAAGCACTGGAGGAGTACCAGTGGTGCCTTTGCAAGATCCCCCAAATCCAGGGGTAACAAAGGTGGAAACAGCAGCATCCTCTCCCAAGCCAACTTGCCCAGGATCGAGGCACTCATCGTTCAAAACCAGCTCCATTGGGTGGGACATGATAGTTTAAGCCACACTTCCAAAGCAACTGCTCTACTCTGAATTCGGCCGGGGCAGGAGACTCCCAGGAGGACAGCGGAAATGCTTTAGGGATGTCCTCAAAACGAGCCTGGAGAGATTAAAATCTCGTCGACTTGTGGGAGTCCCTGGCTTGTGAGCGACCAAAATGGAGAAGGTACATTCGGGAAGACACCAGTCACATCAAGAGAATTCATCAGGTGCGTGCAGAAGTGAAGTCGAGGCTTCGGAGGAAGAGCACAAACCTCCAGACAATCCATCTACCCAACTCTTCAAGCACCACCTGACCCACATGTGGCAAAGACTGCATATCGCCCATTAGACTTGCTGATCACCTCAGAACCCATTGAACCAGAGTGTAAGCAAGTCATCCTAGATCCGAAGGGACTGCCTAAGAAGAAACTACATTAAGTGCATTAGCCTTATTAACCCTGTCCGTTACTTCATCATAGAACTCAATCAAGTTAGTCAAACATGATTTATCTTTAACAAATCTGTCCTGACTTTCTTTTATTAATCCGATCGTTTCTCAAATGCCAATTAATTTTGTTTTAGATTATTGTTTGAGTTTTCCTACCACCAATGTTTGGCTGACTGGCCTGCAGTTACCAGATTTATCTCAGTCCCTTTTCTAAACAAGGGGTGTGACATCTGCAATCCTCCAGCCCTCTGGCACCACTCCCATATCCAAGGAGGATTGGAAAAAAACAAAAAAAAAAACAAAAAAACTGCGGATGCTGGAAATCCAAAACAAAAACAGAATTACCTGGAAAAACTCAGCAGGTCTGGCAGCATCGGCGGAGAAGAAAAGAGTTGACGTTTCGAGTCCTCATGACCCTTCGACAGAACTTGAGTTCGAGTCCAGGAAAGAGCTGAAATATAAGCTGGTTTAAGGTGTGTGTGTGGGGGGCGGAGAGATAGAGAGACAGAGAGGTGGAGGGGGTTGGTGTGGTTGTAGCGACAAACAAGCAGTGATAGAAGCAGATCATCAAAAGATGTCAACAACAATAGTACAATAGAACACATAGGTGTTAAAGTTAAAGTTGGTGATATTATCTAAACGAATGTGCTAATTAAGAATGGATGGTAGGCATTTGAGAAACGATCGGATTAATAAAAGAAAGTCAGGACAGATTTGTTAAAGATAAATCATGTTTGACTAACTTGATTGAGTTCTATGATGAAGTAACGGACAGGGTTAATAAGGCTAATGCACTTAATGTAGTTTCTTCTTAGGCAGTCCCTTCGGATCTAGGATGACTTGCTTACACTCTGGTTCAATGGGTTCTGAGGTGATCAGCAAGTCTAATGGGCGATATGCAGTCTTTGCCACATGTGGGTCAGGTGGTGCTTGAAGAGTTGGGTAGATGGATTGTCTGGAGGTTTGTGCTCTCCCTCCGAAGCCCTACCATCCATTCTTAATTAGCACATTCGTTTAGATAATATCACCAACTTTAACTTTAACACCTATGTGTTCTATTGTACTATTGTTGTTGACATCTTTTGATGATCTGCTTCTATCACTGCTTGAGGATTGGAAAATTGTGGTTAAAAGCTCCACAAATACCACTTTAGTTCTCTTAATAACCTAGGATACTGGAGCAGGTGACTTCTTGACTTTGAGGATTAGAAACCTTTTAAGTAACTTAATTTTTATCCTATTCAATATTGCTACTGTCGCCTTCTTTTACTGCTGCATTGCTTCTCTTATAAAGATGATGCAAAGTACTCATTTAGTACCTTAACCATGCCTTCTACCTTCATAAGGTGATTTTTTTTTTTGGCTCCTAATCAGCCCACCCTTCCTTACCCGTTTACTAGATGATAGGTATCCCTTTTATTTTTACTGTTAATCTATTCTCATAGTTTCTCTTTGCTCGTCCGTAATTTCTGCATTCAGTTTGGTTCTCTGTTACAAACCTTAGATTTGTCTTAAGCTTCCTTTTTCTGTTTCATTTTTAATCTTTACATCTTTAAACATCCAGGGAGCTCTAGCTTCGGATCCCCATCCGTTCCACCATGTGGGATGTGTCTACTCTTTACCTGAACCACTTCTTCTTTGAAGGCTTTGCATTGCTGATTTCCCGTTTTGTCTACCAATCTTTGATTCCTAGCTATCTAAGCCAGATTCCTTCTCAACTGGAGAAAGGCTAATTTCAGTGAGTTAAGTATTTTTATGCTTGATATAATCTTGTCCTTTTCCGTTACTATTCTAAACCCATTGATATTATGATCACTACTCCCTAAATGTTCCTCCTTAAACCATACTCCACCTGCCCCACTTCATCCCCCAGAACTAGATCCAGCATTGCTCCAGTCCTGTTTGGACTGGAAACATATGATCAAGAAAGTTATCTTGAACACATTTTGGGAATTCTTCCCCCTCTTTGTCCTTTATTATTCCAGTCTATATTAGGATAATTGAAGTCATGCATTATCACTACTCAGTAGTTATGCATCTTTCTGTAAGTTGCCTGCAGATTTGCTCCCCTATCTCCTTCCCACTATTCGCAAGACTTTACTATCCATGCAATAGTGTTTCTTCATTCTAACCAAATCAATTGTCTTTGGCCCCTCAACGGCTCATGGTTTTTGATCAGTATTGCCACCCTGTCTTTTTTTTTTCCTTCCCTATCTTTCCTGAATTCCTTGTAGCCAGGAATATTAAGTTCCCAATTCTCCCCTTTTAAACTTTGGTTCTAATATTGCCAGTATATCATAGTCTCATGTAGCTGGGTCTCTGTCATAACTGCTATATTGTAATTCCATGTTGTAACTTGAGGGCAGCTCAATAAGCTTATTTACCATGCTCTGCACAATTTACATTTGTGCACACCAAATCCACCTTGGGCTGTTTTGTATTTGTCCTATGTCTGATCCCCTATTTCTGAACAATTCTTTACCTTAATGCTGTTTATTGCTCCCAGTCTTCTCTGCACTTTGTTTCTCCTGTCTCATGTTTCAATCCTGGTGTGCCTTCACCTTTCAAATTGGCTTAAACCCTCCCCACGACACTAGTTAATCTTCCCACAAGGAATCTGGAGTCTTTCCTGCACTTTTTCTCCAGCCACGTGCTAACCTGTTTAAGTCTACCCTTCCTATATTTATTAGCATGTGGCAATGAGAGTAATCCAGAGATTTCTCCCTTTTGTCTCGCTTGTTTAAGTTCTTCTTGAGCTCCTGTAACTTACTCAGGAATTCAGCCCTTTTCCTTCCCAAGGCATTGGTTTCCACGTGGACCACAGATGTTCCTCTTCCCCTCTCAAAATGTTCTGCACCCTTCATGAAGCCTTTTGCTGTGGCAGGGAGGCACTACACCATGTGGGACTCTCATCAGAGGTTGCAGGAACGCCCATCTATCCCCGTAGCAAATTCCTTATGACTACTGCATTTCTACACGTGTGCCTCTCAATTCAATCATTTGTCCTGCAGTGCCATAGATGTGCTCCAGACTGCACTTCCGGAAGTGTCATCACCCTCATTTGTATTCCACACTCCTAGAGGATTTCTGCACAGTCTGCCACTTCCTGTTCTGCTGGATGGCCACCCCCTTACAACCTTGCTCAACATTTTGGAGCTGCAGAGTGATCACCTCCTGAAACGCATGTTCCAGGATATTCTCAGCCTTCTGTGTGGCCTGCATTTCTTAAGCTCAGAAACCCTGAACTTGAATTTGAGAACTTTGGTATTCGCTGCATGCCTGATCATCCAGGACATGTACTGGGGGTTCTCGCATAGCATGGGAATTGCAGGCAACGGGATTCATCTGTTCCAAGATTTTGCTTAAAGTCTGTTTACTTACATTATATATGTTTTGTTTTAGTTTAGTATTCCCTTCCTCCTTATTATTTACATATACAAGATTTTTATTTATTGCAATTCCTATCCCTTTAATGTTGGTATCCTGCACTTAAATTTTAATTTTCCCCTTTAGATTTCTTATATACTTAAAGTCTCCCCCTTGGTTTAAAGCACCTAGTGCTTGTTTTTTCTCTACCAAATTCCCACTTTAACCTAATTCCTGTAGCCACTCTGAGTTGCCTGAAATGGTCTCCATTTATCCAATATTTATGATTGTGATTTTTGTTATTGGTCTCTGAAGCACCATCAGATGATTATGCCTGTTGTTGTGCGTGGTGCACGTTTGTCTCTCTCTGTGACACATGGTTTGTCCAGATATTAGTAGGAGAGCATTGTTATGCCAGTGGCACTCACAGTTTCATCTTTCTCTTTCCTCAGTTGTCCAACATGCTGCCACCTATGGTTGGACCAATATTCCTGGGATCTCACGTGGCCACCATGATGCTGTGGTTTTCATTGGCGTTGCTGATTTCCACAATTTCACACTGTGGTTATCACCTTCCACTGCTCCCATCACCAGAGTTCCACGATTTTCATCACCTCAAGTAAGCAACAAAAGATTTGAGGCCGGGTTTCAGAGCCACAGAGTATAAAATGTTCCATGATTAAGTCTCCATTCCATTCCTCCAATGGGAAGTCAATTGCACTGGAAGAAATCAAAGTTAAATGTTGTAAAACATTTCCATTTCTGGCAGTATTCAGTGTTTATGATGGTTTCACACTAACTGTGTCACAAGAAGTCTGGCTGTTCCTCAGGTTCAGTCCACTGTAAGATCAGAATGACCGTTTCTCAGACTCAATCTGCATTACTTGAGTGACCATCTGATTCGCCCTATGGTTAGATTAGTGGTTATCTGCTGCTTTAATGATGAGTGACATTGGTTCCTCTGTTACTTGGGCTAAGATTGATCTTGCCCTTGTGAAGCCTCAGCTACTTGCTTTGCCACGTCAATGACCTGTGGATAGAATTGGTGATGGGTAGATCCCGCAAGGGTTGCTCTTAATCAGTTCACTGAGAATCTGTGGAGTTTTTAAATGACATTGGGTCCATCCTGATCTAAAAATCCAGCAGGAGAGAGAAATGGGGGAAATGGGAGCAGCTTCGAAATCTCCTCTTGCTTCAGTTTCACTCTAGCATTTTTATTCTCAGGGATATGGGCATTTATCGCCCATCCCTAATTGTCTGAGTGGCTTGCTAGGTTATTTCAGAGGGCAGTTAAGAGTCAACCACATTGCTGAGATTCTGGAGTCACATGTAGATCAGACCACATAAGAATGACAGATTTCCTTCCCTAAAGGACATTAGTGAACCAGAGAGGTTTTTACAACACTCAATGACGGTTTCATGGTCACCATTATGGAGACTAGCTTTCAATTCCAGATTTATTAATTGAATTTAAATTTGACCAGCTGCCATAGTGGGATTTAAACTGATGTCCCCAGGGCAGTAGCTTCAGCCTCTGGATTACTAGTCTAGTAACATCAGCACTACACCACCATCTCCCCTTTGAATCATTTGGTTCAAGTTGCTGTGATTGCACAAGGCTCCAGTGACATAAGACCACAAATTCCACCTCACCCCAGTCTCCATGGCTACACGATTAGATGGCTCACGCTCCTAGACACTTGAGTGATGCCTTCTGGGAAGTATATGCAACTATTATCAGACCATGTTGCACAGGCAAATATCTTGCAAATACTCATTGTTTAAAACTCTGCTTAAAAGAATGGGAACTTGGTTGATGTACTGGAGGATTCACAGGAGCTGGGGGCTATACTCCACCAAGAGTCTGTATTTGGGGCACAGCAACCCCCCCCCTCACAGTCTCAGTGCCTGGGGGACTGCGCCCCAGAGTCTGCTCCTTCCTAACAAGGCATATTTAAATTTTTAAAAAACTCTATACAATATGTGCATCAAATAGACACTGCAATATAAATAAAGTGAATGAGTGGGCTTTGTGTTTGCAGGTTTAACCAATGTTACGGAGTGCTGGGAGTCCTGGACCGGCTCCACCAGACTGATACCATATTCAGAGAGACCAAAGCTTACGAGCGCCACACTCTCCTGCTCAGCTTCACTCCTCTGTCTGAAAGCATTCCTGATTCCCTCAAACGCAAGTGAAGGCTCCTTAAACCTGCCTTTGGAAACTACTGACTTCACGCTTCTTAACCCTTTTCTCATTATCATTAAGATTTGCTAATTGTGGTTTGATTTTTTTTTGAGATTTGTTCTTTTTGCTGTGCTATATGAAGTTTGCTATCGGGGGTTTTCCTGTTTACTTATAACCATTGGGCAGCTCCAACTGCACCAGGGAGTAAACAAATGGTTTAAACTGAAACTTAGCATCCTACAAAAGCTTTTCTTTGTGCATCAACTCTCAACTGTCATTTACAAATAAATTTCTGTGGCAAACTATTGTTTGCTTTTGCATCTCATTGTGATGACATGTGATTGACAAAGCCTTAATGCATTATGCTGAAGACATCCCACTCTACTGCTTCATTCCTCTGATTTTCCTGCCCCCCACCCACCACCCCCAAACACTTGGGACTGTGGAAGGATTAGAAAGTTTAGGGGAAGGTTAAATTCATGGAAGTGATGCAGATGAGGAAGCTGGTCCAGGAACAGCTCAACTCCCTCTCAGCCTACAGTTTTCCTGTGCCTCTCTTGCATTCTTCAAAATGAAGCATTTGGCATGACCTCCTTAAAAGCAGCAATTGCTCTTTCCTACTCTTACTAATCTTCCTGTCCAGCACATCCACTGGACACTAAACTCAGCATCTCCTCCTAATTCATCTTACCCCTCCCAGAGCTGCATCTCCTGCCAGGATATCCATTCAGTTGCCATCCATGAGATTAGTATGGGTGATTGTATTGACATCCTTCACTGTCGCTGGGTCAAAATCCTGGAACTTCCTTACAGCACTGTGGGTGTACCTACACCATATGGACTGCAGTGGTTCAAAAAGGCAGCTCTTCACCACCTTCTCAAGGGCAACTAGGGATGGGCAATAAATGCTGACCCAGTCAACGAAGCCCACATCTTGTGAATGAATTTTAAAAAATTATAGTCTTGACAGAAACCTGGCTGAGGGGTGATGTCACCTTCCCCTAAATGAAGCCTCCTCATCTCTCTACCTCTTTACCTCTTGCCCTGCCAAGACTGTTGTGGTGTTAGTGTGACTCTTAAATCACCAAAGCGCACCTTGAGCTGTCTCCTTACTTGTCTGAGCATCTCATCTTGCCCTTTAAGATACTCATTCTCTATCACCCACCCAAGTACTGTGCCAAGTGTCTCTCTCTCTCTCTCTTCCTTCAGCCTCTGCACTGACTTATCCATTTCAAATTCCATCTCAATTCTTCATATTCTCCTGTCCTTTCAATCTCTCCCTACGCATAAACTCTCCTAAAAAAAAATTAATAGTCTTCCCATTGACCCTGGCATTACCCCCCAATCACAGATAAAGCCATCGCTAAACATTTCCATTTTGCTCTTCAGCAATCTTATCTTCCCAACTCTCCAAATTAATGTCTGGCGCACTGATCTCTACCTCGCGGAGGCTGAGCATCAACTCGCAGACACTTCCTCCTCCCTCTCCCTGGACCATGACCCCACCGCTGAACATCAAGTCATTGTTTCCAGGACTGTCACTGACCTCATCTCCTCTGGGGATCTTCCTCCCACAGCTTCCAGCCTGATAGTCGCCCAACCTCAGACTGCCCGCTTCTACCTCCTACCTAAAATCCACAAACAGAACTGTCCCGGTAGTCCGATGGTCTCAGCTTGCTCCTGCCCCACAGAACTCATTTCTCGTTATCTTGACTCCCTTCTCTCTCCCCTTGTCCAGTCCCTTCCCACCTACATCCGTGATTCCTCTGACACCTTACGTCACATCAACAATTTCCAGTTCCCTGGCCCCAACTGCTTCCTCTTCACCATGGACGTCCAATCCCTCTACACCTCCATCCCCCACCAGGATGGTCTGAGGGCCCTTAGCTTCTTCCGCGAACAGAGGCCCGAACAATCCCCATCCACCACTACTCTCCTCCGTCTGGCTGAACTTGTTCTCACACTAAACAATTTCTCCTTCAACTCCTCTCACTTCCTCCAAATAAAAGGTGTGGCTATGGGTACCCACATGGGCCCCAGCTATGCTTGTCTCTTTATGGGGTATGTGGAACATTCCTTGTTCCAGTCCTACTCCGGCCCCCTTCCACAACTCTTTCTCCGGTACATCGATAATTACTTCGGTGCTGCTTCATGCTCTCGTCGGGACTTGGAAAAATTTATTAATTTTGCTTCCAATCTCCACCCCTCCATCATTTTCACGTGGTCCATCTCTGACACTTCACTTCCCTTCCTTGACCTCTCTGTCTCAATCTCTGGTGATAGACTGTCCACCAATATCCATTACAAACCCACCGACTCCCACAGCTATCTCGACTACAGCTCCTCACACCCCACTTCCTGTAAGGACTCCATCCCATTCTCTCAGTTCCTTCGCCTCCGTCGCATCTGTTCCGATGATGCTACATTCAAAAACAGTTCCTCTGACATGTCCTTCTTCCTTTACCGAGGTTTTCCACCCACGGTCGTTGACAGGGCCCTCAACCGTGTCTGGCCCATCTCCCGCGCATCCGCCCTCACACCTTCTCCTCCCTCCCAGAACCATGATAGGGTCCCCCTTGTCCTCACATCACCTCACCAGCCTCCGCATTCAAAGGATCATCCTCTGCCATTTCCAGCATGATGCCATCAACAAACACATCTTCCCTTCACCCCCCCCCCTATCGGCATTCCGTAGGGATCGTTCCCTTCGGGACACCCTGGTCCACTCCTCCATCACCCCCTACTCCTCAACCCCCTCCTACAGCACCACCCCATGCCCACGCAAAACATGTAACACCTGCCCCTTCACTTCCTCTCTCCTCACTGTCCAAGGGCCCAAACACTCCTTTCAAGTGAAGCAGCATTTCACTTGCATTTCCCCCAACTTAGTCTACTGCGTTCGTTGCTCCCAATGTGTTCTCCTCTACACTGGAGACACCAAACGTAAACTGGGCAACCGCTTTGCAGAACACCTTCAGTCTGTCCGCAAGAATGACCCAAAACTCCCTGTCGCTTGCCATTTTAACACTCCACCCTGCTCTCTTGCCCACATGTCTGTCCTTGGCTTGATGCATTGTTCCAGTGAAGCCCAACGCAAACTGGAGGAACAACTCGTCTTTGGACTAGGCACTTTACAGCCTTCCGGACTGAATATTGAATTCAACAACTTTAGGTCTTGAGCTCCCTCCTCCATCCCTTCCCCCTTCCTTTTGTTTTTTCCAATAATTTATATAGATTTTTCTTTTCCCACCTATTTCCATTATTTTAAAATATTTTTAAATCTTTTATGCTCTCCCCACCCCCACTAGAGCTATACCTTGAGTGCCCTACCATCCATTCTTAATTAGCACAATTCATTTAGATAATATCACCAACTTTAACACCTGTTCTTTTGTTGTTGTCTGACATCTTTTGACGATCTGCTTCTACATCACTGCTTGTTTGTCCCTGCAACCACACCAACCCCCTTCACTTCTCTCCCCCCACCCAAACCCCCCCACACACCTTAAACCAGCTTATATGTCACCCCTTTCTTGGATTCACTCAGTTCTGTCGAAGGGTCATGAGGACTCAAAACGACAACTCTTTTCTTCTCTGCCGATGCTGCCAGACCTGCTGAGTTTTTCCAGGTAATTCTATTTTTGCTCTAAATTACTTAACTGGCTGGACGTGATTGGGTGCTATTTCCATTTGCCCAAACTCACTGATCCAGAATCATCCGAGAATGCAAAGATAAGCCTGGTTCTCTTAATTACAAACTGACTTAAATCCCTTTCCTCCTGAAATGTGTTTTCTGCCTGAGCTGGTTAATTTGCCCCAAACATACACTAACATCCAGCCACTGACTTCCACAATGCCTTCTGCCTTCCTGTTACTCGTCACAGCTTAAACTTGATAATAAAAAGCACAAAAGGCTACATTTTATACCCACACCTTTCTGCTGAAAGGTCAGAAGCTCTAACTGGGGTAGATGCGCAGGCACAGCCAACTGTTGACACCACAGAAGGTGATCTCACAAATCTATCCTCAACTCATCCGCCCAGATGTTTTTCATATCCATAGCTCAACATTCATTTCCTTCAGTTCCTCTGGCACTAGTTTCCTCCCCTAGCTCAAAAGACAACTCAGAAGAGTCAGCAGCATTGAGACACCCACACTGGGGGTAGTGACCTTGCTCATCCCAAAGATTTTGCAATTAACAGCCCAGCATTAGTTTTGTGAAGTTTATGTAAATAGTCAATTTAAATGTACAACAGAAAAATGCTGGAAATACACAACTGGTCAGGCAGGATCTGTGGAGAAGCAGTTCATGTTTCAGGTTGTTGGTATGGTGGTGTCGTGGTTTTATCACTGGACTAATCCAGAGGCTTGGATTAGTAACGTGGAAGACCTGTGTTCAAATCCCACTGTGCCAGTGTGAGAACCTGTGTTCAATTTTTAAAAATCTGGTCAGTAAGTACCCATAAAGCTGTCAGTCTAGCTAGGAAGGTCAAGTCCAGAGGTAACAGTGGTGTGGATGAGAGTTTCAGCAGCAGATGAGGTGAAGTAGGAGCAGAGTCAGGCGATGTTATTGATGGAGGTGGTAGACAGTCTTGGTGATGCAGAGGAAATCAATTATAGAAAAAATAGAACAGTAACAGCAGAGAAATTGGGTTATAAGTTCATAACAGGCTCAATTGAACAAGGTGGAAACTCATTGGCAATCTCCAGGACATCCCCAGAATGCATACACCACCACCCCACCTCCACACACTCCCCACCCCAACTCACGCTTGGGAAGTTTGTCTGGCACTGGTTACCATTCCTGGTACCAATTCTGCTAAATAAAAAGAAAGCCTACATAGAGAATCAGCAAGTTATTTGCCTGTGCACTGGGCCAGATCGATCAGGGGACAAGACGCATTTTGTAATTCACAATGTCAAACTCCAGCTCCATTCACATTGAAATAACCAGACCCAAACAATAATCGTTTGTGTTTTTTTTTTATTTTTTGTACATTTTAACTGATTTTTTTTATATAAAAGGAAAGCAGAATTACCACAAATTACAAAGGGCAAAACACTACCCAGAAGGAACCACATCAGACTAAAAAGCAAATACTCTAAGTGATTAATAGTTTATGTTACAAGCTCTTGTTCAAGTATTTTACAAGTTTGTTTTTAAAAGTGGGATAAATCTGCATTTGTTGTAGTTTCTAATATTCCAGCAGCCAGGATAAGGAGACTCACCAGCATCCTAAGCAGGCACTCTGGGCATTCCACTTCAGGTTAATATTTCACTCAGCCTGGCTCTGCAAGTCTATATTTAAACTGCTAAGGAATTGTAATAAATACTGAGCCACACGCTGCTGTAAGAGGTGATTCCTGGCTCATGAAAGCACTGGATTCCTTTTCAAACCATCAACCTGTCAATCTATTTTACAATAGGTTGTGCTCAAAGCTGAACCACGTGATTACATTCCTGGCAATTGAAAGCTGGGAGCGTAAGTATTGAAGCAGCTGAAATGGGAGTTCTCAGCTCTCAATGGGAAATACAGACTTTTAAACACAGAAGTTCTACCGGAAGGAGGCATTTCAAATTCAGAGACGAGAATAACAGGGTCTGGATGTTGAATTATTTTGGGCTGGGAAGGAGAAGCCGGTAAATAGAAACGTACTAGTGTTCCAGCATTCGTGTTTATCATCAGAAGTCAAACTGCAGCTGGCGAGGGCATAGCTGCCTAGCCCTGGAGGTCCCAGCTTGTGAGGACACAGCTGCTGAAGCCCATGGGGCAATATAAGGAACCTGTGTGTGGTTCAATTATAAATTTGCCCTCGAAAGGACACACTCGTATTCCCCCCTATATGCAGTGACATTCATATTTAAAATATAATCGCACTAGTGTTCCAGCATATACAATTACCAGCAGAGGTCAGTCTGCAGCCGCAAAGACCTGGCCAACCCCAGCCCTTGAGGCTCCAACCCACTTGGGGCAGGATTGCAATATGTGGAGCCCCTGGCACTGTGCGTGGTTCCTGTACAAGTTTGCACTTTAAAGGACAAGCTCTTATTCCCTGTTACGTGCAGTAGCATTCAAATTAAAATAAACTAAAATCCCATTTACTAAGATTTGGATGGAATTAAAAAGATTAAGCATAATGACTTGAAGCAGTTGTGTGTGTGTGTGAAATGGTTGGAGGTTGAAGTGAAATGAACTAATGTGAAACTTGCTAATTAGAATGGGCTTACATACTGGTTTGGACTTTCCTAATGAAGAAAGGTCGGTGGGAAGTATGTCTATCAAAGAAAGAAAATTAGTGCAAGCCCGATCTCTCAGAACAAACAACTGTCTTGCCAAATCTAGCACATTTACAGCTCAATAATTTGAGAGTTGAATATTGGAAATAAAATTAAATGTTCCAAGAAACGCACCCATTTCCCCCCCCCTCATTCAGCTCCTGGCACAAAAAACTGATAAACAAGCCCAGAATTCACGAAGCTGTTTTTAAAGATGCACTCAAAGCACTATACCAGCTCGTGCACTATTTACATATCCGAGTTCATATTCAATTCTACCAGGATCCTCCCCCAATCTTTGCTGTAAACAGTAACATTGATATAAACTCGTGTACTAGGCCAGCAAGGCACCCAGTCCAATTCTTCACCAGTTTCAGGCAACCACTCTTGTCAAGTATATCAATGCTGCTTAGTGCAGTGAAGTATTCTGCTCTAACTCACCACTTTCTACCCTGCTCTGGATTTGAAATCTTGGGAGATCGGAGGCTTCACTCTGAGGGATTCACAAACGTTCTCAGTGAGATCACATTACTGAACTGATATCTGCTGCTGGGTCAACAGCAGAGCAACTTGCAGCAAGTCCAAGCTGCAATCAAGGGCAGAACTTGTGTGTCACTGTAACTGAGGATTTGCTCCAGTAATTTCACACAACTGCTATTATTCCAGAGAGAACAGGACTAGATTCTGGAGTAAATGAACTAAACAGCACATTTAGCAAGATAGAATCATCACACTTTTCCCAATAGCTTCACAACTCATGCAGAGTTTCAAGAAAGCTAGAAGCAAGCTTAAATGTGGAACTTTTCCAAAGATTTAACAAACTAGATAATTCTGAACAACTGGAGGGACACATCTCCCCCTGCCCAGGGTTGCCCGAACCCTGAACACTTCACTACACATTCTCAGGACTTTCTGTAACTCTCAGTAATTTGAAAAAAGAGGGATGTTTTGAATTCTCAGTCACGTTGTTTGACGTGTGACTGCCTAATATTGAGGGGGCTGTGGATTCCTGTCTGGAGAGTGACCATATATGAAACATTCCATCTCTTAATTCCAATTGTCAATTTAGGGTCTTTCTGAACATGAGCATTACTGCAAAAGTGAAATCTCATGTATAGTTTACAAGCTTAGAATAGAAATTATTTAGAAGTCATACAATCATTTGGGGACTCCCAAATACTGAATGTTTTGAAGGAACATCCAGTCACTTATACAGACAAAAACTTAAAACATCTGAAGGGAACACTTGCAGAACAAAATAAACTAGAACGAGTGGATACTGTGGCTCCTGGGAATGCGCAGTTACACTGAGTGTTAAACCAGCTCCTGAAAGCGCGGAGTTACACCGAGTATTAAACCCACTCCCGGGAACACACAGTTACTTACACAGGGTTGAAGCTGGATATTCCACAACGAAGTTGGGTTCATCATTCAGTACATGAACTACAGTCATTAACAGCTGCACAGTGACTCCATGTACTTCAGCAAGAAACACTTGGAAGATACGTTTACAGCAGTCTGAATTGAGTGCTATACCTTGTACTTTAACCTCTATTCGCCCCACCCCCGTCATTCTGATTGTAAAGAACAGGCTTGCCCGGGTGCCTTTCTCCACTCACACTGAGGAAGCCTCACTCAAAAGGAGGAAGCCTTTCATTGCCCTTTGCTATATAATCTAAGGTTTGCTAAAACAATTAAAAACTATACTGGAGCAAGTCACGGTGGAAGGAAGAAGGGCTCTAACATTGAGCTCTGTTCCAGAGGTGCCCGATCTTTTCACGGAGCACTACTGCTTGTGAGAGTGATCAGTTGATGGAAAGATGGTTTCAATTCCCTCCTAGTAACTGGATAGTTATTAGGCATGACTTCACAACAACATGTTTGAATCTGGAATACTACTCATCTGACTATGATTTAAGCTCTGATACTTTGTCTGTTAGCAGGCTGCAGTGTCCAACAGTGGCAGACAAACTAGAAATAGAATGGGCAGGTGTTCAGGTAAACAATACCCCCAGGAATGGGCAGATGTTCAGGTAGACAATACGGGACACGAAGAATGGGCAGGTGTTCAGGTAAACAATACCCCCGGGAGAATGGGCAGGTTTTCAGGTAAACAATAGCCCCGGGAGAATGGGCAGGTGTTCAGGTAAACAATACGGGACACGGGGAGAATGGACAGGTGTTCAGGTAAACAATACGCGACACGGAGAATGGGCAGGTGTTCAGATAGACAATATGGGACATGAGGAGAATGGGCAGGTGTTCAGATAGACAATATGGGACATGAGGAGAATGGGCCAGTGTTCAAGCAGACAATACGTGACACGGGGAGAATGGGCAGGTGTTCAGGTAAACAATGCTGGACATAGAGAGGATGGAAGGTCCAAGTACAGAACATGGGGCAGTGGGGCACAGAGGCAAATGGTTCAAAGGGAAGAAAAATGTATTTTACCTAGCTGTTGGTGGAAGCTGTGCCTTTAACCCAGAGAAACACAGAATAAATCCACAGCACCTTTTTTTTTAAATAATATGTGCAACTGACTTATATCCAGCATCTGTGAAACCAGAATTTCTTTGGCAAATATGGCTAGATTCTTGAATATTTCTCACTTAGGAAAAAAATGACATTCAGCGATAATTTCATGGTCTCACATTATATACAAATCGCCCCATGAATCAGACACGAGTTCTAAATGCAAGTGTGAGTTTAGCATAAGCAAAGAGAAGCTTACCAAATATTCCAAGTTACCTGAAATAAAACATGTTCAAGATCTAGGTTCCTGTCTAGCAGAGGCATTTTTAAAGTATTTCTCTTTTAAATAAAAGCAGCTTCACATTCTCCTAACTGAGCTGGCTAAGCATTCAGGATACCTCGACCCTGAATACTGCCAACGATGCAGCCTTTTAGTTACAAATATGTCAGTCTGATTTGCATGAAAATTCTGGTTAAATTGGTCAAACCCGACTGATTTACAAGTGATCATAGTCCTGCATTACAGGAACTCCTGAGAGTCACTGGGACTCCCTAAGTGTATGGTGTAAACAATAAGTGTTTTCAAAATCACACTGGGAAGCAGGGTTATTCCCCAGTACTCACACAATACTCAAAACTCCTTAAACTGACCTGCTTTGGCCAGGTTTTCATATCCTACAAGTGGCTGCTGTTTAACTGACTCATCTTCAGAAAGAATTAGCATCAATGGCAAATGTTAGCCTGAAGTTAAAACATTCAACAACATGGATAAGAGCTTCGGATTCAGGAGCTAGTCCTTCAGGAAATTCAGCCTGGAGGAGAGAGGAAGACAGAAGTTGCACCCAGCACTCAATCAGCACTAACATACCTGATTTTACAATGGCAGATCGGACTAGCCAAATAAAAAATCAAGTCAAACTGGTTACATGGGGATACCGGAGCCTTTTCCCACTGTTTACATTGCACATACCCTCCTAAGCAGCCCAGGGCATTTCACCAACATTGACTCAGCTAGCTGGGAGGGCATGGCGGCCCTGGGAAAACAAAGCCTGCTGAGTGAGCGAGAGAGAGGAGGAGTGAAAGAAAAAGCGAGAGAGAGAGAGAGAACGAGAACAAAGAAAGAACAAGTGAGAGGGAGACCGAGTGAACAAGAACGAGCGCCAAATGCACTCAATAAGGGAGAGCAGAGAAAGTGCATTTTCTATCACCAAGAGTGCCATCCAACTAGCTGGCCACTGACTGATCAAACTCTTGCCAACAGTCCCCCTTGAGGAAAAGGCAGTCCAGAATCTGAGCTCTGAGCTGTAGTTAGAAAAGCAAAGCTACCAGGCTGCTCCTAGTACCAACTTCTCTAGGGCCCAATTATGCAACTTACCCCATCCATGAGAAACATGCATACCAATCACAACATAATAATCTGATATTACAAATATCACAATAGCATGTCCCAATATACTTTGATGTAGCAAATCTGCAATAATCACAGGGCTCAGTTTTCCTATATACTGCTAACCAGACCACACTAATGTGACAATGATTAACAAAAAGAAAACACCAAGCCTTGTGCTCCTAGTGATGGTCGCATTTCCAGAACAACAGCTAGAATAATGGGAGTTAAGATTACCACTGTACAGTACATCAAAAATAAATCACACTGCGACATCCCTACGTAACACACATTTTGAGAATGATGTTGCCCAATATAAATTTCAGCAATGTTACTGATTGTTACTCCAAGCAGGCAGCTCACCAACTAAGATGAAGTCGGACTGTAGCGTTTTTCAAGGTGATGGCGGTTTGAGTTTGGGAGAAGGGAAAAAGACAACTGGACAGGAGCAATAAAACATTTGTGGCCAAAGGCACTGCAGCAGTGGCTTTGATCAATAGTTTGATGTGGGGTCAATGAGCCGTTGCCATGGCTACTTCCTAATGTCTTTATCTCTGGTTATCAGACTGATGTCCTTTACCATGAACAAGCGGAATAAGGCCGGACAGAAAAGTATCTGCCACTCTATAGGATTTCTGTTTTAAATCACCTTTTTGATCCCGCCTGCGGTAACTTTAAATCGGGTACAAACAAAATCTTGACAATTCAAAATCCAGGATAAGGAACTGATAATTTTATCAAGACTAGCAGGCCAATAGGAGAGTCATTAGCCGAGCGAGCAGAATTTAACTATATGCTGCCCAGAAACAGGAGCAGGCAGTAATAAGGCATCTTTTTAATCCCGTTCTCAAGGGACGGGTTTTGATTTTTTTTGTTTTTTTTTGTGTTTTCTGGATATCTGAGTGAAGCTGTATTGTCGACCCCTAAATCAAGCAGGTGAATTGTATTTTAGCCAACTGTTCTCATGCAACATTCATTCATATGGGTGAAGGACGTGAAACTGGCTTTGAATACAAGTCTTCAGGCAGCTGATGCACTTGTCCACTGCCCAGCATTGAAGAATGTCTGATATCGGGCCCAGTTTTTCTGTCAGTCATTGAGGTGACAATACCAAAAGTTCAAATAAAAGATCCAGGGTTGAGGGGCAGAGTCCAAGCTCTATTTTTTTGCACTTTGCACTTGCAGGGATTCCGCTGAAGCAGTGTCCTGGCTCAGAGTGGAGTTGGCTCCTTCTGTCGTGCTTTTGGAGGGGAGCTGTGACCCAGTCTCAGCCTCACTGATGGCGCTCGTCATTTTAATGGAAGACAACGATGGCAGGCGCCGTTTCTCATCAGCTGTTAAAGAATGACGCTTGCGGCCAACTTCATCACAAATTGGAGGCTGCAACGAAAATAGTTCTTTCATTGTATAATCTGGTGAATCGCATTCTTCATTGATCACAACTGAACACTTTTCTCATTGTAAGTTTAACTATTTTACGATCGAGAGAACTAGACCAAGAATAAAACAAACAGACTGCTTTATTTGATTATTTATCAAGAACCAATCCAATGGTTCTATTAAACTCTATTAAAGCAGGTTTTGTGCATTTAGATGACAGTAATTCTAGCCAAAACATTAATGTACTCCCTTTATATGGATAGCTCTCAAAGAACAACAATCACTGGAATGACTTCAAAACAAAGCAATCTACCACTAAAGTCCTTTGAGGACGTTCGTTAAATATACAACTATGCCACTTCCTTCAGCTTTCATGTCACAGGGAACGCTGGGGCTGAATCTAGGAACAGGTCGCCTGGCACCTTGCAGCTGGTAACTGTTGCTCAGGCGTAGACACCAGAAAATATTCATGCTAGCTGACATCAGTCTTATAGCAAGCCTGACCATTAGGAGGTGGCAAAATAGGAAGAAGTGGCAAGTGAATGGATAGTGAAAAGGCAAGCGGTACTAGAGGTAGGGGACCATCTTGTACCTGAGATTGAGGGAGTGGTTAACAGGTATTTTGCCTCAGATTTTCCATGGGAAGGTCAGGATTTGGAGTGTCAGCAGAGCCATTGCTGTCAATTAACATTCAAGTAGAATCTACGTTTAAAGTCTCCAGGATAGGGTGGCATCCATCCTAAAATGCCGGTGAGGTAAAGATAGGTGAGTCACAAACCATAACTTCCAAAAACCTTTACAAACAGGAATTACAGAGAGGGCAGCAGACAGGAAAACATTCAAGAAGGGGAATGGGAGAGCCCAGAGGATAAATAGCCGAATTAACATTAAAGCAATTAAATTTCTCTGTTTCAGGGAGTCAATGATGGGAATTATCATAAGAGACTGAGGAGACAGATTTAAAGAAATATCTGTGCAATTGGATGTTGGAACCTGGAAAGCATTGCCACATGGAGTGGCTTAGCCAGAGACCTTAGATCTGAAGTAAAAACTGATATCTAAAGCAAAGGAAGAAATTAGCATAGAACAGTGCAGCCAGATTAATTTCAGATTGAAACAGAGCAAAGAGGAGATATCAGGCAGTAGGATTATTATCGAACTGCTGTCACAAAGGAGCGACAGAAAGATCCTGTTCTGTGCTTCAAATGCCTGTGGGTCCATGTGTTTTTGAGGTTGGCAGAAAGTGGGTTGTATTTGTGCTGTGGCCTCTTCCATTTTTCATTTGGATATAGGTATTGGGGGAAATGTATTGAAAATTTCCGATACCAAATTATGAGGCACAGCAAAGAGAGGATGATTTGGATGACACCAACAGGCTCCTCTTTCAGATTCGTAGCAGATACAGATCAATGTGCAGAAATGTGAGAAGCGCACCATTTTGGGCCAGAAGCGGAATGTTACTCTAAATGATAAAACTCTGAGCGAAGAAGAGATCGATCAATCTGTCGATGCAGGACACAGATCTCAAAATGGTTGAAATTCTGACAGAATGGCCTTAAAAAAGCGAGGGAGTGATGCTGAATCTAAGAATTGTGTGTGGGTGGCTAAGATCTCGCACTTTATATTTTTATAAAATATATACACATTTCCTCATAGCTAATGTCTAAAAATTTTAAAAAATGGACAAAGATCCTTTTAAAATGGCTGAAGCTATGTCTGTGACCTTGAACAAAAGGAACAATTTGACAGTATCAAAGAAATTTGCACCTCGTTATCTCTGAAAAGACCCTTATGGCCATGAGGGCTGCAAAGACCAAATTCAAAGTGAACTATACAACGGCCATCTGCACTTCAGAACCAAGGCTGGCCAACCAAAATCTACTAGTCTGCTAGGACAAAGAGCCCTGTAAGCTCCCTTTCCATTCTTAATAGCTGGGACATTTAACAATCTTGGGGACCCAGACGAGGAATACACAGCCTTTTGTCAACTGTGGTGTGGGAGAGGTGGGACTCATGTGATATGAACCTTTAGCTAGGTGAACCAGTTTAATGTCTTGCTGTACTGCAAAAACTAAGTCTGCGATTTTTCCAAGCAACAGCACAGAAAAGGGGCTCTGTCCCGGTTTGAATGCCTGGCCCCATCTACACTGTTTCGACTGGAACTGCTGTACCATTGCCTACAAGGCTGATTCATCTCTGCGTCCCTCTCTCATCGTGGAAGTCAACTCTGATGGAAAAGTGAATTATCCAGTATCAATTTTCAACTAGTCGACCCGTGAAGTAATACACCATTGGACTTTGGTTCTGGACTCTGGACGCACGTGAAACAATCATTATTTTCTCTGTGGTCTTTGCCCTGCTTTCTCTATCCCTCTTTTACTGTATGAGTGGACAGGGAGCTACATAGTAACCCCCCTCCTGCATTTTGCATGCCTGAAAATAATCTAACCCTCTGAGTTTATCCTATCTTGAGTTTGTGGGTTTATTAACAGAAAATTGAAACACACTGCCTCTTATAAAGGTGGAAGCAAATCAAAATTCCTGTCTATTTACAGATGGGTGGTGAGGGGCGAAATTAGGGCTGTTTAAGATAACTCCTCTCCTGTCTGTAACAATTATTTATGCCACAGCTGGAATATTGTGTTCAGTTCTGGGTCTATTAAAGGAAGGATATTAGCGCCAAGGTGAAAGGAGTGAAGGAGTATAGTTATGAAAAATAGATACAAAAAAACGGACTTCAGATTTTTAAAAAGATGAAGCAGAGAGAGGCTAACAGTGATTCAAATGGAAAGAAATGCCTAATTTCCCCTGCAATTCTTTTGCTGATTATTTTAAATGTATGACTTCTGTTTGCTTACCTACATGCCAGAGGAAATAGCTTTTCCCTACTTTCTCTATTAAAACCCTCAATTTTAAATATCTCTTTGAGATCTCCCTTAATCTTGTATATTCAAAGTAGAACAATTCTAGCTTCACTAATTTCTTCATATAACTGAATTCCCTCTTCCCTGGAATCACCCTGGTAAACCTCCCCTAGACCCTTTACAGGACATTGTCCTCCTGGCTGAAGCGTGACATCCAGAACAGCACACAGTACTCCAGCTGAGGTCTAATCAGATTTGTAAACATTTAGTATGACTTCCTTGTTTTTATATTCATTACCAAGCCACATTCCAAATAAAGAGGGGGATACAAAGAAGGCTGAAGAGCAATAACGATATGAGGTTCAATAGTTAGGGAAACAGACGAGCATTTCTGCAGTCACAGGTGTGAATCCAGGATGGCATGTTGCCTCCCTGGTGCCAGGATCAAAGATGTCATTGTGCGGTGACAGAGCACAGAGAGGGGAGGGTGAACAGCCAATGGTTGTGGTCCACATCAGTACCAGTAACAGAGGCAAAAAGAGGGAGGTGGTCCTGCAGTCAGAATTTAGGGACATAGGCAGTAAATTAGTCTGCCTGTCTTAAAAGTAATCACTGGTATCACGCACAAGCGAGTATAGAAATAGGAGGATAGAAATAGGAAGATGGCTGGAGAGATGCTGCAGGAGGGAGGGCTTTAGATCTTGGGATCAGTACTGGGGGAGATGGAACCTATAAAAAGTCAGCAGGTTACACCTAAACAGAGTCAGGACCAATTTCCTTGCAGGGTGATTTGCAGGGTGGGTTTAACCAAACTTGGCCAGGTTGTGGGAATCAGAAGGTCATACTAGAGAGGGATACCAAGATGCAAAGAATAAGAAGAAAAGTAATGAAGTTTAAATTAGGGTTACTGTGCATGTAGAGTGTGGTTTATAAAATTGGTGAGGTGCAGTTAGCCATGTGATATTGTGGCAATAACAGAGACCTAGCTCAAAGAAGGGTAAGACTAGGTATTATATATTCCTGGATACAAGGTGCTCAGAAAAGATAGGAAAGGTGGGGTGGCACCCACAGTGGTTGATTAAGGACACCATTGCAGTATTGGAGAGAGAGATGTCCCAGAAGTCAAGAACAGAATCCATTTGGGTAGAGCTAAGGAACAAAAGAGGGGCGGTTACATTGCTTGGTGTAGTCTATAGGCCACCGACTAATAGGAAAGATGTAGGGGAACAAATCTGCAAGGAAATTACAAATAGGTGCAAGAATTATAGCAAAGTTATGGGGGATTTTCATTATCCAATCATATTGAGATAATAGTAGTGTAAAGGGCAGAGAGGGGCAAAATTCCCTACAGAGTTCCTAGTCGAATTTTCTACAGCATTATGTTTCCAGTCAAACATGAAAGGAAGCATGATCTGATGGCTCTCCGCTTCTTCCTCGAACAGAGGACCGAACAATCCCCATCCACCACTACTCTCCTCCGTCTGGCTGAACTTGTTCTCTCACTAAACAATTTCTCCTTAAACTCCTTTCACTTCCTCCAAATAAAAGGTGTGGCTATGGGTACCTGCATGGGTCCCAGTTATGCCTGTCTCTTTATGGGGTACGTGGAACATTCCTTGTTCCAGTCCTACTCTGGCCCCCTCCCACAACTCTTTCTCCGGTATATCGATGATTACTTCGGTGCTGCTTCATGCTCTCGTCCAGACCTGGAAAAATTTTTATTAATTTTGCTTCCAATTTCCACCCCTCTATCATTTTCACATGGTCCATCTCTGACACTTCCCTTCCTTCCTTGACCTCTCTGTCTCAATTTCTGGTGATAGACTGTCCACCAATATTCATTACAAGCCTACCGACTCCCACAGCTACCTTGACCACAGCTCCTCACACCCCACTTCCTGTAAAGAGTCCATCCCATTCTCTCAGTTCCTTTGCCTCCGTCACATCTGTTCTGATGACGCCACTTTCAAAAACAGTTCCTCTGACATGTCTTCCTTCTTCCTTAATCGTTTTCCACCCACAGTGGTTGACCCCTCAACCGTGTCCAGCCCATCTCCCGCATATCCACCCTCACACCTTCCTCTCCCTCCCAGAACCATAATAGGGTCCCCCTTGTCCTCACTTATCACCCCACCAGCCTCCGCATTCAAGGATCATCCTCCACCACTTCTGCCAACTCCAGCATGATGCCACTGCCAAACACATCTTTCCTTCACCCCCCCCCCACCCCCCCAACCCCACGCCCACCCGCCCGCCCAGCAGCATTCTGCAGGGATCGTTCCCTCCGGGACACCCTGGTCCACTCCTCCATCACCCCCAACACCTCAACCCCCTCCCATGGCACCTTCCCATGCAACTGCAGGAGGTGCAACACCTGCCCCTTTACTTCCCCTCTCCTCACTGTACAAGGGCACAAACACTCCTTTCAAGTGAGGCAGCATTTTACTTGCACGTCCCTCAATTTAGTCTATTGCATTCACTGCTCCCAATGCAGTTTCCTCTACATTGGAGAGATCAAACGCAGACTGGGTGACTGCTTTGCGGAACACCTTCGGTCTGTCCGCAAGCATCACCCAGACCTCCCTGTCGCTTGCTATTTCAATACTCCACCCTGCTCTCATGCCCACATGTCCGTCCGTGGCCTGCTGCATTGTTCCAGTGAAGCTCAATGCAAACTGGAGGAACGACACCTCATCTTCCGACTAGGCACATTACAGGCTTCTGGACTGAATATTGAGTTCAACAATTTTAGATCATGAACTCTCTCCTCCATCCCCACCCCCTTTCTTCCAATAATTTATATAAATTTTTCTTTTCCCACCTATTTCCATTATTTTTAAATGTATTTCCATCCATTGTTTTATCTCTACCTTTTAGCCTATTTCGATTCCTTCACCCCACCCCCACTAAGGCTAAGTGTACCTTGCTTGTCCTGCTTTCTATGCTTAATTAGCACATTCCTTAGATAACCGTCAACACCTCTTTGTCCTTTCGTCTATGACATCTTTTGGTTATCTCCACCTATCACCGGCCCTCTATCCAGCTCTACCTCTCCCACCCCTCCTTTAGACCAGCTTATATTTCACTTCTTTTCTATTTTTCCTTAGTTCTGTTGAAGCGTCATACGGACTTGAAACATTAACTGTGTTCCTCTATGCAGATGCTGTCAGACCTGCTGAGTTTTTCCAGGTATTTGTGATTTTGTTTTGGATTTCCAGCATCCTAAGTTTTTTGCTTTTATGAAAGGAGGCATTACTGGACCTGGTTCTTGAGAGTAACGTGGGTCAAGTGTCAGTAGGAAGCATTTAAGGGACAGCGATCATTCTATCATAAGGTTTAAGTTGGCTATGGAAAAGGACAGGAACAACCCAGGGTAAGAATAATTAACTGGGGAAAGCCAGTTAATGCTGTATAAATGGTTCTGGCCCAGATGAATTGGAATTAAAGATTAGCAGGCAAAACTGAAACTGAACAGCCTTTAAAGAAGAGTACAGTCAAGGCAATATTCCTACAAAGGGGAAAGGTTGGGCAAACAAATCCAGGGCTCCTTGAGTGACAAAGACATGGAGATTAAGATGAAGTGGAAAAAGAGTGTTAGTACAGATGTCAGGTGGATAATATAATTGAGGGTCAAGCCAATACAGAAGGTTCAGAAGAGGATTGAAAAAAAAGAGTATGAGAAGGGGCTGGCAGCTAACATAAAAAATAATCTAAGTCCATAGCCATATAATTAGTATAAAGGCGGTAAGAGGAGGAACGGGGATAATTAGGGACCAAAAAGGGGTTTATGCGTAGAGGCAGGGGGAACTTGCTGAGGCATTAAATGAATACTTTGCACCTGTCTTTACCAAGCAAGATACTGCTGCCCAGGTCATGGTGAAAGAGGATGTAGTTCAGACACTTGATGGGTTTAAAATTGAGGAGGCGACGGCATTGTCTGTACTTAAAGTTGATAAGGTACCAAGATTGGATGAGATGCATCCAAGGATACTGAAGGAAGTGGGTGTGGGAATTACAGTGGCACTGACCATAATTTTACAATCTTCCTTAGAGTTGGGTGTTGCTAGGGGATGGAGAATTGCAAATGTCACACCAAAAAAGGGTGTAAAGATAAGCATAGCAACTACAGGCCAGTAAGTTTAGCCACAAAAAACCTTTAGAAATAATTCGGGACAAAATTAATGGTCACTTGGGCAAATGCAGGTTAATTAAGGAAAACCAGCATGGATTTGTTAAAGGAAAATCATTTTTAATTAATTTGCTTGAGTTTTTTTGATGAGGGTAATATTGTTCATGTAGTGCACATGGAATTCCAAAAGGCATTTAATAAAGTGCTACAGAACAGATTTGAGAGTAAAGTTATGGTTCAAGGAATAAAAGGGACAGGAGCAACATGGATACAAAATTGGCTGAGTGACAGGAAACATGGGGAATGGTTGTTTTTAGGTCTGGAGGAAGGATCCTTGCTTTTCCTGATATATATTAATGACCTTGGTGTCCAGGGGATGATTTCAAATTTATGGATGATATGAAATTTGGAAGCATTGTGAACTGTCGAGGAGGATAGTGTAGAACTGCA
Organism: Carcharodon carcharias; assembly: GCF_017639515.1. Classification (NCBI taxonomy): domain Eukaryota; kingdom Metazoa; phylum Chordata; class Chondrichthyes; order Lamniformes; family Lamnidae; genus Carcharodon; species Carcharodon carcharias. The sequence continues at coordinate 18,261,926 of NC_054474.1, forward strand.
AAGGACATAGACAGATTGGTGGAGTTGGCAGACAAGTGGCAGATGAAACTGATTGCAGAGAAGTGTAAAGTGATTCACTTTGCTAGGAAGAATGCAGAGAAACAATGTAAAATAAAGGGTACAATTCTAAAGGGAGTGTAGGAGCAGAAGGGCCGGGTTGTATCTGTGCAAAAGTCATTGAAGGTGGCAGGACAGGTTGAGAAAGCGGTTAATTAAGCACATAGCATCCTTTATCAATAGGAGTAGAGTACAAAAGCAATGAAGTCATGTTAAACCTGTATAAAACATTGGTTCAGCGTCAACTGGAGTAATGCGTCCAGTTCTAACCGCCACACTTTAGGAAGAATGAGAAGGCATTAGGGAGAGTGCAGAAAAGGTTCATGAGAATGGTTCCATGGATGGAAGATTTCAGTTACATAGAAAGATTGGAGAATTTGGGATTGTGCTCCTCGGAAAAGAGAAGGTTGACAGGAGATTTCATAGACATATTCATGAGGAGTCTGGACAGAGTAGATAGGGGAAAATTGTTCCCATTGGTGGAAGGGTCGAGAAGTAGAGGGCACAGGATTAAGGTAATTGTCAAAAGAAGCAATGGCAACAAGAGGAAAAACTTTTTAATGTAGCAAGTGTTTAGGATCTGGAATGCACTGCCTGAGAGTGTGGAGGAGGCAGGGTCAACTGAGGCTTTCAAAAGGGAACTGGATTATCCACAAAGGAAAAATTTGCTAGGCTATGGGGAAAAAGGCAGGAGAGTGATACTAAGTGAATTGTTCCTTCAGAAGGCCAGCACAGACTTGATGGGCCCAATGGCCTCCTTCTGTGTTTTAGCCATTCTATAGTTTTCTTAGCCACCTAATCAAATTGCCCTGCTGCCTTCAGAGATCTGCATATATGCTCACCAACAATAAGACAAAAGGCAAAATACTGTGGATGCTGGAACAGTCTGCTGAAGGAGAGTCAAAATGTTAACTCTGTCTTCCTCTCCACAGGTACTATCAGACCTGGTGAGTTTTTCCAGCATTTTTTTGTTTTTGTCCCCTCCAAACGATACCATTTAGATGATATTGCTGCTCCATGTTGTTTCTCCCAAAGGGCATCACTTCACTTACCCACATTAAACTAAATTGGCAAGTGTCCTCCCACATCCTGCTATTGTTAAACTCAGCATTTAACAGATTACCGAATTTCACATCATCACGAGCTTCCAAATTGAATTCCTCATACAAGTCTTGATCAGTTATATATACCAGGAAAAGCAATGGTCCTATTACTAATCCCTGGAGGACCCCCTATATACTTTCCTCCAGTTAAAGAAATATCCATTCAGCACCACTGACTGCTTCCTATCCCTTAGCCAATTACATAACAATCCTTTAACCCTTCATACCACCCTTCAATATCAAATACTTCTATTTTCCAAATAAGTCTGTTATAAGGTACTTTATCAAATGCCATTTGGAAGTCCATATATACATCAGCTGCACTACCTTCATCAATGCTCTCCACTCAATCAGGTTAATAGATGAGATTTGCCTTTAACAAATCTGTGCTGGCTGTCTCTTATTAACCCATGCTTCTCCAAGTGAGAATTAATTTGCTTTTGACAACGGTCACTTGTAATTTTCTCACCACTGATGTAGATTGATTGGTCTGTAGTTACCACATTCATTTAACCCATCATCCCCGCTTCACAGTTTTCTGAACATGGGTTCAATTCACTCCAGTAGGAGAACAACTTTAGCATAGAAAAGTGAAAATCAATTAAGTTCGTCTTTAGCAGATCCATAGTCACATGGAGGTGGAGCTGAACCGAGCTTGGGCAACTGAATTTCATGGTTATAAACATGTTCCCACCCACACAACAATGACCCTACACAGAGCCGAAGGCACAAATATTTTATTCAACAGTTAGAGATCCATATTGTGATTGTTACTTACGTCCACCCGGAAATCTTCCAGACGTTTAAATTTGCTGAGGTATTCCTGAAGTTTTGGCTCAATGTCCAGATTCTTAGCTTTTGAATACTTTAGATAGGCCCAGAATTTTTCTAATCCATACAGCTGCCCTAATATATCAAACACAAAACACACAAAATATAGGATGTACAATAGTTCCAGCACATAAATTTATGCTGTACATGTCTAGTAAAGTGCTTAATCTACTCAATGTGCTAAACTTAATGTATAAGTTGTGTTTAATTTGCCAAATCTAACCACTGGGGTTCTAAAACTAATCAGCAACATAAGTACGTAAGGGAAAGAGGCAGCCCACTCAGCCTCAAGCCTGCTCCACTAGTACATTAGATTTGGTTGATCTGTATCTCAATTACCCAACTTAGCTCTATATCCTTTGATACCTTTACCCAACAAAAATCTGTTATCTGTCTTAAAAGCACCAATTGACCCTGAGGATCAGCAGCCTTTTGGAGAGTCAGCTGACAAATTTTACTACCCTTTGTATCTTTCTGCTATATTTTATATATATATATATATATATATATAAAATCAATAACATACTAAAACTAACCACAAGCATGTTAAACCTCAACATCAATATGCTAATACTAAGCACTGAGACAAATCTAACCATTAATGTGCTAAACCTAAACATATAAAACCAACCACTAATGAACTAAATCTAGCTACTAATAAAGGATATATTCACTGCTAACACACAAATCTAATAATTAGCAAATACTCTAAACTTAATCATGAATGTACTGAAGACAATCACATGATAACTCAGCAATCAAGCAAAACTGACAAATTCTTTTGGGGGAAGAGAATTGCCACAGTCTTATTTTAAAGCATTCTCCCTCCAGTGAGGGTCCGGATTCAGGTGGCTGAGCAATCTCATCATACATAGCCTGAAAAGTACAACAATAAGCCACAGTGTGAGTCTATTAAGCAGCAGATATTCACTACCAATAATGGCAGATTTTTGGTCATTAGGGTTTCATAGCTGAGCCAAATCCTGGCCTCATCTAACGTCCAAAAGCATTGTTCAGCAGGAAGCACCGGAAAACGATCAGCCATTTCCCCTGCTTCACTCAGGGTGATAAGCAATCCCGAAGAGTGCTGGTTCATGAGTGAGGATCCTTTATTCAACATATCATGTTTTAGCATATATTATCCCTTTAGGTGCTGAAAGCTTTGTTTTTAAACATCTAATTTTCTCCAAGGCTGCCTCACTTGTTAATTGTTGGCACAAAACAGACCCTACTTCTGGGCTTCTGAGTTCATGGGGATTTCGGCAACAATGAAAAACCCAAAAGTACAAGATATCTCAAAATTGATAACCACCCACTACATCATTCCCCATTTCCAGGATAAAGGAAAGCTGATTTAAAACACTAGAATAGTTCTGATGCAAGAAAGAAACTCTACCTGCTTCATAATCCACAATGGTTTCTTCCTGGAAATCCTTGAAGATCTCCGGTCTAAATTTCCTTTCAAGGCCATAGCTATAATATCTGAAAAGGCACTCCAGTCCATATCTATGGAAAAGTGACAAACATGGTGATAACAGATTGGAAGAACCAGAGATAAACATTCCAATATTGTCCCACGTTGTTTTGGGACAGGAAATAGCGAGCACCACAGATGCAATGGCAAAGGCTTCCAATAGCATACCAATAACAAAATTAATTTAATAATCTTAGACTTCTCGTAATAATAGGTTGCTAAGCTTAAACCCACTGATAAATAGTCATTTCCAGCTTGGTATAATCTTAATCATAAATGTTTAAAGCTAGAAGGTGGCTGTTTGGCCCATCATGTCTGTGGGCTCTTGGTAAGAACCCATAACTAATCCCACTGCTCCACTGTCTCCTTGGCCCCATACCTTCCCATGTTTCAAGTATTTATGCAAATTAGCCTTAAAAGATTCAATGATTTCTGACTCAACTATTTCCCACGGAAAAGCATTCCCCATATGAAACAAAAGAAAAGGAGGCCGCATGTGCACGCACTCGGGCCAAAGGATAATATTTCATGTCTCATGAGCCAGCCTATGCCCAGTGTGTTGCGTGGGACAAAGATCGCATCTAACTGCTCGCTCAGCTTCTGTGCCGAAAGCTCTCCTTCTAGTCTCATGCCCATTTATCATCCACCAACTCCTGGTGTCCTTATAAACTGCTTTGGAACTTATTTTTTAAACCTGAATGACACTGCAGAAATGAAGATTTACCGCACTTGTTAATTCAAATGCTATTTTGAATGAAAACTAAATTCATGTGTGAACTGCAGATTGTCTTTTTGTAGCAAAGTGATTGTTACTCCATTTTCAAATCAAGAAAATATCCCTTTAGAAAGCATTGCATGATATGCAGGGAATAATTGCAAAATTTGAAACGACATAGATCTCGGTAAACAATGAGGAGGTTAGCAATAAACTTTAGGAGGACATAGGTGAAATGGACACACGTGGTAGATAAAATTTAACACAGAAAAGTGTAAAGTGATAGATTTAAATTCTACAATTTTAAGGGGAGTGTAGGAACATAGAAAACAGGGAGATGGTGACACTGTCAAACCAGAGGCCCTGGCTAATGCTCTGGGGACATGGATTCAAATCTTACCATGGCAGATGGTGGAATTTAAAATTCAATTAATGAAAAAAAATCTGAAATTGAAAGCTACTCTCAGTAGTGGTGACCATGAAACTATCATAGATTGTCATTAAAAACCCATCTAGTTCAACTAATGTTCTTTAGATAGGTGGAGGGACAGGTGGTACTGAGGAGGCGGGGAAGCTGCAAAAGGATTTGGACAGGTTAGGAGAATGGGAAAAGAAGTGGCAGATGGAATACAACGTGGGGAAGTGTGAGGTCATGCACTTTGGAAGGAAGAATAGAGGCATAGACTATCTTCTAAATGGGGAGAGAATTCAGACGTCTGGAGTGCAAAGGGACTTGGGAGTCCTAGTCCAGGATTCTCTTAAGATTAACTTGTAGGTTGAGTCAGTAGTTAGGAAGGCAAATGCAATGTTGGCATTTATTTTGAGAGGACTAGAATATAAAAGCAGGGATGTGCTGCTGAGGCTTTTTAAGGCTCTGGCCAGACCACATTTAGAATATAGTGAGCAATTTTGGGCCCTGGAGAGGGTCCAGAGGAAGTTCACGAGAACGATCCCAGGAATGAAAGGCTTAACATATGAGGAACCTTTGAGGACTCTGGGTCTATACTCGATGGAGTTTAGAAGGATGAGGGGGGATCTGATTGAAACTTACAGAATACTGAAAGGCCTGGATAGAGTGGACGTAGGGAAGATGTTTCCATTAGTAAGAGAAACTAGGACCCAAGGGCACAGCCTCAGAGTAAAAGGAAGACCTTTAAGAACAGAGATGAGGAGAAACTTCTTTAGCCAGAGAGTGGTGAATCTATGGAATTCATTGCCACAGAAGGCTGTAGAGGCCAGGTCATTGAGCGTATTTAAGACCGAGATAGATAGGTTCTTGATTGGTATGGGGATCAAAGGCTACGGGGAGAAGGCGGGAGAATGGGGTTGAGAAACTTATCAGCCTTGATTGAATGGCGGAGCAGACTCGATGGGCAGAATGGCCTAATTTCTGCTCCTACGTCTTATGGTCTTTAGGGAGGGAAATCTGCCATCCTTATCTGGTCTGGCTTACAAGTCTCTCCAGACCCACAGCAATGTGGCTGACCTGTAATTGTTCTCAAGGGTAATTAGGAATGGGCAATAAATGTTGGCTTTGCCAGCGGTGCCTATGTCCAATGAACGAATTAGAAAAAGAGAAACCTGCGGTTATGTACATAAACCTGTCAAGGTGGCAGGGCAAGTTGGGAAGGCTGTTAAAAAAGCATATGGAATCCTGGATTTTATTAATAAGAATGCTACAAAAACAAGGAAGTTATGCTTAACCTTTATAAAATATTGGTTAGGTCTCAGCTGGAGTAACTGCATTCAATTCTAGTCATCACACTTTACGAAGGACATCAATGCTTCGGATGCAGAGGAGAGCTGGAGAAGGGATGAGGGAATTCAGTTGTACAGAGAGACGAGGGAAGCTAGAACTGTTCTTTTTCAAGCAGAACAAGTAAGGAGATGTAGTAGAGATATTCAAAATTAAGCCGTTTTGATTGATTTGCTCTATCTATTGTTTCCAGTGGCAGGAGGCTCAGTGCTCAGGACACAGAATTAAGAGAATTGGCACAAAATCAGAGGGGATGAAAATGATTTCTTTTACACAGCGATTTATTGCTATCTGGAATGTACTGCCTGAAAGGGTGGTAAAAAGTAAAATTTTTCAGGGCAATAGGAAGAACAGGTGAGGACTAATTGAGTAGCTGTTTCAAAGAGCCAGCACAAGGATAGATGATGGACCATCTGCATCGTTCTATATAATGCACTGTCCCTCTAACACCTCCATTTTAAAATGATCATCTTTGCATAAAATCCCTGCCAGGCTCCTTAAAATATTTTATATGTTTTAGCGAGATCACCTTCAATTCTTCCAGCTTCTAGGGAAAATAGACACAACCTCAATCTCTCCTCATTGGACAATTCCCTTTTCCTACAAGTCAGTCTAGTGAACCTCCACTGCACTGCTAACACAGGTAAATCCTTCTTAGGAAAGGAAACCAAAAACTGTACACAGTACTACATATATAGTTTCACCATGGCTGTATAATTGCAGCAAGACTTTATTATTCTTATACTCCTTTGTAGTAAATGCGAACAGACCATTTGTTTCCTTAATTGCTTGCAATATCTACATGTTAACCTGTGATTAGTGTATAAGGACATCCAGGTCCCTCTAAATACCAACATATTGCAGTCTTTCACCATTTAAAAGATATCTTGTTTTTCTATTTTTTATTACAAAGTGGGTAAACTTCACAGTTCCCCATCTTACATTCCATTTGTCATGTTCTTGCCCACTCACATAACATTCTCTATATCCCTTTGCAGCCTCTTTGTGGTCTCCTTACAGTTTACTTTCCCATCTAATTTTGCATAGTCAGCAAACTTGGATATATTACACTCGGTCTCTTCATCTAAGTAATTGATATAGATTGTAAATAGCTTCCCAATCTACCTTAGCCAACTTTAGAGAGATTGTGGAAAACTGCCCTCTAAATCTTTTAGCTAGGTGAGTAACTTGTTGCATTGAGACTGAATAAATAAGATAAAAGCTAGATTGAGTCCAAGGAAGTGATCCTGTCGTTGAGGTAAATCACAGATGCATAGTTACCTATATCCTTCTTCCCCATCCTCAACAGATAACTGTCTGAACTCTTCATACATCTTCTTGTTGAAATGATCTCTTAGGAAGAATGACCAGAATCGGAAGAGCGTGTTCATTTCCTGAGACTGTCCTATTCCCAACCTCTTACGCTCTGTAAGTGGGAAAACAATGAATCAATAGGCAGTTGGTGCAGCAAACAGTGTAATCACACAATATCAGATATCTGGAAATTAACCACGTTTAGGACACATGTCACATAACAGCCTAAACCATGGGAAGCTAATAGGATTGCACATCACACCACAAACTTGGCAAATGTCTTGAGTTCACTGCCACCACAAATTGTACGTTGAATTTAAAATGTGCAGCTTTTGTATTGGGTTGCTCACGTTATTTGAGATTGAAATGATTGCCACAAAGGTGATATTACAGATCCTAGATAATCCAGTGAACTGTTACTTCCTGCATAGCAACATCTGCATGACCAACTCTTTTCAAGAAACATAACTGAGAGATGAGTACTCGGATGATGATCTAGAGAGAGAGCAAGCGCACGAGAGAGAGAGAGAGCGCGAGAGAGAGAGAACAAGACAAAGCCATCAAGGGAATTGAAAAAAATGCTGTGAATTTTAAAATCAAAACATTGCTTGACCAGGAACAAATGTAGGGTGAACAGGACTTGGTGAGGGTTTTGCATGACTTCAACAAGGTTTTGGATGACCTCAAGTAGAATGTGGGAGACCAACCAGAGAGCATTAGCATAGCCAAACCTAGAGGTTACACAAAGGCAAGGTTTCGGCAGCAGATGAACTGAGGCAAGGGCCAGTTACGGAGGTGGAAATAGGCGGTCTTAGTGACAGTGTGATAATGTGGTCAGAAGTTCATCGCAAGGTTAAATATGACACCAAGGTTGCGAACAGTCTGGTTTGCTCTCAGACCGTTGTCAGTGAGAGAGAGGGAGAAGGTAGCTAGGGAATACAGTTTGGTACAGGGACCGAAAACAACAGCTTCAGGCCGCATAAGGTTCAACTGTAGGAAATTGTTGAGCCTGTTGAAGCAGGGCTTGATGTCAGATCTCCTATCACCTACCATTCAGGCATCTCCTGCGGAACTTGTGATAAACATGCTGTGTGAATCCGTTCTCCTTCAGCAGTTCATGTGAGGGATGTTGGAACTTGGGAAGGGACTGTGGGGTACAACCGTAGCTTCCAGCGATCGGGATTCCCTCTGATGGGCTGGCATTGGAGCTGCCACAAAACACAAAATTTATTGTTGAACATCCTAGTAAAATGGCAACACAGTCATTTACTCGAAACAAGTCTTTACTTCTACAATTGTACATCAATGCTCAAAATTATCCACTTCCACACATTAGCATGAAGCTCAACCTCCACTGACCCTTTCCCTTCACAGCTGCATCAGCTCTTTATGCCCTTAAAGCGATATGGTTGTTACTCCTCCACCTTTCTACTCTCCTGACACTGCCCCAGGCTTGACTCCTCCTTAGATAAGCCTGTAGATTCCCTCTGTGGCCCTCCTCACATTCTCTGAAAGGTCGGTTGAAGCACTTGTTGCTGCTGCCTTAGAAGCGGCAACTCCAACTGCTTCATCCTACTCTCTCACCAAACTGGTGCACTGGTTTGGGACTGATCTTACAATCTCTTCCCTGCCCAACTCATGCTTCTCAGTGCTGACCCTGCAAACACTGCCAGTGGGGAACAGCTATCAACACCCTCTGCACATCTCACTCCAGAATTTAAAGTCACATGAGAACAAAGCCCTTGCAATCCATGAGTTTATTGTGGAAGAGCGTATTGATATCATGTCTTGATGGAAACCTAGCTGTGGGGTGATAACACCTCCCCGCAAACTGAAGTCACCACTTCCCTTGGTTAGATCATCGTAATGGGAGCATGGCTCTAATCAACAAATCACACCTTACTCCTCTGGCACTTTATCCTCCTTTGAGCATCTCTCCCGCCTTATTCCACCCCTCTCAAATATTATTTAAAATCTTGGTTCTCTACCATCTAAAGTTCAGTGCCAACATTCTCATTCAGATATCTTCTCTGGTTTCCTCTCCCAGTCTCTGCACCAAATGATTCTCATCCTCACTGAGTTCAACCTCCACACCCAATTCATCATGCTCACCATCCTCTGAGTTCACTATCCTCCTATCCTCCCTGCATCTAAACTCCTCAACCCATATTCATGACCACCATCTTGACCTCACTGAAACATATAAAATTCTTAAGGACCTTGACAGGGTAAATGCTAAGAATATGCTCTGGATTCTCCAGCCGAGAAAACAAGGGGTCACAGCCTGAGAATAAGAGGGTCAGCGATTTAGGACAGAAACTAGGAGAAAATTTTTCATTTTAAGGGCTGTGAACCTTTGAAATACTCAACCCAGGAGAGGTGTGATGGTCAGTCATCAAATATATTCAAGGTAGAGGTTGATAGATTTTTGGTACTAATGGAATTAAGGGATATGGGGACAACGCTGAACAGCTGAAAGTTCAGCCTTGATCTTGTTTATTCGGTGGACCAGGCTTAAAAGGCCAAATGGTCCACTCAAGCTCCTATTTCTTATGCCCTTGCCATCTCACCTTGACACTCCCATAGCATCCAGTCACAGTTCCACCAATATCATTTTCCCTCACCAAATTCTACTCCCTTCAGTATCCATCCCTGGGAAAAAAACACTCTCCTCTAATTCACTTAGAACTGCACTACCAAAGTCACAATTCTTCAGCCATTGGTCCTCTGTTCACCTTGGCATTTCTGCAGCTACCGATCTGCACAATCACAACCTCACCCTGAACTTTGATGCCAAAGTCCCCAGTAAAACCATTACTTTCTCTCAGCCTGGCCATCCTCCCTGGAACAGCCCTTATGTCTTCGCTCCCTTAAGTCCAAGGGAATCAGACTTGAATGGATATGGCAGAAAGTAGGTTTAGCCTTCCACTGTCAGCTGACTTTTTTTTATGCTTTCATGGGACCGTGAACATCGTTGGCTAGGCTAGCATTTGTTGCTCCTCCCTAACTGCCTTTGAGAAGGTGTTGGTGAGCCGCTGCCTTGAACCTCTGCACCCACAGTGCTTTTAGGAAGACAGTTCCCAGGATTTTGACCTACCAACAGTAAAAGGGCAATTAAAGTAGCATCAGGTCCTGCATTCATCTGACAAAACCACTCTCTATTCCAGGATGATCTGGAAATTAACAGCCAGTTTCTTTTCCATACGGCAAGCAATCTTATTAAATACTGCTCCCCTCTTTCCTCCATCTCTCCTCCAAAATTAGTCCCAGGACCTCATGAACTCTTTGTCACTAACATTGAGACCATCAAATTGCTGCACTTCAACTTCCCTCACTTCACCCACCCTAGTCTTGGACTTGTATCTTTCTCAGTTTCACTCATATTTCACCACTAGCTCCCTGCCAAACTCATGTTGTAAATGAGATCACCTCCAGCTCAGTCAACCCTATTCCTATGCTTTGGCATGTCTCTTTTTTCAGCAATAAAGTTCTGTATTACCAAATGACTAGTTAAAAACAAATTGTTATCTCAGTTCAAACTATGTTTAAACATTAAAAACAGAACATACATTTAGCCTGTTCCACCCTGCACATTCTTAATAAAGTGAGCAATTCCACTGGAACATATTACTCCAAGATACCGCCCGACACTGACCTTAGACCCCCTCCTCACTGTAACATTACCCTGAAATTCCTTCCACTTCACTCCCAATTAAAATGAAAATTGTTTGGGTGAGGATTTTTCTCTCATTCTGTGCAGCATCTAACCTGAAGGAAGATGTCCTTGGCCGGTGCTCTCTTGAATCCATCACCCAGCCCACGTGGCTCTCAAGTGGGGGGTTTGAGCTGTGCCTTGTTTTCCGCTTCCGAGGAGTCTGTAACAAATGAAAATAACTCCAAAACTGGTCTCTAATGTTGATAAAACCTATCCTACACTTTACAGACTAAAGGTACTGTCAGATCCTTTTATGCTCAAGATTTTGTTGCTGCCTGGACGTTCGATCAAATTTTAAAATTGTCAATGAATGCAAGGGTGCAAGAGGTAAGGTGACATGCAATCGGACTTCTAAAACACACACAGAGGATCTCTTGTGAAGCCATTCTTTTTGCGCTATCATTGGTGGCCATGCCTTCAGCAATCTAAGGTTCATGTTCTGGAATTTCCTCTCAAAACTCCTGTCTTGCTTAAAGACCCTCCTGAAGACTTACTGCCTTGACCCAATGTTTTGTAACTCCTCCATATTATCTTGTTTTTAGGCTTGCCAGCATTAGTGCCAGTCAAGGCTCAGTACCTAGCACACTTTCACCTGATCTGAAGTTTGTGGGTTCACATTTCACCCCAGAGACTTAAGTCTAAAATCTCAGCTGACATTTAACTTCAGTACAGAGGGAACGCGGCCCTGCCCCAGAGCGCTGCCCTGCCAGAGTGGCAGCACCAAGTGAGTGCAGCCTAGTTGAAGCGGCAGCACCGACGGAACGCAGCCCTGTCGGAGCGACAGGACTGACGGAACGCGGCCTTGTTGAAGCAGCAACGCTGAGGGAACGTGGACCTGTTGGGAGGGGCAGGACTGACGGAACGCAGCCTTGTCGGAGCAGCAGGACTGAGTGAATGTGGCGATGTTGGAGGGGCAGGACTGACGGAACGCAGCCTTGTTGGAGCAGCAGGACTGAGTGAATGTGGCCTTGTCGGAGGGGTAAGACTCAGGAAGCGCTGCCCTGTCGGAGTGACAGTACTGAGGAAGGTGTGCCCCGTTGCAAGCGTCTTATTTCAGATGAGACATTCAAGGTCCCATCTGCCCTCTTAGGTGGGCAGAAAAGGTAAAAACCAAATACTGCACATGCTGGAAATCTGAAATAAAAGCCAACTGAAAATACTCAGCAACTCAGGCAACATCTGTGAACAGAAAAACAAGAGTTAATGTTTCGAGTCAAATATGACTCTTCAGAACTTCATATTTGACTTGAAACGTTAACTCTTTCTCTATCAACAGATGCTGCCAGACCCGCTGAGTATTTCCAGCACTTTGTTTTTACTGGGCTTAAAGATGCCATGAGACTATTTGAAGGAGAATAAGAGAGCTGTCCTGGGTGTGCCGATAAATAGTTATCCTTCAGCCAGTATAATTTAGAAAAAACATTTGGTTATCATCACTTTGCTGTTTCTGGGATCTCACTTTGCACAAATTAGCTGCAAAATTTCCTACACTGTCAAAATGACCACACTTCAGAAATACTTAATTGACTGTTAAGTGCTTGGAGACGTCCTGAGGTGGCAAATGTGCTTTAGAAATGCAATTCCCTTCTCTCTTCAATCAAGCATCTGTGATGCTCTGTTGGGATGTTTACTGTGTAAATGCACGGTGTTATTGTTAGCTGAGAATCTCACCTAACATGCTGGAGGATTGTCACTGAACTGTCACCAAGGCCAGTATGCCCTTTACAAGGCCGGGGTGTCTGCAAGGACTGCAGAAGAAGTTGTGTTTAAATATTCAAAATTATTACAACAAAGCAACAAATTTCCTTAGCCATTGGCTTTTCTAAGCTTGTTTCATTAAGTTCTTAACATCCAACCCCTTGCCGGTGTCTTACCTTTGCATCCAATGGCCTCCCTTCTTTCACAACAGGGTAAAATCTGGGCGTTTGACTTGGATCCTTTAACCTTGGTGTGCGCGGGGTACGAGGGGTCCGTGCACCCCGGTAGTTCGGTGATTCTGGCACAGTTGTTGGCAAAGATCGTGCCATGCAAGACACCGGTGGTTCAGCTGCACCAAAAAGCTTATTGGCCAATGCATCTGTTGGTACTGAAAACAGATACACAATTCAGGTTATTGTATACACCTGGCACACAGACTAATGCTTTATGTTAACAATGTACAGGTTACAGAATATAATAATGAAATATCCTTCTCTGTACCCTTCAACAGTTGAATAATAGTTCTGAAACAAGGAGACCCAGATGTTTTTTGCCAGCCATCTAATACTTTTGAGGGATTTTGATAGAGTCAATAAGGGGAAGCTGCTCCCTGCCCCTCTCCTCTGGCATTCCTCTCTCTGCCTTACAACAAACCTAACAGACCAATAGAGACAGAAGGGCAGAAAGCTGGACTCTGGGAACTAATATTGACAAGCTGCTTGACAGGCTACAAGAGCAAATGGACTGTAGGGCTGGTAGGCCTGTCAGGTTCCATTCCCTATAAAACAGTGAAACACAGAATGATACAGCCCATTGTTGGAAGAAGTATCCATTTAGTCCCAATCTCCTGCTCTTCCCCCATATCCATTTGGGTTTTATTCATTTTAGTGCTCTTCAAGGTGCCAGCCTATTTGTTGTTGACCCTACAGTAAATGTCCTGTGCAATGTGAGGTTTGGAAGGGGGGCATAAATGGACAAGATTTCCTTACCTTGTTGGGGCCTTGGTGGTCCAGGTGGAACTTCTTGGTTTGGATCAACAGGTGGTTCAGGGGTCAGAGTGTCAAACTCCTCTCTGCTGATCATATTCAGCTTTTTGAAATTTTCCACTTCTTGCTGCAATGTAAAGAGACAGAGTGAGAGACGGACCAGAACGTGTGTTTGTGAGGGAGGGGGAGGGGGAGAAAGAGAGCGAGGGTGAGAGAGAGTGTGTGTGAGAGAGAGTGAGTGAATGTGTGTGAATGAGTGAGTGAGTGCGAGAGAGTGTGAGAGAAAGTGCGTGCAAGAGAGCGAGTGAGTGAGTGAGTACAAGAGAGAGAGAGAGAGAGTGAGTGAGTGCAAGAGAGAGAGATGGGTCAAGAAAGATAGAGCTAGACAGAGCACGAGACAGTGGGGGCCAAGAGAGAAAGCAAGATAAAAAGGGCGAGGCGGGGGCCGAGTGAGTGGACGGGACAAGGCAGAGAGGCCAAAACAGCGGGATGGGCAGAGAGGCCGAGCAGGTCGGGTGTACGAACAAGACCAAGCAAATGAGATGGGAAGAGGGCACAAGGGGAATGTCAATGGCAGAGACAGAGATAGGGAAAGAGACAGAAAGAGTGGGAAAAGTAAGGAACGGTGTGCAAGACAAGAGAGACCTGAGGGTCTGTGTACACAAATCTTTGAAGGTTTCAAGACTGGGCTGCTAAATTCTTGTGGAACTCTTGGCTTTATAATTAGAAGTGTTGAGTATAAAAGCAAGGATGTTATCCTAAAATCTTCATAAAATACTGGCTTGGCCTCAGCTGCAGCAGTGTGTCCAATTCTGGGCCTCGCACTTCAGGAAGGATGTCAGGGCCTCGCAGAGGAGATTAACTGGAATGGTACCAGGGATGAGGGACTCAGTTATGTGAACAGACTGGAGAAGCTGGGATTGCTCTCCTTAGAGAAAGTTAAGGGGAGATTTAATAGAAATGTTCAAAATCATTAAGAGTTTTGATAGAAATAAAGACACACTGTTTCCACCATTGTGAGAGTCAGCTAGCAAAGGACAGATTTAAGGTAATTTTAAGAACCAGAGGCAGTGACACTAGGGGAAAAAATTCAATGATTTGGGATTTGGAATAGAAGGCCTTCGAAGCAGATTCATTAACAACTTTCAAAGGGAATAGGATAAATAGCTGAAGCGGAAAAGTTCTTAGGGTTATGGGGAAAAAAGCAGCTCTTCTCAGAGTAACCAAAGATACGATGGGCCGAATAGCCTCCGTCTATGCTGCATCATCCTATGGGTGAGGAAGGCGAAGGAGGAAAAGGAAGAGAGAAAGTCAAAGATATGTACACACAAAAACATACATTTTTAGTATCAAATTTGATCTAATTTCCCTATTCAGCCTAGGAACCCCAATCTTTGATACACATTTGATCCTCTTTTCTGGAATATACATAATTTCAACTCTTTCCAATTCATCTTTAAAGGTTTCCCATTGTTGACTTACAGTTCTGTTTTGCCAAAATATTTCTTCCATTTATGCTGAAGTCGATTTACCTTGTTATAATTTTGCTGAATGTTGCTATTGAAATACTCCAACAAGAGAGAATCTAACTATCACCCCATGATATTCAGTAACATTACCATCACTGAATCCTCACTAACAACATCCTGGGGGTTACCATGTACCAGAAGCTGAACTGGACTCACCATATAAATACTGTGGCTACAAGAGCAGGTCAGAGGCTAGGAATCCTGCAGCGAGTAAATCACCTCCTGACTCCCCAAAGCCTGTCCACCATCTACAAGGCACAAGTCAGGAGTGTGATGGAATACTCTCCACTTGCCTGGATGAGTGCAGCTCCCACAACACTCAAGAAGTATGACACCACTCAGGATAAAGCAGCTGGCTTGATTGGCACCACATCCACAAACACTCAATCCCTCCACCACCGACACTCAGTAGCAGCAGTGTGTACCATCTACAATATGCACTGCAGGAATTCACCAAGGCTCCTTTGACAGCACCTTCCAAACCCAAGACCACTACCATCTAGAAGAACAAGGGCAGCAGGTAACTGGGAACACCACCAACTGGAAGTTCCCCTCCAAGTCACTCACCATCCCAAGTTGGAAATATATCACCGTTCCTTCACTGTCGCTGGGTCAAAATCCTGGAACTCCCTTCCTAACAGCAGTGTGGGTGTACCTACACCACATAGATTGCAGCGGTTCAAGAAGACAGCTCATCACCACCTTGTCAAGGGCAATTAGGGATGGGGCAATAACTGCTGACCCAGCCAGCGAAGCCCACATCTCGTGAATGAACAAAAACAAAAAAGTGGCACTGCCGTAAAACCATTAGCTAGCCTGCTTTAAGATCACTGAAAATAAGCAAAGAGGAGGTATAAACTCTACTGAAGAAGCGCTGAATGATCTGGCTGTACTGATGTTCCAATGGCATCTGTCTGGTTTGACAAAAATACATTGATATACCCTCAGCACAGGGGTAACCAGTAAACAAACTATCTACATTATCCCACAGCAGCTTGTCCTGATAGGTGAGATATCCCTTTGTTTAAACAACTTTCCCACACCAACTTCAGCATGCTCCAGGCCTCAGCAATGGTCCGGTGTCTACCACAGAAGTGGAGAGTGAGTCTTTATGTCTCCCCAGTTCCTCCCCAACTCCAGAGGTGAACACTAGCCTTGCACTTTGCTCCACGCTGATAGCACCAGGCAAGGCTGAGGAGACAAGGCCCAGTCAATCTGCGGGAGCTCAACCTGCTCAATCGCACTGGCTGGGGAGTACAGGCTCCCAACTCCAATGCCCAGTTGCCTACTGTTCCACAACTAACCTTTTCACAGGAACCCAAATCCTGCTTTAAGCAGCTGTAAATTCATCAGTAATGACCATTTCAAACAGTACCAATGAACTCCCGTTTGTTTATAAGCTGGTGCTGGTTCAGTCAGCTTTCTGAGTTAATGTTACACGAATACAAAACAGAAAGATACAGAATGCTAAGGTAAGCAAACATGAGGCAATGATTACCAGTTGGGACTCAGACCCATCACAAACCATCCTGTGATTGCCACCTCTGGAACATTCATCTATTTCAGAAACAGTAGTTTTTAGCATAAATGTGTGTTAAAGCTGGGAAACTACTAGCTTTGACAAGACTAGAACGTGCTTTTTTAAGAAAATTATTCTCCCACAGGGTGTCATTGGCTAGGTCAGCATTTGTCACCCATCCCTAATTGCCCTCGAGAAGGTGGTGGTGAGTTGCAGTCCATGTGGTGTTGGTATATCCACAGTGCTGTTAGGGAGGGAGCTCCACGATTTTGACCCAGCGGCAGCGAAGGAATGGCGATATATTTCCAAGTCAGGATGATGAGGAGCTTGGAGAGGAACTTCCAGGTGATGGTGTTCCCATGCATTTGTTGTTCTTCTCCTAAGTGGCAGGGGTTGCAGGTTTGGAAGGTGCTGTTGAAGAAGCCTTGGTGAGTTGCTGCAGTGCATCTTGTAGATAGTGCACACTGCTGCCACTGTACATAGGTGGTGGACGGAGTGAATATTTAAGATGGTCAATGGGGTGCCAATCAAGCGGGCTGTTTTGTCACATACTCACTGCTAAAGGGCTCATGTAGGGTCTACCCATTAACCTTCTCCCCTTGGTCCAACACTAAGCTGCCACATGATTAGAAACAGAAGGTGCACTCAGGGAGTGCCTTCCTGTAACCAGTTTCATCCCATCTCCTCTCCCACTGCTATCCTTAATCTTTCACCATTGTTAATTGTATATTAAATGTAGGTTTAATTGTATTCAAGTGGTGGACATTAACCAGAGATTCTCTGTGCCCACTATCAGCAGGCTGAAAATGTTGTAGTTGGTTGGAGGTGCATGATGTGTAATATGTGTCTCTGCAAGTGAAAGCTTGTAAGTGTATAAAGGCTGGCTATCTGTAACAACCACGTGACTAAGAACTCAACCGCAATTGGTCCACCTAGGTTTGTAGGTATTTAACTGGTAGACCTGGGTTGGGGCTTTAAGGGGTTCAGGGAGCTGCAGCAATTCAACACGCTGGGGAATCGATAGACAGAATGGGATTCGCAGTGCAGGAGGCCATTCAGCCCATTGAGTCTACACTGGCTCTCTGAAAGTGCATTCCACCTACTCCCACTCCCTGCCTTATCCCCGTAACCTCACACATTCTTTCGTTTCAGGTAGCAATCCAATTCCCTTTTGAATAGCTCAATCGAACCTGCCTCTACCACCCTTTCAGGAAGTTTGTTCCAGGCTCCAACCACCCTCTGGGTGAGAATTTTTTCCTCATCATATTTACTCCTTTTGCCAATTATTTTGAAGCTGTGCCCTCCGGTTCTTGATGTTCTCG
Source organism: Carcharodon carcharias (assembly GCF_017639515.1). Lineage (NCBI taxonomy): Eukaryota > Metazoa > Chordata > Chondrichthyes > Lamniformes > Lamnidae > Carcharodon > Carcharodon carcharias. Next base: position 18,279,945 of record NC_054474.1, read on the forward strand.
AGTGGGAACAGTTTTTCACGATTTACCCTATCCGTATGCCTCAGGACATTGAATACCTCTATCAAGTCTCCTCTCAGCCCTCTTTTCTCTAAGGAAAAAAGTCCCAACCTCTCCAATCTATCCTCATAGCTACAGTTCTTCATCCCGGGAATCATTCTTGTAAATCTCCTCTGTACTCTCTCCAATGCTTTCACATCCTTCCTCAAGTATGGCGCCCAGAACTGGATGCAGTACTCCAGATGAGGCCTAACTAGTGTCTTACCCAAACTCAACATGACCTCCTTATGCTTGCACTCAATTTAAAGAGTGGTATGATTGAAGCCCTGAAGAAGTTCTGTGATGATAAGTGCTTAAAATGGCACTGCACCTGTTAATCGCAATGGTTGAACTCCACAGAGACCTACCTTTATAGTTGAATATTCTGGCTCATAATCCTCTTTCCACAGATCCTGCTCGTAGTAGTAAAGGCCGTCATTAATGACCTTACCAAACTCAGATGTCAGTTTTGCCCTGGAGACATGATTCCCTGTCCTGTCTCCACCGGGATGTTTCCTCAAGTACGGGGGTGTCTGCGCCACAATCAGAATCTTGTTCACATCGCGATCGTCAATTTCACAGTCAGAATCTTCATCAGACCAATCAGTAAACGTGTTCTTGCGCCCAACCATCTGCTCCATCTCCTCATCGAACATGAAGTCCAGCTCCTCTTGTTCTTCTTGGTCCGGCTTCAGTGATGTTTGTGATTTGGGTTCCTCGGATTTCTGAAATATACAGAATTCCCATAATTTTACCAGTGCTGTGTTTCAATATTCTGCACCAAAAATATATTTCTATAATTTTTAAATTAAAAATCCACAAGAGTAATAATCAATTCTGCATCAGCAAAATTAAAAGTTAAGTTAAAATCTGAAAGAAGTTCATGATTAAAATATAGTGATTCCACACTTCTGCATTTCGGCTTTCACAGCACAGCAAGTGCATAGCCAAACCAAGCTTGGTCAGAACCTGAACCGACACCCCTACAAACAGCGCACCTAAACTGACACCCCCTCAGCTACAGCACAACTGAACTGACGCACCCTCAGCTATAGCGCATCTGAACTGACACCCACTCAGCTATAGCACACCTAAACTTACACCCCCTCAAGCTGTAGCACAGCTAAACTGACACACCCTCAGCTATAGCACACCTGAACTGACACCCCCTCAGCTACAGCACGTCTGAACTGACACCCTCTCAGCTACAGCACACCTGAACTGACACCCCCTCAGCTACAGCAGACCTGAACTGACACGCCCTCAGCTGTAGTGCAGCTAAACTGACACTCCCTCAGCTGTAGCTCACCTGAATTGACACCCCCTCAGCTATAGTGCACCTGAACTGACACCCCCTCAGCTACAGCACACCCAAACTGAAACCCCTCAGCTGTAGTGCAGCTAAACTGGCATCCCCTCAGCTGTAGTGCAACTAAACTGACATCCCCTCAGCTGTAGTGCAGCTAAACTGACACCCCCTCAGCTGTAGCGCACCTGAACTGACACCCCCTCAGCTATAGCGCAGCTAAACTGACACACCCTCAGCTATAGCGCACCTAAACTGACACACCCTCAGCTATAGCGCACCTAAACTGACACACCTTCAGCTATAGCGCACCTGAACACACCCTCAGCTATAGCACACCTGAACTGACACACCCTCAGATGTAGCGCATCCAAACCTATAGATGCAAGTACATCGCACCAAAATCTATACTCTCAATTACATCACATTGAAACGACACCTTGCTCTGAATGTCTCACATCTGAACCCATATTCACTTATATCAAACCCTGACCTATATTCACTTATATCACACCTGAACCTATATCCTCACATAAACATAAGAAAGGAAAGCCCACAATGTGAGATCACTAATATTTGATTTGCAGAGGAGCAGAAACTGTTCCAAGACAAGAAAAGTTAGTCAAAGTTTGCGATGTGTGAAACTGGCCTCACTCTGACCCATCCTTGCAAGTGAAGCAATGTGAAGCATTGAACCGTGCCCTGCAACAATATGCCTACCTTGACTATATTGTAAAAGCCAATTAATGACAAGCAACCAAATTCTTCTACAGGTCGAGTGTCCTTTATCCATAAATCCAAAAACGGAACACATACAAAGACCGCACTTTTTTGAACCTCATCGATGTTCAGCACAGGAAATCCCTGACCTGAGCCGACATGGCACGAGCGAACACGAACTTTGCAACCGCAGCCAACCTTTAGCGCGAGAAGTCAAATTGTTTGTCTGCACTGTTTACTTTGGGGTTTTTGTGAATGTCAAAAAGACCATCAAATACCCATATGGCTAACAATGAGAAAAGAAAAAAGCATCATCATTCGTTATCAATTGCTAAGAAAGTAGTTGCTGCAGAAACTTGACCATAGAGTGCGTCTTTGAGACAACTGAGTGAGGAATATGAGATGGGTACCACCACTATTTACGATTTAAAGGTTGTTGAAATTTTCTGTTGAAAGTCAATCACCAAAGTTAAAGAAAAGGAGAGCTGTGCCTCGGTCGAAAAATGAAGAACATGATCGTGTTATGATGGGAGTGGATTTGGCAGCGCAGGGGCGAAAGGTTTCTGCTGATTGGTCCATTGATCATGCAGCAAGCCAAGATCTATCATGAAGAACCGAGGTGTGAAGGTGCATGTGAATGGACAGGCTGGTTGCAGAAATTCATGCTGCATCATGGTATCAAGTTTTTGAAAGTTTGTGGAGAATAAGCATCTGCTGGCCACAATGCCACTGAAAAACTTATTGATGAGTTTGCTATGCTAATTTCATACGAAAACCTTTCACCTGGACAAATTTACAATGATGAAACAAGTCTGTTCTGGCAGTCTATCCCTAGGAAACCGCTAGCATCTTCCTCAGCCGTTGCTAAAGACAGGCTGGCACACACAAGTGTAAATTGGCTGTAACTGGGAAGAGCAAATGTCCCAGGTGCTTCAAGGGTATTCGGACATTACCTGTTCACTATTATGCCAATAAAAGAGCCAGGGTAACCAGGGACCTGGTTTCGGATTGGTTTCACAACCCCTTTGTACCAAAGGCACATGCGCATTGTCAGGTAACTGCACCTGAAGAAAACTGGAAAATCATGTTGTTCCTGGACAAGTGTGCAGCACAATCCCCTGAACTACTGAAGAACAATGTTTTCGCTGTTTACTTCTCCCCCAACTTAATGTCAGTAATTTGGCCGGTGGGCTTTCTTCGGTCCGTGAAATGTAACTATAAAGGCTTCTTCTTTAATAGTACGCTTGGTGCTGTGAACAGAGGCCTGCAGGTGGAAGACTTCCAAAAGGAGTTCACAGTTAAGGATGCCATCTGTGCATCTGCTAATGCCTGGTGCCTTGTTGATAAGGACACCTTGATTAACGGTTGGCATAACCTTTGGTCGTAACAATGCTCACTAAAAGCAATAATATTGACAAAAACTTTGAAGGTTTTCGTGTGAAGAAAAAATTCTGGTAAATGAGCTCCTTGAGTATGCAAAAAGTATATCAATGGAATGTGTGAATACGCTGGAGACCAAGGATTTAAAGGAAGCGTCTAACATTGATAACAATGCTCCCGTTGTGAATTCTTTGACTGAAGGGGAAATTGCAGAAATAATGTTATGCCAAGGTCAACTTTATAAAAACAGTGATGACAAGGATGACATAGTGAATCTATTAGAGAAAGTGCCCATAGGCAATATTATTAAGATGTGTGACGGGTTGAGAGAAAAGTCAGCGAAAAATAATGTCAATCTATAAAAGACAAACTTATGAAACAAAAACCAATGTTGATCAGGCAGATGAAGCTGGAAGAACTATTTAAGAATGCCTCCCAGCAGAATACATTGACACTCTGAACTCTCTCTTACAAGCAGGATTGCAGATGGCACCACGGGTGGGAACTTATTACAGATACCCTGTATTCATTATTCTGTGGTACATCTTACGTTTATAGCCATTTTATTTACTTTAGACTAGTGCTAGCCTAGGCCTAGTCCTATATGCAGTATCTGAAAACAGAAATTATCTGAAATTCAAAACGCAATTGGCCTAGAGGATTTGCGATAATGGATATTAGACCTGTAATAGGTCAACATCTGAAATATTAATCATTTCTGACCCTGAAGTAGCTGAAGGATGAATGATATTCGTTGGGCCACCAGTTTGTTTTGGCCATTCAACAGTTCTTGGAACAAAGCCATTTCAGACTTCAAGCTCCTTTTACTTCCCCCAGCATGGCTTGAAATCTACAAAGTCACACCCACACACGAACCTACTTTTGGTACCCAACAGCCAGGAATTCCATTAACTTTTGCATCTTGGTTACTGTGCAGAACTAAGAATGCACAAATGCAGAGATCAAAGAAACTTTCTGCAAAAGTAGCAGTAATAATGGGAGACATTAATTGTTTTACATACACTGGGAGAAGAACAGCTCGAGTCCCAAAAGCAGTGAGCTTTGAGTGTAATTGGGACAGTCTTCTGAAACAATATGTTATTGAACCACTAAGGGAGCAAACCATAAGAGATTCAGTAATGAGCCTGAATTAGTAAACAATCTAATGATAAGGGAACACCTAGATAACAGTGACCATAACATGATTGAAATAAATAATAGATTGAAGTGGGAGACGGGGTGGGGGGTCAAACTAAGTTTAGGTGAAGTGGACAAAGAATAGATGCAGCAAAAATTGATTATAGTAAACAGGGACAAACTGTTAATGGGTGCAGCTACAGCTGAACAGTAGAATTCTCTCCCCTAAAAGGCTGTTGAGGCTGAGGGTCAATTGAAAATTTAAAAAACTGCGACTGATAGATTGTCAAGGCAAGTGAATTTGAGGATGTGGAACCAGGACGGGTGAATGCACTTGAGATACAGATCAGTCATGGTCTAACTGAATGGTAGAACAACCCTAGAGGGGCTGAATATTTCCACTTTCCAAGGAATTAGTCTGCAGCTTGCAGACAAAAGAACTTCGGACTTTATTCAGAAACGTAATAGGGAAAGATAGTTTTAGCTGGTATATTTATTTATGTTGATTCATGGGATGCAGGCAATGATGGCAAGGCCAACACCTACTGCCCATCCAAAATTGCCTTCAAAAGGATGGCAGTGAGCCATATTCTTGAACAGACACAATACCTGTGGGAAAGGTATTCCCAAAGTGCTGTAACGTGGGGAGTTACAGGATTTCATGGTTTTTATTCAATGGCAATGAAGGAACAATGATATACTTCCAAGTCAATATGGTGTTAGACTTGGAGAGGAACTTGAAGATGCTGATGTTCCCATCTGCCTGCTCCTTGTCTTTTGAGGTGGTTTGGGTCATGTTGCAGAAGGAGCCTTGGCACACACTGCAGTCAGTGTGCTAGTGGTGAAGGAGGTAAATGTTTAAGGTGGGTATATGGGGTGCCAATAATCTGGGCTGTTTTGTCCAGAATGGTGTCAAGCTTCTTTAGTGGTGTGGGAGCTGCAATCACCCAGGCAAATATTCCATCACATTCTGGACTTGCTTCTTGAATATGGTGGAAAGGCTTTGGAAAGTTAGGAGGTGAGTCACTCGCCACAGAATTCCCAGCCTCTGATATGTTTTTCTAGTCACAGTATTTATATGGCTGCTACAGTCAAGGTTCCAGTCAATGATAAACCATAGGATGTTGATGGTGAGGAATTCAATGATGGCAATGCAACTGAATGTCAAGGGGAGGTCTCTGAACTCTCTCTTATTGGAAAAGGTCATTGCCTGGCACTTATAGTGCAAAATGTTATTTGCTACTCAACAACCCAAGCCTGAATATTGTCTATGTCTTGCTGCATGCAGGTAGAGAGTGCTTCTTTATCCAAAATATTGTGAATGGAACTGAACAATGCCTGTTATCAATGATCATCTCTGTTTCTGACCTTATAATGGAGGGAAGATCCTTAATGACGCAACTAAAGATGGTCATACCTAGGATACTGCCTTGAGGAACTCCTGCAGAGATGCCCTGGGGCTGAGATGATTGCCCTTCAACAACCACAATCAAATTCCAACGAGTAGAGAGCTATCTATGATTCCCATTGACTTCAATTTTGCTAGGGTTTGTTGATGCCACACTCAGTCAAATGCTGCCTTGATGTCAAGGGAAGTAACTCTCAACTCGAGCTTAGCTGTGTTTGAACCAAGGCTATAATCAGGTTCTGGAGCTGATTGCTATTATTTCTTAATATTGTTTCTTGGTGAGCAAGTGCCATTTGGTAGCACTGTCAGTGACAACTTACATCTCTCTGTTGATGATCGAGAATAGACCGAAGGAGCAGTAATTGGCCAGGCTGATTATTTTCCTGCATTTTGAGGACAGGAATTATCTAGGCAATTTTGCACTGTTAGGTAACATGCCAGTGTTGTAGCTAGCTCTGGAGCATAGGTCTGCAAGTACTACAGCTGAGGTATTATCTATGAAAATATACAAATCAAATCAACCTCTCAAATCAACACTGGTAATCAGAGGTATTTCATTTTCCTCTTTTCGCCTTCATTCTTTTTTATTCATTCTGGGATGTGGGCTTTACTGGAAAGATCGGTATTTACTGCCCATCTATGGTTACCCTGGGAATGCAGTCAATCTGCAGTCACACATAGGCCCTACAGAGGAACATCAGACTTGCCAGAAGGAAAAATATCAAAGTCCATTAAATTCTCCTTTTACCATTCTGGTAGTCAAATATTACAATGACAATGGAGGTTTCTGACTAATCATTGCAATCAATCTACAAAATTACCCAAACACAAGATGAGGAAAGCCCCCAGCTGGAGAGATTGGGAGCCAGAGGTCCAAAGTCTCTATTCCTCCCAAGTATGTTACACACTCCGGTGTCTTAAAGTACATTAATACTGTATCCCAAAATGTTATCTGAAAGAAATCAATAATTTGTATTTGGATAAATCAATACTGACTACTCTCACTATCTCTCAAGGGAGTCTGTTCCATAACTAAACCACCCGCTCACTGAAATACTATTTCCATAGATTCATTTTGAATTAATCCACCTTCAAGCGGAGGCAGCGGTCCCCTGTCTCTCCTACTATGGATTAGGGGCAAAATAACCTATCTGCATATATATACATATATACTTAGCATTGGGATTCAGGTTGCTCCCACAATCGTGGTTTTGCTTTGTTTTAAACTTTCAAATGTTTTTGGATTTGTATTGTGACTACAAGTAATCAAATGGTTAAAATTATTTCTCCCCAGAATGCTTTAGGCTTTGATGTGTCAGGATACAATTTTGCTGACCATGCTGTTTAACTTCTGCTGAAGGTGCAGGATTATGTCTATTTAACCAAACTTTGTCAATACATTGTGAAATGAAGTTGCTAAGATAGTCTTGATATAAGGAAATGGACAGTGGGGCCAAGGTGACTGTTTATACATACTTGGTAATCAGAGAATCATCTATAAGTTCTGGAGGAGATACCTCATTTGTGGGGGTCTTGTCCTCAGCAACACTTGGCATATCATGATGAATCATCTGGGTCAGTGTGATCTTTAGCTTTCCTTCACAGTTGGTAGAAAGTCAGGACTGGCAAATGGGTACATTATACTCAGAGGAACAGGGTGATATTGTTTATTTTCATGTATGTCTATCCCTCAGAGACACTGTGCAAAGATTTGGACAAACACAGCAAAAAGATCAAATTGCAAACCATACTTGCTGCCAGATTTGAATACTTAATAATGAAAAAATGTCTTAAGATCATAAGAAATAGGAGGAGTGGGCCATCTGGCCTATTAAGCCTGCTCCACCATCTAATAAGATCATGTCCTGGTTGACATTATCTTGTTCCTTTACAATCTTAAAATGAGCAATCATTTCTTTCAACCTTCCCCTTCTCCAGGGTAAACCTGCCAAAATTACATAATCGCGCCTATAATCCAATCTCTCCATCCTCAATCATCTGGTTGCTTTCTTCTGCATCCTTTCAACAGTTGCAATATCTTCCCTGTGCTGTGACATACACAGCTTTCTAAGTGCAGTCACACCAATGATTTAAAAAGTGGCAGGATTACTTCACTAAAGTATTTCGCTCAATATCGATCCTTTAATACATCAGATCAGCTGATCTGCCTTATGCACTACCTAGTAGTGCTGTCAGTCAGAACCACCAGATCTTCCATTTCTCAGTCACACCTTTTTTTTCATTTAAATAACTTCCTGGATTTTCAGTCCTAAATGTGTAATGTCATAATCGCTTTAATCACAGAAAATGGTTCATCTTCAAGGACTAAGAACATTCTGGAAGAATTTGTATTTTTTTTAAAAAGACACTGTCCCTTTAAGGGTTACTGCAAGGACTCTCATTGCTGCTGTTCCTGGAAAAGACAGCATTTTACAACAAAAGGCAATTAAGTAGCTTTAAAGCTAGAAAACTCGACCCTGGTGGACTGTTTACAAAAGGGTCACATAGCGGTTGAAAAAAAAACATGCCTGGAAAACTGTGTTTAAAAGCTGGTTTTGGTTTTTGCTTTGGGAGAAAAGGAGGTTCTACTGCTTGTGTAAGGACGGCCACAGCTCTTTACAGTCCAGAGTTAGTACAAAGCCTGAAGTGAATAGAAGCTGCTCATAAGTTTCGCTACATTCTGCAACTGAGTGCCTACAGGTTTTCCTCAAGTAGTGAAAGAGTCATCGATTGTTTCACAAACCAGCTGAGGCAACAACTCTATATATATATATATATATATATATATATATGTATATATATATATATATATATATATATATATACATATATATATATGTATATATATATATATATATATATATGGATACCATTTCAAGAATGCTACCATCCATCTTGGGGAGGACAAACAAAGCAAGAGAATACTCAATAAATGGGAGGATATTGAGAGGGGTTGAAGAAGTGAGACACCTTGGAGTGCATGTCCACAGGTCCTTGAAGGTGGCAGTACAGATGGATAAGGTGGTAAAGAAAGCATATGGAATGATTACCTTTATTGGACAATGTACTGAATACAAAAGCAGGGATGTAGTGCTGGAACTTTTTAAAATGCTGCTTAGGCCACAGCTGGAATTTTGTGTACAGTTCTGGTCACCACATTACAGGAAGGACATAATTGCTCTGGACAGCGTGCAGAGGAGATTTAGAAGAATGTTGCCAGGGCTTGAAAATTGCAGCTTTGAGGGAAGATTGGATAGACTAGGGTTGTTTTCCTTAGAACAAAGGAGGCTGAGAGGTGACCTAATTGAGGTGTACAAAACTATGAGGAGGCTAGATAGGTTAGACAGGATAGACCTGTTTCCCTTAGCTGAGGGGTCAATGATTTGGGGGCATAGGTTTAAGGTGATTGGCAGAATAATTAGAGAGGACATGAGGAAAAACATTTTCACCCAGAGGGTGGTGGGCATCTGGAAGTCACTGCCTAAATTGGTGGTTGAGGCTAAAATGCTCAACTCATTTAAAAGGTACCTGGATATGCACCTGAAGTGCTGTAACCTGCAAGGCTATGGACCAGGTGCTGGAAAATGGGATTAAAAATGAGTGGTTAGCTTCTCTTTTCTCTTTTTATGGCCAGTGCAGACACAATTGGCTGTATGGCTTCTTCCTGCGCCATAACTTTTCTATGGTTCTATCTTTTTCCCTTGAACCATTGACTTTTAACATTTTGGCAGAATTCCTTTGTTTTATTTTATTATTTGTGTGTGTGTGTGTGTGTGTGTGTGTTTGTGTTTGAGTGTGTTGGGGTATTTAGAAAGAGTAATTATTATACTTTCATATTTCATACTGTATGTTAATAAGCTTTGCCTTCTACCTGACAAGTCTAGTTTTATAATAAACTAATAATTCTGTTGTATACTAAAGAAACCTGGGCACTGAATGGTCATTCTGAGATTAATAGGTAAAGCACATATTTGGCCATATAGCTAGCTGGAAAATCATTTAAATATATGCTGTGAACCATGGAGTAGTGAAACTAGAGACAGACAGTGCACTTTTTCTGACAATCCAACAGCTTCATGGCCATTTGTACTGAGGCCAGCATTTTATTTCTAGATTTTTTCAAAAAAATGGATTCAGATTTTCCAACTGCTCTGGTGGAATTTGAATTCAAATTCTCTGGATTGCTAGTCTAAGTTATGTTAAACCTGCATCAAACCCTGGTTCGGCCTCAACTGGAATATTGCGTCCAGTTTTGGGCAGTACACTTTAGGAAGGATGTGAAGGCATTAGAGAGGGTGCAGAAAAAGTTCACAGGAATGGTTCCAGATATGAGGAACTTCAGTTACATATATAGATTGGAGAAGTTGAGACTGCCCTGCTTGGAGGAGAGAAGGTTGAGAGGAGATTTGAGGGACAGATTCAAAATCATGAGGGGTCTGGCAGGGTAGGTGGGGAACAACTGTTCCCATTGGTGAAAGGATAGAGAACCAAAGGGCATAGAGGGCAAAGGAAGCTACCTCAACGTGAGGAAAAACATTTTTTTTTTTAAACGTAGCAAATAATTAGGATTTGGAATGAGAGTTTGGTGGAGCCAGGTTCAATCGAGGCATTCAAGAGGGAATTGGATTATTAGCTGAAAAAGAAGAACGTGCAGGGCTATGGGGAGAAGGCAAGTGAGTAGCACTAGGTGAATTGCTCCTATAAAGAGACAGCACAGACAAAGGGCCAAATAACCATGCCCATTTAGGAGGTTACTGCTGATGAAGTTAAATACTAGCCAACTATACTGTACTCCACCACCAGCAGTCCTGCGGAAGGCAACAACCCAACGAACACACGTACAGAGCAGGGAGGATAAACAACAATAGGGCTGAGAGGGGAAGGGTTGGTCCAGTATGACAACAGGGCCCTGAGAGGGGTTTGGAGGAAGGGGCCAGGATAACCATAACAGGGCCTCATTTCTTCAATTCATTCATAAGGTCAGCATTTATTACCCACCCCCAGTTGCCTTTGAAAAGATGGTGGTGAACATCCTTCTTGAACTGCTGTGACCATAGCAAGATCCCATGGCGGTGGGCGTTTGAAAAGATCCTAAGAGAAGGAAAGGCTTGATGCTAACCTTTGGTTTTGCAGGAGCTGGCCGATGCCGCTTTTTCACTTCTATCCATGTGTCAGAATCCAGGTCTGGGAGGCTGGTGGAAAGGCCTTTTGGCAAAGTCTTCAAGTTACTAGGCTCCTCAGTCTTGGAACTTGCAGCACTTCCTGCCCGAGGAGAGCCTGGAGCCGACTCTTTAAGAGAGAGAGAGAGAGAGAGGGACAGGGAAGTTAAAATCTGCCACATTCAGTGCCACATTAACTGAAAACTTATTAACTCATCCAACATGGCACTCACCCCATCGATCTATCACCCAGCATTACACTCACCAGTCTGCTTTTTGTAAGTCTGCCCCGGAATGAATTCTGGGCAATTCAGTAAACGTGTGAAGTCTGTCTCTGGAAGAGGCCATTTTTCAGGGTTTTCCTTTTTTCGGATTTTCTTGTCCACCACTTCCACTTCAGTGCTGTCCTTCAAAGCCTGAGGAACAACAACCATTCTGAGTGAGAAACACAATCTGGCTGAGAACTTGAAATTAGGCTAAACAAACAAACTTCAGAAAATTACTGTCCAGGCAGCGCACATGTATCATGTTGTCAATCTCTCCCTCTAGCCCCTCATTCCTCCATCTCCACATAAACGTCCCCTATCTCAATTGCCTCACCCTCTTCCCCCCGCCATGCCCTCTGCCCGACTGCTCACCCATCTTCAAACCTAGCAGCCTCTGGGTAAATCCCAAAATAGAACCTTCAATCTTTTATGGTTCACAGCTTTTGTGTAACAGACCAATTATTGTTACAGTTCTGAAAGGCCGCTTACTGTTCTGACGTAGCCACAGTAGCAGTGCTTTTTCCAGCCCCTCAGACTACATTCTTAAATCTCCTGTTAATCCTGGAGGGAGGATCCTGGGAGATCTCCTCCAGAAGCAGCAATGACTCGTTCTGCAGCTGTGACAATAACTGAGGTAAAATTTATTCTTATTAAAGGAAAGAAACAGACATTGCAAAATTGTAGGTATTTAACAAGGAATCTTGCATATAGTGAGCTAACTGGAGAGCTGGTGAACATCATGACAGACCTCCAAGATGAGACTGACATCAGTGGTCAATGCCTGGACACGGTGAAAACCTCCAATTAACGAGACTGGCAGGAAACCATCAGCATCCATCTTTCTTCTCAGGAAAAAGTCTCTTTCCAAGTTATCCAGACTAAAGTAGTACTCTCTGAAACAAAAGAGATAAATATATACCACAACTATACAGTCAAAGTACACACTGTAACCAGTAGCATATGCCACGGGGATGGTGGTGGTGGCAGGAGCGCTTGGGGGGGGGGGGGGGGGGGGGCAGAGGGTAGTTGTGGGGGGGGGGGGTGCGCTCTGGACTACTAGCCCAGTTACATAAGTGCAATGCTACCATGACACATAAACTCTTGAGTGAGACCAGTGTACAAGTGGAAAGGATAAATAGCACGTTTGACAGGACTTCAAACTAGTAAGAAGGGGGTGGTTGCTGGGGTCATCTGGTAGAAATAATAGAAGGCTGAAAATAAATGGAATACGAGATGAGAGTAAAGATCAGACCAATCTGAGTAATTAGGCTAACAGTCAGAGAACTGGTACAATTATAGAACATAAGTAAAAAGTGAAGTGAGGGGGACATTTAATAAGAATAAATTCCACTACTTGTAAAGCAATGTACAGAGCATTTAAAATAAAACAGGAAAATGGAGGCAATAATTTATGGTGTGAAGTCAGATGCAGCAGAGATAAATAAAACATTGCTACAGGATCAGCAATGAAGTACTGCACGGTATAATGTACTTAGACATGTTTGGAAAGGAAGGTGGCGGGGTGAGGTAGCTGTACTAACTAGAGATAGCATAATGGCAGTATAAAAAGGGACATGTCTAACAGAAGGTCAAAAACATATTCCATATGCATTAAGACAAAGGATAAGGAGGGATCAGCATGTTATTAGGGGTATTATGCAGACCAATGAATAATGATTGGGAAGTAGAGAAATAAAAATATGTGTAAATCAATGAAATGAGTAAATAAAAACATTGAACAATAAACATAAGAGATTTCAACTACCCCAAATATCTTGAAGAGTTAAGGAATGGGAAAAATGGAATGGGGTTTTTACAACATATACAGGACTTCTTTTAAACCTAGTACATAAGCGCAACAAGAGGGGGGTCCCTGCTGGATCTAGTAATGGGCCATGAACCTGAGCAGCTACAAAAGTAAACATAGGGCAACATCTCAGCGAAAGTGATAAGGTGTAGTATTAAGGTTCAATAATGATTGAGAAAGGCATAAGAAAGATAAAGATCATAGAAATGGATTGGAAAAAGTTAATTCCATTCTCAACATTTGAAATCATGTGTACATACGAAATCGGAGCAGAAGTAGGCCATTCAGCTCATCAAACCTGCTCCACCATTCAATAAGATCATGGCTGATCTGCTTGTGTTTCAAATTCCACATTCCCAATAACCTTTGATTCCCTTGCCTAACAAGAATCTATTTACCTCTGCCTGAAAAATGACCCTGCCTCCACCACCTTCTAAGGTAGGGAGTTTCAAAGTTGCACAACCCTTAGGAAAAATTTCTCATCTCTGTCCTAAAAGGGTGATACCTCATTTTAAAACAGTGCCTCCTAGTTCTGGACTCACCCGCAAGGGGAAACATCCTTTCCACATCCAACTTGTCAAGGCCATTCAGGATCTTAAATACTTCAATCAAGTCACCCCTCACCCTTCTTCACTCGTGGTAATGAGCCCAGACTGTCCAATCTATCCTTATAAGAAAAACAGCTCATTCCAGATATCAAGCTAGTAAACCTCCACTGAACCGCCTCCAACACATTACATCCTTCCTTAAACATGGGGATGAAAACTTGCACTGTATTTCAGATGCAGTCTCACCAATGCCCTAACTGAAGCATAACATCCTTACTTTTATGTTCAATTCCTCTCATAATTAAGGACAGCACTCCATTAGCATTCTTGATTATGTGCTGTACGTTCATACTAACTTTTTTTGACTCATGCACTAGAACACCTAGATCCCTCTGCACCTCAGAATTCTGCGGTCATTCTCCATTTAAGTAATAGTCTGCTTTTTATTCTTCCTGCCAAAGTGAACAACTTCACATTTTCCCACATTATACTCCAGAATTACAGCAGATAAACTGGAAAAAAAAGACAGAATATAGTTGGAAATAGTGAAAGTGGTGAATAAGAGTGTTCAGAAAACATATAAATATAATACAGAAGTGAGGGATGATGCATTTTGGGGATGATGCATTTTGGCAGAAGGCATAGGGAGAGGGTATATAGGCTTGATGGCGATTCTGAAGAGTGTGCTGGAACAGAGGGACCTAGGGCTGGATGTGCATAGATCTTACAGATGTGCATAGATCTTACAAGTTGGCAGAACATATTGAGAGAGTGCTTAGCAAAGCAAATGAGATTTTGGGCTCCATAAGCAAAGGCATCGAGTATAAAAACAGGGAAGTTATGCTGAGCCTTTATAAAGCTCTGGTTAGACCACAAATTGACTACGACATCCAGTTCTTGTCGCCAAACTTTAGGAAAGATGTGAGGGTCCCTGAGAGGGTGCAGAGGTGGTTTACTAGAATGGTTCCAGGAATGGGGGTTTATAGCTGCAAGGTTAGCGTGGAGAATCGAGGGTTGTTTTCTTAGGAGCAAAGGAGGTTGAGGGGAAAGTTGATAGAGGTATACAAGATTATGCCAAGTTTGAATAAGGTAAATTTCCTATCAGCTGATGGGTAAGATAACTTTCCTATCAGCTGAGAGTACAAGGGCAAATGGACACAAATTCAGGGTGGCTGGCAAAAGAGATGACATGAGGAATTTTTTTTAATGCAACCAGCAGTTAGGATTTGGAATGCACTCATAGGATGGTGCATATAGATTCAATAGTAGCCTTCAAAATTCAATTGGATAAATACTCAAAAAGGAAAAAAATAATGTAAGGATATGGGAAAAAAGCAGGGGAGTGGAACTAGTTTGATTGCTCTTTGAAAGAGCCAGCTCTGACTTGATGGGCCAAATGGTCTCCTTCTAAGCTGTACTATTTTATGGTTCTAAATCAAATAAGAACTGAGGGGAGTAAGGAGCTGCACAAAAGTAAATTATCAAATATATAAAAAAGGAAAGTATTCTGCAGACAAATAACAAAAGAAAAATCAGGATAGGGCAATTAAAGGATGCATTTGGTAAATCACAGGTAATGACAGCAAAACAGCAGAAATATTAAATCCTTACTTTGCCTCAGTATTTACCAGTGAAATCAACATGGTGAACGTGGCAGTGGAAGAGATTAAAAATGATATCAGGCATTTAAGGTAGAATTAATTGGGGCAGACAAGTGATAATCCATCTGAGAGGATAAGATTCCAGGTCGAGATGGATCCAAGCATGTTAAAAGAGTTGGGGAAGTGGTAGCAGAGGGACTATTGCTTATAAGGGAATCATGCCAGAGGACTGGCAGACTCCTCTATTCAAAAAGCCCTGGGTAGTGCAGACCAGTTAGCATAATATCAGTAGTAGCAAAGAAAATGGAATATTTTTCAAAACACTAATAGAAAATCATTCAGAAACCAAAAATTTAATAGTCAGCACAGATTTCAAAAGGGAAGATCATTCTTGATCAACTTTACTAAATTTGTTCGAAATAACACACAAGGGTAATGTAGATGTTATATATTTGAATTTTCCAAGGACTTTTGATAAAGTACTATATAATAGACTTATGACTAAGGTCAAAGCAGTGCAGTCAGGGGAGAGGTAGCAGGATGGATGTCAAGTTGGCTACAGAACAGAAAAACAGTATGGGTTAATGGTAGTTACTCAGATTGGCAAAGAGTGCGAAGCGGTGTTTCATAATTTTGGCGCTGGAGCCAGTGTTGCTCATCGCTTACATTAACTACTTGGAATCCAAAATACAATTTCAAAATTTGCAGACACCACCAATTGGGAGGTGTCGTAATAAAGAGGAGGACTGCAAAAAAAAATACAAGAACACATTAATAAACTTGTAGAATGCGCATGCAGTTGTAAATAAATTTCAATATAGATAACTGTGAGGTGGCGCAAGAATAAGGAGGCCATATACTGATTAGATATAAAAGTCCAACTGGGGTATAGCAGCAGAGGGAGCTGAGGGTACTGATAGAACAATCACTAAAAGTAGTGACATAAGTTAATATGGTCATCAAAAAAAGCAATGGGCTCATCTCTAGAGAGATAGAACTGAAAAACAAAAGCATTGTTAATTTGTACAGAACCTTGCTTTGACCAAAACAAAAACAAAAATACCTGGAAAAACTCAGCAGGTCTAACAGCATCTGCAGAGAGGAATACAGTTAACATTTTGAGTCCGCATTACTCTTCAACAGAACTAAGGAAAAATAGAAAAGAGGTGAAATATAAGCTGGTTTAAGAGGCGTGGGGGGGACAGGTAGAACTGAATAGAGGGCCAGTGATAGGTGGAGATTGCCAAAAGATGTCATAGACAAAAGGACAAAGAGGTGTTGACAGTGGTGATATTAGCTAAGATATGTGTTAATGGTGACATTATGGGTAGAAAGCAGGACGAGCAAGGTACAGATAGCCCTAGTAGGGGTGAGGTGGGGGGGGGGAAGGAATCGAAATAGGCTAAAAGGTAGAGATAAAACACTGGATGGAAATACATTTTTTAAAAATGGAAATAGGTGGGAAAAGAAAACTATATATAAATTATTGGAAAAAGGGGAATCGGAAAGGGGGTGGGGATGGAGGAAAGAGTTCATGATCTAAAGTTGTTGAACTCAATATTCAGTCCGGAAGGCTGTAAAGTGCCTAGTTGGAAGATGAGGTGCTGTTCCTCCAGTTTGCATTGAGCTTCACTGGAACAATGCAGCAAGCCAAGGACGGACATGTAGACATGAAAGCAGGGTGGTGTGTTGAAATGGCAAGCGACAGGGAGGTCTGGGTCATGCTTGTGGACAGACCGAAGGTGTTCTGCAAAGCGGTCACCCAGTCTGCATTTGGTCTCTCTAATGCTGAGGAAACCTCATTGGGAACAGCGAATGCAGTACACTAAATTGAGGGAAGTGCAAGTGAAATGCTGCTTCACTTGAAAGGAGTGTTTGGACCCTTGGATGGTGAGGAGGGGGGAAGTAAAGGGGCAGGTGTTGCATCTTCTGCGGTTGCTTGGGAAGGAGTCGTGGGAGGGGGTTGAGGTGTAGGGGGTGACGGAGGAGTGGACCAGGGTGTCCCGGAGGGAACCACCCCTGAGGAATGCTGCCAGGGGGGTGAAGGGAAGATGTGTTTGGTGGTGGCACCATGCTGGAATTGGCAGAAATGGCAGAGGATGATCCTTTGAATGCGGAGGCTGGTGGAGTAATAAGTGAGGACAAGGGGGACCCTATCATGGTTCTGGGAGGAGAGGAAGGTGTGAGGGTGGATGCGCGGGAGATAGGCTGGACATGGTTCAGGGCCCTGTCAACCACCGTGGGTGGAAAACCTCTGTTAGGAAGAAGGAATACATGTCAGAGGAACTGTTTTTGAAAGTGGCATCATCAGAACAGATGCGACAGAGGTGAAGGAACTGAGAGAATGGGATGGAGTCCTTACAGGAAGTGGGGTGTGAGGAGCTGTAGTCAAGGTAGCTGTGGGAGTCAGTTGGCTTGTAATGAATATTGCTGGACAGTTTATCACCAAAAACTGAGACAGAGGGGTCAAGGAAGGGAAGGGAAGTGTCAGAGATGAACCCTGTGAACATGATGGAGGGGTGGAAATTGGAAGCTTGCTTTGACCACACTTGAGTACCTTGAACAGTTTTGGTCTCGATATAATAAAGGACATAGAAGTACTGCAGAAACTGCAAAAAAAAATTCACAAACATGATACCAGAACTGAAAAGATATAACTATGGTTGGCACTTGTTTCTACATTAAAGAAGGATGAAAGGTGGCTTAACAGAAGTATTTAAAATTGTAAGAGAGGTTGATGGGCAACATCGACAAAATGTTTCCACTTGTGGGAGAATCCAAAACTCGAAGTCATAAACATACAGAATCACAAATAAATCCCAAAGGAAATTCAGTGAAACTTCTTTATTCGTAGAGTTTCTACTGTGAGGAAATGATCAGAGTGCCAGGCCATGAAGAGGTTCAAATTTCAGTGGTGTACACTTGGGGTGTTGGTTTAACTTACGCAACAGTGCAGTGCAGCAGTGAGGTGGTCTACAGTGATAAAAACAAAAAAACTGCAGATGCTGGAAATCCAAAACAAAAACAAAAACAGAATTACCTGGAAAAACTCAGCAGGTCTGGTAGCATCTGCGGAGAAGAAAAGAGTTGATGTTTCGAGTGCTCATGACCCTTCGACAGAACTTGAGTTCAAGTCCAAGTGGTCTACAGTGTTGGCTGAATTGGACATGTAACCAGGCCAGCGATGGACTGTTGACACTGCTGAGGCACACAGTGCACTTTCAGAAACCAACAGTTCAACTGCCAAGATAAGCTGCAGGAAGCAGGTCAGAGTTCACCTGAAGCAGACCATGAAACTACTTGGCTTTCCTGGTGTAAAAGGGACCAATAGAAAGCTTCTGGGTTCCAACAGAACCACATTGGGTTCAAAAGTACACTTTTACACTTGGCAACTTCATCAGTCAAAGCAGTGATCAAATTCCATGCGTATTAGAGCTACAAGCACCGCACAAATCTATGCTGCATTGTAGTATTTCTCATCATATCTCAAACTTCTAGATGCAAAAGCATTACCAGCTCTTTTCAAATGGTTCTGTGCTGCTTGCTATAGACAGGCCGACTTGAAAACCCTTCAAGAAAAGCCCTTTAGGCCATAAGTTGAAACCCACACATCGGAAAGAGCAGAACTCAGTGGACAGTGATCCATTATTGCAGTGGTTCTGTGAAGGGACTAGTAATGGCACTATAGAAGTTTAAGAATTTCAAAACAGTTCAGAAAATCTGGAAATAAAAAGCTATCAGTAAAAGTGACCACGAAGCTGTCAGATTGTTGTAAAAACCCACTGGTTTGCTAATGTTTTTGGGGAAGGAAGCCTGTCACCCTTACCCGATCAGATCTTTAAGCAACTCCAGTACCACACCAATCTGGTTGACTCTCAACTGTCCTCTGAAGTTGCCCAGCATGACAGTTTGTATCAAATCCACTACCTGTGATTCAAAAAGGTAGCTCACCACCATGTTCTCAGGGATGAGCAATAAATAAAAGCATTGCCAGTGATGTTGTGTGAGAGAGTGTACATGCGCAACCGAACATTTAATACAAATTCTAAATCTCTTTTCTTCCATGTCATCCAGTGGGGTGAAAAAGACGTTGGAACAGGCCTAACAAACAGAAAACCATGATACTTACATCTGTTTCTTGATGTAGTCTTTGAGCAGCTTTTTGTCCATTGTGTACAGCTCCGCACTGCTCTGATTGTCATAGTAATAGATGATATCACTACCAAATTTCGGCCTGTACAATCCATCATTACTGTCGGTGTTTGTGTTGTAGGTGTAATGATAGTCAAAGTGAGCTACAACAAGCAAAAGCAGCACAGGTTAGACATTCAGTTAAAACTCTATCGCAGGTCACTGCCTTTCAGTGTACATGAAGCAGCTGGGAGATTTGAGATTCAGGAAGACACTACATTAATTTATAGCTACCATGCTTTGTCCATCATACTCGAGGACAAAGTGAATGAGGTGGTCAGATAGCATTGATATCAGATCAGAGAATGAATAAACTATCCAGTCCATTTTATCAAAGGCAAGGTGTGCTCATTTCACAAGGATGTGTTATTTGGCACTCTGCTCAATCTTGAACCTTCTACCCAAGATCATCCAGATCACACTGTATTAATCTGTTCTGCGTCCCTATTCAAACCACCTGAGGCATTAATTCTAGAATGGCTAAGTTTATCACTTATTTTAGATCAGTTATCACTCTCTAGCAGGTCCAGCGTTTACCAAACTTGTATCTAAAGTTGACTGCTGGGAAATGCACTGTGCAATCTAACAGAGTGGTGCAGATCATGAGGCCCCCCCCCCAGGTACAATCTTTTTCCTGTGTTCTTAGCTGATCTCAGCTGAGACAGATGAACTATGTGCTATGCTATTTGGCATTAATACTCCTTGGATAGAGAATAGGGAAAATTAGCAGTGCTTGTAATGCTGGAAAGTCAGCCTGGTTCTGTGATGGCACAAGCCTCTTAGTCAGAAAATCAAAGATGCCAGCTCCAATCCAGGCTGGCACATCAGTACAATAGTAAGGGAGTGCTGCATTGTCACAGGTGTGCCCTTCAGATATTAAACTAAGGCCATTGTTTTGTTGTTTTATTTTTAGTTCAGCTGAATATTAAAAGATCATGTGACATATTTTGAGGAGAAGGGGTCCGCTTGGTGACTCGGTCAACGTTCCTGGTTCAGCCAACAAAATCTGCAAAATGACACAAAGTCAAAGGGTCTGCTCTTCAAAATCCTATCACCCAGGAGCCAAGAGCCTATATCTTAACTGGAGTACTCTACAACAGAATCGACAAAGTAAAACGAGACCAAAGGGTCTCCCAGAAATTTATCAGCATTCTTACTTGATGTGAAAACAAACTTGGTGCTAATCTTCTCCAGCGTGAACTCTCTGTGTTAAGAACCATCATTCACCATCCATTCTGCAGTCTGCAACTCTGACCCAAACATCTCTCTCAACAGTTGTGAAGTCTGTATGATAACTTTACTGGAAAGGTACTGGACTCACGGTATCAGTTACCACCTATTAAACCCACCTTACTTCAAACTTCACACAGCAGCACTAACAATAGCCAATAGATACCAGCACCAGGGTGTGAGTACTAAGATGGTTGGGAAGGAAGACGAATACTGTGCTCCTGGGTATACAAGGATCAGGAAGTGCAACTAAATTTCAACCGACAGGGACACTGCGCTAGTTCAGAAAGCTTGCAGCATAATGGCCAGTGTTAGAACATCACGTACAGCGAGAAGCACCTCTGCCACGACCCCTCCCCCGGCCTCGTCCACGTCCTCGCCCCCTGAAGCCCCCTCGGATTGTTCCACCCTCGCTTTTGACACTGGAAATCTCATCGCGGTCTTCCCTCCAATCCCGGGAGTCATGCTTTTCATCACGATGGTAGCCTGAAAAAACAGAAACCGGGAGATAAGTGATAAGTCAGTTACATACCAAATATCCAACATCAGTCAAACATCTCTCAATACCATCTTAAGACCAACCATAGTCCAGAGTGCCCTTGAATCTCTTGGACATCTAGCAGCTGTCATAAATCAATAACCAGTCTATCCTTCCCAGCACTTTTCAGCCAAAGGCTGATCTTCCTGTAGAACTGTTAGGGTATCTAGATTATCAGCAGAGAAGGTGTGTCTGCAGTACTGCCAGGTGAGGTGGAGTGCCCTCAGTATTGGTGGATGAATCTTGAGCACTTCCTTCTGGATTAGACTGCAATGTACTAAATTCTGCTGCAATTCACACCCCTTAGAACTACTGACGCCAAAATTCGCCATATCCTCCAGCACCTAAAAATTAACATCCCATTGCAAACCACCCCCTGCACCCCACGAACTACCAGCCTGGCTCAAAAGCATGATTTGCAACTTTCAAAAATAATTACATAAACAGGAAAGGGATCTAAGGCTCTGCTGAGGTGCTGCCATCAGTAACCAATCAAGTGGGACAAACCTTTTGAGTCATTCCTGTTATTGACCGGTGGTCGCAGAGGCTCCGTCTGGGGGCGCGAGTTGCTGCGAGATGCTGGCTTGTCCTGTGTACCCTCCGATTTTACGTCCAATTGTAGTGGGACCCACTTTTGCTTGTAACCTGAACACAAAGTGGGAAAGCATTAACAGATCTTCCTCAAGCTATTGGGCAGGCAGTCCCACAGCATGTCATGGCCCTAAACAATTCAAGAAATAGTTTAAACCTGGCAAAGAAAAAAATCTGGGGGAAGATGAGTTTTTTTTTGAATGACAGCCGATTGTTATGATCTGGAATGTGCTGTCTGCATGGGTGGTGAAAGTAGATTCAGTTGTAACTTTCAAAAGGGAATTGGGTAAATGCTTGAAAAAGAAAATCTGCAGGACTAATGGAAAATGAGGAGGAGAGGCACTAATTAGATAGCTCTTTCAAAGAGCTGGTACAGGCACGATAGGCTGATTGGCCTTTTATTCTGTTCAGATTCCACTAAGTAGTTCAAAGAAAATTGCTTGCTACTGATGCAGTCAGACTAAACAAGACATGTCTCATCAGTTTTCAATTAACTTATTTTATGGTCTATGGCTTGGTGCAGTATCAGGATCAATAGATCAGTGGGAACAGCAAAACTCATTTCGCCAAGTGTGCGCAGAGCATTGAGACCAACAAAGGAGACCTGCACAGTTCCACACAACCCAACATAAAAAGTTAATTGAACTCAAAGCTCTACAGAAATATAGCCCCATTGGCACAGGGTGTGAGGGAGTATACAAGGGGCACTGAAACATTCTGCCACATTCTGCATAATGGTCTGAGCCTCAGCATCATATCAGTCTTTCTCCTCTCGTTTTTGAATCTTAAAACAATACAGTATAGAGGAAGAACGTTCTGTTCATTATGGCTGTACCTGCTCTTTGGAAGAGCTGTCCAATTAGTCTCACTCCCCTGCTCTTTCCCTATAACCCTGCAATTTTTTTTTCCTTTCAAATATTTGTCCAATTCCCTTGTAAAAATGATCACTGAATCTACTTCCATCATTCTTTCAGGTAGTGAATTCTAGATCATAACTTGCTGTATTAAAAAAGCTCCTTTGGTTTTTTTGTGAATCTCCTAGAATCTATGTCCTCTGGTCCTTCTGCAAAGGGAAAGTTTCTTCTTATTTAGTCTGGAAAAACCTTCATGAATTTGAATGCCTCTAGGAAACTCTACTCTTAATTTCACTGCTCTAAGGAGAACAACTACTGCTTCTTCGGTCTCCCCACATAACTGAAGGTCCTTATCTCTAATACCATTCTAATGAATCTCTTCTGCCTCCTCTGAACACAATACTCCAGCTGAGGCTTAGCCATTGCTTTATAAAGTTATAACATAACTTCCTTTTGCAATCTAAGTTTCCGTTAATAAAATAAAAGATGCCATTTTTTTTAAACAGCCTTTTCAACTTGTCCTCCCACTTCCGAAGATTTATATACGTAGATCCCCAGATGTCTCTGTTCCTGCATCTTTAAAATTATACAATTTAGTTTATATTGCCGCTCCTCACTTCACACTTATTTGCATTAAATTTCATCTGCCATACATTGATCCAATTCACCAGTCTATATCTTCCTGAATTATTTTTCTATATTCCTCATTGTTAACTGCAATTCTAAGTTTCATGTCATCTGCAAACTTTGAAAATATGCCCCTCAAACCATAGTCCAGGTCATTAATACAAACCAAATGAAGCAGTGGCCCCCAACTAAACCACTAAGGTACTATCATACACCCATCTTCTCACGAGTCTGAAAAATAGTCGTTCAACACCGTCTACTTCCTGGAAAAACTCAGCAGGTCTGGCAGCGTCCAGCATCCGCAGTTTTTTTGTTTTTACCGTCTACTTCCTGTTCTTTAGCCAATTTTGCATCCACGTTGCCAGTGAGCTTTTAATCCTATGGGCTAATTTTGTAAACCATTCTCTTTTTATTTACTCATTTACATGGTGTGGGCATCGCTGGCTAGGCTGGCATTTATTGCCCGTCGCTAATATTATGTAGCACTTTGTCAAAAACCTTTTGAATGTCAATATGCACAACATTAACCATATATCCCTCATCAGCCCTGTTACTTCATCAAAAAACTCAATCAAGTTAGACGAACACAATTTGTCATTAACAAATCATTGTTAACATTCAGTAATTAGTCCATATTTTTCCAAATGTCAATTAAATTTACTCTGGATTATCTCTAAAAATTTCCCTACTGATCTGAAGCTGATGAGCCTTTGTTACTGGATTTATCCCCCTCCCTTTTTAAAAAGCAGTCGTGTAAGCATTTTGCAATTCGCCAGCCCTCTGGCACGATCTCCATACTCAAGGAGGATTGTGACCAGAGCCTCCACAATTTTCACCCTTACCTTGCTCAGTAGCCTTGGATGCACACCATCTGGACCAAGTGACTCTTCTACACTGAGCCCTGTCAACCTTTAAGTACCTCTTTATCTATTTTTATCCTGTCCAATATTGTTATTACTTCCTCTTTCACCACTATGTGAGCAGTGTTCTCTGAAGAGTGAAGACAAATGCAAAGTACTCATCTTTGGGTCCTAATCAGCCCCACCCTTCCTTGGACTAAACTTTTACCGTACATATGTTTATAAAAGAACTTTGGGTTTTCTTTTATGATAGCTGCTAATTTATTCTCATACTCTCTCTTTGCAGCCCATTCTCACTTTTAGGTCTTCTCTGTACTTTTTGTATTTAACTTGGTGCTCTATTATATTATGAAACTCTACTTAGATTTTTCATAAGCCTCCTCTTTCTGTCACATTTTAATCTCTATATCATCTATCATAGAGGGAGCTCTAGTTTGGGATGCACTACTTGTTCCCCCCGCAGGAATGGCGTGGATTTCCAGATTAGAAGCTGGGCTTAAAATGACAATGTTTGAGCTATTGTACACAATTTTAAGATGTTCTCTGAACTTTTTAATTTGCACTTTGAGTAGGTGGAGATTTCAATCACCATTCTCGCTGATGATTTGTTATTATTCTGTACCGGAATCATCTCTTTGAAGGCATCCCATTGATTGTTTATCCTTTTGCCTACCAATCTTTGATCCAAGTCGGTCAGATCCCTTTTCAACCCATTGAAGTGAGCCCAACCCCAGATAAGTATTTGTACACTTGATTGTTGCTTGTGCTTTTCTATAACATGATATTACGATCACTGTTCCTAAAATGCTCTCCCACTGAAACCTCCTCCATGTGCCCACTCTATTGTCCAGAACTAGATCCAGTGCTGTTTCTCTCCTTGTTGGGTGGAAAAAAGTACACAAATAATGTTTTAAATCAGTGGAGTACCTTTTCTCTTCTGTGTAGATTTCTGCGAATCCTCATCGGCGCTCCGTTCCTCTGGTGATTCATCCGATTTGGCTTTCTGGTTCTCTTTGCTCTCACTGCTGTCGCATTTCTCTGGCCGTTCCTTCCTCGCGGGAGGTTTTTTGTTCTGCTGTGGCTTACTGTTCTGTGGATGCTGGAACAAAATGGTATGAAGGTGACAAATACTTACAGCTGTTCCATGACCTTACCCTCCAGTGTCCTTTCACTCCTATTATCAATCAGTCTTCCTGCCTCCTGAAGATCATGGCACCTACTGAGGTTTGGGCTCCACCAATCTCCTCACTCAAGCACCCATCTTTTATGGTGGTTGTCAGAGCTGAGACAATCCTGTACGCACCTAACACCCACTCATGCTTTTCAGCAGGAGTTCCTGGTCAGTGATCAGGTGCAGAAATGGTGGCTAATATCATCTCCTCCATCAGTTATGGGCAGCTAACATTGCATAGATGGGGATAATTGAATCAAACTCATGGCACATCTGGAGCAGGGGCACATTCATCCAACAACTGCACAATTCCTACTTACCTCAGAGGAAATGACCGGCTCCCATGTCTGAAACAAAAGAATAAAGAGCATTTAAAATACAGACAATGAAACTGAACCCAGAGTACAAGAGTGTGGCTACAAGAACAGGTCAGAGGCTAGGGATGCTGCAGCGAATAACTCATCTCCTGACTCCCCAAAGCCAGACCACCACCTAAAATGCACAAGTCAGGAGTGTGATGGGATACTTGCTCCACTGGCCTGGATAAGTGCAGCTCCAATAATACTCAAAAAGCTTAACAGCATCCAATACAAAGCAGCCCGCTTGATTGACACCCCAACCATAATATTCACTCCCTCCACCACCGACACACAGTGGCAACAGTGTGTACCATTTGCAAGATGCACTGCAAGAACTCACCAAAGCTCATTAGACAGCACCTTCCAAACCCACGGCCACTACCATCTAGAAGGACAAGGGCAGCAGACACACGGGAACACCATCACCTGAACGTACCCTTGCGAGCCACTCAACACCCTGACTTGGAAATATGTTGCTGTTCCTTCACTGTCGCTGGGTCAAAGTCCTGGAACTCCTTCCCTAACAACACTGTTGGTGTAACTATATCACACAGACTGCAGCAGTTCAAGGAGGAAGCTCATCACCACCTTCTTAAGGGCGCTTAGGGAGGACAAAAATTGCTGGCCTAGCCAGTGACATCCACATCCCATGGATGAATTTTTAAGAAGTACAAGACACTCAGTGTAAATGTAAAGCTGCAGAACAAACTTCATTCTTTGAAGGAGACATTCAGAGCTTCATTGCAACAAGCTATGATAGTGGTAATACTACAGAGACAGTTTCACTGAACAGAAAAATAAAAACTCGCATTTATATCCCACCTTTCACAATCACCGGATGTCCCAAAGCACTTTACAATGAAGTGCTTTGTAAAGAACTAAATTGACATTACATTGTAATGCAAGAAATTGAGTTTCTGTATAACTCAGGGTGTGACAGTAACACTATGTTAACAGCATTACTTGTTAAAAAGAATTTGCAATTCTATCACTTCTTTCACAAACTTCAGGATATTCCAAAGCGTTTTACAGCCAATGAATTGCATTTGAAATTTAGTCACTGTTGTGATGTATGATAAACACAGCAGCCAATTTGCACCTAGCAAGCTCCCATAAACAGCAATGTGGTAATAACTAGATAATCCATTTTATAGATGTTGATTGAGGGGTAACTATTAGTCAGAACACTGGAAAGAACTCCTTTTCCTTTTCTTTTAACAGTGCCATAGAATCTTTTACCACAATCTTGCAATCTTCCCTAGGAGGTGCCAGATCACTGTAGTGTGGCAAATGTGAAAACCTGATTCTAGAAAGGGTGTAAGCATATTCCAAGTAACTACAGGCCAGTCAGTTTAATACAGGGGAGTGTAAAGCTTTAGAAATAATGATCAGGGTGAGGGGGGAAAAATCAGACGCTTGGAGATGTTTGAGTTAATTAAGGAAAGCCAGCATAGATTTGTAAAGAAAAATCGAGCTAGACTAATCTAATTGTATTTTCTGATGAAGTGACGGAGAAGACTGATGAGAGGAAAGCAGTGAATGTTGTCTTTATGGATTCTAAGAAAGCAAAAGGTTGATCAACAAAACTGAAGCTCATGGAATCAGGGGGTGTGTCAGCTTGGATAAAAAAAATGGCTTAAGGACAGAAAACAGCAAATCGTGGTAAATGGTTGCTTTTCAGACTGGAAGATTGTAGACAGTGGTGTCCCCCACGGGTCAGTGTCAGGACCACTGCTTTTTTAATTTTATATGTATGACTTGGATATTGGAATACAAAGTAAAATTTCAACATTTGACGATGAGGTGTGGTTGACAGCGAGGATGATACCAATCGACTGCAACAGGGTATAGATGGGCTAGAAGAATAAGCAGACAAGTGACAGATGGAATTTAATACAGAGATGTGTGAGGTGATGTATTTTGGCAGGAATAGGGAGAGGCAATATAGACTAAACAGCACAGTGCTAAAACGAAGTGCTGGGCCAGAGGGTCCAGGGAGTTCATTTGGATAGATTATTAAAGTTGGCAGGACATATTGAGAGAGCAATTAGCAAATATATGGGTTCTTGGGCTTCTTAAGTAGAGGTACTGAGTACAAAAGCAGGGAAGTTATGCTGAACCTGTATAAAGTTCTGGTCAGGCCACAACTAGCGTTTGAACCCAATTTTGTCAGTTTAACCTTGGTGATGGGGAAGCTTTCAGAATGGATAATTCAGGACAAAATTAATAATCACTTGGGCAAATGCGGGTTAATTAAGAAAAAACACTATGGATTTGTTAAAGGAAAAACATTTTTAACCATCTTGCTTGAGTTTTTTTTCATGAGGTAACAGAGAGGATTGATGAAGGCAATGCAATTGATGCGGTGTACATGGGCTTCTAAAAGGCATTTGGTAAGGTGCTGCAAAAGAGACTTGCGAGCCAAATTAGATCTCATGGAATAAAAAGGACAGTGACAACATGGATACAAAATTGGCTGGGTGACAGGAAACAGAGAGTAACAGTGAACCGATGTTTTTCGTACTGGAGGAAGGGTTTATAGTGGATTTCTCCAGGCAGTGTTAGGACCCCTGCTCTTCCTGATATGTAATAATTCTGGATCTTGGTGTACAGGGCACAATTTCAAAATTTGCAGATGAAACGAAACTTGGAAGTATTGTGGCCCACGAGGAGGATAATGTAGAACTTCAAAGGGATGCAGGCAGGTTGGTGAAAGGGGTGGACAAATGGCAGATGAAACTGAATGCACAGAAGGGTGAAATGATTCATTTGGTAGAAAGAACACAGACAATATAAAACAAAGGGTACAATTCTAAAGGAGGTGCAGTAGCAGAAGCACCTGGGTGTGTATGTTGGTAAATCATTTAAGGTGACAGGACAGTTGAGAAAGTGGTTAATAAAGCATACTGCATTCTGGGCTTTATCAATAGAGGCATAGGGTATAAAAGCAAGGAAATTATGCTAAACCTGTATAAAACACTGGTTTGGCCTCAACTGGAGTATTGTGTCCCATTCTGGACACCATACTTTAAGAATGATGTGAAGGCAGAAAAGGTTCATGAGAATGGTTCCAAGGATGAGGGGCTTCAGTTACATAGAAAGACTGGAATAGTTGGGACTGTCCTCCTTGAAGAGAAGATTGAGAAGAGATTTGGGCGAGGTATTTCAAAATCTTGAGGGGTCTGGACAGAGTAGATAAGGGGGTCCATTGGCAGAGGGGGTCCAGAACCAAAGGGCATAGATTTAACATAATTGGCAAAAGAAGCAGCGGTGACATGAGGAAAAACTTTTTCATGGAGCGAGTGGCTAGGATCTGGAATGCACTGCCTGACAGTGTGATGGAGGTAGGGTCAATTGAGGCTTTCAAAAGGGAATTGAATCATTATATGAAATGGAAAAATCTGCAGGGTAAAGGGGAGAAGGTGGGGCAGTGGCACTAGGTGAACTGCGTCTTCAGAGGGCCAGCACAAACACAGAGGGCCAGCCTATGATTCCATGTATTTTAAGTATGTGTACGTATGTGTTAATGGTGTATCTCTAGTTGGTGAAGAAGAGATGATTCCGGGAGACAGTCATTCTCTGCCCATCCTATAATGTCTTTAATTCTCTTTCCCTCACCACCAAAATCCTGCTTGCTTTCTCCAAATCCACAGGATTCCACTTTAATGGAGAATTTCCTGCATATAACGCTCATCAAATGACCTTTTTCCCAATTCCCTTGTAGTCCAGATACATAACCACCATTGATTCTTTTCTATCTACCACCTCACTGACTCAATAATTCTACTCCATTAGTAAGGCATAATCTGCCAAAGTAGTATGTTGATTCTTCCTGACCAACTTTCAATCAGTTTGATGATGTATTCTAACAATGTTGCCACCACGGGCAGTAAACTCACTGGGTCTGTGGTTCACTGTTTGTGGCCCACACCACAAAAGAATTTCATTGGTTGCAAAGCACTTTGGGATGGCCTGAGGTGATGAAAAGAGAAATAGAGATGCAAATTTCCTCTCTCTCTCAACCTTTTCAAATATATCCCAATGGATTACCATGAGATGTGCATCAACCCAAAGTCTGACTGAGCTGTACTGAAAGCTCCCGACTTAGTACTGTACCATTAGAGGCTCTGTTAATGAACTGTAATTACAATGACATCCAGTGACAAAAATGAGTACTACAAGATCACAAAAAGTCAAAACTATTGATGCTTAAAATCCAAAATAGAAAATGCTGGAAACATGCAGCAGTCAGGTAGCATCTGTGATATAACAGATCAGTTAACATTTCAGACATACAGCCTCATCAAGACTGGAATTGCTTCTTATAAGGAACAGATCAGGAGGGCATAGACATAATTACCTATTTCCCCACAACGTGTGCACTCCACATTAGTGGGATCAGTTTGGGATTGATAAAGTTCTGGGGAGAATGAAGCGGAGTGAGTTTGAGATCGACACAGGGCTTTGGGAGAGAGCAGAATTGGGTCTGGATTGAAATAGGACTATTGGAGAGAGCAGAGTTATATTTGGATTGATACAGGGCTATAGGGAGAGCAGCAAAATGGGGCTGGAATTGCTGGAGTGAACAATCAGCACAGACACCGTGGACTGATCACAGCACAGGGCAAGAACAAATATCTGGATCGGTGGCTCTACGAAGCCAATGTCAGCTTTGATGCTGGAGTGCAACTCGAACCCCCAACCCAGGACCACAGGTAATCTGGTAATGGTATTTAGCCACTGTCCACTTAGAACCATAGGCATCTCTCTCCATTGGAGAGACAATTGGTTATATAGTTTGAAGGGTACCATTCCAAATCAAGCGTGGGGCATTCTGCATCACACTCGAGCTAACCGACCCCCACTCCTGTTCATCATTTACATTAGCAATTTAAACTCAAGAATCAGAAGTTCAATTTCAACATTTGCAGGCGACACCAACTTGTGTGGTTAACACAGAGGAGGACTATGACAAAATACAGGAAGACATTAATAAACTTGCAGAATGGGTGTTTTAGATGACAATTAAATTGTAGAGGAACTGTGAAACAGTACATTATGATAAAGACTATGGAGACCTTTTAATGTTTGTGTAACAGTCTAAATGGGGTAGAGGGGCATGGGTTCTAGAGGTACAATGGAGAAACTACAAAGTAGGTTTGCAGGTTAATTAGGTGATTAAAAAAGTAAACCAAGAACGGGTTCATTACTAAACTGATAGAACTGAAAAACAGAGAAGTTATGTTAAATTTATTTAAATATAGATCTTAAATTAGACCCCACTTATAGTATAATGCACAGTTCTGGTCTCCATATTAGGATATAGAGACATTGAGAAGGCACAAAAATTTACACGGCTAATTCCTGACCTGAGAAGGTTATAACTTTCAGAGAAGATAGAACAGGCTGGGGCTCTTTAGGAAAGAGAAGGCTGGGTGCTGATTTGGTGGAAGTCTTTAAGATGGTGAATTGTTAGGGTAGACGTCAAGAGTATGATTTTAACCTTTTCAAAACCCAATCACTTTCACAAAAATTGGCCAATATTTCTATTTGTGGGAGAAATCATAAATATAGGATAGTCACAAATAAACTCAAAAGGGAATTCAGAGAAACCTTTTTACCCAAAATGTGATGAGAATGTGGAACAATGGTTGAGATGTATACAACAGATGCATTTCAGGGGAAGCCAGATAATTACATAAAAAAGAAAGGAACAGAAGGTTATGCTGATAGGATTAGATGAAGTAGGGTAGGAGGAGGCCAATGTGGAATATAAATGCCAACATTGACCAGTTGGGCTGAGTGGTCAATTTCAGTGCTGTAGACTCGACACAAACTTGGTTTGCACTCCCTGGAACATAGAAGAGGTGAGGCAGTCACACCGCTTAGAATAGGGTCTTCTGATTTGGAAGGTGGACATGGACGGGAGGCTGTGACTGCGAGTGAGGCAGGTAAAGGGACCCAGAAGACAGGAATGTCAGCTTCTGCAATTGTCCAACAGGTTTGAGGTTCTCTCAGCTTACTTGGATGAGAGTGGGGGCTGCAGGGTTGATGAGCTGACTGATCATGGCACTGTGGTACAGGAAACCATTCAAGTTGGGGGGGGCGGGGGGGAAGAGGAATGTCGAGGCAGTAGACGACAGTATAGTGAGGGAGATTGACACTGTTCTCTGCAGCAAAGAGCAAGAGTCCAAATGGCTGTGTTGCCTGCCCAGTGCCAGGGTTCAGGACATTTGCCCAGGGCTGCAGAGGAACTTGCAGTGGTCGGGGAGGACCCAGTTGTCGTGGTCCATGTAGGTACCAAGAACATAGGCAGGATGAAAAAGGAGGTTCTGCATAGGTAGTATGAGGAGCTAGGCACCAAATTAAGAACCAGAACCTCAAAGGTAATAACTTCCAGATTATTACCTGAGCCACATGCAAATTGGCATACAGCAAATAAGATTAGAGAGATGAATGTATGGCTCAAAGACTGGTGTGGGAGAAGTGGATTCCGGTTTGTGGGGCACTGGCACCAGTACTGGAGAAAGTGAGGGCTATACTTTGGACGGGACAGTCTACACCTGGACTGGGACTGATGCTCTAGCGAGCCGCATTAACTAGAAGTGGAGAGGGCTTTAAACAAAATAATGGGGACAAGGGATCAAATTTGGTAAACCAAAGAGCAGCCAAGGCAAGAGAAAAAGGTACCAATATGGGAAATGATAACAGAACATGCTAGGAAGGGACAGAGTACAAATCCAAGAGTAAATCAGCAGATAAGGCCAAATGTTACAAAAATAATAAAAGAACAAAATTAAAGGTTCTGTATCTAAATGCACGTAGCATTAGAAACAAAACAGATGAACTGATAGCACAAATAGAAACAAATAAGTATGATCTAATAGCCATGGCTGCAGGATGACAGATTGGGACCTGAATATTGAAAGGTACGTGACATACAGGAAGAACAAGAAGTGAGCAAAAGGTGGAGGGGTGGCTCTATTAATTAATGATGGTATTAGCGCATTAGAGAGGGATGACCTAAGTTCAGGAGACCAGGGTGTAGCAGTTTGGGTTGAGATGAGAAATGGTAAGGCAAAAAGTCACTTGTGGAAGTGGTGTACAGCCCCCCTAATTGTAACTACACAGTAGGACAAGTATAAATGAGGAGATAATGAGAACTTCTCAGAAAGGTACAGCAACAATCATGGGGAATTTTAATCTACAGATAGACTGGAAAAATCAGAGAGGCAACGGTAGCATAGATGAGTTCATAGAATGTTTTCGGGATAGTTCCTTGGAACAGCATGTCCTGGAACCAAACAGAGAACAGGCTATACTAGACCTGGTATTAACCAATGAGGTTGGATTAATTAATGACCTCATAATGAAAGGTACCTAGGTTGCAGAGATGATAATGATTGAATTTTACATTCAGTTTGAGGGAGGGAAGAGTGAGTCTAAGACGAACATTTTAAGCTTAAATATGGGTAATTATGAGGGCATGAAAGCAGAGCTAGCTAAAGTGAACTGGTAAATGAGGTTAAGGAATAGATCTATAGAGATGCAATGGCAGGCTTTTAAAGGGGTATTTCAGAATACACATAACAGATACATTCCAACGAGAAAGATAAAATCCACTGTTAACTAAAAATGTTGAAGACAGTATCAAACTTAAAGAAAAAGCATACAATTGCACAAAGATGGGTCACATGACAGAATATGAAGACTAGCAGACAATGACAAAAAGATTAATAAGGAAGGAAAAATCAGAGTATGAGAGGAAGCTTGCTAGCAATAGAAAGACAGACAGCAAGAATGTCCATAGATATTTAAATAAAAAAGGAGTTAACAAAGTGAGCATTGGTCCTACAGAAAGTCAGTCTGGCAAATTAATAATGGTAAGTAAGGACAAGGCAGATGAATAGAACAGATATTTTGCATCAGTCTTCACTATAGAGGGTACAATAGCTGTAAATCAGCAAAAGGAAAGAAGGGAGGAACTCAGGAAAATTACAATCACCAGAGAAGTGGTACTGAGCAAACTGTTGGAGCTGCAGGCTGATAAATCCCTGGGTTCTGATAGACTTCATCCTAGGGTGTTGAAAGAAGGGACTAGTCAAATAGTTGATGCATTGGTTTTAATTTTCCAAAGTTTCCTAGATTCAGAGAAGGTTCCATTAGATTGGAAATTAGCAAATGTAACTCCTTTATTCAAAAAGGGAGGATGACAGAAAGCAGGAAACTACAAGCTAGTTAGCTTAACGTCTGCCATAGGGAAAATGTTAGAAGCTATTATTAAAGATGTCACAGCAGGACATTTAGAAACATTTACGGCAATCAAGCAGAGTCAATATGGTTTTATGGAAAGGAAGTCATGTTTAACCTATTTATTGGAGTCTTTTGAAGGAGTCACATGTACTGTTGATAAAGGGGAACTGGTGGATGTACTGTACTTAGATTTCCAGAAGGCATTTGATAAGGCGCCATATCAAAGGTTAATGTGGAAACTATAAGCTCATGGTGCAGGGGGAAACATATTGGCATGGATAGAAGATTGGCCAGCTAACAGGAAACAGAGGGAGGACATAAATGGGTCTTTATTCTGGTTGGCAACATGTGGTGTGCCACGGGGATCAATGCTAGGGCCTCAACTTTTTACAATTTATATAACTTGGATGAAGGGGCAGATGGCATAGTTGCTAAATTTGCTGGTGACACAAAGGTAGGTAGGAAAGTAAGTAGTTAAGAGGACACAAGGCGGCTATAAAGTGACATAGATAGGTTAAATGAGTGGGTATAGATCTGGCAAATGGAGTATAAGGTGAGCAAATATGAAATTGTCCATTTTGGCAGGAAGAATAAAAAAAGATTATCTAAATGGCGAGAGATTGTAGAGCTCAGGCTCAGAGGAGTCCGGGTGTCCTAGTGCATGAATCACAAAACGCTAGAATGCAGGTACAGCAAGTAATTAAGACACCTAAAAGAATATTGTTGTTTATTGTGAGGGGAATTGAAGATAAAGGAGGGAGGTTATGCTTCAGTTGCACAGGACACCTGGAGTACTACGTACAGTATTGGTCTCCTTATTTAAGGAAAGATGTAGATGATTTAGAAGTAATTCAGAGGTGGTTTACTAGACTAATACCAGGAATGGGCAGGCTGTCATATGAGGAAAGGTTGGACAGCTTATGCTGTCCAATCCACTGCCGTTTAGGAGAGTAAGAGGTGACTTGATCAAAACTTTTAAGATCCTGAGGGGTCTCGACAGAATGGATGTGAAGAGGATGTGTCCTCTTATGGAAGAATATAGAACTAGGGGTCACGGATTAAAAATAAGGGATTGCTTGTTTAAGACAGAGATGAGAATCTTTTTCTCTGAGCGTCATGAGTCTTTGGAACTCTCTTCCTCAAGTGGCAGTGGGAGCAGGGTCGTTGAATATTTTTAAGGCAGAGCTAGATAGATTCTTGATTAACAAGGGGGTGAAAGGTTGTTGGGGGTAGGCGGAAGGTTACAGCCATGATCTTATTGAATGGTGGAGCAGGTTTGAGGGGTCGAATGGCCTACTTCTGCTCCATGTTCATATGTTCAATTTGGTGGAGGTTATTAGAGATTTTGGAAAAAAAATATTTGAGTTAATTCAGATAATGATACAGCACATAATGAGACATGAGACAATTGGCCCTTCCAGATCTTCATGTACTTTGCTAGAGCCATTCAATTAAATCCACTCCCCTGCAAATGTTTTCCCTTCAAATAGTTATTCAATTCTCTTTTGAAAGTTACTATTGAATCAATGTCTGCCAACCTTTTGGGCAATGCATTCCAGGTCACAACTCGCTACGTAAAAGTAAGTTTCCTTACATCACCTCTGTTTCTTCTGCCAATCTCCATGTGTCTGCTGGTTGCCAACTATTCAACTACTGAAAAGTGTTTCTCTGCATTTGTTTTATCAAAACCATTCATGATTTATCCAATCTTCCCACAACATTCTCTACTCTAAAGAGAACAACCCTAGCTTCTCCAGTCTCTCATCCCTGGTACCACTAGCAAATCTCTCCTGCATTCTCTCTAAAGGTCTTGAATCCTACCAGAAATGAACACAATAATACAGTTGAAGCCTAACCAGTAATTTACAAAGTTTTAGCATAACTGCCTGGCTTTTGTACTCTATACCTCTATTAATAAAGCCAAATTCTCAACTTGTGCAGTTACATTCAAAGATTTGCATATATACACAACCCCAGATGTCCGTTACTTTACCTCTTTTTAAAGCCACCATTCAAGAGAAAAAAACATTTTTCATATCTGAATTAATAATTTTAAATTTTAGATCAATAGATCTTAGCTAGCAAAGGTATTAAGGAATTTGGAGCCAGGAAAGGTAGATGGTATTACGTAATATGAATCAGTCATGAACCCAACGAATGGCAGCACAGACTAGAGGGGCTGAAAGGCCTTCTGTCATTCCTGCTTTAGCTCTCCATACAATGTAAACCCATCTTGACTCTTTAAACTTAAAACCATCAATCTTCCTTCCTAGGAGATAATAATTGCAGCCTTACTAACATCAACAATACCAAACTAACTTGGTTATATTAGCCCCAGGGATCTGCCTCAGAAATCCAACTGTTTCTGCAGACCTCCTTCCTTGACTCGCAGCTTTGACAATTTGCTAACAACAGAAGTTACAAAGTGAACAAACCCTGGCACAACAATACCTTGTTATTGACAATTTCACCAGGTGTGGGCCAGTTTGTGGTGTCACCAAAATCGCTGACCTGCAACAGAAAAAGAATTCCCCCGTCAGATATTTTCAAACACAATCAGGCCTCAATTCTGCTACTTTGACAATGTCTGAAGCCCACTTATACCAAGAAAATTAGATTCCATAACTGCACCCTTCTCTGTCAGTTCAAAACCCTGACAGAGGGAACAATAATCTTGCTCATTAACAGACAGCTGCCTTGACAATAGTCACTCTTCCCAACTCTCCGTAACACCATGCCACAAGAGGAAATGGTGGCCATGTGATAATGACACCGGACGAGTAATCCAGAGCTCCAGGCTAATGTTCATGGATTTGAATCGTGCCAAAACAACTAGTGGAATTTAAATTCAATTAAGAAATTTGGAATATAAAGCTAGTCTCATTAATAGTGACCACAAAACAATCAATTGTCACAAAAACCCATCTGGTTCACTAATGCCCTTTAGGGAAGGAAATCTGCTATCCTTACCTGGTCTGACCTACATGTGACTTCAGATCTACAGTAGTGTGGTTGACTCTTAACTGTTCTCTGAAATAGCCACTTAGTTCAAGGGCAATTAGGGATGGGCTTGAAATGCTGGCCTGGCCACTGAGGCCCACATCCCATGAAAGAATAAGGAAAAGATTCACTCTAGACTGAAAAACAGGGTGGCTGAATGCTTACAAATGCAAAGTACTGCGGATGCTGGGAATCTGAAATAAAAACCAAAAAATGCTGGAAATAATCAGCATTAACATAGCGAAACAAAAGTTGATGTTTCAGGTCGAGTTGACCTTTCATTAAAATAATTCTGAGGCTCTGGAGTATTCCTGTGAGAGGCACAGGACAGCTCAAACTTCCTACACAGCTGCTACCTGAACATTCTGAGTGTCTCTGGCATTTTTTGTTTTCGTTCGTGACTGAATGCTTACTGCTGTTGCACCTTAGCCACGGAGGTGGGGGTCAGCAGCAGCAGCAGCAATTAATCTAGTAAAACACTACAGACCACTTCACAGGGGCGCTGTTGGGCAAATGATAAATGTGTCAAGCCCAATGAGTTCAGCCAGTGACTGCCTGACCCCCAACACCAAGCAGAGAACGTTCCACCATAGCCCAACCCCCAACCCCATCACAGTTGCAGATTTTGCAAACAATGGTTTCATTTCTTTGAGGGGGTTAGCTCTTGCTAATGCTGAAGTTATTGCAGTATGTTCCCTGTATATGCAAAGCATTAACTTAGAGGGAGCATGGGTGTGAAAACCTGTTTTGCAAGTTGGTGACTTTTTGACGATGCCTATTCACTTAGAAATTGGTGAACAAGTCGACAACTCATACCAGTTTTCAAACATCTGCAATTCCACCCAGAGATCCTCCTCTGGTGGATCCCAGGGCAACACAATACACTGTACCTAAAAGTACTTTCCTCTCTTCTTTGAAACATTGAGTGCAAGGCGAAAAGAAAGCTGCTCCTCCCTGTAGAGTGTCCAATAATATGTAGAGAGAATGGCTTGTAATGCCTAGAGAAAGAGTACTGTAACGTGTACAGAGACCATCTTGTAATGTTAACTTTTGTCCAATACAGCTGGCAACTTGAAAGCTGGCAGAGCTAATTTTGGATCCCCAGGGGTTTGGTGCTGGGTAGGCTCATGGAGCAGGCGGAAGATGAGAAAGTGACACACAGTAAATAATCAGGGCAGTATTTTAAGGCACCAATGCTGCAGCAGATAAATTTAGCTTTCACTGAGGGCGGTGGGAGACCACAGCTTCTGAGCCCAGAGCATTCAACATACAAACTCCGTCAATTCTGAATACTGGTATCAGCAGTGTAAATATAGTATGTAATGAATCAGCGTTTCTGGACACTTCTCAAATTCCTTTATTGGTTGAAGTGTTAAAATCCTCACTTTCAGATTTGGTCAGTGGTATCACCCTGGCATGAAACAGCTCTATGTCTGTACATGACAGCTGATTGTTCAACCCCATTCCGGTTATGCGCAAAGAAAATACAATTTAAGTAGTCATTTGCTAAGCCATCGACTTCAATCTTCCCTGATCGGTCACACAGAGCGTCTGGTGAGATCGAGGGCACATTAACTTGATGGCTCCTAAATCAGTACATCTGTCCAACCACGTTGACTGCAGAAATCCTGATCAAATAGATGATGCAGGAATGTTTGTCTGAAGGTGAACTCCACAGGGAGGATCTCTGGTATTCCTGTGAGTCACTCAGCACAATCTACCTCAAACATCCAATCACAATTTGCATTTTTACAATGTCTTTAATGTATACAATGTTAGCTGTATTTTACAAAAACAAGTTGCACACGCATTTGAAACAGAACGCTAATCCAGGGAAAGGAGAAATAATGAGTGAAGGCTTGGGAGAAAAGATCTGCTTGCAGAAAGGGAAGGAAGAGAGCAGAAGCAGGAGGCGGGGGGAGGGGGGTTTGGGAGGGATTTCTAGAGAGCACGATTTGGGTGACAAAGCTGTAGCAGTGGTGAGGTAGAAGGATATAAAGGAGTCCAAAGTGGGAACACCAAAGGGACAGAAAGGGAGGCAATCCTGCAAGAGGTTGCAGAGGTTGGGTGGACACAAGCCAAGGGAGATTTGAAGACAAACATGAGTTTTTTTAACTTTGAGCCACTGTATGGCCATAAGGATGGGCACGAGACACCAACAGCCAATGCAACCCAGGCCCATTGCAAGGGCCAGAAGTGAGCAAGCTGCAGCTTAGGAATCCAGTTCAATTCAGTTTTCATGTTACAATTCATTTTGCTCTTATCTTTCAAGTGGCTTTTGTAACACGTGATGAATAGCTGCAGGATGTTAAAAACAGCACCAACAAACCATATCTGCCACCTTATTTCCTACATTAAAACAATGGCGACAATTCAAAAGCAGTGAACTGGCTGTAAAGCATTTTGGATGTCCTAAGATTATGAAAGGCACTATTTTTTTATTTGCTCTCTCATGTAAAAATCTTATGTAATTTGGTGATTTCAAAATAAAGATAACCATCAGTGAAAGAAACACTATTCCCAAAGATCACAAAGTGTAGCAGCTGCTCAAAGGGAGTTAGGGGGAGGCGATGGCGTTGTGGTATTGTCGCTGGACTAGTAATCCAAAGACCCAGGGTAATACTCTGGGGAAACAAAAATAAAAATACCTGGAAAAACTCAGCAGGTCTGGCAGCATCTACGGAGAGGAACACAGTTAACGTTTCGAGTCCGTATGACTGTTCCTCTCCGCAGATGCTGCGAGACCTGCTGAGTTTTTCCAGGTATTATTTTTATTTTTATTTTTGTTTTGGATTTCCAGCATCCGTGGTTTTTTGCTTTTATCTTAATGGCCTGGGGACCCGGGTTCGAATCCTGCCATGGCAGATGGTGGAATTTGAATTCAATTAAAAATCTGAACTAAAAGTCTTGTGATGACCACGAAACAATTGTTTAGGGAAGGAAATCTGTCGTCCTTACCTGGTCTGACTCTTATGAAATGGCCTAGCAAAAGCCACTCAGTTGTAACAAGCCACTACAAAATGACTATGAATGAAACCGGACCGACCACCTGGCACTGACCTAGGCACCGGAAACAACAATGCAGCTCTGTTGACCCTGCAAAGTCATCCTTACTAACATCTGGGGGGGGCGGGGGGGGGCTAATATTAGGAGAGCTGTCTCAAGCTAGAGAGCTAGTCAAGAAACAGCCTGACAGTCATACTTACAGAATCATACCTTACAGAAAACGTCCCAGACACCACCAGCACCAGGCACACTGAAAAATGAGGTGTCAACCTGGTGAAGCTATAACACTTACGTGCCAAACAGCATAAGCAGCTAAGTGATCCCACGATCAACAGATCAGATCTAAGTCCTGCCACACACAGTCGCGAATGGTGGCGGACAATTAAACAATTCACTGGAGGAGGAGGCTCCTCAAATATCTCTTCCTCAATAATGGGGGAGCCCTGCATACCTGTGCAAAAGATAAGGCTG
Source organism: Carcharodon carcharias (assembly GCF_017639515.1). Taxonomy (NCBI): domain Eukaryota; kingdom Metazoa; phylum Chordata; class Chondrichthyes; order Lamniformes; family Lamnidae; genus Carcharodon; species Carcharodon carcharias. The sequence continues at coordinate 18,320,464 of NC_054474.1, forward strand.
AAGCATTTTCAAGAATCTTCAGCCAGAAATGTTGAGTGGCAAGTAACATTCACGCCACACAAGTGCAATGTGTCAGGCAATGACCATCTTCAACAAGAGAGAAACCAACCATTGCTCCTTAATGTTCAATGGCATTACCATCACTGAATCCCCCACAACCAACATCCTGGAGGTTACCATTGACCAGAAACCATATAAATACTGTGGCTACAAAAGCAGGTCAGAGGCTAGGAAACATGCGAAGAGTAACTCACCTCCTGACTCCCCAAAGCCTGTCCACCATCTACAAGCCACAAGTCAGGATTGTGATGGAATACACCCCACTTGCCTGGATGAGCGTAGCTCCCAAAACACTGAAGAAGCTGAACACCGCCCAGGACGAAGCAGCCCGCTTGATTGGCACCACATCCACAAACATTCACTCCATCCACCACCGGTGCACAGATGCAGCAGTGTGTGCCATCTACAAGATGCACTGCAGGAATTCACCAAGGCTCCTTAGACAGCACCTTCCAAACCCACGACCACTACCACCTAGAAGGACAAGGGCAACAGATAGATGGGAACACCACCACCTGGAGGTTCCCCTCCAAGTAACTCACTATCCTGAATATATCGCCGTTCCTTCACTGTCGCTGGTTCAAAATCCTGAAACTCCATTCTTAACAGCAGTGTGGGTGCACCTACATCACATGGACTGCAGCAGTTCAAGAAGGCAGCTCACCACCACCACCTCAAGAGCAACCAGGGCTGGGCAATAAATGCTGGCCCAGCCAGCAACGCCCACATCCCGTGAATGAGAAAAAATCCACAATAGTGTGGTTGACTCTTAAATGCCCTCTGAACAAGGGCAATAAATACTGGCCTATCCAGCAACACCCACGTCCCGTGAATGAATAATAAAAAATAAAAAAGGTACTGACAACTTTGAATATTTTTCAGAAAAACCCTCTGCTCTAAATCAGAGCCTCAGTCCTTGTTGTTTCTCAGGGAATTCATTCTCCTGACACTGCAGAGTAGATTCTACACACACATGAAATTCATGCCAGATCGAAAGCCATGAAGTGGTTATTATGGTGATGTCTGATACAGATCAGAAATCTGTACAGTTGAAATCTGAGGATACAAACAGGGAATAAGAGTGGAACTGCAAAATACACACCTGTGAATTGGAATTGTTCTACATTGGCCTCAGCATAAAAGGTGTGGCGCAGAGAAATCGGAACTGTTCCACACCAACCCCAGATTCTCCTACTGGAAGGAACAGAAATATTACTGGCTCAGGGAGCCTACGGTGCAGAAACAAGTGAAATAGCTCATCCCAATGCACCAGACACTTGGGACGGAGAAATAGATATCCAACAGTAGAGGAGGACACTCGCACGAAGGGGAACAAGACATTCCGAAGTGGGATCTGAACTCATATCGTCATATTAGTCCAGGCTACGAGAAGCTAAAATAATAAAACCAGATGGCCTTCCCGGCATCGGCATATGTGATGTATTCAAGCACGAAAAAGGCACTTGCAGCCGAATTGATTGTGCAAATTCCTCCTCTCTAACTTGAATGCTAAAACTGAGAGAGGATAAACTCCAATAGACTAGTCAAGCAACAGCCTCACAGTCATAATCATAGAATTACACCTTACAGTCGATGTCAATTCTCCTCCATCAGCATCCCTGGTATGGCCTGTCCCAACAGGACAGGCCTACCAGGGGTGGCCGCATAGTAATATACTGTCAAGGGGGCATGATCCCAGGAGTCCTCAACAGTGACTCTGGGCCACTGAAGTCTCATGGCATCAGGTCAAACATGGGCAAGGAAACCTCCTGGTGATTACCACCTATTTACCCTCCCTCAAATGAATCAGTACTCCGCCATGTTAAGCGCCACCAGGAAGGAGCACCAAGGGTAACAAATGCAAAGAATATAGAAGGTTTCAATGTTGATCATCAAGAGCTTTTTTTAATTCATTCATTCATTCATAAGATGAGGGTGGCCTTTGTTGCCTATCTTTAATTGCCATTGAGGTGGTGGTGGTGGTGAGCCACCTTCTTGGACCGCTGCAGTCCACGTGGTGTAGGCACACGGAAAGCTGTTAGGAAGTTCCAGGTTTTTGATCCAGCGACAGTGAAGGAATGGCGATATCTTTCCAACCTAGAATTGTTTATGATTTGGAGGGGAATTTACAGGTGTTGGTGCTCCCATGCATCTGCTACCCATCCTTTTGACTTTGTCCTCACCAATCTGCCTATCCATGACATAATTGCTAGGTGTTATCACCAACAGTCCTTGTAGAGACCAAGTCCTGCCTTGAAACTGAGGACACACTATTGTATTGTGTGGCATTATCCCCATGGGAAAACAGGAAATATTCAGAACAGATCTAGTAAACCAAAGCAGGGCATCCATGAAGTGTAGTGAGCCATCATCAGCAGTAAAATTATAGTGGGTGAATTCACTCATGAGAGCTTCAAAATGGCCAGTGAAAAAGCAAAAACAGGGGTGAAAAATTCAAAATATTGTGAGAAAAGCCTCCCCCCTACAGAGCCAGGATCTGCACTGTAACTGCGGATGTTTTGTAATTCCTTTAAACACTTGCTGCTGCTTCGCTCACCACCACTATCCCAAACCTCAAAACTCAGTCCTGCCCACTGGCCATCCCAACACCCCCTCACTCATTTCTGCCCACCGGCCATCCCAACACCCCCTCATTCATTCCTGCCCACCAGCCATCCCAACACCCCCTCATTCATTCCTGCCCTCCAGCCATCCCATCCACCCCCTTCACTCATTCCTGCCCTCCAGCCATCCCATCCACCCCTTCACTCATTCCTGCCCACCGGCCATTCCAACACCCCCTCATTCATTTCTGCCCACCGGCCATTCCAACACCCCCTCACTCATTTCTGCCCACCGGCCATCCCAACATCCCCACACTCATTCCTGCTCAGCGGACATCCCAACATCCCCTCACTCGTTCCTGCCCACCGGCTATCCCAACATCCCCTCTCTCATTCCTGCCCACCGGTGATCCCAACACTCCCTCACTCATTCCTGCCCACTGGTGATCCCAACACTCACTCATTCATTCCTGCACACTGGCCAGGCCGGCGAGTGGGGAGCAACGGGAAGGCTGGCGATAGCTGTCGGCATTTGACTGAATGTTGCATCAAGGAACCCTTGAAAACTTAAAGTCAATGGAAATCAGGGGAAAACTCTGCACTGGTTGGAGTCATGTCTAGCATAAAGGAAGATGGTTGTGAATGTTGGAGGTCAATCATCCCAGGTCCAGGACATCACTGCAAAAGTTCTCTAAACCAGTGTCCTAGGCTCAACCACCTTCAGCTGCTTCATCAAGGACCTTCCCTCCATCAAAAGCTCACAAATGGGGGTGTTTGCTGATGATTGTACATTTTACAGTTCCGTTTGCAACTCCTCAGGTAATAAAGCAGTCCGTGCCCAAATTAAGCAAGGGCTGTACAACATTCAGGGCTTGGACTAATAAATGGCAAATAACATTTCATGCACACAATTGCCAAGCAATGACCATTTCCAACAAGACTGCCTAGCCATCTCCCTTTGACATTCAATGACATTACCACTGTCAAATCCTCCACCATCAATATCTGACAGGTCATTAACCAGAAACTTAACTGGATCAGCCATATAAATATTGTGGCTAAGAGAGTAGGTCAAAGGTAGGATATTGAGCCAAGTGTCTCATCTCCTAACTCTCCAAAAGCTTTCCATCTTCTACAAGGCACAAGTCAGTAGCATAATGGAATATTCTCCATTTGCCTGGATGAGAGCAGCACCAACAACACAAGAAGCTCAACATCATCTGGTCAACACAGCTCACTTGATCAGAACTTCATCCATCACCTTAAACATTTACTTCCCCCTCCAGGCCGGCACATGAACATAATTTGTATCATCTACAAGATGCACAGCAGCATCTCACCAAAAATTCTTTGAGCTCCTCCCAAACCCATGACCTCTGCCACCTAGAAGGACAAGGGTAGCGGACACATTTGAACACCAGCACCTGCAAGTTCCCCTTCAAGCCACATAACATCCTGACTTAGAAATATATTGTGGCTTCATCATCAATGGGTCAAAATCTTGGAACTCCCTACCTAATAGGACTACAGGAGAATCTTCACCACACAAACTGCAGCTCTTCAAGGCAGTTTATCATTACTAGCTTCTCAAAGGAAATTAAGGATGGACAAAAAGTTGAACTGCCAGTAATGCCTCCATCCCATGAATGAATAAAGCAAACAGTATGATGGGTCCCTTGGAGACAGAGAAACATGGCATCTCCCAATACAAAGATGGGGGGAGAGAGGGAGGGGAAGACTTAAACACATTGTACTGCAGCAGCTGGCGCACACTCACACACAGAAAATTGGCATCAAAGCGTAGTTTTTGACATCAATGTTCATGAACTTCCTAATTCATCCTACTGGGCCAGTTTGAAGTTAAGTGCACAGTGGCCAAGAGCATCACCACACCAGACCTGGCAAATCACAACACTAGCAGAGATGACAAACTCAGAATCCAGAGGTCCTTGTCTTCAATATATGGGGGTGTGGGGCCATGATGAGTTGATGGAGCAAGTATCATTTAACATAAAAATCCAAGGGAAAATTTAAAAATTATAAGTATCTGTGAAAGTTGGTTGCATTTACCTTGGCTCCTTTCTTTGGTCTTGGGTTCCCTGCTTTGACGACTTTAGCTGGTGCTGGCATTTCTGTAGAGGAGGAAAAGATGAACACCATCATCAATGTTTATTCAGTCACACCTGGCCTGAATACTGACAGCCAATTGGCCGATAGCTGCCCTCAATTGTTGACCCATGACAGGCGAGATCAATCAAGGACCCAGGGTGATGGCATAAGGAGGCTGTGATCTCACACTGGATTCAACCATAGCCTGTGGGGGAACATACAGCAACCCACAAACTATCACCCTGCACTTCATACCCTTCCCCATCCCCTTACTCCACCACCCACACTACCCCCACCTTCTCTCCTCAACACAATTCCCCTCCCATAGCCTCCCTCTTACTCCCATACCTTCCCAACATGTCTTCCTTTTTCCCACCCCATGCAAGCAAAGCTCATACCTGAGAGAGCAGAGAAAACCACTGACATTAGAACTCAGTAAACTTGTGACTATTTTTCACTCTTGCTCATACAGTATTACTGTTATTAGAGGTTTATATCACTGATTTTCTATGGGCTGGGCAGATACTCACCTCGGTGCCAGCTCTTGCCTCCTTCACGGTCTCCCTCCGTGATGCAAAAGCTGAGGAAAGGCACAGGCATTGTTTACCTGGAACTAGGTGCCTCCCAGGGCCATGTCATTTCTAGAAATGGTTTCCAGGCAAGGCCGTACCCTGGAAGCAGGGCTCCAGCTGCGTGATGGCACATATTCCAGGCATCTCTGTCCTCACTGAGGGCATCTTCTGAGCTCAGAAAAGGTGGCTCCTCATTGGTCAGAAGTGCAATGATGATGTAATAATCAGTGTTACAGCAGGAAATAAACTTTAACCCCAAATGGGTAGAGACACAACAGAAATCCAGCTCAACACATGACTGTGTGAAAGTCAACCTGGCTGATGACTGGCCAATTGTAAAAACAAACAAAAAAAATCCTAAAACACCAGATTTATAACAAAGCAATATCCTGATCAATATTAGAATTTGGAGGTGCCGGAGCTGCTACATCAGCTCATTATTGGATCTTATCTGTGACAATCTATAACTTCTTCCTCTCCCCCGTACCTCACCTTCCCAGCCCCATTCAAATAAGACTCACACTGAGAATAGAGAACATCATTAAGAACTGTAGTGTCCGTACTTTCTATCCACACTGCCCCGCACTTGCTCCCACATTCTAACCATGCCGTCCTTACCCAATATTTGCTCGCACATTTTATCCATGCCAACCTATAACCCATTGCTCACTTGTCAAATTTCATCCACATTAACTGTCCCACCACAGAAAATGTCAGAATCAAGAGCTTGATATTATCATTCTCGAAATGGCACTCCAAATTTCTTTCAAAACAATTGCATTTGAGCAATTTTAGTGATCATCATTCTGTCATATATCTTAGATAATCAAATTTCACCCCCAACCCACTATTCTAAAGTACTTATTCCCCCACTTGTGCCATTCAGGTATAAAATTAGTACTGGTCGCAGTACAGTGAGATACTTTTGATTGTCATCAAGATGATGTACGCATTATACAAAGATACTGTACAGGTTAATAAATCATATGGGTTACAGATACTAAAATGGTTACATTAAGGTATTAATATTAAGTCAGTAGTTGTCAACGTCACCATGAGCAAGGCTGAATACTCAAGCAACTGAATGTCAACACCTATACAGCACCTTTAACATATCCTAAGGTGCTTTACAGGAACAATCAATCAAGCAAGAGACATTAGGGCAGGTGAGCAAACTTTTGGCCGAAGAGGATATTAGAAGAGGACAAAGAGGTAGAAAGGCCTAGGGAGGAAATTCCAGAGCTTGGGGCCTAGCCAGCTTAAGGCATGGTCATTCAATATTAAATGATTAAAATCAGGGATGCACAAGAGGCCAGAATTGGAGGGTCACAGAGATTTCAAAGGGTTGTAGTGCTGGTGGAACTTGCAGAGTTAGGTAGGGACAAGGCCACGGTGGATTTGAGAACATGGATGAGAATTCTAGTGTGCTGGAATGAGGGTCAGTCTAAGTCACCGAGCACAGGGGTAATGGCTAAATGGAGTTGGTGAGAGTTAGGATATGGGCAGCAGGGTTTTGGATGACCTCAAGTTTGAGGATGGAAGATGAAAGGCTGACCAGAAGGACATTTGAATAGTCGAGGCTGGAAGTAACAACATTGCTTTTGTGTTTTTCTCTTAATATCTATATTTTAAACATTTAGCATAAGTAGAAATTATTTGTTTTATGTTATTCTAAGTCCGGGATAACAATAGCTTTTTCTCCCAGCATTTAATCTCACGTTCCCTATGCAGATTAGCTCTCGCAAAGTTCATTACTCTTGTACTTTAACTCCCACATCATCATTGCTTCATCTCTAACTTTTGTTTATTTGTTCTTAAGCTGTGGCAATACCAGCAATCTAGTATTTAGTGCCCATTTCTCGTTGTCACAGCATGGGACTGGAATCCAAGTATAGGCCAGACTGAGTTCCCTTCCCCAAAAGGCATTGGTCACCTACCTAGCTTTTATCACCTACCGAGCTTCTATAAACAACCTGGCAGCTTTTGTGGTCATTTTTTTTTGTACCCTCTTACAAAGTATCAGATTTCAATTTCACAACTTGCCAAAATTTGAATTTCTGGATTGCAGGTCCTAGATTGTATCCATAAGTCTGCTGTAGCTGAGTACATTCCTGCTGAATGCAAGAATCAGAATAGCTGAGGAGTCCAGAGCAAGATTCAAGACTGAATGCCTGAAATTCAGGACAGAGCAGGAGTGAGTTTTATTGTTAAACGGTGGACTGCGAGACTGTCAGGTGGACAACTGCACTTGTGATTGCAGCACAGATCATGTCGATATTTGAGAATAATTTGAACAGGCGGCTAAAGGAAAGAGAGATCAAGGGATCAGGGAAAACAGCAAGCATGAATCTGCTTTCATGCAAAATAAAAACCAACACACTATAGTTGGATCAAAAGGTTTGTTTCCTTGTAGCTGCTAGAAATTAACATTATGCTATAAAATCCCTTCCACTAGGACAGTAACTCTCACCATGACTGCCATGTAAGCCTGCCTAATGTTTTGTTTCCATCAATGCCTCTAATTTAACACTCACCTGCTACAGGTTCTCTGTGCACTTCTGTATTAGCTATTTCTGATATCCTATGGTCATCACTTCTCTTGTTTACTCTGCAGTATTAATCTGGGTTTAATCCCCACTAATTTCTCCTCAAAACCCATTCATTTCATATTGGGATCTAGTCCTGTTGCTCTTCGCGTACCCACTCCAATTTATTGATTTGTTTATAGCCTGATGACCACAGAATTGCGCTATTAATCCGTAAGATTTTACATGCAATGTCACTGATCTGCTAAATATCTTCAGGATTTACATGATTTAAACAAGGCAGCTGTTTCCCTTTTAAGCGTGGAGAGATTAGGGAAAGGAAAATGAATCACAATACTAATAACCCAACTGGAAAGGCACCTGTGTCCATGCTATGTGACAATCTAAAGATCAGCCATATCATCTTCAAGCACTCACCACTAACGCTCGTGCATCATGAATACTGGTGACTGCAGTGAAGGCCAGCAGCTTCAGGACAGACAGGTAGGAGTTATGGCCTGTGGGACTGAACCTCAGCGACAGTCAGAACAGGAGGGGGAAAATTGGTGTCTGTGGGACTGAATCCCAGTGAATGTCATCAACTTCGGGGTGTGGGGAGTGTGTGTGTGTGAGAGAGAGAAAAGAAGAGAGTCGTGTGAGATTAAACCATAATGACAGTCAGGACAGGTGCACAGAGGGTGGAAACTGCCAGAAAAACAAGAGCATACAAAGTGACAAAACACCCAGTGTATTGGCTGTCAACTTTTCAATTGCACTGTAGTTTATTCGATTCATCACCATCGATTTATGCCAAGTTGTGGTTCGACAATGTTACTAATAAACCTGATGTTAAATCCCACTGAAGAAACCTGCACCAGGAAAAAATAAATTAAAAACACCAAGAAATACTCTCTGCAGCTCGCAAGGTAGAGTGTGAAAAAGTATCACAGCCATTAATAGTTACATCACTAAGTCTCTCTGTGTTAGATTCAGGCACACAGCCACATCATATATGAACAAAGCTGGTGGAAGTTTTAGTTCGGCGACTCGGTGAGATAAAAAATTTAAAAGTTCAAACACTTCCCTGTATTTAAGGAGAATGGGGTTACCTTTCTCAAGTTAGACACATGGGGCTGTTGCCACAGGCATAATGAACTCCTGCAACACCTCACTCATGCTGTTCATCAATGCTTGAATGTGGCTACTGGTGATATGGAAACTTTTGGCACTGCAGTATTTCATTAGGCGACAGAATAAATACACCAGAGGAACTCTTTCTGTTTGAAACAGGTAAACAAGGAGACAGTTGCTTTATGATGTAAGCAGATGTGATGTAGCATCAGAACAGTTAATGTATCATGTGACACACTAGAAAACAAACATCTTCGATCAAAACCCAATGATGATGCTGAACGTCACAGCATTATATTTGCAATTATTTCCTATTTCGATGCATTATGCTTGTGTTATCAGTTAAGGGGGTCAAGAGCACATTCTTATCAGTCTCTGTCCTTATAATGTACGGAGGACAAAGGCCAAGACACTATATAGACCCATTTTATAACATGAAGCTAAACTTTAATATTGTAAAACACTCCATGTCACCCTCTCCGTTACCTGGGTCCAAGTCTAGCCTATTCTGAGTTTGGACGAGCTCATCCCAATTTTCACCAAGCATTCAGGGTGAAGTTGCTCATAATTCAGAGGATGGCTGATATGAGGAGAAGGTGGTTCAAAATGGGACAGTGTTCAAGGTTCCAGCCGCACTATTCTCAGCAAAACTAGCATTGGAAGTATCACAAGAATCGCACTACATCACCCTGCAAGTTAAGACATGCGTCAATCAATAGATGTCTATTTTTCAGAGGTCTAAGCCCTCAAGGCTGCTCATTTTGTGACCAGTTCAGTTACAAGCGTTCTCTCATTTCAAATATTTTTGCAACATTACCTCCTCAACTCTGCCAAAACCAGCCACCCTGAATTGAATCTCTCAGTTACTGTGTTACTAGCACTGAACACAGCTGAATCAGGCAAGTTCTACAATTCTACATTGCATCTACCATAAGTTAAATGTTCTCCTCTGCAGTTACTCTGAGCTGTGCTCGGGAGTTGAAAAAAAATTACTTAAGTGAGGGAAATAGTACACCTCCCAGCTTCAATTCTCCTATACTCCTGCCCAGCTCCAAAGTATGAACAGAATTTATCTATTACACTCAAGGGGATCACATGCTATTCCAAAAATTCTTACCATCAAGTGGGCTTTGTTAGTTTAATGTAGGTGCACAAATTTACTCACTGAGTCATTGGCTGCACACCAAGTAACTTCCGGTAAGAATAGAGGCTATCGATGGGTTTGGTTATGCAGGACCACGTTAGTATATGAACCGCTGTAATGGTTGCAGATTTTAATTGGACCCTCCTCCCTATCCCATCTAATTGAGAATTAACAAGCCAAAGATGGATCTGGAATGTGCTTATCCTGCTCTCCCCATAGTCCCATCCAAGACTTCCCAATTAGATGGATTAGCACCTATTTAGTTTGTTTTAAATTAGACACAGTCAGTGAAATACAATATGGTGTAACTCACGTCCCTGGTCTCAGGTCTCAACAGTTGAGAGTTAAATGAAGCATAGTCTACCAGGAGCAGCCCCATTGTTGGCAACAGCACTATTGTACAGAAAGTACCGTCAGGTCTACCATATCACGGTGATTTTTAAAATTCACCCGTGGGGAGTGGGCATTGCTCACATGGTCAGCATTTATTGTTCATCTTACATTACCCTCGAGAAGATGCCACTGAATCGTTGACTTGGACCACGGTAATCAATGTGATGAAGGTACTCCCCACATTGCCATTAAAGAGGAAGTTCCAGGATTTTGTTCCAGGCAGGAAGGAGTGGTAACATATTTCCAAATCAGGATGGTTTGCGACTTGGGCGGGGAAGTTGAAGGTGGTGATCTTTCTATGTGACTGCAACCCTTATTGGTAAAGGTTGAGGGTTTGGAAGGTGTTATCGGAGAAAGTCTGGCAATTTCATGCAGTGCATTTGAGAGATGCACACTGCAGCTACAATGCTCTGATAGAGGGAGTGAACGTTTAAGGTGGTGGATGGGGTGCCATTAAAACGGAGTGCTTTGTCCTTGATTGCTCAGGGAGCCATTGCAGTCACGATGGGCCAAATGACCTACTTCTGCACTGTAACTATTCTGTGATCCTGTGTAGACTTTTCTGAGTGTTCTCGGAATTGCACTCGCCAGTGCCTTGTAGATGGTGGAAAGGCTTTAAGAAGTCAGTGAACTACTGAGCACAGAATACCAAGTCTCTGAACTGCTCTTTGTAGCCACTGTGTGTGTGTGTGTGTGTGTGTGTGTGTGTGTGTGTGGCTGGTCCAGTTAAGTTTCTAGTCAACTATGATCCCCAAGATGTTGATTGTGGGGGTTCAACAATGGTAATGATGGTGTATGTCAAGGGTGAGGTGGTTACCTCTCTTTATAGTCATTACCTGCCAGTTGCCTGGCACAAATGCTACTTGCCACTTATCAGCCATAGCCTGAATGTTGTCCAGGCAGTGCAACATGTGAACACAGACTGCTTCATTATCTGAGGAGTTGCAAATGCAACTGCACACTGCAATCATCTGTGAACATCCCCATTTCTAACTTTATGATTGAAGGAAGGTGATTGATGAAGCAGGAAAAATGGAGTCTAGCACACTACCCTGAGGAACTCCTGCAGCAATTTCCTAAGATGATTGATTTCCAACTACCATAACCAGCTTCCTCTTGTGCTAGATATGACTCCAGCCAGTGAGGTTTCCTCCTGATTCCATTGACTTCAATACTACTAGACTGCTTGATGCCACACTTGGTCAAATGTTACCTTGATGTTAAGAGCAGCCACTCACTTCTGAAATACATATTTTTGTTCTGTATTTGAGCCAAGGCTGGAATGACTGAGGGTGTAACGTAGGCCAGGGAGCACCCAGTGTAATATACACCAGGGAGGACCTGGCATAATATATACCAGACAGCAGCACTGTCCTTGGAACTGCTTCAGTGCACTACAACAAAACCTTTAATGCCTGGTTGATGGCTTTTTCAATTTGTTCTTCACCCACTAAAATCTTTAACAAACTGATTTTTAAAAATCCATTTTCAGAATGCAGTCATTGCTCATGAGCCTGGCATTTATGCCCGTCCATCTATGCCCTTAAGATGGTGGTGGTGAGCTGCTTTCTTCAACCGTTGTAGTCCATCTGGTGACAATACTCTCAAAAGTTGTCAGGGAAGGGGTTCCAGGGTTTTGAACCAGGAATGAAGGAACAGCGATATATTTCAAGCCAGGATTTTGTGACTTGGGGGGATGGGGGCGGGAATTTGAAGGTGTTGTTGTCACAAGCATTGTATAACTTGAAGTTTAATTCATATTTTGTATTTGGGTGCTAAGAAAGGTGAAACCTGTTTTTAGTTTCATTTAGAGGCTTTTTTTGAGCTGGGTGCCAGGAAGTCTGGGGCTCTGTTTGTAATAGGTTACCAAGGGGTGAATAATTTAGTGAAGTTAAAAAAAAGTAGAAAAATTAATTGTGCTGTTGTCTAGTGACAGGGGTCCAGAGACACACACAGACAGGGAAAAACAGCAGAGTGGTCAGTTGGTGTGTATACCAGAGTGTGCAGGCAGAAGGTCTAACATCTCTAATAAGATATCCTGCAAGAAATAAATGAATGGTTTGGGAATAAAACAATTTAAATATTCAGATTATCCACAATCATAAGGAGCATTAGAAAGATGGTATCAAACTTTAAAGGTCATGATTAAAGCCTATTGTCAGGAATGTTTTAATGATTGGGATAAAGGAATTTAATTTTTACTGTTTGCCATTATTAGGGATGCCCCTAATGAGTCCACAGAATTCAGTCCTTTTGAACTGATACATGGCATGAGGTGAGAGGACCCCTTAAATTAATTAAAGAAAAATTTATAAACCAAAGTTCAGAAACTACAAGATAATGTTGAAGAGTCATACGGACTCGAAACGTTAACCGTGTTCCTCTCCGCAGATGCTGTCAGACCTGATGAGTTTTTCCAGGTATTTTTATTTTTGTTTCAGAAACTACACTTTTGACTTGTGTGTCAAATTCCCAGGAAAGATTAACCAAAGTGTGCGAGTTGGCCAAAGAGCATTTGAAAATCGCTCAGCAAACAATGAAAGCTAGAGCAAATAAAAATCCCAAAGCTCAAAATTTTGTTGCTGGAGACAAGTTGTGTTGTTGTTGCCTGTCTCTGATGAACTGTTAAAAGCAAGGTTCACTGGACCATATCAAATCAAAAAGAAACTCAATTATGTAAATTATATAGTGAGTACTCCAGGCAGGAGGAAAAATCAGCGAGTCTGTCACCTTAGTATATTAAAGAGATATTATGACAGAGAAAATAGGTGTGTTTACAGTATTGAAATAAGTAGGGCGCGAAATAAAAATCAGAGCCATTTGAGAATGAATCAGAAGTTCAAATTCTAAAGTTGACCCTCCAGTAATCAGATTGGATAATACAGAGGTGCTTAAAAATTTAGATTTAGAATTATGGTACCTTCCAGAAAACTGATGAAGTGACTTACAAAAGCTATTACAACTCATAAATCAATTGGTGTAAATTAGGCCAGGGAAAACACCTTTGGCCATACATGATGTTACCATAAAGCAAAATCCTTACAGATTCAATCCAGAAAAGTTATCCCAAGTGAGGGAAGAAATCAAGTTCATGATGGAAAATAACATTATTGAACCGAATCACAGAAGATGGAGCTCACCTACCGTAATGGTACAGAAACCAGACGGGTCATAATCATTATGTTTAGATGATCACAAAGTCAATGCAGTAACAAAGGCGGATTCATATCAGATTCCACAATTAGAAGACTGTATTGAGCAGATTGGACAAGCAAGGTTCATTACAAAAAATAATTTATTGAAGAGATATTTGCAAGTTCCATTGACAAATACAACCAAAAAGTATTAGCTTTTGTAACCCCTGAGATATTTTAATCAATGTAAAGTTATGCCTTTAGGAATGAAGAATGCACAATCAACTTTTCAAAGATTAACCAACAAAGTCATTGAAGGATTATGTAACTGCATTATATATATTGATTTGGTTGTGTTCAGCCAAACCTGGAAGGAATATTTACAATTAAATGAATTGTTTGACCAGTTACAAAGAGCCAATTTGGTCATTAACTTGGCAAAGGGTGAATCTGCCAAAGCAAAAATGACTTATTTGGGCCACATTGTGAGACATGGTCAAGTAGCACCTAGGGAAGCAAAAATAAGGGCTATTTTGGTTTTTCCAATGCCTAAGACGAAACGTGAGATTCTGCAGCATATCAAAAAGAGTAGATTCTATTGGAAGTTTGTTCCAAATTTCAGCACTGTAGTGGCTCCCCTGGCAAGCTCGTTTAAAAAGGCAAGATATTTGAATGAACAGAAGAGTGTCACAGGGCCTTTGACAGTTTGAAAGCTGTACTGACTACTGCATCGGTTTTGGCAACACCAAAGCAATTTGAACTGGCTGTTCATGCCAGTGACATAGGTGCTGGTGCAGTTTTATTATAGGAGATGGGGATCAAATATCCAGTCAGTTACTTTTCGGGGAAGTTAATTTCTTGCCAGCAGAAATTCTCAAATGTGGAAGAGGAGACTGAGTTTGGTGCTGGGTCTACAACATTTTGGAATCTACAAATCCAACAATTCTGATAGGACTTATTTATACGGACCATAATCCTTTACCCTTTTTGGCAAAGTTTCCTAACCAAGAATCTGACTATTTTGTTGGAGTTTAATGCTACTGCCATACAATTTGAAAATCATTCATGTAGCAGGAAAAGACAATAACATAGCAGATGCTTTATTAACAGCAAATATGGAGGAGCCAGAACGTCGTGATCAAAATGGAGTTATGTATATTGTGATTTATCTGGAAAAGTCCTTGTGTATTTGATGTAAGTACATTGTTGCTGCTAGGATAAAATCTGTATAAGCAAAATAGAGATAGTGATAAGAGATTGTAATAGAAAATGAAAACGCCTCTTTTTCTGCAGGGAGGTGTTAGGAACAATGTATAGCTTTAAGTTTAATTTATATTTTGTGTTTGGGTGCTAAGAAAGTTGAAACCTGGTTTTAGTTTGATTTAGAGGATTTTTTTGAGCATGGTGTCAGGAAGTCTGGGGCACTGTATAGGTGCATTTTTAAATGAGGTTTTACAACTCTTGAAGTGAAGAGATGGGTTACCAAGGGGTTAGTAATTCAGTGAAGTTAAAATAATGTGGAAAAACTGTGCTGTTGCCTAGTGACAGGGATCCCGAGACACAGGGAAAAATAGAAGGGTGGTCAGCTGGTGTTTGTATACCAGATAGTGCAAGCAGAAGGTCTAATCTCTCTAATAAGAAATCCTGCAAGCCTGTTAGGAAACTCGTGTTTTCTCTAAATTTAAGTACTACTGAATAGATTGCAGTCTTTGGGTGTCTCAAGGAGAGGTACCAGCTGAAGAAAAGCACCTTGTGAATGCTCAAGTCTGCCGGGAGAAAGATGTTTGAAACTGAGCTAATCCAAGCAAGAAACTTTGGTGTTAAGACAGTGGTAAATCTTCACTGGGGTTGTATGTCTGTAAGGGTTGCTGGGACAAAAGGAATGGTGAGAGTTTGAAGCATTTTTTGGTATCTTTATTGAAATCTTTCCAACATTTTTGTCTAGTGTAATATAGTTCATCTTTTTCTTGTTTAATAAACATTTTATTCCGTGTGTTAACAGTATACTGGCAGGCTCTTGTAAATGCATTCAGTAATTGACTTCCACAGTTTCTAAAATAAAATCAAGTTAGGATCTACCAAGCCAGGTTTCACTCTGGGATCTGACTTGTCCAGTAGGAACATCAGCTGGGATCATAACAGTGTTCCCATGTTTGTGCCTTATGCCCTTGTCCTTCCAGGTGGTAGAGGTCATGGATTTGGAATGCCACTAAAAATAAGCCTTGGTGAGTTGCTGCAGTGCATCTGGTATACCTTGAAAACATGTTGCTTCGATGATGGTCCTTCTCATTTATGTCTGCAGCCTTTGACACTGTTCAACATACCATCTTCCTCCAATGCTTTAACACTGTCATCCTGCTGGGTGGGACTGCACTGGCTCCATTCTTGTCCATCTAATCACTTGCAATGGCTTCTCTTCCCCACTTCTGCTTTATCACCTCTGATTTCCCCCAAGGATCTAGGCTTGTTGCCTCCTCTTTCTCATCTACACACTGCCTCATGGCAACATCATCTGAAAACACGGCAAAAACAGGCTGATGAAACCATGCTCTACCACACCACCATCTCTCTCAACTCTTCACTGTTGCTAAATTATCAGATGGCTTATCCAAATTTCAGTACTGGATGAGCAGAAATTTCCTCCAATGAAAAATATTGCAAAGACGGAAGTCATTGTCTTTGCACTCTGCTACCGGCTCCATCCCTTTCACTAGCAACTGAACCAGACTGCTCGCAACCTTGGCATCATATCCAGCCCTAAAATGAGCTTCTGACCACATGTCTGCTCCATCTATCTAGTCCCACCTCCATAACCTTGCTACACTCCAAAACTGTCTCAGCCCATCTGATGTTGAAACTCTTCATCCATGTCTTTGTTACCTCTTGATATGACTATTCTAATGCATTCCTGGCTGACCTGCCACATTCTACCCTCCATAAACTTGGTCATCCAAAACTGTCTCCAGTGTCCTTACTCACACCAAATCCCATTCATCCATCACCCCTGTGCTCACTTGAGTTACAATGGCTTCCAATTAAGCAACAACTTGATTTGGGACATTTTATTGTTTTAAAGGCACTGTATAAATATAAGTTGTTGTTATTCAGTGCATGGAATGCAAATTAAACAAATGTTTTGTCCTGGATGGTCAGAGCTTTAGGTGCAGTTCCACCTATCCAGTCAAGGATAGCTTACCCCCTAACTGGCACCTTGTAGATAGTGGAAAGGTTCTGAGGAGTCACAAGGTGAGCTACCCCCTCAGAATACCCAGCCACTGATCTGCTCTTGTATCCGTAGTATGTGTGCGGCTGGTCCAGCTGAGTTTTTCCCAGAATATTTATTGTGGGGCCTTCAGCAATGGTAATGCTATGAGAGGTCAAGGGAGTCCCACTCCCCTAAACTTTCACCATAGTTTTTGAAATTTTTCCCATGCAAGTATTCATCCAATTTCCTTTTAAAAGTTGGTATTGAATCTGCTTCCACCACCCTTTCAAGCAGTAGTGGTGGTGGTGGTGGTGGTGGTGGGGGTGGGGGGGGGTGGTGGTGGGAGGGAGGATCATTGATGAGGCAGCTGAGCCTAGGGTGTTGCTAAGACAAGTTATGTTAAACTTGTATAAAACCTTAGGTAGAGCACACTTCGAGTACCAACAACAGTTCTGATCACCATTGTAAAAAAGAAAGGCACTGGAGGAAGTGCAAAGATTTATAAAGGATGATACCAGAACTGAAAGGTTACACCTATCAGAAATAACTGAACAGGCGCAGACTCTTTTGTCCAGAAAAAAATCAGAGTGATATAGCGCAGGGCCATTTGACCCTTCATGACTGAGCCAGGTCATTGATAGAGCTATCCAATTTGTCCCACAGTCCTGCTCGATGCACACAGCACTGCAATTTTTTTTTCTTTTCAAGTACTTAACCAATTCCATTTTGTCAATTATTGAATCTGTCTCCACCACCCTATCAGGCAGCTCATTACAGATCAGAACAACTCGCTGCATAAAACAATGTTTCTTCATGTGACCACTGATTCATTTATCAATTACGCTAAATTTGTGTCCTCTAGTAACTGAACCTTCTACCACTGAAAAATGTGTCCTTATCTACTCTGAAAACCACCAATGATTCTGAGCCTTATCAAATCTCCTCGTAACTAATGTTCTAAGGAAGGCTGAGGGGTGACCTTGTTGAAATCTTTTAAGATCAAGACATTTGGCAGGGTAAACATAAAATGTTTCTACTTGCTGTGTGACCGAAACTAGGAGGTCCTAAATATAAAATAGTCACCAAGAAATCCAATAAGGAATCCAGGAGAAATTTATTTACCCAGAGAGTGGTAAGTATGTGGAACTCACCACCATATGTAGTAGTTAGGATGAATATCATTGACGCATTTAATGGGAAGCTAGAAAAACACAAGGGAGAGAGGAATGAAAGGTTATAGTTATAAGCTCAGAAGAGGCAATGGCAGTGCATGGAGCTTAAACAATAGGTTGGGCCTATATTCATTCTCAGGTGTCCTCACACCTATAAAGCCTACATCACAACACATCTCATGGATATACTTGGAGTATCAGTTCTCTCCCACTCCCAACTTAAGTTATTTCCATATTCTGTTTACATTCCTCACCATTTATGCCAAGGAGAAAAATAAGGTTGGTTATTTAAGGCACGGTGGTCAGCTGTGGTTAATCAGTGAGCGAGGTTCCTAACTAGGAACACAAAGGAATCATATGAAATAGGAGCAAACCACATGGTCCCTCGAGCCTGCTCCGCTATTCAATACTGGCTGCTCATCGGCCTTAATTTCCCATCCACTCCCCATTCCCTGAACACCAAATATCCGTCCATCTCAGCCTTAAATATATACAGCAATGGATCATCCACAATCCTCTAGAGAATCCCAAAAACTCACAACCCGTTAAGTGAGGTACCTCATCTCAGTTCTAAATGTTTGGCCACTTATCTTGAGATTGTGCCCTTTGCTCAAATGTAGGCTTTGAAGGGGAGACAACATCTGAACATATCTTGCTGCCACTAATTGGTCTCAGCCTCAGCAGTCCTGTCACATCATGTGTCAAATGGTTGAGGGAGAAGGTTGTTCCAGGAATACTACATTGTTGCAGAAGTTACATAGAAAGACATAGAATGTATAGCACAGGAACTGGCCATTCAAGCCAAAGGCCCATGCCAGTGTTTAAGCTCCATCTGCTGCCTCTTCTTCATCTAGTTTTACAACTATAATCTTTTATTTCTTTCTTCCTTGTGTTTATCTAGCTTCCCCTTGAATGTATTAATGATATTCATATCAACTACTTCATTTGGTAGTCCCCAACCAGGAGAAACAACCTGTGTCTACCCTGTCAAGCTCCTTCAGAATCCACTGGTTCAATGAGATCACCTCTCATTCTTCCAAGCTCTAGAAAGTATAGACCCAATTCTCAGCCTCAGAATCATGCCCACTTCAAGTACAACCCAAAATAACTGTTAGAGTAAAAAAAGTCCACAAATGCTTCCGCTGTTGTATCAGCAGGGTCCTCAGTTGAAGGCTCGGGGTCATATGGTTTTCAATCAAGCTGATGGTGCTTTTACAGGAGCATTGCATCCTGCGGGTACACAGGCCTGTCAGTCAGCTACGCTCCACATCATAAACCAACCTGTCTTCCATATTCATGGGCGCCTGTATGTCACCTGCATTCCACATATGTGTATCTCTATGTCAGTTATACTCCACAGTAGGTAAACCAGCCTATGTTTTATGTGCATGGGTCTCAGAAAGCAAGCTTGTTCACACAGAGGTACAGCTGACAAAATCCTTACGAATCGGGATGTGGTTTTACAAGTGTACACATAAAGATGATCACATCCATATTTAAAAAGGAGTTTGACACATTTACAGAGATCAAATCTCCAATCTGAACAAAGTAGATGCCACAACTAAGTGCAATGAAACACTATTCAAATCCTACCAGTACTGCAAATTTGAATTTCATTCCATGATGAATCGGATCTGTGTCAAACTGCAATTTAATGGGATCACAAAACGAGCCCTCTTTTGCATTTTCAGAAAACATTTGAGGAGCCCAGCTTTCACCTAGTTTTAGTTTGGAATGACCTGAAATTAAGGCAGTGCAAGGACAAAGTAGGTCCATCTGCAACGTGTAACAGAAGCAATACTGCAGATGCTTCACATTAAAATCAAAGGTATTAATCACAGC
Source organism: Carcharodon carcharias (assembly GCF_017639515.1). Lineage (NCBI taxonomy): Eukaryota > Metazoa > Chordata > Chondrichthyes > Lamniformes > Lamnidae > Carcharodon > Carcharodon carcharias. Next base: position 18,340,315 of record NC_054474.1, read on the forward strand.
CTACATGTAATACAGTAAATTGTTCGTAAAATCACTTACCAGTTGCGTTAACAAAATGAGCAGCATCAGAAGGGTCAGTGAGATACGACATAATAAGCAGTGTGCAAGTAAGCACTGCAGTGTAGGCAAACATGATAGCATCACGTGACTGTAAGAGGGTGTTGCAAGGTTATTTTTGCAGTGGTCAAGGCTATTCCCTACCTTGTATGTTAGCACTTGAAGTCTCTCTATAAACAGATTTAGTGAAGGCTTCATTTTGTAGAACTGAACTGCAAACACATTTGAATTTTTTGTGTTGTTTAACATACAAGACTATGTTGATTTCGTATGAAATGTCATAAGTAGATTCGCTCTCTGATACAAAACTCCATTGGTTCAGACCTTGAACCAGATTTTAAAAACCTTGAGCTAAGTCTTTATTAAAAAACAAATGTTTGTACAAACAAATGCATCCTCAATTATACGTGGGAAATGCACATTTGCTGTCAAGTAATCTTAACCCATGTAGAACATACTGTGCCATACCCAACCACAAAGCTCCACAATGGTTCAGTACAAGTGTGTTAATGAGCCAGCTGACTGAACAGGCTCCAGGTGCATATAACTCAATGCTGTTAACTAATCTCAGCTAGGGCATCAGACTGGCATTTTACAAATAGCCTCAGTGCCTCTGGGTAAGGGACAGGGGAAAGAAGATCAGCCAGTACCCCAGCCAATCACAATCCAGCGACTTATACTGGAAAGTGACTGCTCATGGATGGGATCAGGGTCATACTCAGGAATGATGTGCCTCCAGTGTGGGGCCAAGATTGCACTCTGTCTAGTATGATACAACAATTGTTGACTAGTCACAGTAATCAATTTATATCAATTAAACTACAACAAAGCCAGATATCAGGTAAGGAAAACCTCCAGTGGTGGAGAACCAGAGGTCTATTTGTCCTAAACAATATACACTTTCCACATGTCTCAAATTACTCGTACTGTGTACCAAAATATTATATTCTGATTTGCATTTGAATCAATCAACACTTTCTGCTTTTAATCCCCAGGAAGCCTATTCCATAGGTGCTGCAACAATTCATGACCCGTACCTCAGACTTCACTAGTGTCTCAGCATTTCTGACAACTCGGCTATCAAGTATAAAGGCCCATGAGTGTAGAAACCATTGTTTTCCTACCTAACTTTTTTGAATGGCCTGCATCAAGTTATTAAAAAGCTTAAAGGTAAGAAATAAATTCTAAAAAAAGAGCCGAATATGTCACCATTGAGGGAATAACAGGCTTATAGGCTCCACAATAACTGGAATGGTCCTGGGTGCTAAAGTGCTCACTTGAAAAAGAGCATCCCCTTGTTGACATTCCTACAATCTTTCAGATCTGGGAAGGAATAAAGAAGAATGCAATGGGTAAAAACATCCCGCAAGATGGTTATTAGATTTGTCAGAGAAATTGTAAAATGTGCTTCTGCCTTTTGAAATGTGACACAGAGCAGCCCAGTAACCATAAGAATAAAGCATTGTTTTAACAATTAGTAGCTTGAGTTGGTAGTTTGATAAACAGTCCCTGTGAAATATTGAACATTAAAAAATAGCAGAACGACAGATCAGCCATTCCTTTGAGGCTGCAATTTGTGCATTAGAAAGTGTACAAGCCTCCGATGTATACTTATAAGGCTAAGGGATGAAAAACAACCACAAATACTTCAAAAATGCTCAACAACAAAACTGTACATTGGTTGCTCAAAACACTTCTAATTTTACACCACACCTGAGTACCAGGTAGAATAATTACAGCGGGAGGTGTCAGAAACTACATCTAAAACATATGCAAAACTACAGGGAAAGAACATCTCATCTTGTCCTGGACAGCATGGAACTTCCACAAACGTCACCTCCCCCTACTCACTCCACACCACCCCACCCCACCAACTCAACCCACACATCCAAGCAATCTCCCAGGGCAGGAAAAGTGAATAAAAAAATCCTTAACCCAATTAGGAAAATTCTACTCCAGGTCCTGGGAGACAACAGCGACCAGAAGACACAACATCCCAATGACCCACCTACCTTCTATGCGCAGATACGGTAGCCACTCTCATGAATGGGTCCAGGTACCTTTAAATGCTTGCAACGCATATTTAGTCATCGAATATGCATGAACATCTAACCCCGGCAACCCAACCATTATTACACTGGCCACTTCCACCTTTTAGCAAGGTTCAATCCTCAAACCTCGCAACATTAAAATGCTGCTCCTCTAGTAGTACTTGGTGATATACCCACCAGCCACCCTGGTGGCTATACCATTGCAGAGGCAGCACCCTGCTTTAAACCTACTCGAGTTCAGTTGGGTAACAGCCAGGACAAAAGCACTACTGCCCAATTTTTAAATATTACAAGAATTATAGTTTTGATGAATGGCCATTATCTTGCTGATCTCTCCTCCCTCAATAGTCATCATCTCTCTCGAAAAGCTGCCTGGCCTGCCTGATATTTCCAGCATTTTCTGTTTTTATTTCAGATTTCAGTATCAACAGTATTTTGTTTAAGGATTTTCGTTGCTTAACTTGTAACCTAAACAAGATTCTTTATGAAAATAAACCATGTTGGTCTGTCCTAAATAACGATGCAGCTCATGTAACTCGGCATTATTTTCAGAAAGAGATTCAGTCAAGCAATGCTTATTCCACAAAAAACATGTTATGTAAATTAACAGATTTTAACTTCCTAATCTGCCCATGATTTCTATGACAAGGTGCATACAAACTGTAAAAGTTTACAGCAGGTGGTGAGGCTTTTCAGCCCATCAAATCAGTGCTGGTCCTTTGTTAGAATAATCCAAAATAATCTTCCCACCTTGGTCTCTTTGCATTGGCTTTTATCGGATTTTTCATGACTCATCGGCACACAATATGCATAGTAACAATTCAGCTTGGATTGCCAGCAGGTTGTCAAAGGGAGACTAAAATGAACTAAACTGATGGAAACATGCTTGGATTGCAAGCAGAGAAAGGTTAAGTCCTCAGATCAAAAGACCATAACAGATAACCAGAGCCTTGCTCCAAGCTGCCTGATTCTTTGCTAACAACTGCAACTGGGTTTGCTGCTGAGGCAATTTTGATATGTGGGTGGTGGTGAGAGGAAATTATATTTTTGATTGACATCTTGCTCCAACATTAAAGTAGCAACCATGTTCAGCAGAAGGTGTCAAAAGATTTACCCATCTGTTCACTAATGTCCTTTAGGTGAAATATATCTGCCATTCTTGCCTGATCTAGCCTACATGTGACCCCAGATCCACAACAATCTGGTTGACTCTTAACTGCCCTCTACAAAGACCGAGAAAGCCACTCAGCTCAAGGACAAACAGGGATGGGCAACAAATGCTGGCCTTGCCAGTGACATCCACATCCCATGAAAGAATCAAGAAAAAATGCAATATTATCATTTCCCAGATGTTGAAGGTGTAACTTATAGAGCAGCTGTAGATGCCACTTCCACCAGGATGTGGACATGCCATTCCAATACATCCAAACCATGCAGGAATACTCAGCACTGGAGATAGAACTGGCAGCACTTCTGTTGGTATCATCCTACCAACCAGCCCCAAACAAATAACTATGACTGCATTTAAAGACAATTCATTTTCTGCAAAGGGCTTTGAATTGTGATGAGGGGCTAACGAAATACCAATTTTTACGGTTCTTGTTTCAAAATGCATTAAAATCACTTGCTGTTCTTCAGCCCATCTACTGAATTGGGCCAGATCTCTCCAACTGGTGGTCACCATGGTCACACATTCAGCCTGACCACATAGTTCAGTACCAGCAGCAGTTTTAGATTTCAAATAGTCACCTCCAAGTCTCTCATCAACAGACTAACAGACTCCCAGATTATTCAGCACCTGCTGAATCCCATTGATCAAGCTATCTGCTAAACCAGTCATTGCTGCTGCAACTCTGCATTTTCAGTCACACCCTGCATATGCACCACAAACATTGCCAAAGTGCAATAGTTTATCTTTAAGAAATGTGCTGCATAGATAAATCCAGGTCTTTGAACACATTCTAATATTTAACTACCAGTAAGGGTTTTGGTATGTGTTAGTTTTACCTGATTTACAATGTCAACTTTATCTACAAAAGTGAAAACAGAAAGACTGTATCACACCAATCCCCTACACGTATAATGACTTCCCTGCAGAAACATCTCAAGCCATATGCACTGAGACTGCACTGCTGCATTAAGAACCTAAGTCGGTTGGAAGGAAAAAAGTGATCCAGAATAGAAACACACAAATTAATAGACATAGTGACATTAAATAGTAGAAGAAGCCTGCTATAGACAGTGCTCGCCGATCCCATAGGCAATGAATGGATCAGATCGAAGCTCTGCAGTCCTGCCATATCCTGTTGGGAATGCTGTTGGACAATTAAACAACTAACCAGAAAAGGAGGTTCCAAAAACATCACCCCCTTCTTCAATGATGGGGAAGCACAGCATCTCAGTGCAAAAGATAAGGCAGAAGCATTTGCAAACATCTTCAGCCAGAAGCGTCAAGTAGATATTCCATTTTGACCTCCTCCTGAGGCTTCCCTGCATCACTGATACCTATTCATCAAGTTACCCTTAGTCAATTCACTCCACATGACATCAAGAAACGGCTGAAGACACTGGACACAGCTGACAGGCTCTAGCACTGAAATCTTGTGCTCCAGAACCAGCTGCACCCTTAGCCAAGCTGTTCCCGTCCAGTTTCAAAGCTGGCATCTGCCCGACAATGTGAAAAATTGCCCTGTTATGTCGTACCTACAAAAAGGACAGATCCAAACAGGCCAATCACCACTCCATCATTCTACTCAATCATCATCAACGTGATGGAAGATGTTGCCAACTGTGTGATAACGCAGCACATATCAAATAATAAACTGTTAACCCAAACTGAACATTAGTCTCACCAGGTGTACTCAAATCAACACACCACTACAGCCTTGGTTCAAACATGGACAAAAGAGCCAAATTCCAGAGGTCAGGTCCTTGACATCAAGAAAGCATTTGACCAAATGTGGCATCAAGGAGCCCTGATACCCAAATAATTACAATTGCACTAAGTGAGAGGGTTCAGCTACTAATCCACTAGAACAAAGCCCAAGCGCTTCATTTGGTTCAGATGATCCAGATTAATTTACAGCCTTCATCAGCTGAAAGCTGCTATCATGTACATAACCTTAATGGTTCTGAAGTTAGTGTTGTGGTGATGCCATGTGACAAGACCTGAAGACACAATAGATAAAAGGCTCACAGTATTATAAAGCTCTTTTTGTGAATTAGCAGAGAAATTACTGAGTACTTGTACCACCCACAAGCCACTTGCAGTTTAATTTGTACTGAAGTATCCCATCCGACAAAATCGTTTCTAAAATTAAAACCTTAAGTAGATGTTCATTTTGTGCAGCCTCGTCACTGAAATCATAATTAACTTCATATAAAATTCCTTCAACTACTTTAGATTCTTGGGTCTATAATTTCACGAAAATGAATACTGCGCAAATATATACAGTGCCCACTGTAGACTTCTCAGTGATTCAAACAATCTTTTTTTAAAAAATCACTTGAGAGATTGCAGTCAGCCACAGTCTGAGGTTAAAGTAAACTCAGGGACAAGGAGACTCCAGCACTGTCAAAATCATTTATGTCCAACTTATGTACAATCTTCTTGAAACCCTCTCCAAGCCTCATTTGCAGTGAGCCATTCTCTGTTGATAACACAGGTAATAAGGCATAGGGGATCCTGGGTATACAAAAGCAAAGACATTATGGTGAATCTTTATAAAACACTGATACGGCCTCAACTTTTTTTATTCTTTGATGGAATGTGGGCATCACTGGCAAGACCAGCATTAGTTGCGTATCCCTAATTGTCCTTGAGAATTGTGCTGGCGAGCCACTTTCTTGAGCTGCTGCAGATCCAGTGATATAGGTACACCCACAGTACTGTTAGGGAGGGAGTTCCAGGGTTTTGATCCAGCAACAGTGAAGAAACGGCAATACTGTGCCAAGTCAGGATGGTGTGTGGCTTGGAGGTGTGTGAACTTCCAAGTGGTGGTGTTCCCATGCATCTGCTGCCCTCGTCCTTCTAAGTGGTAGAAGTCACTGATTTGAAAGGTGCTGCTGAAAGAGCTTTGGCGAGTTGCTGCACTGCATCTGGTAGATGGTACATACTGTTGACACTGTACGTTGATGCTGGAGGGAGTGAATGTTGAAGGTGGTGGATGGAGCGCTGATCAAGCAGGCTGCTTTGTCCTGGATGGTGTCCAGCTTGAGTGCTGTTGGGCTGCACTCATCCAGACAAGTAGAGAGTATTCCAATCTGTGCCTTGTAGATGGTGGAGACACTTTAGGGTGTCAGGAGGTGAGTTACTCACCTCAGAATTCCCAGCCTTGGAACTGCTCTTGTCACTACAATATTTAATTGGCTGGTTCAGTTCGGTTTCTAATCAATGGTAACCCCCAGGATGTTAATAGTTGGGGATTCAGTGATAGCAATGCCATTCAATGTCAAGCAGAAGTTAAAATTCTCCCTTGTTGGAGTCATTGCCTGGCACTTGTGTGGCCTGAATATTACTCTCAAGTATTGCATCCAAATCTGGGCACCACACTTTAGGAAGTTTATGAAGGCATCAAAGGATGCAAAAAAGATTTACAAGAATGTTTCCAGTGTTGAGGAACTTCAATTACGTGGATAGATTGGGGACGATGGTGTTGTTCTCCTTAGAAAAGCTAAGTTTGACAGGACATTTCAGAGAGGTGTTCAAATTCATGAGTGATCCAACAGAGTAGTTTGGGAGAAACTGTTCCCATTGGCAGTAAAGTTGAAAGCCAGTGGACACCATTTTCAGATGAATGGCAAAAGAACCAAAGGCAACATGAGGCAAACCTTCTTACTGAGTGAGTGATTGGGATCTGGAATGCACTGTCTGAGCGTGCGCTGGGGGCAGATTCAATGTGGCTTTCAGAACTGGATTGGACATTTAGCAGAAGAGAAAAAAGCTGCAGGATTACAGGAAAACGGCAGGGGAGTGGGACTAGCTGAGCTACTCTTGCAGAGAGCCAGCATGGACACGACAGATTGAACTGCCTCCTTCTGTGCTGTAACTGCTCTATGGCTCTATACTCAAAATAGGAGAGAAAATATCAGCTAGTAATATGGCTACCCATCACCCCCTTGTGTCCAGGCCCAATAAACAGAGTCCCTGGTACATGCAATGCTGCAGTTCCCACACACGTAGGGTTGACCCACAAGGGTTTTGAGATTTTTCCTGGTGTCACTTCAGCAAGTAATGGCTTTTCATCTGCCTACAAAATCTAATTTGCTAAGTGGTGGCTCTATTAAGTACAACAGAAAACCCCTGACCTGCAGGAAGTAGCCACTTGCTTTGTTAATCATTGTCAGCATTATATAAAGCAGCAGAAAGGAGTTAGCACCAATGCGCCCACATTTGGAAACTAATAAAACAGCAGCTTGCCTCAAGTCAGTAGTGCACTCGCCTATGAGTCAAGTCGTCATGGGTTTGAGTGCCACTTCAGTACTTGAGCCCATAATGAAGGCAGACATTGCTGTGCATTACTTGGAGCATGTCAGAGGTCCTGAGAGATAGCGAACTGAGGTTCCAATTACCCACTTAGGCTCATGTTAAAGATCACATCGCATTTGAAGAGCACAGAGTTCCCTTAGTGCCTGGTTCTAGCCACACCAAACTCAGAGTGCTGGATCATTTGACACTTTTGGCCTGAGAGAAACACCTTGCTGCATTTATGTTTACATAAAAAGTAATTAATTGTAAAATGTTTTGGTACATCCTGGGGATAAGAAAGGCATTATTATAAATGTAAGTTCTCTCTTCTGGTTCTGTAATCGAAGTATTAGCAAACAGAATTAAATTATCTTCACATCAGCAATATCATTCCTGCAATTGTACCAGAAAAATTATCAATGCATAGGATTAAAAGCAGTAAACCCTTTCACACTGTCTCACTTTTAAAGTAATAGCAAAGGAAAATCCTGACTTTAATCTTGTACCCAACATTAAGTTGCAGCCGGGTTCTTCAACCGTTGTGCCGTGGAATACAAAACACATTTTATAAGTTCATCCTTTTCCATTTTTCATCCTATGAAGATTAAGTATGGCACATTACTGTCCCATGCTTTCTGCTTTAAGGAACTGAAGCATTGGCCCTATGCTCTCAGACCAATCCAATAAGGATGACTCATCATGTAGTTCGAGCCAACTTTTGAAGTGTTTCTGGGAAAGACAGCTGATGCAACCAAGCATAGAAGGTTCAGTTACAGAATCCTGTCAGGCCCTGCCATTTAAAAGCACAGGACAAGCCTATTGTTTTAAAAGTCAATGATTTGATATTGCGTAGCTTCACCTTTACCTAAAGTGTTGACTCACACTGGGATTCAGTTTATGCAGCAACATCTGCCCACAGCTTCACTTCAGTCAGCACCGATAGCAGGCATTAACAGGGCAATCGATTAGGAGGTGGCGACAGCAGGACGGTCATGGCTAAATTTGATCAGGTATGACCCTCTTTCACACACACACACACTACTGAATGTGATCAGGTATCACCAACACACACACTAAATCTGATCTCAGCTCACACTCAAACTGCAGCAAAATTCACTGGACATTAATCAGGAGCAGAAACCAGCCCAGCAGCTGCCAAGTAAAATTTCAACAAAATCGCCCTGCATACAAAATAGCAAAACAAACAATACAACTGTTAAACTGTACACAAGAGTTAGAACAATCATAAGTTTAACAGACATAGGATAAAGATTCAGCCCATTCCTGTTAATTCAAACTTACAACTCAAATTACTTTATAGTTTGATTGTTTGGAGAAGAACAACAGTGAATCATCAACAGACCATGAAGCATATTAAACTTTCGGGCACTTCTAAACACTCTTCAAGTCAAGGGTTATACATTAAATCACATCAAAGTACATATCATCGATCCCTGAGGGTTAAACCCCCACTCCACTGCAAGTCCAGTGATTCAAGACCAAGCATGCTGCACAAACATGAACTCTGAGCCTCACTCTCTGTGCCGAACACAGATCCAGTCCATGGCCTCTAGAACCATACCCTCGTGTCTGCAACCAGATTTATTCCAGGCCCAAGACCAACCATCGTGAATAGAAACAGAATTTAAAATTAATATTAATGTTAATGTAAAGCACTCACAAACTCTTGACAAGAATCCGCATTTACATAATACTCTTTGCAGCCTCAGGACATCTCCATAGTGGATCACTACTGAAGTGCAGTCACAGTTACGCCAGCAAATATGGCAATTAACTTGCACACAAGACAGATCCCTCAAACAGCAATAAGATGAATAACCAGGATTTAGGTTTTGGTGGTGCTGGTTGAAGGACACCAGGTGTGCTAGATGCTCCTCTGTCTTCTTCAAACTGTGCCTGAGCAGAGGTTTAACATCTGACCCAAATGTCAGTGCAGCACTCCTTCAGCATTATGCCTAGATTATGAAATGGAATTTTCACCTAAATTATAGGAACATAAGAAATAGGAGCAAGAGTAGGCCATTCAGCCCCTCAAGCCTGCCCCATCATTCAATAAGATCATGGCTGATCTGCCCCAGGGCTCAACTCCTCTTTCATGCCAGCTCCTCATAGCCCTCAACTCCCCAATACTTTAAAAATCCATCTGCCTCCTCCTTAAATACTTTCAGTGATCTAGCCTCCACAACTCTCTGGGTTAGAGAATTCCAAACATTCACTACCCTCAGAGAATAAATTCCTTCACATCTCAGATTTAAATGAGTGTCCCCTTATTCTGTAATTATGTCCCCTAGTTCGAGATGTCCCCACTAGTGGGAACATCTTCTCAACATCTGCCCTGTCAAGCTCCCTCAGAATCTTGTACGTTTCAATAAGACCACCCCTCATTCTTCTGAACCCTAATGAATAAATGCCTGACCTGTTTAGCCGTACTTGATAAGTCAGCCCCCTCAGGAAACAGCCTAGTGAATCTCTTTTGAACTGCCTCTAATGCCAGTATATACTTTTTTAAATACGGGGAACCAAAACTGTACACAGTACTCCAGGTGCGGCCTCACCAACACCCTGTGCAGATGGAACAAGATTTCCCTATTTTTAAACTCCAACCCCCTAGCAATACAGCCAAAATTCCATTTGTCTTCTTAATTACTAGTTGCACCTGCAGGCCAACTTTGTGTTCCATGCACAAGAACACCCAGATCCCTCCGTGCTGCACTTATTTGGAGTCTCTCTCCACTTGACCAGCACAGACTCGATGGGCCAAAGGGCCTTTTTCTGTGCTGTAGGCCTCTATGACTCTATTTTAAAAAAGTCGGTCTTTTGATTTTTCCTACCAAAGTGCATGACGCCACACTTTCCTACATTAAACTCCACCTGCCAAGTCTTGCCCACTCAACCTATCTACATCCTCATGCAGATTCCTTATATCCTTATCACATGCCCTACTACTTATTTTTGCATCAGCAGCAAATTTGGATACATTACACTCTGCCCCCTCCTCCAAGTCATTAATTTAGATAGCAAATAATCAAGGCCCTAGGGCTGATCCTTGTGGCACTCCACAGGTTACGTCTTTCCAACCTGAAAAAGACCCATTAATCCCGACTCTGCCTCCTGCATGTTAATCACTCCTCAATCCACGCTAATACAATCACCCCAATACCATGAGCTCCTATCTTGTGCAATAACCTTTAATGTGGCACCTTATCGTATGCCTTCTGGAAATCCAAATACGCTACATCTACCGGTTCCCCTTTGTCAACTCTGCTTGTTATACCCTCAAAGAACTCCAGCAAATTGGCTCCCTTTCACAAAACCATGTTGACTCTGATTGCATTAAGCTTTTCTAAATGCCTTATTTCTTCCTTAGTAATGGACTCTAGCATTTTCCCAATGACAGAAGTTAGATTGACTGGTCTATAGTTTCTTTTTTGTCTCCCTCCCCTCTTGAACAGGGGCGTCACATTAGCGGTTTTCCAATCCGCTGGGTCCTTCCCGGAATCCAGAGAGTTCTGGAATATTTCAATCAATGCCTCCACTTTCTCTGCAGCCACTTTCTTCAAAACCCCTGGATGCAGGCCATCAGGTCCTGGCAACTTGTCTGCCTTTAGTCCCATTAGTTTGTCAAATACTTTGTCCCTCATGATGAGAGTCTGTTACGAGATCTTTCCTCCCATCAGCTCCTTGCGTATTTGATATCTTTGGGATGTTTATAGTATCTTCCACCATGAAAACCAATGCAGAATATTGGTTTAAATTATCTGCCATTTCCCTGTTTCCCGTTATCAATTCTCCAGTCGCATCCTCCAAGAATCCCACACTCATTTTGGCCACTCTTTTTATACACCCGCAGAACCTCTTGCTGTTTGTTTTTATATTTATTTCCATAATCCATTTTCTCCCTCTTTATTAGCCGTTTAGTCATCCGCTGCTGGTTCCTAAAAAATTCCCAATCCTATGGCCTACCACTAGTTTTCATCACTTTGTATGCCTTAGTTTTTGATTGGATATTCTCCTTGATCACCTTTGTTAACCACGGGTGGTTCATCCTTCTCATCGAGTCCTTCTTTTTGACCAGGGAAAAACTTTTGCTGAGCGTTATGAAATATCTTAGATGTCTGCCACTGCTCATCCACTGACCTTCCCCTTAGTCTATTTTCCCAGCCCGCTTTAGACAACTCTTTCTTCATACCTCTAACTGCCCTTATTTAAGTTGAGGGCACTGGTTTGAGACTCGAGTTGCTCGCCCTCAAACTGAATTTGAAGTTCCACTATGTTGCGATTGCTAACCCCTAGAGGATCCTTAACTACGATATCTCTTATTAATCCAACTTCTTTACACATTGCTAGAACTAAAATAGCTGTTCCTGGGTAGGTTCTGCAACGTATTGCTCTGAGAAACAATCCCTGATGCACTCTACAAATTCGTCTTCCATGTTATCCCTGCAAATCTGATTTGTGTAGTCAATATGCATAGTAAAATCACCCATGACAATTTGAGCACTCTTCTTACATGCCTCCATTATTTCTCGATTTTTACTTTGTCCTACAGTGAGGCAATTCTTTGGGGGCCTAGCCAACTCCCAATTGTGACTTCTTCCCCTTGTTATTTATTTCTACACAAACTGATTCCACATCACGATCTGTTGCGCCTATATCACTACTCACCACCACACTGATTCCTTTCTTTATTTACAAAGCTACCCCATCTCCTTTTCTTTATGCCTATTCTTCCAGAATGTCGAATACCCATGATTATTGAATTCCCAGTCTTGGTCACCTTGCAACCACGCCTCTGTCATAGCTATCAAGTCATGTTCATTTATTTCTATTTGTGCTGTCAACTCATCTATCTTGTTACAAATGCTACATGCATTCAGACGAAGGGCCTTAAGCTTAGACTTTTTAACCAATATTACTCATTCTGGTTCTAATTTCTGCTGCACTCTTCTGCTTATATGTTCTGCCCCTTCTTGTCACAGTTTGATTAATATGTGCCTCTTCACTACCCCGCACCTCTGCTCTCTTGTTTCTTTTTGATTTTTTAAACTTCCCTTCAAGTGAACCCTCTCCACCACTGACTACTTTAAAAACCTATCTACAACTCTAGTTATACGATTCACCAGGACATTGGTCCCAGCATGATTCAAATGAAGCTCGTCCCAACAGAACAGCTCTCTCCTTCCCCACGACTGTGCCAATGCCCCATTAATCAGAACCCATTTCTCCTACAACAATCCTTGAGCAAAGTGCTTACCTCTCTAATCTTATTTACCCTACACCAATTTGCACATGGCTCAGGCAGTAATCTAGAGATTATTACCTTGGCCCCTCCCCCTCCCACTCCAAGTTCCTCTTCTGGGCTGGAGAGATGTCCTTAACCTTGGCACCAAAGCCTACGGGATTCTGTCTTTGCTGCAGAGAACACTATCTATTCCCCTAACTATGCTATCCCCTATTACTACATTTCTCTTTTCGCCCCACACTTGAATAGCGCTCTGTACCATGGTGTTGTGGTCAGTTTGCTCATCCTCCCTGCTGTGCCCTCATCCACACCAGGAGCAAGAACCTCATCGCTATTGGACAAGGGCAGTGGCTGAGGCTCCTCCCAAGCTAAATTTTGGATCCCCATACTGCCTCACTCACAGTCACAGCCTCATGTCCCTGACCACGGTCTAAATTTGATGTAATTAATCTAAAGGGTGCGACTGTCTCCTGAAACAGTGTCCAGGTAACTCTCCCTGTCCCTGATGTGTTACAGACTCCACAGTTCGGACTCCAGCACATCAACTCTCACCCAAAATTCCTCAAGCAGCCAAAGACTTGCTGCAATTGTGGTCATCGTGGATCGCACTGGCACCCACCAGTACCTACATACTACAGCTACAACACATCACCTCCCCAGCGATCTCTATTCTACTTAATTAATTAATTTGGATGTTAAGTGTTTTAAAAGTGAATTTCTTAACTGTACTCTTCAGTTGTAACAATGACTGCTGATGCAAACCACTTGGCCAATCAAAAGAAACACGGAAAAGATACCCACCAATCACCTACCTGTCTTCCTTTGACATCACACTTCGGCTCTGACTGATAGAAACTGGTTGAAGAGGCTCTCTGCCACTGGTTTTTATCTCTGGCTGCCCTTCTCATGCAGGTCCGCTCTCCGTGTGCTGGGTCTCCCTCTCTGCCACCCGTTTTTATCGCCCGCTGCCACTGAACTTCTCATGCAGGTCTGCTCTCCGTGTGCTGGGCCTCCCTCTCTGCTGTCGGTTTTTATCTCCCGCCACTGCTGCCCTTCTCATACAGGTCAGATCTCCGTGTGCTGGGCCTCTCTGCTGCTGGTTTTTATTTCCTGAGGCCCTTCTCACACAGGTCCACCCTCTGTATGCACTCCTCTAGGTGTTGCTGCTAAGAGATTGGGAAAAGGCCCATAGAAATTGAGCCTTTTTGAGTTTTGGGCCTGATGTAGGGTTCAAACTCTCAACCTTCTGACTCAAAGGCAACAGTGCTACTCACTGAGTGAATCTGACATTGTACTAAAGACAACTGAGACACAGGATGTCAGATTACAATTGTGTACTATTTGTTCAGAAAAACAGACTTCAAACAAAGTACCACCCTGGCTCCACATTTTGTTTTCTGACTTACTAAACATTTGTGGAGTTCATTTGCTCCAGCTTTAAATCAAGGTTGCAAAGGTACTTCAGTGTCAATGACGCATCCTCAGCATCACACAGGAATACAAAGTCACCAGTAAAGGACTTCTTTTCTGGGCAAACAGGCCAAGGTTGTCAGCACTAAATAAGCAAAGAAGCCTTCACTGGCTTAGGCATGTGCATGGGATAGAAGATGACTGCATCCCTACCGATATGAGATATGGGGAGGTAGTCCATGCCAAGAGGCAGCAGGACATCCAAAGTACGATTCAACGATGCTGTCAGATGAGACTTGAAAGCCCTCAACATCAATCATGACAAGTGGGAAACTCTAGATGATCAATACAAATGGCAACACCAGCTGTGGGCAGGAATTCGCAACCACCACGACATGTAGCTTCGGAAGCTCCAAAGCAGACACCAGCCCTGCACAGGACAACAGTAGAGGTCATCCTGCACCACCAGCGAAGAACAACTTCCTGTGTGGCAACTGTGGAGGACTTTGCCTTTCCAGGATCAGCTTGTTCAGCTATCAAAAGAACAACTTTCTGTGTGGCAACTGTGGAGGACTTTGCCTTTCCAGGATCAGCTTGTTCAGCCATCAAAAGCAGCGCAGATGATCTCACCTGACCTCTGTTCAACTACCAAAGAATAACCAGAACAGAAAGTATGTTTATTGTTTAAACAAGCAAACTTCTGAGCAATTCAGCATCAGTACACTCTAACAACAGTAAAACTTGTATGCATGGATGCCCGGCAACCCCAATGCCGTGTTCAGCAGCTCAGTGACCCCAGTGCCCTGCTTGGCCGTCCGGTGACCCCGATGTCCTGAATGGCAGCTCGGTGGTTCTGGATCTACACGGACTGCATCAAGAAGGCAGCTCAAAACCACCTTCTCAAGGGCAATTAAGCATTGTGAATAGCCTCAACAATCACACTCTTAATAGTCACAGGCTCCACCAGAAGAAAGGGAACCAGCTTAAATACTTGATACACAGGTGAGACTGGCCTGTGCTGCTCTGGACAATTTCAAGGGCAACCAGGTCATTTTCTGAACTTTTCAGCAGCTCCCAGCTGAAGGAGGGAAAAATCTAACCACAGAAAGGGACTAACAGCTGAAATTTCAACGGTACAAAAGAGGCTAGAAAAATATAACTTAATAGAGCAATAAAATTGTGAATGGTAATCAAATAACTTAGGGTTTTAATGAATTACAGCACAGCTTTGATTTCTGAAGTGAAGTTATTGATGACAGATTTTCATTTGGCTGCCTGTTTTTGTTTTGAATCTTTATTTCTATTGCGAGTTCCCGACCCTGAAAACAGGCCTGTTTTAGTGCAAAGTCCTGCTGGAGTGAGCAATCTTTTCCATAAATAAGTGAAGACATTCAAATACCTGAAGAGCAGCAGCCTTTAAACTTTAGCACTTCATGTGCTTGTAGTCTACTCTCTCGCCCATAAATTCACCCCCTTTAAACCTCTCAATTCAATGCCCAAAGGATTAGTGTCGAAGAATGCTTTGAAACCATTAGCTCAGCACATGGCTGCACTAACAATGGTGAACAAGTTGCTGTCTGGAGATTGAGTACAAATGGAGATATTACTCTACATCGCACCATTCTAGTAGGATTATAGAAGAATGTACAAAAATTACACTCTGTCAGGTCAATGCCAGAGGCTGGACATCGTACCATGATAGTTAACATGCCTCAACCGTTACTCTCAACCAGCTCTTCAATTTACCAACATAATCCACGTCAAGAGCATCCTGGGGATTCAGTTAACCTTTCATACTTTCTCAACTGACGAGGACTTGCCAATGGAGAGAGTTTAGAGCACCAGTACTGCAAATGGAGCAGCCATCCATGTCCAGGAGAGAAGGCTGGAAACTTTGGTCTAAGCAAACTCCACATGCAATACCAGCCAGTTTTCAGTCATTTATAGTATTTAGAACATTCTTATTCATCTCAATTTCTTAATATCTGCAGGACGATCTGACCAAAACGTGTACAATAACAATGGGACACAAAATTTGGGGATTGCCTGGACTCAGTAAGAAGCAGCTTAATTTTTAATCGGAGACAATCATGCATATCCAAATTTACACCACTCATGCTGAAGGAAGATATAATAACACATTTCACTTTTAGAATCTGAGAGAAACTACAACTGAATTATATTCCAGTATCACTGGGCTCTGGTACTAGTCATGACTGAGTCAGGAGGTTGAGAGTTCAAGTCCCAATCCAGAGCCTGACCACAAAATCCAGGCTGGCGCTTCAGTGCAGGGCTACGGGCAAGCTGCATTACCAACGGCACCAACTTTCAGATAAGCAATAAACCAGTGCCCCAAGTGCCTCCTCAGCTGGATTCTAAGGAAGCCACGTTACTGGCATTTTTGATTAAGTGTCCTAGCCGAAATCTCCTCTTCCCTCTCTACAAAAGCAGGTTATTTGGTCATTATAACTGTTTTTGGCACACTTATGCGCAAACTGGCTCCTAAATCCAGCTACACATCAAAAGTAAATGGCTGCAAAACACCTTGTGAATGTCCCGAACAATGTAAAAACAAATGCACGGTGTTATACAAATGCAAAGTATTGTATGAATGTCTGCTTATCTGTCTTTACCATAGCAACTACATTCAAGAGTCAGCTGTGGCTCAGTTGGTAGCACTCTCCCAAGTCAGAAGGCTCCCGGTTGAAGTCCTGCTCTAAGAATGGAGTCAAAAAAACAGTTGACAACCCAATGCAGTACTCAGGGAATGCTACACTATCAGAGGTGCAGTGTTTCAGATAAAACATTAAATGTCTGCTCTCTCAGGTGGACATAAAAGATGCCTTGGTATAATTTCAAAGAAGAGCAGGGAAGTTATTCTCGATGTCGTGGCCAATACTTAGCATCAATCAACATCATAATTACAGATGGTCTAGTCATCACAATGAAACATTAGTCATGACATCGAAACGTCAACTCTTTTCTTCTCCGCCGATGCTGCCAGACCTGCTGAGTTTTTCCAGGTAATTCTGTTTTTGTTTTAGTCATCACATTGCTGTTTTTGGGAATTTTGTTGTGCACAAATCAGTTGTTGCGTTTCCTACATCACAACAGTGACTACACTTCACAAGTACTTCATTGTAAAGCACTTTGGAACATCCTGTGGTCATGAAAGACACTGTAGAAATAAATCACAAGGAACCTTTAACTGCTTCAGTCTGTTTAAAGGGTAGAAGAGGCCTAGTTTAAAGTCAACTTTCCAATCACTACAATTTTCTATGGGAAGTTTGTCAATGTTGATCCAATGACCCTTCCACACAATACATCTGCCGGCAAATTGAGTAGCATTTTTGCTGGAAACAGAGGCCAAGGAAAATGTTTTTTAAAATTCTCAGCCACAATGGTTTTTACCCAGTCTGTACATCCCAAAGTATGCACCAGTAAATGTTACTGTTCATAAGCCAAATGTCACTTTCTGCATCCAGACATTGACAAACTTCCCCAATAAACAGGGATGGCGGAGCCATGGAAAAAATAAGCTACAATGCACCAGGATTACAACACAAAACTTCAGCAGAAATTCACACAAAACCAAATACTATCTGAGCAACTATACCTGTAGGCACAACATTTGAGTTTTCACAGCATACTAAACTGGGTCACCATTGTGAACTCTGCATATCCTCACATATCACAGAAATATAATTAGCACATCAATTTGCATTGGAAAACCACCTAAACTAATCTGAAGGTATATAGAAATGGGCAGCTCCGTCCCTCCTCAAGAGCAGAACTATAGTGCAAATGGTGCCAGCACTGCTTGGGGCACTGTCCTACCTCGGTCACAAATTGTGACTTTTAGATACGAGGATGCAGGGTAAATGGACAAATTCCACAGGCCTGGAACACCATAAACCAAATCTACTGGTATATAAAGAGAAGCAAGTCCAGGGTTGAAATACAGATCTGGCATTGTGGTACTGTCACTTTAATGCCCAATAACCTGCACAATGGTCTTTCTGAGCGTTGAGTATGTGTCAATTAGCATACAGGTCTGGTACTTTGTCAGGAGAGAAAGGGGAACATTCTCTCAAGAAATGGGTGCAAGAGTAGGCCATTCTATCCTTGTGCCCACTCTACCATACAACTAAATCATGGCTGATTTTCTACCTCAATTTCACCTTCTCACATTAATCAGGAAACTCTTCCACACAAAACGGGTGGCCAAAGTTTGGAATTCTTTTCCATAAATGGTAATTGATGCCAGATCAATTGTAATTTTTAAATCTCAGATTGAAATATCTTTGGATAACAAAAATCTTAAGGGATATTGACTTTGCAGATCAGCCATGCTCTCTGAATGACTGGCAGAACAGACTACAGGGGCTTAATGGCCTACTCCTGCTTCTTTGTTCCTACCCCTACATCCCAAAATTCCCTCAGTACTAATAATCTATCAATCTCGAGCACCAAAGGTGAACCAGTTCAGTCACAGATGAACTCTCAGCTCCATGACATAAACTGGATAAAAGCAACCATTTGGCTGGTCCTTTAAAGCGTGTAATATCTGATTTAGGCTTCACAATCCTCTCACTTTAATTTCACACCAGCTCTTTGATACAAAACAAAGACCAAAACCTAAAGAAAACTTTTCTATTAATACATTGAACAAATCACACCTAGTGATATTTCAATTTACTGGATATTTTAATGAAAGTTTTAAAATGTGAGTAACGACCATCAAATCTTTCAACACAGTTCACTGGTTGTGAATGACTTTTAGGCATTTTAGAAAGGTAATTAAGGCACAATAGAAATACAAGCCCTTCCTTCTTCCAAATCAGTACCAGATCGACAAAACACTGACAATTCACAGTTCATAATGTCAGCAGTTTGAGGTGCTTTTGGTTGGGGTTGGGTGGAGGAGGAAAGAAGCCCAATAAGCTGATTCACCGTTCATTGCAAGAGAAAGAGATCTAGAGGCAGTGTATTAGGTGTAGACTCCCTGATCATCCTAACACAGCAGCTAATCTACAATGTTCCTCATTGCCAATTCTAACATTTACACTGTATCTGTCTCCTCAAATCCGGCTCTTATGACAGCTGGTTTATATCTACCTCCTGCAGAATACCTTGCAACAAACCACACTCTGAAAACACCCAATGAGGATGAACTTCCTGAATTTTGTACTGCCTTGTCCCAGTTTAACTGGCATGTTCCCTCTCTGACCTTTCTATCTGCACCAGTGCAGCAGCTGATGCTACTTTTGTAGGTATCACATCTTCCTCTTCTTCACTTGCATTTCGGGCTGGCTACTGGAAAGAGATTAAGGTCTCAATCGAGTCACAGTTCTCGTGTTGGATTACCTCAGCAGACCTTTCAAATTTGTCCAAAATGCAAGCAGAAAATCTAACCATTGTACAAAATTTAGATACTGTTTCCAGGCATGGGAACAATACCACCTGGAAGTTCCCCTCCAAGTCAATCACCATCCTGACTTGGAACTATATGGCTATTCCTTCACTATTGCGAGGTAAAACTCCTGGAATTCCCTCCCCAACAGCACTGTGGGTGTACCTACACCATGTGGACTGCAGAGTTTCAAGGTGACAGTTCACCGTCACCTTTTCAAGTGCAATTAGAAATGGGCAAGAAGTGCTGACCTTGCCAGCGACAACATAATTTCAAGAATGCATATTTTTAAAAAGTCAGAAACTCAAAATGTGTTAATCCAGCTGGTTGCCATGCCAATTTCTTTTCCATTCATCAGTTTCAACATATTGTATCTCAAATTATTACTTTGCCTGGAGCAAGCTATTCTCAGGTTCTGCAGTGGTGTAACGATGCTCTAAGTTGCTTTTCAGTGTGCCCCGACAACACTTGAACTGTCCATGAGAACGTCTGCCTGCGTTCAGCCAAAGAATAGAAGCCAATCTTGGGTAGTTTGGGAACAGACACCCTGACGATGAGGCCTGGCCTTTTCAGTTGGAGCCCCAGCAGTATGGTCTCAATCCCCATCTGCCCACACAAGCCAAGTCCTCCATCGGGGGGGGTACAGTTTGGTTTCAATGTCACAAAGCAATGTAGTAAGGCAAAACATCTGTGTGGTTGAATACATTCATTAAACAAAGAAATTGTATTTCTGATGTCATGAATTTAAGGACTGTGTAGCATAAAACATTGTAAACGTTAATCCTGAGTTCAGAGGACTTGCGATGTGCGTCCTCTCACACATGAACATATAGTATAAAGTGCCCCAAAATTTAGGTAAGGAGTGCTAAACCTTTGCTGACTCTTTCCTACTGCACAATTAATTTCATATGGCAACATCTTATTGGTTCGCTAACATCACCAACACATTCGAGTAGGAACCACTACTGACATGGTAAACTCAAACGGCTTGGTGATTATTGGTGACTAGTTTTTTTTTGTTGGTGGGGTGAGGAGAATTAATGTCTGCTTTCAAATTGTATAATGGTGTGCCTTACCCATTCTTCCATCTGAGAATGTTTAGGACAAGTGGCCTGGAAGTTAATAAATGTGCCTGGGAAACTCATTAACTAAAGCAAACACATACAGAGAAGCCAACTTCAGAAAAACAAGGCGTTAGTGCCAAATCAACACAAGTCACAGTGACTTCTGGGACTCCACTCAAATTATGTGCTCACCAAGAGGTGGAAAGTTTCAGGCTGTAAATGTAATATACATCACAATATGGTTCCTGATCTCTGCTGGGACAGCAAATCACAGCTCGGGCCATTTGAACCATAACTAGCCTCAGCTACCTCAAGCAAAGGTGTGGGGGGGTGGAAGCCAAGAAAAACAACCAGAGTGCTCCCAATTGTGCTGTCCAGGAATTCCTGTGATAGACAGAATGAGCGAGAGTGAGGGGAGAACATTAGGCAATATCATGCACAATGTAGATAGTATTGCTAACCACTGTCAAAGAACCATTGACCACTCCCTGGAATTGTAGGCCCAGAATGACCATCCAGTGAGGTATGTGGGCTGCTGTGCAGTGCCCTGGGTTAGCATCTCGAATAAGGAAAAATTTAAAAAGTTGCGACAATTCCAGAAATATGGCAGGAATGCAGCATCAGATCTTCCATATCAGCTGCCTGTTATATGAAGATGCTGTACTCAAGACAGAGCAACATTTTCCAAACCGGATCTGGACAGCACAGCACAAAACATTGCTAATTTATGCTTACCAGCCACCACAACAATAGGAAAGATTACATCAACAACTTTTAACTCTCTTAATATTTTGGCATTCTTACCTGGCCACATAAGGTAATCTATATGGAATCCACGAACTGTTAGTCCAGGACTTAACAATGCTATGGTTGCAATCAGCATACATTTAGCTTTGCTTTTACTTGTTAACTTGAAGCATTTACTAGCGTGGATTTCCTCACCTGACGACTAACAGGTGATCAGGACCATATCCTTTCACTCTCATGCGAACACAGTAATGCTGTATAAAAGTAGAGTAAACGTTATGCTCAAATCAAGTGGCAGCTCACTATGCTGCATAAAGCCTGTGCCATCTCTTCACAGAATGCAGCTCACACTAGTCGCCCCTTAGGTTTTTCTGTAGTTTGCTTCTCCCATTCTCTCCATAACTTTCTAACCTGATATTTTGAGACGTCAGCAGATTGGTGGATGTGTTTTGTGACAAAGTACAGCAGAACCGTATGTTGATGTACATCAATACACGTAAACTATAAAGCATTGCAATTTCTTATGGAGTATTCCAGTCAAAAACTTGCTCCTCTTTTCTTCCTTCGTGAGATTACTTGGGGTGTTTTTCTATGCTAAAGGTGCTATAGAAATGCAAGTTGTTGTTATGTGCCGCTGCCTCTTTTCATTAAGTTTTATTCTTTTTGCAGCAGACATTTTGCATGTTCATTAAGAACACTAGCACTGTTTGGGGTTATCAAGTTACTACTTGAACCAATGCCAGCAGTTGGTCCCACCATAGGCCTTGATCTCACAATCTTGCATGGAGAGAGTTCTGCATTGTTGCAGAGTGCTACCTTTTGAATCAGTTGTCAAACCAAGGGCCTGTCTGCCTGTTCCAAAGGTTCATGACTACTGCGCCTATTTGAAGAAAAGTGGGAAACTCTTCTACCTCAGTCAACATTCAACTCAACAAGACCAGCAACAACAAATTATTCATCTCATCTGTTGTGCTTTTGTTAGCTGCTGACTTGATTGTTCCAACACACTACTAATCAGCCTCCCACATTCTACCCCCAAGTTTACAGGAAACTTTGTTGTCCGTGTCTAGTCACACCAGGTCCAGTTCACCCATCACCCGTGCTCACTAACCTACAGCAGGATCCGGTTAAGCACCACCTCAATTTTCAAATTTCCACCCTTGTTTTAAAATCCCTTGTCCCTTCCTATCTCTAATCTTGTCCAGTCTTACAACCATAGCTCAGCTGGTAGCACCCTTGCCTTTGGGTCAGAAGGGTGTAATTCAAGGTCCACTTCATGAAAATCCAGGCTGACACTCCAGCGCAGTACTGAGGGAGTGTTGTACTGTGGGAGATGCTATCTTTTGGATGAACCCCTGTTGACTCTAGGTCTTATCTACCTTTTTCAGTGGACATAAGTGATCCCATGGCACTACTATGAAGAACAGCATGGGAGTTTAAGCTACGGTGCCCTGACCAATATTTATTCCTCAATCAACTTGATAAAAATAAACTATCTGGTCATTTGACACTGCTTTTTGTGCAAGTTTGCAGTGCACAATTTTGCTGCTGCATTTTCTACAACAGTAAAAACACTTCAAAAAGTACTTAATTGGTTGTAAAGTGCTTTGGAGTGCCCTGTGATAATGAAATACGCTTTATAAATGCAAGTCTTTCTGTTTCTTGAATGTTCAGAGTTATCTGCACACCTCCAATTCTGGTCTCTTGAGCACTGCCAGTTTTAACTGCTCCACTGGTAGCTGCGCCTTCAGCTGCCTAGGCCGTAAACTGCGGAATTTCCTCCTTAAACCTTTCCACCTGTCTCTCCTCCTTAAAACCTACCTCTTCTGCTCTAATACCAAGTGGCTCAGTGTCAAGATGTTGTTGATAACGCTCCTGTGAAGCACCTCAAGATATTTTACGATGTTAAAGGCCCTATAAAGTCATAGAGGTCACAGCACAGAAAAAGGCCCTTTGGCCCATTGAGTCTGCACCAGTCAAACAAGTACCTAACTATTCTAATCACATTTTCCAGCACTAGGCCCACAGCCTTGTATGCCATGGCATCACAAGTGCACATCCAAATACTTCTTAAATGTTATGAGGGTTTCTGCCTCTACCAGCCTTTCAGGCAGTGAGTTCCAGATTCCCACCACCATCTGGGTGAAAAAATTCTTCCTCACATCCCCGCTAAGCCTATCTATGCCCTATCTATGCCCCTCAATTTTATACACCTCAATGATGTCCCCCCCTCAATCTTCTCTGCACCAGGGAAAATAACCCCAATCTATCCAATCTCTCATCATAACTAAAACTCTTCAGCCTAGGCAACATCCTGATAAATCTCCTCTGCACTCTGTCTAGTCCAATCACATCTTTCCTATAATGCAGATTCCAGAACTGCATGCAATAATCTAGCTGTGGCCTAATCAGTGTTTTTTACAGTTCCAGCATAACCTCCCTGATCTTATATTCTGTGCATCAGCTAATAAAGGCAAGTATCCCATATGCTTTCTTAACCACCTTATCTACCTGTCCCGCTACCTTAAGGGACCAATGGACATGCACACCAAGGTCCCTCTGATCCTCAGTACTTCCCAGGGTCCTAGCATTCATCACGTATTCCTGATTGCCTATATGACAGTGGTTGTGCTTCCAAAGTAACTCATTTGTTGCAAGAGCGCTTTGGACAGCCTGAGAACATGGCAAGGCACTATGTACATACAAGTAGATCATTTCCCTGTTGCAAACTAGAACACGTGTCACAGTGCCACAGTTTCAGACCAGCAGTGTGCGTAGCAAGATGCTCTATTCCAATGCCTATTGTCAGCATTCACTGAAGACTAGTAACTATCACTAACAGAGCAGTTTTCCTCATGCAATCAGCTTTTAAAGATCAGGGACTGGCTTAAGAAGAGCTTCAAACAACTCAAATACAAGACGAACATAAATTCATTTAGAAAATACTAATATCACAGGATCTCCATCAACATTCATCAGAAAAAACAGGTTAATGTTTGGGCAGAGGCACAGCTTCAGATGTACCTACAGTTCTGACAGTGCCTCCAGCCCAAACTGTAATCTCTCCCTCTTTCAGATTCCAACTAACCTGCTGCGTACTTCCAGAATTTTCTGTTATGATTTTGGAATATCCACATTCAGTTTCTCCTTTATCTGCTACACTTCATTTTAGATGTTCTCAAATACCCATTTAATATTTTCGGCAACACCCAGAATTGCCTTTAACATAATCATGGTGCGCTGCTTAATGAATGTGCCCTGATGTCAGTTTGACTATCCTCCTTACTGCATTGCTACACACACAACTGATCAAAGTCTTGGGGAAGGGACATCCAATCCCAGAACTAAGCTTCAGTTCACATTTCAATCCTTCAATACCAGGAAGAGTCTTTGATAGCAAATTCATACTTCAATTAAGGAAAAGCACAATAGTGCAATTGGGTTGAACAAAGCTCATCTCACTAGGTCACATAATTCACACAAACCATGTGGGCCTTTTTGTGGCTAACAGTTTCTGCATTCTCCGCAGATTCAGCACCGAATGAATTGACAAAAAAATGCCTATTTGTTAAACTGTTCACATTATAGCATCAACAGAATAAGCGTCCAGAAACAGACTAGAAGAGCCAGAACACTCAAGAAACAGGTCACTCGAGACCAGAACTCTGTGGGAGTTTATTCTCCTCAACAACAGTACAAATCCAATGTCACTGCCAAGTTTCCTGCTCCCTTCATTCTCCTTTCCTTCAACCACCTACTTAACCTATTCTTAAATGGTCTCTGGTTATATGTTCCAGCATCACCACTCCTGTTCTCTATATCCCCTTGACTTGCATCTTCCAACTCTGTCCCATCCCTTCATAAACGTTCACAGCTGTCACAGTAACCCCATTAGCTCTCTGAGAAAACAGGGGGTTAAGTCAATAGTTATTACAGTACCTCAGAATTCAATACCGACAAAAAGAAAAAGGTAACGCAAAATCTCCTGGGTATAAATACTGTCTGTTAACAAGGTTTAGGCCTGAGAGGCCAGTGTTCTCAGGATTTGGGGATGGATCCCAAACTGGAGGATTAGAAATCGGTGGGGAGTGGAGTGGGGGAAGGGTACTGTACTGGGGGTTTGGGATCAAGGCAAAGGAGTACCCCATACCAGGTGACCTGGGAAGTAGGGTCTGGGAGGGAATGTATCGGATTTGGTTGGGTGGAGGGGGGGGGGAATATCTGGTATCCGGGGGGGGCGGACTGGGGAACATATCTGGTATCCGGGGGCGGGCAGGGGAACATATCTGGTATCCGGGGGCAGGCGGGGGGAACATATCTGATATCCGGGGGGGGGCGGGCAGGGGAACATATCTGGTATCCGGGGGCAGGCGGGGGAACATATCTGGTATCCAGGGGCAGGTGGGCAGGGGAGCATATCTGGTATCCGGGGGCAGGCGGGGGAACATACGTGGTATCCAGGAACAGATGGGCGAGTCTGGTATCCGGGGGCAGGGAGCATATGTGGTATCCGCAGATGCGGAGGGAAAACTGGTATCAGAGGGGGGCAGGCACAAGGATATCGGGGGAGGGGGCGAGACCATATATTATCTGGGGTGACGATATTTGGTAGCGGGGGGGAGGGGGAAAGCGTACGTGGCCGGGAAAGGGAGGGGGAGACGATGACATTTGGCCGCCGGGGTGGGGGAACGACATGTGGCATCGGGGGAGGGGACACGTGGCCAGGTGGGAGGGGACACGTGGCCAGGTGGGAGGGGACACGTGGCCAGGTGGGAGGGGACACGTGGCCAGGTGGGAGGGGACACGCGGCCAGGTGGGAGGGGACACGTGGCCAGGTGGGAGGGGACACGTGGCAATGGGGGGGAAGGAGGGGCGAGGAAATATGTTATCGGGGGGTGGGTGGAGCACATGCGGCATGGGGGGGGCGAGCACATGCGGCATGGGGGGGGGGGCGAGCACATGCGGCATGGGGGGGGGGCGAGCACATGCGGCATGGGGGGGGGCGAGCACATGCGGCATGGGGGGGGGCGAGCACATGCGGCATGGGGGGGGGGCGAGCACATGCGGCATGGGGGGGGGCGAGCACATGCGGCATGGGGGGGGGCGAGCACATGCGGCATGGGGGGGGCGAGCACATGCGGCATGGGGGGGGCGAGCACATGCGGCATGGGGGGGGGCGAGCACATGCGGCATGGGGGGGGCGAGCACATGCGGCATGGGGGGGGCGAGCACATGCGGCATGGGGGGGGCGAGCACATGCGGCATGGGGGGGGCGAGCACATGCGGCATGGGGGGGGCGAGCACATGCGGCATGGGGGGGCGAGGAGAGGGGGCCTCGGGGGCGAGGAGAGGGGGCCTCGGGGGCGAGGAGAGGGGGCCTCGGGGGCGAGGAGAGGGGGCCTCGGGGGCGAGGAGAGGGGGCCTCGGGGGCGAGGAGAGGGGGCCTCGGGGGCGAGGAGAGGGGGCCTCGGGGGCGAGGAGAGGGGGCCTCGGGGGCGAGGAGAGGGGGCCTCGGGGGCGAGGAGAGGGGGCCTCGGGGGCGAGGAGAGGGGCCTCGGGGGCGAGGAGAGGGGGCCTCGGGGGCGAGGAGAGGGGTGGCCTCGGGGGCGAGGAGAGGGGGCCTCGGGGGCGAGGAGAGGGGGCCTCGGGGGCGAGGAGAGGGGGCCTCGGGGGCGAGGAGAGGGGGCCTCGGGGGAGAGGAGAGGGGGCCTCGGGGGAGAGGAGAGGGGGCCTCGGGGGAGAGGAGAGGGGGCCTCGGGGGAGAGGAGAGGGGGCCTCGGGGGAGAGGAGAGGGGGCCTCGGGGGAGAGGAGAGGGGGCCTCGGGGGAGAGGAGAGGGGGCCTCGGGGGAGAGGAGAGGGGGCCTCGGGGGAGAGGAGAGGGGGCCTCGGGGGAGAGGAGAGGGGGCCTCGGGGGAGAGGAGAGGGGGCCTCGGGGGAGAGGAGAGGGGGCCTCGGGGGAGAGGAGAGGGGGCCTCGGGGGAGAGGAGAGGGGGCCTCGGGGGAGAGGAGAGGGGGCCTCGGGGGAGAGGAGAGGGGGCCTCGGGGGAGAGAGCATGGGGCCTCGGGGGAGAGCACATGGGGCCTCGGGGGAGAGCACATGGGGCCTCGGGGGAGAGCACATGGGGCCTCGGGGGAGAGCACATGGGGCCTCGGGGGAGAGCACATGGGGCCTCGGGGGAGAGCACATGGGGCCTCGGGGGAGAGCACATGGGGCCTCGGGGGAGAGCACATGGGGCCTCGGGGGAGAGCACATGGGGCCTCGGGGGAGAGCACATGGGGCCTCGGGGGAGAGCACATGGGGCCTCGGGGGAGAGCACATGGGGCCTCGGGGGAGAGCACATGGGGCCTCGGGGGAGAGCACATGGGGCCTCGGGGGAGAGCACATGGGGCCTCGGGGGAGAGCACATGGGGCCTCGGGGGAGAGCACATGGGGCCTCGGGGGAGAGCACATGGGGCCTCGGGGGAGAGCACATGGGGCCTCGGGGGAGAGCACATGGGGCCTCGGGGGAGAGCACATGGGGCCTCGGGGGAGAGCACATGGGGCCTCGGGGGAGAGCACATGGGGCCTCGGGGGAGAGCACATGGGGCCTCGGGGGAGAGCACATGGGGCCTCGGGGGAGAGCACATGGGGCCTCGGGGGAGAGCACATGGGGCCTCGGGGGAGAGCACATGGGGCCTCGGGGGAGAGCACATGGGGCCTCGGGGGAGAGCACATGGGGCCTCGGGGGAGAGCACATGGGGCCTCGGGGGAGAGCACATGGGGCCTCGGGGGAGAGCACATGGGGCCTCGGGGGAGAGCACATGGGGCCTCGGGGGAGAGCACATGGGGCCTCGGGGGAGAGCACATGGGGCCTCGGGGGAGAGCACATGGGGCCTCGGGGGAGAGCACATGGGGCCTCGGGGGAGAGCACATGGGGCCTCGGGGGAGAGCACATGGGGCCTCGGGGGAGAGCACATGGGGCCTCGGGGGAGAGCACATGGGGCCTCGGGGGAGAGCACATGGGGCCTCGGGGGAGAGCACATGGGGCCTCGGGGGAGAGCACATGGGGCCTCGGGGGAGAGCACATGGGGCCTCGGGGGAGAGCACATGGGGCCTCGGGGGAGAGCACATGGGGCCTCGGGGGAGAGCACATGGGGCCTCGGGGGAGAGCACATGGGGCCTCGGGGGAGAGCACATGGGGCCTCGGGGGAGAGCACATGGGGCCTCGGGGGAGAGCACATGGGGCCTCGGGGGAGAGCACATGGGGCCTCGGGGGAGAGCACATGGGGCCTCGGGGGAGAGCACATGGGGCCTCGGGGGAGAGCACATGGGGCCTCGGGGGAGAGCACATGGGGCCTCGGGGGAGAGCACATGGGGCCTCGGGGGAGAGCACATGGGGCCTCGGGGGAGAGCACATGGGGCCTCGGGGGAGAGCACATGGGGCCTCGGGGGAGAGCACATGGGGCCTCGGGGGGAGAGCACATGGGGCCTCGGGGGAGAGCACATGGGGCCTCGGGGGAGAGCACATGGGGCCTCGGGGGAGAGCACATGGGGCCTCGGGGGAGAGCACATGGGGCCTCGGGGGAGAGCACATGGGGCCTCGGGGGAGAGCACATGGGGCCTCGGGGGAGAGCACATGGGGCCTCGGGGGAGAGCACATGGGGCCTCGGGGGAGAGCACATGGGGCCTCGGGGGAGAGCACATGGGGCCTCGGGGGAGAGCACATGGGGCCTCGGGGGAGAGCACATGGGGCCTCGGGGGAGAGCACATGGGGCCTCGGGGGAGAGCACATGGGGCCTCGGGGGGAGAGCACATGGGGCCTCGGGGGAGAGCACATGGGGCCTCGGGGGAGAGCACATGGGGCCTCGGGGGAGAGCACATGGGGCCTCGGGGGAGAGCACATGGGGCCTCGGGGGAGAGCACATGGGGCCTCAGGGGAGAGTTGGGCGAGGATATGTGGTATGGGGGGGGGGGGGGGCGAGGATATGTGGTATGGGGGCAGGTGGGGGTGCAGATCTGTAGTATGGGGGGAGGGGGTGCGAGGATCTGTGGTATGGGGGAGGGGGCAAGGATATGTGGTATGGGGGGAGGGGGTGAGGATATGTGGCATGGTGAGAGTTGAGCGAGGATATGTGGTATGGGGGGGGGGGGGGCGAGGATATGTGGTATGGGGGCAGGTGGGGGTGAAGATCTGTAGTATGGGGGGAGGGGGTGCGAGGATCTGTGGTATGGGGGAGGGGGCAAGGATCTGTGGTATGGGGGGAGGGGGTGAGGATATGTGGCATGGTGAGAGTTGGGCGAGGATATGTGGTATGGGGGGGGGGTGAGGATATGTGGTATGGGGGCAGGTGGGGGTGAAGATCTGTAGTATGGGGGGAGGGGGTGCGAGGATCTGTGGTATGGGGGAGTGGGCAAGGATATGTGGTATGGGGGGAGGGGGTGAGGATATGTGGTATGGGGGCAGGTGGGGGTGAAGATCTGTAGTATGGGGGGAGGGGGTGCGAGGATCTGTGGTATGGGGGAGGGGGCAAGGATATGTGGTATGGGGGGAGGGGGTGAGGATACGTGGCATGGTGAGAGTTGGGCGAGGATATGTGGTATGGGCGGGGGGGGGGGGCGAAGATCTGTGGTATGGGGGCAGGTTGGGGTGAAGATCTGTAGTATGGGGGGAGGGGGTGCGAGGATCTGTGGTATGGGGGAGGGGGCAAGGATATGTGGTATGGGGGGAGGGGGTGAGGATACGTGGCATGGTGAGAGGTGGGCGAGGATATGTGGTATGGGGGAGGGGGTGCGAGGATCTGTGGTATGGGGAGGGGGTGCGAGGATCTGTGGTATGGGGGAGGGGGCGAGGATATGTGGTATGGGGGGAGGGGGCGAGGATCTGTGGTATGGGGGGGGGCGAGGATATGTGGTATGGGGGGAGGGGGGGGCGAGGATATGTGAAATTAGGTCGGGGGGGCGAAGATCTGTAGTATGGGGGGAGGGGTCGAGGATCTGTGGTATGGGGGAGGGGGTGAGGATATGTGGCATGGTGAGAGGGGGGCGAGGATATGTGGTATGGGGGGAAGGGGGTCGAGGATATGTGGTATGGGGGGAGGGGGTGAGGATATGTGGCATGGTGAGAGGGGGGCGAGGATATGTGGTATGGGGGAGGGGGTGAGGATATGTGGCATGGTGAGAGGGGGGCGAGGATATGTGGTATGGGGGTCGAGGATATGTGGTATGGGGGGAGGGGGTGAGGATATGTGGCATGGTGAGAGGGGGGCGAGGATATGTGGTATGGGGGAGGGGGCGAGGATCTGTGGTATGTGGGGAGGGAGGGCGAGGATATGTGGTATGGGGGAGGGGGGGCGAGGATATGTGGTATGGGGGGAGGGGGGAGCGAGGATATGTGGTATGGGGGGAGTCGAGGATATGTGGTATGGGGGGGCAAATATATGTGGTATGGGGCGAGGGGGGGTCGAGGATATGTGGTATGGGGGGAGGGGAGGCGAATATATGTGTTACGGGGGGAGGGGGATCGAGGATATGTGGTATGGGGGAGGGGGCATCGAGGATATGTGGTATGGGGGGAGGGGGCATCGAGGATATGTGGTATGGGGGGAGGGGGGTCGAGGATATGTGGTATGGGGGGAGGGGGGGGCGAGGATCTGTGGTATGGGGAGGGGGGGCAAATATATGTGGTATGGGGGGAGGGGGGGCGAATATATGTGGTATGGGGGGGCGAATATATGTGGTATGGGGGGCGAATATATGTGGTATGGGGGGGCGAATATATGTGGTATGGGGGGGGCGAATATATGTGGTATGGGGGGAGGGGGTCGAGGATATGTGGTATGGGGGAGGGGGGCGAGGATATGTGGTATGGGGGCAGGTGGGGGTGAAGATCTGTAGAATGGGGGGGGGACGAGGATCTGTGGTATGGGGGAGGGGGTCGAGGATATGTGGTATGGGGGGAGGGGGGCGAGGATCTGTGGTATGGGGGAGGGGGGGTGAGGATATGTGGTATGGGGGAGGGGGCGAGGATCTGTGGTATGGGGGAGGGGGGGTGAGGATATGTGGTATGGGGGAGGGGGGCGAGGATATGTGGTATGGGGAGGGCGAATATGTGTGGTATGGGGGGGGCGAATATATGTGGTATGGGGGAGGGGGGCGAATATATGTGGTATGGGTGGAGGGGGGGCGAATATATGTGGTATGGGGGAGGGGGGCGAATATATGTGGTATGGGTGGAGGGGGGGCGAATATATGTGGTATGGGTGGAGGGGGGGCGAATATATGTGGTATGGGTGGAGGGGGGGCGAATATATGTGGTATGGGTGGAGGGGGGGCGAATATATGTGGTATGGGTGGAGGGGGGGCGAATATATGTGGTATGGGGGGAGGGGGGTCGAGGATATGTGGTATGGGGGAAGGGGGGGTCAACTCCTCTACCCGGGGATGCTGGGGGG
This sequence comes from Carcharodon carcharias, assembly GCF_017639515.1. Lineage (NCBI taxonomy): Eukaryota > Metazoa > Chordata > Chondrichthyes > Lamniformes > Lamnidae > Carcharodon > Carcharodon carcharias. The sequence goes on from NC_054474.1 coordinate 18,372,219, forward strand.
GTGGTGGTGGTAATGGTTTGCGGTGAGGGAAGCTCTGGGATTTGAAATGGGCTCCGGGCAGCGCCCTTCCCTCCTCATCTCCCCCTTTAACCCCCAGCACCTGTCCCGGGCCTGGGCTCAGTTGCAGATTTCTCTCCCCTCCCACCAGGGCCTCCGCACGAACCTGGCTCGGTGTCCACGCCGCTCCCGCTCACTCTCCTGGTCCAGGGGTTGACCCTGGGTGGCGGCGCCTCGATGAACTCCTTCCTGCGGCCACTGCCGGCTCTCGCTTCTTCGGCGCTGTCTCCGGCCTGCCCCGGGGGTTCGGACCCGTTCCCGGGTGCGGCCCCAGGCCCGGGCTCTGCGGGCGGCGCCGGACTGAGCGTGCCGGTCTCACCGGCACAGGCCGCTTTACTCCACGGGTTCACCTTGGGCGGCGGGGCTGCCATGAGGCGCTTGGCCTCGGGCCTGGTGCCGGCCCCGGCCTGCGTGGCTGCCTGCTCGGACCCCGCGGCCTGGCCCTGTGCCGGGGCCTGAGCCTGGGTGTGTCCCGAGGCCTGGGCCGGCTCCGGGCGCGGTTGCTCCGGGGCCTGGGCCCCGTGAGGCGGCGGCAACGGGTTGGGCGGCAGACTCTGCACCTGCGTGGCCATGGCGGCGGCTGAGCTCGCGCTCGGGCTCCGTGTGGCAGCACCGGGGGGCGCGCACGCACGGCGCGGAACTGACGCTAGCCCGGGAGCGCGCGCGCACAGCGCTAGCCTCAGGCTGCTGAGTAACTGGAGAGCAAGAGGGAGGCGGAGACCTGGCCTGTACCGCCCCTCTCCAGCATCTCCCCCGCCCAAACCCCGCCCCCGTCACCCCATCCCCGCCCCTTCAACCCATCCCCGCCCCTTCACCCCAAACCCCGCCCCATCACCCCAAACCCCGCCCATCACCCCAAACCCCAGCCCATCACCCCAACCCCGCCAATCACCCCAAACCCCAGCCCGTCACCCCATCCCCGCCAATCACCCCAAACCCCAGCTCATCACCCCAACCCCGCCAATCACCCCAAACCCCGCCCTATCACCCCAAACCCCAGCCCATCACCCCAACCCCGCCAATCACCCCAAACCCCAGCCCGTCACCCCATCCCCGCCCCTTCAACCCATCCCCGCCCCTTCACCCCAAACCCCAGCCCATCACCCCAAACCCCACCCTATCACCCCAAACCCCAGCCCATCACCCCATCCCCGCCAATCACCCCAAACCCCACCCTATCACCCCAAACCCCAGCCCGTCACCCCATCCCCGCCCCTTCAACCCATCCCCGCCCCTTCACCCCATCCCCGCCCCTTCACCCCAAACCCCACCCTATCACCCCAAACCCCACCCTATCACCCCAAACCCCAGCCCGTCACCCCATCCCCGCCAATCACCCCAAACCCCGCCCTATCACCCCAAACCCCAGCTCATCACCCCAACCCCGCCAATCACCCCAAACCCCAGCCCGTCACCCCATCCCCGCCCCTTCAACCCATCCCCGCCCCTTCACCCCAAACCCCACCCTATCACCCCAAACCCCAGCCCGTCACCCCATCACCGCCCCTTCAACCCATCCCCGCCCCTTCACCCCAAACCCCACCCTATCACCCCAAACCCCGCCCCATCACCCCAACCCCGCCAATCACCCCAAACCCCACCCTATCACCCCAAACCCCGCCCCATCACCCCAAACCCCAGCCCGTCACCCCAAACCCCAGCCCATCACCCCAAACCCCACCCTATCACCCCAAACCCCAGCCCATCACCCCAAACCCCACCCTATCACCCCAACCCCGCCAATCACCCCAAACCCCAGCCCATCACCCCAAACCCCACCCTATCACCCCAACCCCGCCAATCACCCCAAACCCCAGCCCATCACCCCAAACCCCACCCTATCACCCCAAACCCCAGCCCATCACCCCAAACCCCACCCTATCACCCCAAACCCCAGCCCATCACCCCAACCCCGCCCCATCACCCCAAACCCCAGCCCATCACCCCAACCCCGCCAATCACCCCAAACCCCACCCTATCACCCCAAACCCCAGCCCATCACCCCAACCCCGCCCCATCACCCCAAACCCCAGCCCATCACCCCAACCCCGCCCCTTCAACCCATCCCCGCCCCTTCACCCCAACCCCACCAATCACCCCAAACCCCACCCTATCACCCCAAACCCCAGCCCGTCACCCCATCCCCGCCCCTTCAACCCATCCCCGCCCCTTCACCCCAAACCCCGCCCCATCACCCCAAACCCCAGCCCGTCACCCCATCCCCGCCCCTTCAACCCATCCCCGCCCCTTCACCCCAAACCCCGCCCCATCACCCCAAACCCCGCCCCATCACCCCAAACCCCAGCCCATCACCCCAACCCCGCCAATCACCCCAAACCCCGCCCCATCACCCCAAACCCCAGCCCGTCACCCCATCCCCGCCCCTTCAACCCATCCCCGCCCCTTCACCCCAAACCCCACCCTATCACCCCAAACCCCGCCCCATCACCCCAAACCCCGCTCATCACACCATCCCTGCCCCTTCACCCCAAACCCCACCCATCACCCCATCCCCACCCGAAACCCCGCCCATCACCCCCAAACCCCAGCCCATCACCCCAAACCCCAGCCCATCACCCCAAACCCCACCCTATCACCCCAAACCCCAGCCCGTCACCCCATCCCATCACCACAAACCCTGCCCCATTCACCCCAAACCCCGCTCATCACACCATCCCCACCCGAAACCCCGCCCATCACCCCAACCCCGCCCCATCACCCCCAAACCCCACCCCATCACCCTAAGCCCCACCCCATCACCCCAAATCCCGCCCCATCACCTCAACCCCGCCCCATCACCCCCAACCCCACACCATCACCCCAAATCCCGCCCCATCACCTCAACCCCGCCCCATCACCCCAACCCCGCCCCATCACCCCAAACCCCACTCATCACCCCAAACCCCGCCCATCACCCCAACCCCGCCCATCACCCCAAACCCCACCCGTCACCCCACCCCATCACCCCAAACCCCGACCCATCACCCCAAACCCCACCCCCTCACCCCAAACCCCACCCTGTCACTCCACCCCAAACCCCCATGACCCCAACCCAGTCCCATCACCCAAACCCCCATCACCCCAAACCCCCATCACCCCAATCCACTCCCATCACCCCAACCCAGTCCCATCACCCCAAACCCCCAACACTCCAACTCAGTCCCATCACCCCAAACCCCCATCACTCCAACCCAGTCGCATCACCCCAAACCCCCATGACTCCAACCCAGTTCCAGCACCCCAAAACCTGCCCCCATCACCCCAAACCCCATCATGAGGTCCCGCCTCCATCTCTCGCAGCAACAATCGACGCCTCCTGCCCCACTACCGTTATCCATTCTCGGCAATCCCAACCTACCCCACTCTCTCCCATACTCGCTTCCCCTTCCCACTCTCACCATCCTGTCAAACTCCAAGGCACCCTGCCCAACCCCAATCCCCTACACCTAACCTGTTTTCCCTCCTCACCGCCCTCACCCTCCCTCCTTCTCCAAAACCCCTCCTCTGCCCCTTGTTGTTATTTTGGATGCAATTAACCTTATCCAGCACTCTGTCCCAGGCTATAGTTTCCTAATCTCCTGTTAAATGGCTTGAGATCAGGATGTCACAGGAAGGAATTGAGCCATATACAGCAGTGTTCAGCACCAACAGTGATACCCATCAAGCAGAGAATTCTGCCTCTATACATGATTGCCAGTTCCCTTGGGTCTCTTTATACACAGACGCATGGAGCACCCTCAAAAAAAGATATTAAAGAGCTCAACTAAATCACAATATGACAGGTTTGTGTCTTTTCATGCTGTTCCTCAGAATGACTTGGCCCCACTCTGGTTTGATGGGCTCTGAGATGGCTGATAAGGCCAATATGCAATCTGCCGACTGCCATATACAGGGCAGGTGGTGCTTGAAGTGTCGGGTTTGTGCACTCCCTCCGACACCTTGACTTTGCCTCTGTGTACTCCCAACAAAGTATCTCAATGTGTTTGGTACCTTCCTAAATTAACCTCCATTTTAATGCGTCACAGCCAGGAACTCCCATGTTTGATCTCTTCAGGGATGCTTTCAGGACATCCCTAGCTTTGCATCACAATGCAGGGATCTGAACAACTCTCCTGCACCATTAGGTCTGGCCTTCCCCAAGGGTTTACCTTTAGCCTCCTCCTATTTCTCCTCCACATCTTGACCTCTTGATGACATCATCTGAAAACATAGCATTATCTTTCAGATTTGTGCTGCTGACACCAGCTCTACCTCACCACTGCCTCTCTTGACTTCTCCACTGTTACTAAATTATCAGACTACTTGTCCAACATTCAATACTGGATGAGCAGAGATTTTCTTCCAATTAAACATAGGAAAGATGGAAGCCATTATCCTTGGTCCCAGCTATAAACTCTATTCCTTAGCCACCAACTCCATCTCTCTCCCTGGTAACTTTCTGAGACTCAGCCAAACTACTTGTAACATTGGCATCATATATGACCCCAAAATGAGATTCTGACAACATTACTAAAGCCAACCATTTCCACCTCTATAACATCATTACCCTGTCTCAACTCATCTGCTGCTGAAACATTCATGCTTTCGTTATCTCTAGACTTGGCTATTCCAATACAATCACAACCAGCGTCCCACAATCTACCCTTCATAAGTTTGACATCATTGAAAACTCTGTTACCTATGTCTTTACTTGAGCCAAGTCCCATTCACTCATCATAATATAAAAGCAAAAAACCGCAGATGCTGGAAATCCAAAACAAAAACAAAAATAAAAATACCTGGAAAAATTCAGCAGGTCTGACAACATCTGCGGAGAGGAACACAGTTTCGAGTCCATGTGACTTCAACAGAACTAAGGAAAAATAGAAGAGAGGTGAAATATAAGCTGGTTTAAGGGTGGGGGAGGGGTGGGGTGGGACAGGTAGAGCTGGATAGAGGGCCAGTGATAGGTGGAGATTGCCAAATGATGTCATAGACAAAAGGACAAAGAGGTGTTAACGGTGATGATATTAGCTAAGAAATGTGCTAATAGGTGACATTAAAGGTAGAAAGCAGGTCAAGCGAGGTACAGATAGCCCTAGTGGGGGTGGGGTGGGGGGATTCACTCATCCTTGTGCTCACTAACCTACATTGGCTCCCTGTTAAGCAACGCTCGATATTAAAATTCTCATCCCTGTTTCAAATACCTGTGGCCCCACCCCTGCCTACCTTTATAATCTCTTCCAGCTCCATAACCCTCTGCAATATCTGTGCTCATCTAATTCTGGCCTCTTGAGCACTCCCGATTTTAATCGCTGGACTATTGGTGGTTTTGCATTCAAAATTACCTAGACTCTGAGCTCTGGAATACCCTCCCTAAACCTCTCCGTCTACATACATCATTTGCCTCATTGAAGAAACTCCTTAAAACCTACTTCTTTGACCAAACTTTTGGCCTTCTACCCCAATATCACCTTAAGTGACTCAGTGATAAAAGTTGCTCTATGACACTCTTGTAAAGTGCCTCAAGTGCATTATTATGTTAAAGGCACTATATCATTCCAAGTTGTTGTTGTTGTCATTGTTGAAAATCACAGGGGAAACTCGCAGCGTGTTGATTATATCCACTGTTCCTGAAAACAGTTAAGTCATGCTTTCATTTCTGGCATCAATATGAGATAGCAAGGTTGAAGATGACACATAGGTGGACGGTATCATAAGCAGTGTAGATGAAAATGAATAGTCACAGGGTTATTGATGGATCAAGTGAATTGGTAAAACGAGAGGGCACGGATTTAAAATGATTTGCAAAAGAAGCAAATGTGATGTGAGAAAAAGCTTTTTCACACGAGTGGTTCAGGTCTAGAATACTGCCTGGAAGTGTGGTGGAGGCAGGTTCAATTGAGGCACTCGAAGCCATTTGATGATTATTTGAATAGAAACAACGTGCAAGGGTATGGGGAAAAGGCAGGCTAATGGCACTAGGTCAAAATGCTCATTTGGAGAACTGGTGCAGACAAGATGGGCCAAATGGCCTTCTGTGCCATTAAATTCTGTGATTTTGTGAACTGTAGTAAATGGATTTCAATGTAGACAAATCTGAGGTCACCTTCTTTGAACTTAAGAATGAATAGAACAAAGCACTTTCTAAATGGTGAGGCAATTGTCCTTGACATCAAAGCAGCATTTAACCAAGTGTGTCATCTAGCAAAACTGGAGTCAATTGGAATCAGGGGGAAAGGTCCCATTGACTGGAATCATACCTAGCACAAAGGAAGGTGGTTGTGGTTGTTGGATGTCAATCATCTCAGTCCCAGGACATTACTGCAGGAGGCCCTCAGGATAGTGTCCTGAGCCCAACCATGCTTCTTCAATGACCTTCCTTCCATCAAAAGGTCAGAAGCAGGGATATTTGCTGATGATTGCACAATATTCAGCACCATTGGTGACTCCTCAGATACTGAAGCAGTCCGTGCCCATGTGCAGCAAGACCTGGACAACATTGAGGCTTGAGCTGATAAGTGGCAAGTAACATTTGTGCCACACAAGTGCCAGGCAATGAGCATTTCCAATGAGAGAAAAACCAACCATCTCCCCCCGACACTCAGTGGAATTATTATCACTGAATCCCCCACTATCAATCGCCTGGGGGATACCATTGACCAGAAACTGAACTGGATCAGCCATATAAATACTGTGGTGACAACAGCAGGTCAGAGGCAGGAATTATTTGATGAGTAATTCACCTCCTGACTTCGCAAAGCCTGTCCACCATCTACAAGGTACTAGTCTGGAGTGTGATGGAATACTTTCCATGTGCCTGGATGAGTACATCTCCAAAAACACTCAAGAAACTCAACACTATCCAGGACAAAGCAGCTTGCTTGACTGGCACCCCATCCATCACCTTCAACATTCACTCCCTCCACCACTGATGCACAATGTGTACCATCTTCAAGATGCACTGCAGCAACTCACCAAGGCCCCTTTGACATCTTTTTCCAAACCCCTGACTTCTACCACCTAGAAGGACAAGGGCAGCAGATGCATGGGAACTCCACCACCTCCAAGTTCCCTCAAAGGCACTCACCATCCTGACTTATAACTGCATTGCCCTTCCTTCATTGTCACTGGATCAAAATCCTGGAACTCCCTCACTAACAGCACTGTGGGTGTACCTACACCAAAAGGACTGCAGTGGTTCAAGAAGGCGGCTCACCACCACCTTCTCAAGGGGCATTTAGGGATGGGCAACAAATGCTGGCCCAGCCAGCGACAACCACATCTTGTGAAAGAATTTTAAAAAACAGTGAAATGCTAAAAAATAGGGAGATCCAAAGAGACCGAGTGGCTCAGGTACATGGATAATTAAAAAGTCATGAACAAGTAAAGAAAATCTCCTACCATTTATTGTGTACTCCCCTGTCTTGGTTGTCCCCCTCTCCCAACTCCACAAATGCATCACCTCACATTTCTGCACATTCTATTCAGTTTGCTACATTTCTGCGCACCTGACCAGTCTATTGATACCTTCTTGAAGTCTACAACTTTCTTCCTCACTATCACAAACTGATTTTGTGTCATCTGCAAACTTCTTAATCATGCCCCCTATTTTTAAGTCTAAGTCATTGATACATACCACAAAAAGCAGGGGACCTAATGTCGATCCTTGTGGAACCACAGTGGAAACAGCCTTCCAGTCGCAAAAACATTCAACAATTATTACTCTTTGCTTCATTTCTCTGAGCCTATTTTGGATCCAACTTGCCCTTGGGTCTCATGGGCTCTTACTTTTCTGACCAATGCACCACTTGGGACCTTTTCAAAAGCCTTGCTAAAATCCAAGTAGGCCATATCAAAGGCATAAGTCTCACTGACCTTCCTTGTTATCTCTTCAAAAAATTCAATCAAGGTGGTTAGACACAAAGTTCCCTTAACAAATCCATGCAGACTGTCCTTTGTTAGTATGACAATTTAGACCATTCCTTCGAATGTTTTCCAACAATTTGCCCATCAATGAGATAAGACACACTGGCCTGTAATTACTTGATCTATCCTTTCTTCCTGTTTTAAACAACGCTAAACGTCCGTAGTTGCCCAGCTCTTTCCCCATGCCTGTAGCCAGAGAGGATTGGAAAATGATGCTCAGAACCTCAGCTATTTCATTCCTTGCTTCTTTCAGCAGCCTGGGATACATTTCATTCGGGCCTAATGGTTTGTCCACTTTTAAAGATGCTAAACCCATTAATATGTTCTCTTTCACTACTTGTACACCATCCAAAATTTCTTAACTACAATGCTTAACTACATAGCCCCCGCTCTCGTGAAGACGGAAGCAAAGTATACATTAAGAACCAGGTCTATGTCTTCATTTTCCAGACACAGGTTACCCTTTTGTCTCTAATCGATCCTACCCTTTCCTTACCCTCTTTCCTTATCCTCTTAGTCTTTATGTACTTAAAAAGCATTTTCAGGATATTCCTTGATTGCACTTGTCAATATTTTTTCATGCCCCCTTTTTGCTTTTCTAATTTGCTACCAAATTTCACCCCTTGCTTTCTTTACTCCTAGAACCATAAAACCATGGAAAAGTTACAGCATAGAAGGAGGCCATTCGGCCCATCTTGTCCATGCCAGCCCGAAGACACCCAGGTGCTCTTTCTAATCCCACCTTCCTGCACCAGCCCATAGCCCTGCAGCTTACAGCACTTTAGGTGCAGATCCAGGTACTTTTTTAAAGAGTTTAAAGTTTCTTTCTCTATCACCAACTTGGGCAGTGAATTCCAGACACCCAGTACCCTCTGCATAAAAAAGTTCTTTCTCATGTCCCCCCTACACCTTCTGCCATTTATTTTGAATCTATGTCCCCTGGTCCTAGAATTCTCCATCAAGGGAAACAATTTTATCCTGTCCACTCTATCTATTCCCCTCATAATTTTGTACACCTCAATCAAGTCACCTCTCAGCCTTCTTTGTTCTAAGGAAAATAACCCCAACCTATCCAATCTCTCCTCGTAGCTACACTTTTCTAACCTTGGCAACATTCTTGTAAACCTCCTCTGCACTCTCTCCAGAGCTATTACGTCCTTCCTGTAATGTGGTGACTAGAACTGCACACAATACTCCAGATGTGGCCTCACCAGTGTTTTATACAATTCCAACATTATATACTTACTTTTATATTCTATACCTCTGCCAATGAAGGAAAGCATTCCATATGCCTTCTTTACAATCTTGTCTACCTGAACTGCTGCCTTCAGGGACCTGTGTACTTGTACGCCAAGATCTCTCACTTCATCTACCCCTCTTAGTATATTCCCATTTATTTTGTAATCCCTGTAACTGTTTGACCTCCCTAAATGTATGACCTCACACTTCTCTATGTTAAAATCCATCTGCCTCTAGGCTTTCTGTAGCATTGAGCTCTTGGTGTCTGACATAAGCTTCCTTTTTTGATTTATCCTACTCTATATGCTCTTTGATGTTCAGAAGGATGTTGATTTGGGAGCCCCACCCTTTTTCTTTCTGGGAACATATTTGTTCTGAATCCTCTCTGCTCTTAGTCAGTTGTTGTCTTTTTCCATAACTGCTGTAAATCTAACTGAATTGTGACCACTACCACCATGGTGCTCCCGCTGATACCCCTACCCCCTACCCAATTTCATTTCCTAAAACTAAATCCAGAATTACCCCTTTTGGGCTTTTTAATTCATTGTAAGGGAGGCAGATTTCCTTCACTAATGGATGGTTGTGAGCCAAGTGAGTTCTTTCAGCAATTTGCTTGCTTCATCGCCATGATTATTAGCATTAGCTTGTTATTCCAAATCGATTTAATTTATTGAATTTCCCAGCTGTCTTGGTAGTATTTCAACTCATATCTGTGGATCATTCGTTCAGGCCTTTTGATACTAGTTCAGTAACTGTTACTGTTATGCTACTGTAACAATATGAAAAGTGGTATTTGCTGGGATCTGTACTGGATCTCAGCTCTTCACAATATTTATCAATGATTTGGATGAAGCATTAGGGAGTTGTGTATCCAAGTTTGCAGATGACACCAAGTTAGGAAACACAGTAAGTTGTGTAGATGGGAGCAGGAGTTTATCATGGGACATTGACAGACAAAGTGAGTCAGCAAAACTGTGGCAGATGGAGTGCAGTGTTGGAAAGTGTGATGTCTACTTTGGATCTAAGAAAATAAATTGGAATGATTCCTTAGTAGTGAGAGACTAGGAACAGTAAGGAACAAAGAGATTCAAGCACATATGAGCAAAAATCACAAAAAAGCCAGCGGACAGGTGCAACTAATAAGCAAAATTAAATATGAAACATTGTCCTTTTTCTCAAGGGAGCTGGAGTACAAAAGGGAAGAAATTATGCTTCAGTGTGCAGAGCCTTGTTTATACCCAACCTGAAGTAACTGCAATTCTGGTCATCACTCTTTGGGAAGAATATATTAGCCTTGGAGAGAGTGCCATGCATACTCACTAGATGATACTGGAGCCAAAAGAGTTAAATTATGAGCACAAGTGCGAAGAGTGGGTTTGCACTCCCCTTGAGGTTGAATGTTTTTTGTCTCAGCCGTGGCTGTGCAACAAGGTTACTAGGTAAAGGTAGTGCAAACAGAAGAGTGTTTGCAATACCTGCCTCGCTCCTGGTTACTTTTACTGTGAGGGATCTGAATACAGAAGGTTCCGAAGGGATGTGAAAAAGCAAATACAAGAAACAAAGAGGGATTGTGAAAAAAGACTGGCAGCTAACATAAAAGGAAATCCCAAAGTATTCTACAAGCACATCAACAGTAAAAGTAGGAGCAGGGCCAATTAGGGACCAAAAAGGGGATTTACACATAGGGGCAAAAGGCATGGCTGAGGTTTTAAATGAATACCTTGCATCGGTCTTCACCTATGAGGCAGATGCTGCCCAGGCCATAGTGACACAGGAGGAAACTCAGACACTAGAAGGGTTTGAAATTGATTAGGAGGGGGTATTGGATAAGTTGTTAGCACCTTAAAGTTGATAAGGCACTGAGACCAGATGAGATGCATCCAAGAATATTGAAGGAAGTAAGAGTGGAAATTGCAGAGGCACTGGCAGTAATCTTTCAATGTTCCGCCGATGCTGCCAGACCTGCTGAGTTTTTCCAGGTAATTCTGTTTTTGTTTTTATCTTTCAATGTTCTCTGGATTCGGGGGAGGTGCTGGGGGACTGGAGAATTGCAAACGTTATGCCTTTGTTCAAAAAAGGTTTTAAAGATTGGCCCAGCAATTACAGACAAGTCAGTTTCACTTCGGTGATGGGGAAACTCCTAGAAATAATTATTCGGGATAGAATTAATAGTCACATGGAAAATGTAGATTAATTCAGAAGAGCCAGCATGGATTTGTTAAAGGAAAATTGTGTCTAACTAACTTGCTGGAGTTTTTTGAAGAGTTAACAGGGATGGTTGATGAGGTAGAAACAAAAAACCGCGGATGCTGGAAATCCAAAACAAAAACAGAATTACCTGGAAAAACTCAGCAGGTCTGGCAGCATCGGCGGAGAAGAAAAGAGTTGACATTTCGAGTCCTCATGACTCTTCAGCAGAACTGGGTGAATCCAAGGAGAGGGGTGAAATATAAGCTGGTTTAAGGTTGGGGGTGGGGAGAGGCGGCGCGTTGGGTGGGGGGAGAGAAGTGGAGGGCGGTGGTGTAGTTGTAGGGACAAGCAAGCAGTGATAGAAGCAGATAATCAAAAGATGTCACAGACAAAAGAACAAAAGAACACAGAGGTGTTGAAGTTGGTGATATTATCTAAACGAATGTGCTAATTAAGAATGGATGGTAGGGCACTCAAGGTATAGCTCTAGTGGGGGTGGGGGGGCATAACAGGTTTAAAAATAATGGAAATAGATGGGAAAAGAAAAATCTATATAAATTATTGGAAAAAGCAAAAGGAAGGGGGAAGAAACAGAAAGGGGGTGGGGATGGAGGAGGGAGCTCAAGATCTAAAGTTGTTGAATTCAATATTCAGTCCGGAAGGCTGTAAAGTGCCTAGTAGGAAGATGAGGTGCTGTTCCTCCAGTTTGTGTTGGGCTTCACTGGAACAATGCAGCAAATAGACCGATTGTGTCAGCTTGCTCCTGCCCCACGGAACTTGTTTCTCGTTATCTTGACTCCCTTCTCTCTCCCCTTGTCCAGTCCCTTCCCACCTACATCCGTGATTCCTCTGACACTTTACATCACATTAACAATTTCCAGTTCCCTGGCCCCAACCACTTCCTCTTCACCATGGACATCCAATCCCTCTACATCTCCATCCCCCACCAGGATGGTCTGAGGGCTCTAGCTTCTTCCTCGAACAGAGGCCCGAACAATCCCCATCCACCACTACTCTCCTCCGTCTGGCTGAACTTGTTCTCACACTGAACAATTTCTCCTTCAACTCTTCTCACTTCCTCCAAATAAAAGGTGTGGCTATGGGTACCTGCATGGGCCCCAGCTATGCCTTTATGGGATATGTGGAACATTCCTTGTTCCAGTCCTACTCCGGCCCCCTTCCACAACTCTTTCTCCGGTACATCGATGATTACTTCGGTGCTGCTTCATGCTCTCTTCGGGACTTGGAAAAATTTATTAATTTTGCTTCCAATTTCCACCCCTCCATCATTTTCAAGTGGTCCATCTCTGACACTTCCCTTCCCTTCCTTGACCTCTCTGTCTCAATCTCTGGTGATAGACTGTCCACCAATATCCATTACAAGCCTACCGACTCCCACAGCTACCTCGACTACATCTCCTCACTCCCCGCTTCCTGTAAGGACTCCATCCATTCTCTCAGTTCCTTCGCCTCCGTCGCATCTGTTCTGATGATGCTACCTTCAAAAACAGTTCCTCTGACATGTCCTCCTTCTTCCTTAACCGAGGTTTTCCACCCACGGTCGTTGACAGGGCCCTCAAACGTGTCCCGCCTATCTCCCGCGCATCCGCCCTCATGCCTTCTCCTCCCTCCCAGAAACATGATAGGGTCCCCCTTGCTCTCACTTATCACCCCATCAGCCTCCGTATTCAAAGGATCATCCTCCACCATTTCCGCCAACTCCAGCATGATGCCACCACCAAACACATCTTTCCTTCAACCCCCCAGCGGCATTCCGTAGGGATCGTTCCCTCCAGTACACCCTGGTCCACTCCTCCATCACGCCTTACTCCTCAACCCCCACCTATGGCACCACCCCATGCCCACGCAAAAGATGCAACACCTGCCCCTTCTCTTCCCCTTTCCTCACCGTCCAAGGGCCCAAACACTCCTTTCAAGTGAAGCAACATTTCACTTGCATTTCCCCCAACTTAATCTACTGCATTCATTGCTCCCAATGCGGTCTACTCTACATTGGAGAGACCAAACGTAAACTGGGCGACCGCTTTGCAGAACACCTGTGGTCTGTCCGCAAGAATGACCCAAACCTCCCTGTCGCTTGCCATTTTAACACTCCACCCTGCTCTCTTGCCCATATGTCTGTCCTTGGCTTGCTGCATTGTTCCAGTGAAGCCCAACGCAAACTGGAGGAACAGCACCTCATCTTCCGACTAGGCACTTTACAGCCTTCCGGAATGAATATTGAATTCAACAACTTTAGATCTTGAGCTGCCTCCTCCATCCCCACCCCCTTTCTGTTTCTTCCCCCTTCCTTTTGTTTTTTCCAATAATTTATATAGATTTTACTTTTCTCACCTATTTCCATTATTTTTAAGTCTGTTATGTCCCCACACCCGCACTAGAGCTATACCTTGAGTGCCCTACCGTCCATTCTTAATTAGCACATTCGTTTAGATAATATCACCAACTTCAACACCTCTGTGTTCTTTTGTTCTTTTGTCTGTGACATTTTTTGATGATCTGCTCCTATCACTGCTTGCTTGTCCCTACAACCACACCACCACTCTCCACTTCTCTCCCCCCACCCAACAACCGCCGCCCCACCGCCACCCCCCCCCCCCCCCCCCCCCCCCCCCCACCACAACCACCACCCCCCCACCCCCAACCTTAAACCAGCTTATATTTCACCCCTCTCCTTGGATTCACCCAGTTCTGCTGAAGGGTCATGAGGACTCGAAACGTCAACTCTTTTCTTCTCTGCCGAAGCTGCCAGACCTGCTGAGTTTTTCCAGGTAATTCTGTTTTTGTTATGGTTGATGAGGGCAAGGCCATTGGTGTGGTGTATATGGACTTCCAAAAGGCATTCGATACAGTGCCACACAACAGACTTGTGAGGAAAATTATAGCTCATGGAATAAAAGGGACAGTATCAATGTGGATACAAAATTGGCTAAAGGATAGAGACTAATGGTTAATGGGTATTTTTTGGGCTGGAAGGAGGTTTCTAGTGGAGTTCCCCAGGTATAGGGACACTTGCTTTTCCTGATATATATAAATGATCTAGATCTTGGCGTTAAGGGGCAATTTCAAAGTTTGCAGATGGCACAAAACTTGGGAGAATAGTAAACTGTGAGGAGAACATCATAGAACTTCAAAAGGACATTTACACATTGATGGTGTGGGCAGATAGGTGGTAGATGATGTTCAATGCAGAGAAGTGTGAGGTGATACACTTTGGTACAAAGAACGTGGAGGGGCAGTATAAAATAAAATATACTATTTTAAAAGGTGTGCAGGAGCAGAGAGATCTGGGTGTATATATACATAAGTCATTAAAGGTGGCAAGTCAGATAGAGAGAGCTGTTTCTAAAGCATACAGTATTCTAGGCTTCATTAATAGGGACATAGAGTACAAGAACAGGGAGGTTATGATGAACTTATGTAGACACTGGTTGGACCTCAGTTGGAGTATTGTGTACAATTCTGGGCACCACACTATAGGAAGGATGTGAACGCATTGGAGACAGTGCAGAAGAGGCTTACCAGAATGGTTCCAGGGATGATTCACTTCAGTTATGACGAAAGATTGGAGAAGTTGGGACTGTTTTCCTTGGAGAGGAGAAGGTTGAGAGGAGACTTGATTGAAGTTTTCAAAATCATGAGGAGTCTGGACAGAGTGGACAGGGAGAAACTGTTCCCACTTGTAAACGGATCGAGAAGCAGAGGGTACAGGTTTAAAGTGTTCTACAAAAGAAGTAAATGCAAAGTGAGAAAAAACATTTTCACACAGCGAGTAGTTCGGGTCTGGAATGCATGGCCTGGAAGTGTGGTGGAAGCAGGTTCAATTGACGCATTCAGGAGGGCATTGGATGATGTTGCAGGGTTAAAGGGAAAAGGCAGGAGATTGGCACTAAGTTAAGATGCTCAGAGAGCCAGTGCAGACATGATGGACTGAATTGCCTTCTTCTACACCATAACAATTCTGTGATTCTGGATCTGTTCCCCAGTCTGATCCCCCATTGGTCTAAAGTACCTGTTTTCTCAGTTGAACAGCACCAATGAGGGAGAATACCTCTAATATCAGAAAGGAAGTGTTGACGTGGGTGGCAATCAGGAAGTTGATTTGTGCTGAAGGGAGTGGCCAGTATTGCAGTGTCATAGATTTGCTCATCAGTGCAGGAGGATTAAGCACACACTGACTGTAAGTAACCTTTTGCTGTGGTATTACTTTCTTACATCATTTAGGATTGTTGCGCTTTAAGAAATTCAGAGAAATGTTAATAAAAGTTTCACATCTGCTCATTTTAAACCTTGTTTTCAAACTAAGGGCTAGGCCTGGAACCTGCCACACTGGGTCAACTGGCTGGAGTTACAGGAGAAATCAGTCTGCGGGATTAATGCAACTCTGAGGGAGCCACCCTGCCTGTCCATGGACAGTTTAACTGCCCCTGTGACCAAGAAACTTTCTCAGTCAAGTTGGGTAGAAGCTTTGATAATTTACAGGTTAGCTCAAAAAGAAAACAGCAGTTGCTTTCTGTGCTTTGATTAAGTGCCCAAAGTGTGGAGCCCAGTGTTGACAGAAGCAGTGGCAGAGAGATATGGTGCTCAGCTCACACTGGCTGTAACTAAGGATCAGAGCTAACCCCTCATACAACCCAAGCCCCAGCCCTGACCTCCAACGCCTGATTACAGGACATGACTCCATCCCCAGCCCCCAACACCAAGCCCCCGATCTCAGTTCCCATCTGAACTGTACTGGGAAGGATTGGTAGCATCTCACTAGGAGGGACAGTGAGGGAGCAGGCATATCTCACTGGGAGGTACTGGGAGTATTTCACTGGGATGGGCCTGGAGTATCCCACTGGGAGATACTGGGAGTATCCCACTGGAATGAGCCTGGAATACCCCACTGAGGCGGACAGGGAGGGAACAGGATTATCTCACTAGGAGGGACAGGGAGTATCTCAGTGGGAGGGATCAGCCGTATCTCATTGGGAGTGATCGGAGCTATCTCACTAGGCGGGACCAGGGAAAGAGCAGGAATGTCTCACTGGGAGGGACCAGGATTATTTCATGGGAGGGTTTGGGAGTATCTCACTGGAAGGTAGGGGAGGGAACAGCAGTCTCTCATTGGGAGTGATCAGGAGTATCTTACTGGGAGAGAGCGGGAGGGACTGGGAGTACGTCCATCGGAGAGACCAGAAATATCTCACTGGGAGGCACTGAGAGTACCACAATGGGAGGAAGCAGGAGCATCACTCCAGAGAGTTTGGGAAGGTGCAGGGATACCTCACTGGGAGACACTGGGAGCAATCCAGAGTATTTCAATAGAAGGGACCCAAAGATCTCATTGGAAGGGCAAATATGCAGGGAAATAAAGTGAAGGCCAGAGCAAAAACTGGCTAAAATTAAATAAGCAGCAGATTCAAAAGATATGAATGGGGACAATTCAAAGACCAGTAAGCCTTTAGTGTGTAAAAAATTATGCCCAACAGCAGATGAGAAATAACTAACAGCAGGGAGTTAACTTCAATAGATATAAAAACAAAAATACTGCGGATGCTGGAAATCCAAAACAAAAACAAAAACAGAATTACCTGGAAAAACTCAGCAGGTCTGGCAGCATTGGCGGAGAAGAAAAGAGTTGAAATATAAGCTTATATTTCAACTCTTTCTTGGACTCGAACTCAAGTTCTATCGAACGGTCATGAGGACTCTAAACGTCAACTCTTTTCTTCTCCGCCGATGCTGCCAGACCTGCTGAGTTTTTCCAGGTAATTCTGTTTTTGTTTTTGTTTGGGAGTTAACTTCAAGCCTGGAAAATCTGATTAAACCACAGATGAGACCGCAAGTCTTTTTATTTTATTCTTTCATGGGTGTGAATGTCACTGGCTAGCCCTGCATTTATTGCCCATCCCTAATTGCCCCTTGAGGAGGTGGTGGTGAGCTGCCTTCTTGAATCGCTGCAGTCCATGTAGTGTAGATACACTCACAGTGCTGTTAGGGAGGGAGTTCCAGGATTTTGACCCAGTAACAGTGAAGGAGCGGCAATATATTTCCAAGTGGTGAGTGGCTTGGAGGGGAACTTCCAGGCAGTGGTGCTCTCGTCTATCTGCTGCCCTTGTCCTTCTAGATGGTACTGGTTGCAGGTTTGGAAGGTTCTGTCGAACGAGCCTCGGTGAGTTGCTGAGATTGTTTGAGATTGAACAAGAAGGTTAGAATTGGATTGGCATTAGGAGGAGTGGCAACTGACAGCTCAATGTGCAAAGCCCATATTGCAGCCTGACATCCAATAGATCTTTAATGAAGGACCTGAGGGAGACAAAGAGAGGCATAATGTGTCACAAAGATTGGAGTTGTCACCTTGCCTCACCAGCTCTTATGGATTAATGTCAACATCAGGCCTTACTTCACTTCTAACTGAACATTCTTTCACAACTGAGTAAATGGTGAGGAAAAATGAGTTTCCGATGTTACAACACTGGCGGCAGACAGAAGCTGCCACAGAAAGGAAACAATTAATGACGCTGGACTCCATCCCACAGATTGCTGCCTTGGAGGGAGCTGAGAATGACTGGATTATAGGATTGGGAATATCTGGGTTGGGGGGAGCATAATAGTTGGGTTAGGAAGAATGGAGTATTACTAGATCAGAGAGGATGACGAGTGGTTGATTTAGAGGGAGCTGAGGGAATGGCAGATGTCTTTAAGATTATAAAAGGGATTGATAAATTGGACTTAGGGAAGATTTTTCCACTTGTGGGAGAGTCCATAACAAGGGGTCGTAAATATAAGACAGGCATTAGTGATTCAATAGCGAATTCAGGAGAAACATCTTTACCTGGACAGCAGTGAGAATGTGGAACTTGCTACCACAGGGTGTAGCTGTGGTGAGTAATATAGATACCTTTAAGAGGAAGCTAGGTAAACACATAAGAGAGAAAGGAATTGAAGGATATGCTGAGAAGATAAGAAAAAGAGCAGATGGAAGCAGACTTGTGTGGTCCATACCAGCATAGACCATTTGGGCTAAATGGCCTGTTTCTGCACTGAAAAATTCTATGAAATATAATTACCACAGCTCTCAAACACCTCATAGCCCCTCACATGCAATGAGTTTCGAGAAGTGTAACAATTATCGTTTGAGCCAGGTATATAGGCCAGGGTACGAGGAATCTCAGTGCTCACTTTGAATATTGCCATGAATGGTTAACACCTGGTTGATCAGGCAGAAACGATCTAGGAATGATGTGTTCTTTTATTACCCTTGGGATGTCAGTGTCACAGGCAAGGTTGGCATTTAATACCCGTCCCTAGTTATCCCTGAGAAGGTGGTGCTGGGCCTTCTCCTTGAACCAATGCAGTCTGTTTGGTGAAGGTACTTGCACAGTGTTGTTAGGGAGGGAGCCCTGGACTTTGAAGCAGAAGGAATGATTGGCATATGTCCAAGTCAGCCTGGGTAGAAACATAGAATGGTTACAGCACAGAAGAAGGCTATTCAGCTTGTCCTGTTGATGCTGGCTCTCTGCAAAAGCAAATCAGCTTAGTTCCACACCCCTGCCCTCTTGCTTTAGCCCTGCAAATATTTTCCCCTCACGTTCTTATCTAGTTCCCTTTTGAATGCCATGATTGAATCAGCTACCACCACACTCTCAGGCAGTTTGAGATAATAACTACTCGCTGAGTAAAAAGGTTCTTCCTCATGTTGCCTTTTGTCCTTTTGCTAATTACCTTAAATAGCTGGTTTTGGTTTTTGACCTTTCCGCCAACGGGGGCCGTTTCTCTTAGATCCCTCATGATTTTAATCACCAGTTAAAGCTCCCCTCATCCTAGTTCCTCTAAAGAGGACAATCCTGACTTCTCCAATTTATCCACATAACTGAAGTTCCTCATACCTGGAACCACTCTCGTAAATATTTTCTGCACCCTCTCTAAAGCCTTCACATCCTTCCTAAAGCGTGGTGACCAGAATTGGACACAATACTTCAGTTAAGGCCAAACCAGAGTTTTAGATTCATCATAACTTTCTTGCTTTTGTACCCTATGCCTCTATTTATAAAGTCTAGGATCCCGTATGACTTTTTAACCACTTTCTCAATCTGACTAGCCACCTTCAACGATTTGTGACATACACTCCCAGGTCCCTCTCTCCTGCAACCCCTTTAGAATTGTACCCTTTATTTAATATTACCTCTCCTAATTCTTCCTATCAAAATGTATCACTTCACACCGCTTTACATTAAATTTCATCTGCCGTGTGTCCGCTTATTCCACCAGTCTATTTATACCCTCTCACTATCGGCCTCACTGTTTACAATACATCGAGTTTTGTGTCATCTGCAAATTTTGAAATTGTGCCTTGTACATCCAAGCCTAGGGCATTAATATATATCAAGGAAAGCAATGGTCCTCACAATGACCCTTGGGGAACCTGGTACCTTCCTCCAATCCAAAAACAACTGTTCACCACTACCCTCCGTTTCCTGTTACTCAGCCAATTTTGTGTCCACTGCTGCCACCATCCTTTTTATTCCATGGGCTTCAGCTTTCCCGACTCTTTATTAGCTTCCTTTGGAAGTCCATATCTCCCACATCAACTGCATTACTCTCATCAAGCCTCTCCATTACCTCATCAAAAACCTCAATCAAGTAGTTAAACACAATTTGCCTTTAACAAATCTTTACTGGTTTTTCTTAATTAATTTCTTAGTTGTCCAAGTGATTGTTAATTTTGTATCGGATTATAAGCTTTCCCATCACCAAGGTTAAATTAACTGTCTGTCGTTGCTGGGTTTACCCTTACACCCTTGTTTGAACAGGCGTGTAACAATTTCAATTTTCCAGTCATATGGCATCGCTTTTATATCTCAGGAGGATTGGAAGATTATGGCCAGGACGTCTGCAATTTCTTCCCTTACTTCCCTTGCATTGTATCCAGCCCCAGTGACTTATCAACTTTAAGGACAGTCAGGTTTTATTAATTATTAGCCCATCCAGTAGCTCAACTGGCGTCTTCTTCCTTGGTAAAGACAGACGCAAAGTTCTCCTATTGTACATTTAGTGCTGGTTGGAGGAGAACTTAGAGGCCTGTGGTGTTCCCATATGTTTGTTGTTACTGTCCTTTATTGTGGTGAAGGCCATGGGTTTGAGAAGTGCTGTTGAAGAGTCCTTGGTGGGTTTCTGCAGTACATCTTGAAGATGTTACATGCTGCAGACACTACGTGCCACTGGTCTAGGGAGTGAATGTTTAAGGTGGTGGATGGGGTGCAGATCCAGTTTGCTGCTTGTTGTTGTAATTACTCCGAGCCAGACAAGTTTCTTGTAAAGGATGACACCTGTAAGGATACAGCATTGCTTCAGTACTGCCTTCCTGAAAGTGCACCGATTCCTCAGAACTGCCCCTGCTTCAGTGAAGTGTTCCCTCAGTACTGCATTAAACATGTTTAAGTTCTGGAGTGGGATTTGGATAGGCACATAGGTAATGCTGTTACCACTGGGCCAAGCTTTGCTATGTAACCCTGAGCCATTACTGACTGTCCTGTATTCTAGCTGTTTCTGAGAGAAGGATCTGCACAGACATAAGAACCAATTAAAGCCATTTGTGACTGTTTACTGTCTTTTGGACTTTGCCTAGATTGGTTTTGATAAGACGATGAGAAGTATTCCGTGGAACTGAATACCGTAAGCTTTGCAATGTCACTGGCAGGAAAAGTTGCCTTAATAACTGGAGCAGCTCAAGGGCTCGGTAAAGCTTTTGCAGAAATACTGCTGAAAAATGGTGCTAAGGTAACCTGAGGCGTTTTTCCCTCTTTATTAAACACCCGATGTTTACAAAGTGATAGCCTTTGTATGTGACTGTTGAGAGTTGACGTTTCGAGTCCTCATGACCTCAGCAGAACTGGGTGAATCCAAGGAGAGTGGTGAAATATAAGCTGGTTTAAGGTGGGGGGGTTGGGGGGTGTTGGGTGGGGGGAGAGAAGTGGAGGGGGGTGGTGTGGTTGTAGGGACAAGCAAGCAGTGATAGAAGCAGATGGTCCCTACAACCACACCAACCCCCTCCACTTCTCTCCCCCCACCCAACGCCCACCCCCCACCCCCCACCCCCCACCCCCCCCCACCTTAAAGCAGCTTACATTTCATCCCTCTCCTTGGATTCACCCAATTCTGCTGAAGGGTCATGAGGACTCAAAACATCCACTCTTTTCTTCTCTGCCGATGCTGCCAGACCTGCTGAGTTTTTCCAGGTATTTCTGTTTTTGTTTTGGATTTCCAGCATCCGCAGTTTTTTATTTTTAATCATGTATGTGACTGTTCTCTGTGGGTGAGACTGCCCTCTGCTGTTAACATTGGGTAACTACACCTCATGCACAATTTAAATGATCACACTTGATTCATGAGTATCAAACGTTCAGGTGACTAACACCTTTGCTCAATTTCCCCTCCCTTCTGAAATTCTGCATTTGCGAGGTATGACGCATCAACGCTGTCTATGTCCCCTCACAGTACTTCGCTCTTGAATGAGCTGGACAGCAAGGGCATCAAATAAAAACAATTAAAGACATCCTGAGGGGGCATCACCACATAGACAGCAAAGCTTTCACATTCAGAGTCATGTTTGATGATTCTTTTCCACTCCCTCGTACTTGAGGGAAAGCTTGAGGGAACAGATTTTTTTTATTCATTCATGGGATGAGGGCATTGTTGCCAAGGGCAGCATTTATTGCCCATTCTTAATTGCTTGTGAGAAGATGTTGATGAGACATCATGAATCTTTGCAGTCCGTCTGGCGCAGGTACACCAACAGTGCTGTTAGGAAGGGAGATAATGAAGGAACTGCAATATAGTTCTAAGTTAGGATTGTGTATGACTTGGGGGGGATCTTGTAGGTGGTGGTGTTCCCATACACCTTGTCTTTTTTGGCATTAGAGATCAAGGGTTTGAGCTGTGGTGTTGAAGACGATGAGGTGAGAGTGACTGGCCTTGACACCAAGGCAGCATTTGACCTAGTGTGTCTTCAAGGAGCCCTAGCAAAACTGAAGTCAATGGGAATCAGGGGGAAAAGTCTCCACTGCTTGGAGTCATACCTAGCACAAAGGAAGATGGTTGGGGTTGTTGGTGGTCAATCATCTCAGTTCCAGGACATCACCGCAGGAGTTCCTCATGGTGGTGTCCTAAGCCCAAACATCTTCAGCTGCTTCATCAATGATCTTCCTTCCAACAAAAGGTCAGAAGTGGGGGTGTTGGCTGATGATTGCACAATGATCAGCACCATTCGCGACTCCTCAGCTGCTGTAGCAGTCCGTATCCTAATGCAGCAAGACCTGGACAATGTCCAGGTTTGGGCTGACAAGTGGCAAGTATGGTTCACACCACACAAGTGCCAGGCAATGACCATCTCCAACAAGAGAGAATCTAACTAGCACCCCTTGACATTCAATGGCATTACCATCGCTCAACATCCTGGGGGTTACCATTGACCAGAAACTGAACTGGGCTAGCCATATAAATATTGTGGCTACAAGACCAGATTGGAGGCTAGGAATTCTGAGGCAAGTAACTCACATCTTGACTCCCCAAGGCCTGTCTGCCAGCTACAAGGCAAAATCAGGAGTGTGATGGAATACTCTCCACTTGCCTGGAAGCTTGGCACCATCCAGGACAAAGCAGCCCACTTGATTGGCACCCCCTCCACCCCCTCTATAAACGTTCACTCCATCCACCACCAAGGTACAGTGGCAGCAGTGTGTACAATCTACAAGATGCACTGCAGGAACTCACCAAGCCTCCTTATACAGCACCTTCCAAGCCCACGATGACAACCATCTAGAAGGACAAGGGCAACAGACACATGGAAACGCCACCACTGGGACGTTCCCCTCCAAGCCACTCCCATCCTAATGTGGAAATATATTGCCATTCCTTCACTGTCACTGGGTCAAATTCCTGGAACTCTCTCTCTAACAGCACTGTGGATGTACCTACACCACATGGACTGCAGCGGCTCATGAAGGCAGCTCACCACCACCTTCTCAAGGGCATTTAGGGATGGGCAATAAATGCTGGCCTACTCAGAGACGCCCACATCCCATGAACGAATAAAATAAAACTAGCTCTGTAACATCATTGATTGACCATTAATTTGGATAATAAGTCTGACCAGGGTGTAGAGGAGCAAAGTAAACTGGGGTACTGATAGACAAATCACTAAAAGTAGCCACCCTGATTAATAAGACCACATAAAAGCAAATAATCCACTGGGATTCATTTCCAGAGGGAAAGAATTGAAAAGCAGAGAAGTCATGTTAAACTTGTATAGATCCCACGTGGGGTACCGCAAACAGTTCTGCTTTCCATTTTATAAGAAGGATACAGAGGCACTGGAGAAGGTGCAAAAAAGATTCACATAAATGACACCAAAAGGTTATCACAATCAGGATGGATTAAAACAGCTGGAGCTCTTCTCTCTAGAAAAGAGAAAGCTGAGGGGTGTCTGCTAGAGGCCTTTTAGATTATGCAAAGCTTCATAAGAACATTAAAAAAAAGATGGAATAGACAATATGGCCCCTTGAGCCTGCTCCCCCAGTCAGTACAACCATGGTTGCTCTTCTGCCCCAACTCCATTTTCTTGCCCACGCCCCGTATCACTTGATTCCCGGGGTAGTTGTGGAGAAGCGTTTTTCACTTGGGAAGGAGACCAGAACTAGGGGTCCTAAATGTATGAAAATCTTTAACAACTATAATAGGGACTTCAGGGAAAGCCTTTACCAAGAGAGTGGTGAGAATTTGAATCTTGCTACTACATGGAGTGGTTGAGGGGAATATTATGGATACTTTAAGGGGAATGTAGATAAACATACGAGAGAGAAAGGATAAGGATATGAATAGTTGCTTGGTAATATAGAACCTGAGTATTGCTCAAAAAAGAGAGATACTTTTGAAGCTTTTCATCTTCCACTCATCAGGACAGATTTGCAAGAATACCAAATCTCAAAGGGAACAGCAATTTATACTGCATGAGAAAAGGGGTCCGAATGGTTGACAAGTGGATTCTGATTGGCAACGCCTCTGCCAAACAGAGCAAAAGATGAAAAGCTTCAACAGTATGCCTCTTTTTTCAGCAAAAGAAAAGGATATGTTGATTGGGGTGAGATGAAAATGGGTGGGAGGAGGCTCATGTGCTTCATAAATGCTAACACCCTGTTTGTCAAACACCCTGTTTCTGTGCTGTAAACTAATGTAACACTGTGTAGCTAACACCGTCACACATTGATTAACCATTAACTAACGATGTAACACCACTGACTAACAATTAACTGACCCTGAAGAACCATTAACTGGGCATTAACTAACTCCACAACACCATTGATCAATTCTCTCTCTGACTTAAGAGTTAACAGGATTTTGATTGCCTCTTTCAGGTCAGCCTTTTAGACATTAACATTGCAGCTGGCCTTGAGTTGAAGTCTACATTTGATAAGGTCTATGGTGCTCCGCAAACCATGTTCACCCCTTGTGATGTGACATCTGATGACCAACTGAAAGGTACGGGCAGGATTCATCATTAAGCCAGATTGTTCCCATGAAATCCAAAGTGGTCCCACTAGCAGAGTGTGTCAGGAAGACATGGACAAAATTCAATCTTACAGATGATTGTAACCCTGCTCGGCCAATGCAAACCAAATGGAATAAGGGCAGTTTGAATTCCCTAGAACTTTCCACCCTGCCAAGGATCAGCCCTCTTCCCGTAACTTCCAATGATAATTTGTTCTTCTCAGCAGGCGGGAGCACTGTTCACCTGAAACTGCAGGACCCTTTAAATAGGCAGATTGGGCTCTGATCATGCTATTTAACCAGTGGTGGCGCATGGGCTGTTTCCATTTTCCCATACCTCACGGAAAGAGGCACTCACCCTTTGCGCTGGGGTTGTCTTGTCTTTCTGTTATGGCACAGCTGATGGTAAATGCTGAGCTGCCCAAATCCCAAAGGGAAACTTGAAACAATTGCCACAACTCTTTTGCAATTTATATAAATTTTGAGATGCATGCCTTGAATTGAGTAGTAATAAGACCACCGAGTCTTATAGGTTTCTTACAAAACTAAATTAAACTTTTATTAATAGAAGAAATAATTTTAAGCACACACATAGATCTACAAATTACCACCATGATAACTTCTAAATCCCCTCGATAACCTAACTCACAGTTACACTTTAGTTAATGCAACAGCAAGACACGTAGACTTTAAAAGACCAGTGTTATGACCAATGCTGTTGATAAAGTGGAGTTATTTAAAAATCCCAGAGGGAAACTTTAAACAACTGTCAGAACCTATAATACTAAGCGTTATGTTTGAGATGCAACTCTAAATTCAGGAACAGGCCACTAGTTCTCGAGAGGTTTTTTTTATTAAATTAGATGAAACATTTTATTAAGTTACAACACATTAAACACAGATACATGGCTACAAAGTACTACTATCATAACTTTTAACAAATTCGCAAACTAATCTCCATTAAGGCAACAGCAACCCATAGGCATAACCAAACACCAAGCAAAGCATTTTCACTGTACGAATTCAAAATGAGGTTCTTTTCACTTTGGTTCCTGTGGAAACAGTTGGAGGCTTACAGCTGCTGTTGATCTCACATTGCCTCTGTCCCGCACACACAAACCTGCTGACATTATACCTAGCACCGCTCACTGAATGTAAATTCTCATTGTATCACCAGCCTCTTTGAACTCAACCTTTTAACAATCAAACCCCATTCACAGTACAAATTTTATTAGTAATATAAACATATTGCTTGGTATCTGCTAGCTAGGTGTAGTTTTCATCTCACTTCTTGAATGGTCTATTCAAAAAATGCGAATGCACTCTACCTCTCATACATATCAAAACTAGTACACATCAAAGCACCCAGACTTGCTGGCATTAATCCATTTAAGACACAACCACAGACTAAACCTCTATTTTAAAAGAAAAATACTATATACATTAATAGCTTCATGACACCCAGGCAAAGAAACACGATACCCTGAACAATACAATTCAAAGTGAGTTTTCTTAACTTCAGTTCTTGTGGACAGCAGCTTGAGGCTTAGAGGCTGGTGATTTTTCACACTTGTTTTAGATCTTAGAATGCCTATATAGCCTTCTCTCCTTTATACATTCTTTCCCCTTTGAATGCAAATTCCCATTGTTTCACTATATTTTTGGACTTTACCTCTAATAATAAAAATCTCTCATAGTACCAACTTTATCAAAAATCTTTGGGAAAAATAAACATACTGTTTCTTAACTTCTCCTGGCTAGGGAAACATTTCATCCCTCCTTTGAATTCAAGCTAATCTGGTTTAATTAAAAATGTGAATGTTCCTTTTACTTCTTACATTCTAAAATTTACCCCATGTTTGCCTTTTTAACATTTCAAACCTAGCTTATCATCTGATACATCAAAGTCTTCAGGCCAGCTGCATTTAATTCAATTAAAAGTCATACACACACACAGAGACATAGATACAGACCCCATTGTTACTCTACTTTACAATAAACTTCAATAACATCATGAAACTTATTATATCTTCCCAACACCCCCTCCATATTAAAAAATGAACCATCGTAATTTAAAAAGACAGCCTCATTTTCTGAACCCAACTTACATTACCTCCTATACTTATTACACTAATACATTACCTGATGCATACATTAAGCTAACGCTACATATATGAATCGTTGGTATTAACAGAAATCATTCCAGTCCATTGCCAGGTTTTCAAATGTCCAATTTTCCTTTTTAAGCTTCAAACTCTTGACAATGCATCTGCAATCAGATTTTCTTGCACCATCACATGTATAACCTGTGGATTAAATGGTTGCAGTCATAAACTCCACCTGAATATCCTTGCACTCAAAATTTGTCCAGAAACTTTAAAGGATTGCGGTCTGTATAAACAGTTGTTTCTGATGAATAATTTGCAACATAAACTTCAAAATGCTGCAACACTAACACCAAACCCAAAGTCTCCTTTTTGATCATTGAATATCTTCTCTGCTGTACATTAAACTTGGGTGAAAAAGACCCTGTCGATTTTTCAATTCCAGTGTCGCCCTCCTGTAACAGCATAGCTCTAATGCCTACCTCGCTTGCGTCAATGGCCAACTTAAATTGCTTGGCATAATTGGGTACTGCCAAAACTGGTGTCATAGTTAAAACAGTTTTCAATCTGTCAAATGCCTTTTGACACTCCAGTGTCCATTGAAACTCCTTGTTCTTTTTTAATAGGTCAGTCAGTGGAACAGTCGCTCGGCTAAAATTTAATACAAATTTCTGGTAAAACCCACCTCATGCCCAGAAATCTCCAAGCTTCTCATTTCATTGTAGGCACTGGGAAAGCCACAATAACTTTGACGTTCACATCTCTCAAAGCCATATAAATGGTATGGCCTAGATATGTAACCTGCGCTTTTGGTAAATTCACTTTCTGCCAAGTTCACCACCAAATTAGCTTCTTGTAATCAAGTAAATAATTCAAGTAAATAATTCGAGTAAATAATCAAGTAAATAATTCTTCCAGATGTTGTAAATGCTCCCCCCACACCTGACTGAAAACTAGCACGTCGTCAATATACACAGTACAATTGCTCAGACCTGCAATTACTTTGTTTGTTGCAGGTGCATTTTTCATACCAAATGGCATGACTTTAAACTTATATAGTCCATTGCCGATATCTCCTTTGCTCCCTCCAATAACGGTACTTGCCAATATCCTTTTAGTAAGTCAATCTTTGTGATAAATTTTGTCCCACTTTCTCAATATAATATTCCAACCGTGGTATAGGATATGAATCCGCTTTTGTCACTGCATTCACCTTTCAATAGTCCACACCCAGTCTTTGTTTTCCACCTGATTTCGGTACCAGCACAACAGGTGAACTCCAGTTACTGCAACTAGACTTAATGACATCATTTTGAAGCATGAATTCAATTTCTTTCTGTACTTGTGATAACTTATTTAATCTATAAGGATGTTGCCTTAACGAAGATGAAACTTTTACACACACATTATGCACAGCTAAATTTGTCCTCCCCAACTTATTTCCACAAATATCTTTGTGTGACTGCAATAGCTTCTCCAAATCACTTTGACACTTGTCTGGAAGGTAATTCAATATTACATTTAAATTTTCAAATACTCCCTCTTTGTCCAATTTGATTAGAGGAAAATCAATTTCAGAATCCTGCATTTCTACTTCTTTCTCATTATCTACCGCAACTAACATGTCCTTTTGGTCTTCTTCCCTGTCAAAATACTTTATAAGCATGTTTACATGACACACCCTCTGCTTCTTTCTTCTATCTGGAGTATTTATTAAATAATTCACTTCATTCAGCTTCTTTTCACAAAGGCCAACTAAACCTTGCCTTTAACGAGTCACCCAGTATTGGTAACAGAACTAACACTTTCTCCCCAGCAGCAAAACTATGAGCTATAGCTTTCCTGTCTGCCTTCACTTCCATCACTTGCTGTGATATCTTTAACTGTTCCCTAGCCAACTCACATGCTCTATCCAATCTTTCTCTGAAATTTGATACATAATCCAGGAGAGTAGTTTCTGAATTTTGTTCCAACAATTTCTCATGAATCAATTTCAGTGGTCCCCTTACCTCATGACCACAAACTAGTTCAAAAGTACTAAAACCATTTGATGCATTAGGAGAGTCTCTAATAGCAAATGACAAGAATGGAATGCCCCTATTCCAATACTGTGGATAGTCCTGACTATATGCTTTCATCATAGTTTTAAGAATTTGATGCCATCTTTCCAAAGCCCCTTGTAACTCAGGATGATAAGCTGTTGACTTAAATTGTTTTATCCCCAAACTGTTCATTTCTTCCTTAAACAACTGTGACATGAAAATTGAACCCAGATCTGATTGTATTTCCTTAGGTAAACCATAGCTTGTAAAATATTTAGTTAACTCTTCCACAATTTTCCTTGTTGTAATATTTTGCAAAGATATTGCTTCAGGAAACTTGGGAGACCCACCCATTATTGTCAGTAAGTACTGATTTCCACTTTTTGTCTTAGGGAAGGTTCCTACACAATCAATCTAACCCTAGTAAAAGGTTCTTCAAATGCTGGAATGGGAATTAAAGGTGCTGGCTTAATCACTGCCTGTGGTTTCCCTATCATCTTACATGTATGACATGTTCTACAGAATTTGACTACAGCACTATGCAATCCAGACCAATAAAATGTTTTTGTATTTTTGCCTGTGTTTTTCTAATTCCTAAATGTCCCCCCTCCCCCACCCCTTGGAATTTCATGAGCGATCCTCAGAATCTCATTTCCATATCCAAATGGCATTACAATCTGATGCACCTCCCTCCAGCTTTCATTTGCTGAAGCATGATAAGGCCTCCATTTTCTCATTAAAACATTACCCTTAAGGTAATAACATTCTGGAATACATTTTGCCTCTGTTTCTGAGTAAGCTGTTTTATTTGCGAATCCTTTTTCTGTAACTCCGCTAAATGTCTTCAGTTGAACACCTCAGTTGCATCTTCTTCCAGTCTTTCTTCCTGAATAACCTTATCAAACACAGTGCCAACTAAATGGATTTCCACACCTTCTCTTTGCCTTTGAATTTCCTGTTCTTCTTGTTTCAAGCTATAAGCCTGTGATCTCATTATCACACAATCTAGAAACAATCCAGGATGCCCTCTCTGCAACACTTCTGTTGAAAACACTTCTCCAATGACCATAGGCAACACTCACATCTGTGATCCAGCTATATTAGTACCCACAATAAATTGAACCCCTGCAATGGGCAATTTTTCCACTACTCCAACAATCACATCACCTGTTTTCCACTTACTATTTAAATTTACCTTCCACAATGGAATAGGTTTAGCATCTCCAAGAACCCCACTTATTATCATCTGCTCCTGCAATACCCACTGTGAACAACAAGTGTCACTATCCCGCAACATTAAGGATTGACTAGGCCCTGTGTCTCTTAAAATGTTAACATCTTTACCTAATCCACCCTGTACACATGGAAACACTTTCCTTTCACACAGAAAATCTTTAAGCATTTCTGCAATCTGCTCCTCAGGATTCTCTTGGGTAAATTGTGAACACATTCCCACTTCTTTACTTTTCACTGATTCTTCCTGTTTTATCTGTACGCAAACCACTCGTTTTTCCTGTGCCTGAACCTCAGAACCCACGGTACTTTTACTTCCTGAACTTTTTTGCACCCTAATAATCCCAACAGATTTTTCCTGCTATTTCCAACACACTGACTTCATGTGTCCAACTTTATTACAATGAAATCACCTCAATTTTTGACTGTCACTTCTCCCCTCAGCACCTTCCTTTTTATTCTGAGAAAAAAACTTGCTGCGAATTTCCACCTACTTCTTTTCTTCCCTGACTACCCATCTTCCTTTCACCTTCCCACTTTCTACCCTTTTCTGATTTAAGAGTGACAAAAAAGGTTTAGCTCTATGAACTAATGCATAATCATCAGCTATCTCTGCTGCTTGTCTTGCTGTTAGAACCCTCTGTTCCTCCACATGAGTTCTCACTACCAAAAGAATTGAATCTTTAAATTCTTCCAAAAGAATTACTTCCCTAAGAGCTGCATATGTCGCCTCTACCTTTAATGGTCGTATCCAGAACCACAGAATCACAGAATCTTAACGGCGCAGAAGGAGGCCATTCGGCCCATCATGTTTGCACCAGCTCTCCAAATGAGCATTATGACCTAGTGCCATTGCCCTGCCTTTTCCCTGTACCCTTGCACATTGTTTCTATTCAAATAATCATCAAATGTCCTGTGGAATGCCCCGATTGAACCTGCCTCCACCACACTTCCAGGCAGTGCATTCCAGACCTAAACCACTCATTGTGTGAAAACATTTTTTCTCACGTCACATTTGCTACTTTTGAAAATCACTTTAAATCTGTGCCCTCTCGTTCTTGATCCTTTTACGAGTGGGAACATCTTCTCCCTGTCTACTCTGTCTGGCCCCCTCATGACTTTGAACATTTCTATCAAATCTCCTCTCAGCCTTCTTCTCTCCAAGGAGAACAGTCCCAACCTCTCTAATCTATCCTCGTAGCTCAAGTTTGCATCCCTGAGACCATTCTTGTAAACATCTTCTGCACTCTCTCCAATATGTTCACATCCTTCCTACAATATGGTGCCCAGAATTGTACACAATATTCCAGCTGAGGTCTAATAAGTGTCTTATATATAAATTCAGCATAACCTCCCTGCTCTTGTACTCTATGCCCCTATTAATAATGCCCAGGATACTATGGGCAGAATATTGCCATCGGTGTGCGTGGGCGGGCCCGACACACTGATGAGTAAAATGATATGCGATGATGGGCGGGCGTGCATCCCAATGTCGTCACTTGTCATTTTGATATTGTGTTCGGTGGGTGCATGTGGAGATGGCTGCGTATCTGCTGAACTGTCAACGGCCTATTAAGGCCATTAAAAAAGTAATTAAACTTGTTAAGAACCCTGCCCGTCCAACCTTAAGGTTGGCTGGGTTGGTGGGGGGGGTTGGGGTGGGGGGCAGGCGAAGAGCCCAAGCAGCCTTTGCGTCTTTCAGGAAACCTCATCTACAGGCGGGATGAGGTTTCCTGAAGGTTTTACAAAATAATTAAATAATTTTTCCAAACTTCACAAACGTGTCCCAGCTCATGTAATACTGTCACATGAGGGGACATGTTTAAATAAACTTTTACTTGATTTATTAAAAACTTTTATAATTCATTCAATTTCCCTGAGGCAGCTCCGTGCTTCAGGTAGATTGCAGCGCTTGTGAAAGAGCGCATGCCCCAAATCTCCCTCCTCCCCGCGCCTGCATAGTTAGCGCTGAGGAATCTTAATTGGCCCACCCACGTAAAATGGTGGTGCGCACCTGATTGCGGGCGGCGATCGGCTCTGCGCCTGCCCACACCCGCTCCCGCCCAGCCTGTCGGCCGTAGGGAAAATTCTCCCCTATATGCTTTATTAACTGCTCTCTCCACCTGTCCTGCCACCTTCAATGATCTGTGCACATATACACCGAAGTCGTTCTGCTCCTGCACCCACTTCAAAATTTCACCCCTTATTTAATATTGTCTGTCCATGTTCTTCCCTAGCAAAATGCATCACCTCACAATTCTCCGCATTGAACTTCATCTGCCACCTATCTGCCCACTCCACCAACTTGTCTGTATCCTCTTGAAGTTCCACACTGTCCTCCATGCAGTTCATAACACTCTCCAGCTTTGTATCATCTGCATACTTTGAAATTGTCCCCTGCACACCAAGATCTAGATCATTAATATATATCTGGAAAAGCAAGGGTCCCAATACTGAACCCTGGGGAATTCCGTTACAAACCTTCCTCGAGCCCGAAAAATATCCATTGACCATTACCCTCTGCTTCCTGTTTTTCAGACAATTTTGCATCTGTGTTGATCCTGTCCCTTTTATTCCATGAGAAATAGCTTTTCTCACAAGTCGGTTGTGTGGCAC
This sequence comes from Carcharodon carcharias, assembly GCF_017639515.1. Lineage (NCBI taxonomy): Eukaryota > Metazoa > Chordata > Chondrichthyes > Lamniformes > Lamnidae > Carcharodon > Carcharodon carcharias. The sequence continues at coordinate 18,405,160 of NC_054474.1, forward strand.
TGTGTCAAATGCCTTTTCAAAGTCCATATACACCACATCAACAGCATTACCCTCATCAGCCTTTTCTGTTACCTCTTCAAAAAACTCCAGCAAGTTGGTTAAACATGATTTCTCCTTCAGAAATCCATGCTGGCTCTTTCTTATGAACCCATATTTTTCCATGTGTCTACTAATTCTATCCCGAATAATTGTTTCTAGAATTTTGCCCATTACTGAAGTTAAACTGACTGGTCTGTAATTGCTGGGCTTATCTTGAAACCTTTTTTGAACAAGAGTGTAATGTTTGCAATTCTCCAGTCGTCTGGCGCCTCCTCCGAGTTTACGGAAGTCTGAAAGATTAAGGCCAATGCCCCTGCAATTTCTACTCTCACTTCCTTCAACATCCTTGGGTGCATCTCATCCAGTCCCAGTGCCTTGTCAACTTTAAGTACCAACAGTCTATTCAACACTTCCTCCTTATCAATTTTGAACCCTTCTAGTGACAGAGTTTCCTCATCTGTCACCATGTCCCGGGTAGAATCTACCTCCTTGGTAAAGACGGATGCAAAGTATTCATTTACTACCTCAGCCATGGCCTCTTGGACCATGTGTAAATTCACTTCTAGGTCCCTAATCAGCCCTACTCCTCCTTTTATCACCCTTTTACTATTTATATGCCTATAGAAGACTTTGGCAATTCCCCTTTATGATGGTTGACAGTCTTTTCTCATAATCCCTCTTCAGTTCTCTAATATAGTTTTTTTTACCTCCCTCTGAACCTTCTGCATTCCTCTTGGTTCTCAATTGTATTTTCTACCTGACACCTGTCATAAGTGCACTTTTTCTTCTTTATCTTAATTTCTTTTTCTCCTTTTCCATCCAGGGAGCTCTAGATTTGTTTGTCCTATCTTTTCCTTTCGATGGAATATGCCTTGACTGTGCCTGAACTTATTCTTTTTTGAAGGTAGCCCATTGTTCAGCTACAGTTTTTCCTGCCAATCTTTCATTCCAGTCTATCTGGCCCAGCTCCATTCTTGCCCCATCGAAGTTGGCTCTCGTCCAGTTAATTATTTTTACTCTGGTTTGCCTATTGTCCTTTACTATCATCATCCTAAAATGTACAATATAATGATCACTGTCTCCTAAGTGTCCCCCCACTGACACTTGATCTACATGGCTCACCTCATTTCCAAGAACCAGGTCCAACAGTGCGTGTTTTCTTGTTGGATTGGACACATAGTCACCTGAACACAATCTAGGAACTTTTGCCCCTCTCCACCCTTTACACTACCACAGTCCCAGTCTACACTCAGGTAATTAAAGACCCCCATTATAACTACTCTATAATGCCTGCATCTCTCTCTAATTTCCCTGCAGATTTGTTTTTCTATGTCCTTTTTACTATTTGGTGGCCTATACACTGCACTGAGCAATATAATTGCACCCTTTTTGTTTCTTAGCTCTAGCCAAATTGATACTGCCCTTGAACTCTCTGGGACATCCTCTTTCTCCAGAACTGCAACACTCTCCTTAACCAATACCACCACCCCTCCTCCTTTCCTTTCTTTCCTATCTCTTCTGAACATCCTGTACCTGGGAATATTTAAACCCAGTTCTGCCCTTCCTTGAGCCAGGTCTCTGTCACTGCCACATCATATTTCCACATGGCAGTCTGCGCCTGTACGATCCCAATCTTATTTACTATACTCCATGCATTCACATACATGCATAGTAATTTCTCCTGATTTCGATTTTGTTACTTTCTCCCTTACCCTGACATTACCTATTAACTTACTATTCTCTATACTAGTGCTATCTGTCCCTCCCAGTATTTTGTGCACCCTAGTATTCCTCTCTAATATTTTTTCTTGGTTCCCACACCCCTGTTGAGTTAGTTTAAAGCCTTCCCAACAGCAACTAGCAAAGAACTCAGTCCCAGCTCTGTACAGGTGCCATCTCCCCCAGAGCCAGTCCCAATGTCCCAAGAATCTAAATCCCTTCCTCCTGCACCATCCTTCCAGCCACACATTCATCTGCCTTATCCTCCTATTTCTGTACTCACTGGCATGCGGCACTGGGAGAAATCCAGAGATTACTACATTAGAGGTCCTGCTTGCTAATTTTCTTCCTAACTCCCTAAATTCTGATTGCGGGACCACATCCCCCTTCCTACCTAAGTCATGGGTGCCAATGTGGACCATGACCTCTGGCTGATCACCCTCCTCCAGAAGAATGACCTGCACCTGCTCTGTGACATCCTTGACCCTGGCACCAGGGAGGCAACATATCATCTTAGAGTCACATCTATGGTCACAGAAACGCCTGTCTGTTCCCCTAACCAATGAACTCTCTGTCACTATAGCTCTTCCTTTCTTCTTCCTCGCCTCCTGTACAGCCGAGCCGCTCATGATGCTACAAACTTGGGCACTCCTCTGGGGAACCAGCGCCCTCACCAGCTTCCAAAATGGAAAACTGATTGGTGAACAGGACCCCAGGGGACCCTTGCACTACCTGCCTACTTCTCTTGGATAGCCTGGTGGTCACCCATTCCCTCTCTGTCTCCAAGGTGTGACTACCTCTCTGAACGTGCCATCCATGAAGCTCTCAGCCTCGCGGATGCGCCACAGTGGCTCCAGCTGCCACTTGAGCTCTGAAACCCAGAGCTTAAGTTTCTGCAGCTGACAGCACTTCCTGCACATGTGGTCAGCTAGGATACCGGTAGCCTCCATGACTTCGCACATATTACAAGACATGTATTTCACTTGACTGAGCTGCCCCACCATGTCTTAATTCTACATTTCTTAATTTAACTTTATTCTAAGAGCCCCCGCCGGTCAAAATTGCTTTGTTTTACTCTTTAAAACTCAGTATACGTTTGCCCAGGCTGTTTTCTCATATTCCTAAATTTTTGCCTGTATGCCTCAGGAACCAACTCATATGCACTCAAAATAGCCTTTTTTTTTACCACATTGTAGTTCATTGACATTTCTTCTGACAGTGAAGCATAAACCTCATGCACTTTATCCACCGACCTAGATTGTAACAACGATGTCCAGTTGTAGCCATTTCATCTGTTTAGCTATCTTCTCAAATTAAATAAAGAATGCTTCCACATCTCTTTCCTCAAACTTTGGAAGAGCTTCTAGAAATTTAAACATCTCCCCACTGGGTTTTAGGTTAAAGGTTTTGTCATCATCAGAACTTTCCTCAGAATCTGAGATCTCTTTTTTAACTGCCAGCCTTTTAAGCAGGTATTCCCTTTCTCATTCCTCCTCTTTTTCCTTTGCCTCTCTTTCTTTATCCTTTTCTCTTGCCTGGAATTCCAGTTCCAGCTTCTTTTCTTTCTCCTGCCTTTCTGCTTGATCCCTTTGAATTGCCCTTTCTCTTTCCTTTTCTATTTCTTTCTCTGCCCTTTCTTTTTCTGCTGCCCCTAGCTCAAGTTTTTTTTTCATTTTCTTTTCTTGTTCAAGTTCAAGCTTTTTCATTTCTGTCTGAAGTCACACTCCCTCCAGCTGTGACTCACCAGTGTCAGGTATCACTTCCAACTTTAAATGCTGTGCTGTACCTTCGATTATATCTGTTTTCCTTACCTCTACAACTAATCCCAATTGTAACTTCTCTGCCAATTCCATTAACTTAACTTCAGTTATCTTTTGTAAACCAGCCAAAGTTATAACTTCAACTGCCAAAGCCATATCGCAGTCTCACCACTTAAAAATCCCCCACAGCAACTCGTGAATTCAAAATGCTTCTCGTACTCGTAATCTTAATGTTCACCAACTCTGAACCAATCAAGGAATCTCAAATATATCCTGCAAAGAGCCCCCAACTTTGTTATGGCACAACCGATGGTAAATGCTGAGCTGCTCAAATCCGAGAGGGAAACTTGAAACAACTGCCACAACTGTTTTGCAATTTGTATGAATTTCGAGATGCGTGCCTTGAATTCAGTAGTAATAAGACCACCGAGTCTTATAGGTTTCTTACAAAACTAAATTAAACCTTTATTAATAGACAAAATGATTTTAAGCACCCACATAGATCTACAAATTACTACTGTGATAGCTTCTAAATCCCCTAGTTAATCTAACTCCCAGGTACAGTTTCATTAAGGCAACAGTAAGACACATGGATTTTAAAAGACCCAGGCAAAGAACACGATATCCTGGGCAATCCAGTTCAAAATGAGTTTTCTTAACTTCAGTTCTCGTAGACAGCTTGAGGCTTAGATGCTGGAGGTTTTTCACACCTGTCTTAGATCTTACAATGCCTACCTTACACACAGCTTCTCTCTTTTATACATATTATCCCCTTTGAAAGCAAATTCCCATTATTTCACTATATCTTTGGACTTTACCTCTAATAATAAAAATCTCTCATAGCTTAATTTTACCAGCAATCTTTGGGAAAAAATAAACACACTGTTTCTTAACCTCTCCTGGCTAGGTGAAACATTTCACCCCTCCTTTGAATTCAAGCTAGTCTGGTGTATTTAAAATGCAAATGTTCCCTTTACCTCTTACACTCTAAAACATCCCCCATGTTTACCTATTTAACATTTCAAACTTAGCTTATCATCTGATACATCAAAGCCTTCAGATCAGCTGCCTTTAATTCAATTAAATCACACACACACACACACACACACACACACACACACACACACACACAAACACACACAGATCCCACTATTACTCTACTTTGCAATAAATTCCAATAACATTATGGAAATTATTATATCTTCCTGACTCTTCCTCACAAGTTGAATTCTTTCCTTCCTCCCACAACCTCCCCAAGGCCACAGACCCAAAGACTGTGACACCAAGACAGGCCCGTTGAAAAGTCTGGGCTTTGATACGTTTGGATATTAAGTTGCCTTTTTTCTTGTAGATGCATTCAAGAAAACAGTTGAAAATTTTCTGCAGTTGGACATTGTTTGCAACAATGCTGGGATAGGTGATGAGAAAAACTGGGAGAGATGTGTGGATATAAACTTGGTAAGTATGAGCATCTGTACTCTTGTGCCTGCAAGCTTAGCCAAGTACACTATGAATTTATTCTTTTGCCTGTACTTTGTGACTCCACTCATGCCTGAAGTCTGTGCCTGTAACCTGAATTCCGAGTGTACTCCATGACTGTAGGTACCTATACTGTTCTGCTACCTGTATTTGCTCACATTATATTGCTTGTATTGCAGGTCAGTATGATCAGAGGAACCTACCTGGGACTTAATTACATGAGTAAAAAGAATGGTGGTGCAGGAGGAGTTATAATCAACATTTCCTCCATGGCAGGTACAAAACACTTCATGTAAATAGTTAAAATCAGCTGAGAATTAATGTATTTGATGGATATTTAGATAAATAACAAGAATTATTTGCATATCCAAGTAAAGAACCTGGCTGGTGTACAATGTGCCTTATCACTAGGGAAAGATATTTGCATGTAAGTGAAAATAAAAAAATACATTGAAAAGTAGAAAGGAGACTCTTTACAAGGATAAGTGCTGTGCACCTGGGGTATACTCACTGACTGTGTACCTGCGTTAGACACCCTGACTATGTACTTGGAGTACACTCACTGAATGTGCCTCCGGGGTAAACTCATGCCTGTGTATTGGAAGTAGACTCACTGACTGTGTACCCTGGGCAGACTCACTTACTGTGTACCCAGAGTATACTCACTGACTGTGTACTTGAGATAGACTTACTGATTGTGTAGCTAGGGTAGATGGACTGACTGTATCCAGAGTATACTCACTGACTGTCCCCAGGGTAGTCTCACTGCTTGCATACCTGAGGTAGAGTCCCTGACTTGTAAGAGACACTGGTTGGACCTCATCTGGAGTACTGGGGACTGCATTTTAAGAAGGATGCAAAGGCATTGAAGAGAGTGCAGAAGAGATTAATGAGAATGATTCCACGGGTGGGAAGTATCTGTTATGAAGATAGATTGTAGAAGTTGGGATTGTTTTCCTTGGAGAAAAGAAGGCTGAGAGGAGATTTGATAGAAGTGTTCAAAATCATGAGGGACCTGGACAGGGTAGATAAGGAGAATCTGTTTCCATTGGCAGAAGGATCAAGAACCAGAGGGCACAGGTTTAAGGTAGTTGGTAAAAGAAGTGAAAATGATATGAGAAAAATCTTTTTCACATTGTGAGTGGTTAGGGTCTGGAATGCACTGCCTGAGTGTATGGTGGAAACAGATTCAACTGAAGCATTCAAAAGGGAATTAGACTGTTAAATGAAAAGGAAGAATGTACAGGGTTATGGGGAGAAAGCAGGAGAATAGCACTAGGTGAAATGCTTATTCAGAGAGCCTGTGCAGACATGATGGGCCAAATGACCTCCTTCTGTGCTGTAAAAATTCTGTGATTCTGTGTACTAGAGCTTACTCTCTATGTTCTTTGCTGCACATTGGTGGAAGATGTGTTTACAACAGATGGTACAGATCATCTGCTTACTTTTATGATTCAAATCTTATGTACACAGTTTGGATAAATAATTGATGTGGAAGAATTTGTACATATGGAAAAAGAGCAGGAGACTGGGACTAATTGGATTGCCCTTTCGAAGAGCCAGCACAGGCACAATGGGCCAAATGATCCCTTCCTGAGCTGTAAGAATCTATTTTACTGTGGCACGCTATGATTTGGTGATTCTGAGGCATTGTCCAATGCCAAGCAGACCTTTGTATTTGAGATATGGGCTATTCTACACTCTGCACTAACCAGCAGCCAAAGCCACTTATGCTCATCTATGTCTGGGTATGTGAGGGTATCAGGTACGAGCAGTTGAACACCATGCACATCTGACCCTAATGAACAACCTCATACACCTTCATTGATCCTCCTGCTGCTCCTGTTCCTTCAGGCAGTGCCATTCCACTGCTGGAAACCCGAGTGATAATGCCATAAAAAGGGGAAAACAGGGCAGAATAGAACATGTATCTACTGTCCAAAACTTCTGACTGACTCTTGAACTGTCCGCCTGCCCAGAGCTTGGAATTGAGCAAGCTGATTACAATGGGTGCTGAGCTAAATTAATGTCCAGTGGGGAGGAGTTATTATTCCTCTTCCAATTCGTTGTTTGAAGCATTTCTCTGTCTCAGAGCCTGTGAATCCAAGTGTCCATCACATTCTCTGTCTCAAATTCCCCATCACCCAGAGCACACGGAAAATCACCACCATTCAATCTCTGATATTATCTATACTCGCAGTCCTCCGGGAGATATTGGGGATCGATCATCCACCCCAGCCATATGGACCTTGATCTTTGACCTAGGCTTACTGGGACTGGTGAAATCTTTTACCTTTCAATATAGACTGCCCTCCCTATGCTAGTAATTCTGCTCCTTCTTTGTCTCTTTTGTCAACCCTCTACAGGAATCAATCCTATAATATTTGGGCCTGCCTATTCAGCATCAAAGCACGGAGTGGTGGGATTCTCCCGGGCAATAGCTGTAAGTGTTTGTCACAGGTGGCTATGTTCTACGATCCCCCTCAGTTATTCTCCAATAAAATCATGGCACATCTCATTGGATTCTAATAAATTCAAAACCGATTCCAATGGATTCTAATGGAATCTGTCTCTGATAGATTCAGTGCCCAGCTCATTGGATCTCTGATAGATTCAGGGTCCAACTCACTGGATCTCCGATAATTTTTTTTAACATTGATTCTTTCATGGGATGCGAGTGTCTTTAGCAAGGCCAACATATGTTACCCATCCCTAATTACCCTTGAATTGAGTGGCTTGCCACATCATTTCAGAGGGTAGTTAAGACTCAACCACATTGCTGTGGGTCTGGAGTCACATGTGGACCAGCAGATTCCCTTCCAAATCCCCCAATCATATCTTGGTCCAATGAGAATCCCCATTGTTGGGGAGCTTTGTAACTGCCCCGAAATGGGAGCTTTGAAACTTCTTTACTGAAAGAGTAGTGAGAATGTGGAACTCGCCACCACAAATGTATTTAAGGGGAAGCTAGACAAGCATTTGAAAGAGAAAGGAATAGATGGTGTTGTGGATGGAATGGTGGGGGGGCGCAGTGAGTGGTGCAGTGGGGTGGCAGAGAAATACTGAAACCTCTATTTCCTTCCTGACTGTCCAGTATGTCTTTGAAAAGGAAGATTTGTGTGCTTCTTAACCCAGGTGTGTGGACAATTTGAATAATCACCAGCAAGCTTTTTATGGGTTTAAATAAAGAGGATTTTTTTTAATGTATTCTTTTTATGGAATGTTGGCGTCGCTGATGAGGACAGCATTTATTGCCAATACCTAATTGCCCCTCAGAAGGTGGTGGTGAGCCACCTTCTTGAGCTGCTACAGTCCATACAGTGCAGGTACACCCACAGTGCTGTTAGGAAGAGAGTTCCAGGATTTTGACCCAGCAGCAGTGAAAGAACGGCAATATATTTCCAAGTCAGGATGGTGAGGGGCTTTGAGGGGAACTTGCAGGTGGTGGTGTTCCCATGCGCCTGATGCCCTTGTCCTTTTAGGTGGTAGAGGTCACGTGTTTGGAAGGTGCTGACAAATGAGCCTTGGTGAGTTGCTGCAGTGCATCTTGTAGATGATACACAGTGCTGCCACTGTGTGTTGGTGGTGGATAGTGTGAATGTTTAAGGTGGTGGATGGATTGCCAATCAAGCATCCTGACTTGTGCCTTGTAGATGACAGACAAACTTTGGAGAGTCAGGTAGTGAGTTACTTGCCAGAGCATTCCCAGCCTCTGACCGGCTCTTGTAGCCGCAATATTTTTATGGCTAGTCCAGTTTAGTTTCTGGGCAATGGGAACCCCCAGGATGTTGATAGTGGGAGATTCAGCAAAGGTAATGTCATTGAAGTTCAAGGGGACATAATTAGATTCCATCTTGGACATGGACTGGGTATCAGAGGAGTTGCAAATGGTACTGAACTTTGTGAAATCATCAGTGAACATCCCAATTTTTGACTTTATGATGGAAGGAAAGTCATTGATGAAGCAGCTGAAGATAGTTGGGCCTAGGACACTACCCTGAGGAACTCCTGCAGTGATGTCCTGGGACTGAGATGATTGATCTCCAACAACCACAACCATCTTCCTTTGTGTGAGATATGACTCCAGCCATTGGAGAGTTTACCCCCTAAATCCCATTGACTCCAGTTTTGCCAGGGCTCCTTGATGCCACACTTCGTTAAGTTCTGCTTTGATGTCAGTGGCCGTGACACTTACCTCATCCTTGAGTCTGCTCTTTAATCCATGTTTAGACCAAGGCTGTAATGAAGTCAAGAGCTGAGAGACCCTGGCAGAACCCACATTGAGCATCATTGAGCAGGTTAATGCTGAATAAGTGCACTTGATAGCACGGTCAATGACACCTTCCATCACTTTGATGATGATCTAGAGTAGACTGATGGGGCTGTAATTGGCCAGGTTGGACTTATCCTGCTTTTTGTGGACAGGACATATCTGGACAATTTTCCACATAGCCAGGTAGACGCCAGTGTTGTAGCTGCACTGGAAAAGTTTGGCTTGATGTGCAGCTAACTCTGGAGCACAAGTTTTCAATACTATTGCCGGAATATTCTCGTGCCCACAGTCTTTGCAGGATCCAGTGCCTTCAGCTGTTTCTTGATATTCACATTGAGTGAATCGAATTGGCTGAAGACTGGCATCTGTGATGCTGGGGGCCTCAGGAGGAGGCTGATATAGATCATCCACTCGGCCCTTCTGGCTGAAGATGCTGACCCTGAAAATCTAATGCTATGGCACTCACTCATACACATGAACACACACACACACACACACACACATGCACAGAAAGTACAGTTAAGGAAAATAATGAACATTTACAAGTTGTAAACGAAAAGAATAGTTGACATGAATGGTTCATCTTGGAAAACACATGTTGCAGGCCTGATGAAGATATCTTCACTCTGAAATGTAACCGGGTGAATTCACTAGCCCAAGTTGCATGCCAGAGTTGTTGCAGGATTCTTTCGAAGAGATGGACTTTCTGCAGGTCACAAACTTGTTTACTTGTAATCTTATTACCAGGAGAGCAGTTTGCTGTATTGGCGGACTTGAAAAGGAACAGGCTTGGAGACCTTATGACGATAAAGCCTCCAGTTTTAAGGTAGAGGTAGGTGTTGCTGTCCTCTCTGCTGCTGCTGCTGTTCTGTCTTTCAGCAGACAGAACTTAAAGAGTAAAAAAGGAGACTGACATGGCTGCCTTACCATGTGACTTCTCACACTTCCCTTCCAAATATGGTGTTGGGCTTAGGCTTATTAGCCACATCCTGGATTTTTGTTTGAACACATTTCCCTTACGGGTTTGAGTCAATCATCATCTTTGTTTCAGAAAGATCCATTCGTCACGAAACATCTTTTGCCATGGTTTCAGGAGATGGTGAATGATACTTCTGGGTCTGGAATGTGTCCTTTTGTCCTTAAGGCAGTGTGGCAGTTTTGAATTCATAGACCACGTCAAATAACCCTTGGCAGCCTCTTTTGCAGCCCGTCATTGTCTAATTTTACAAGAAAAGCCAGTTCCAGAAGATTCCACGCTGAGTACAGTTCATATTTAAAAGCAATGAATGACATGCTTTTACAGGACATGACAATGATAACAATGCTAGATTTAGATGAGAAAAGATGGGAGGAGGCTTGAGTGGTGGAGAAACACTGGCACGGACTGGCTGGGCCAAATGGCCTGTTTCTGTGCTGTATGTCCTATGTAATCCTATGTAATTGCCCAGAGAGGGCAACTTTGCAACTGTTTCCAGAGGAGAGCTTTGTAACTTGGCCGAGAGGGAGCTTCGAAACTGCCCTAGAGAAGAGGGTCATAACTACCGCAAGATAGGAACCTCACACCTGCTCCGAGAGGGGATCCTCGTAACTGCCCTGATACTGGACTGGTTATCACGTTAGATTTTGGGCTCCATGACTGAAGCTTAAAACCCCAGGAAGGCAGAAATCAGGAATCCTGGCCGGCAAAGAACTCCACAGTGGAGATGCCATGTTATACTGGGTTAGGTGAAGAATTCCATCGTGGGTGTGCTCTGTGATATGGGGTAGGTGAGGAGTTCCATGGTGGAAGTGGTGTGTGATGCTATGAGCATAGCGGTAATGTCACTGGACTTCAATCCAGCGGCCTGAGCTAATGGTCAGAGATTTGTTTAAATCACATCACGCCAGCTGAGGAATTTAAATTAGCTGGCACTGACCACATAAACCTTGATGGATTAAGGATGTTAGAATGTGATACTGACCACAAGCAAAGCAGAAGCAAAAATTCAGTTCATTAAATAAATCTGGAATTAAAAAGCTAGCATCAGTATAGTAACCATGAAACTACTGGATTGTCTTAAAAAGTCAACAGGTTTACTAGGGGAAGAAACCTGCAATTCTTACCAGCCTGGCCCACATGTGACACCAGACCCACAGCAATATACTGGTTCTTAATTGCCCCCTGAAATGACCTAGCAAGTAATTCACTTGTATAGGAACAGGCAATAAATGCTGGCCTTGCCAGAAGCTTCCACATCCTGTGAAAGAATAAATTAAAAAGTGTACTCTGGTGGGTTATGCAATGTGACCATTGTTTGATCTACAGCGCTGTGCTTTCTTCGATCTCCACTTCAAGCCTTCCTTTGTTTCCTGTGTTTAGGGAGCCTCCATGGCAGAGAAACTCGGAGTTCGGATCAATGCCCTCTGTCCATCGTTCACTGACACCCCAATCATGGAGACTATTTCATCACAAGAAATATTGGGGCAATTTGCAGGGCTGGAGAAGATTGCAATAAAAACTGTGGCAGCAGTTGGCATTATAGAGTGAGAATGAAAGTTCGAATCTGAATCTTCCAATTCTTGCTAACTACCGGCATTAATTGAACATTGGTTTCATCAGATAACTGCCCTGGGAGTATTTGATGGAGACAGTGTAGAAGAAGTTTTACTTCATATCTAACCCTGTGCTGCACCTGCCCCGAGAGTATTTGATAGGGCAGTCTAAAGGGAGTTTTACTCCATATCTAACCTGTATTGGCTTTGCCCTGGGAGTGTTTGATGGGAACAGTGTCGAGGGAGCTCTACTCTGTATCTAACCCGCACTGTAGCTGCCCTGGGAGTGTTTGATGGGACAGTGTAGAAAGAGCTTTACTCTGTATCTAACCAAAGCTGTAGCTGCCCTGGGAGTGTTTGATGGGGATAATAAAAAGGGAGTTTTACTCTTTATCTAACCCCATGCTGCACCTGCCCTGGGATTGTTTGATGGGCACAGTGTAGAGGGAAGTTTACTCTGTATATAACCTGTCCTGTATCTGCCCTGGGAGGGTTTGATAGGGACAGTGTAGAGGGAGGTTTACTCCAAATCCAATTCCCTGAGGTGTGACTGTACTCTGGAGAAAACTATCTCAAAATTTCTTCCTCTCTGTTATATGTTAGACTGTCTCTAACTCACACTCCAGCTCCAGAACTCTGAGCCAGAGTGACTCAAGGCAGAGGCATTTCCTGCAGATGAGGCAATCTGGGACATTTTAGCAGTCTCCAAGTTCTCATATACTTTGTATGGATACACTGCCTTTTCTCCATTTCTACTCTTTATTTATTTATGTATTCAATTCTTATTTATTTATTCAGCTCCTGGTCCTTCTGAATCCAGTCCTTCTGCTATTCAGGGCCTCTAACTCCTGGTCCACCTAATCCTGATCCTCCTGATGCCAGTCCTTCCTCTCCGGATCCTCTTTCTTGGGGCATTACCGCTTTAGGTGCTACAATTTCCAGTGCTTTCTCTCTGGGTCCTTCCACTTCCAGTCCTTCTATCCCGAGGTCTCCCACCTCAGTCTCCAGGCCCCTGCCTCTCCTCTCGCCCGGGTCTCTTCTTGCCTGGGTCTCCTCTCGCCTGCCTCTCCTCTTGCCTGGGTCTCCTCTCTCCTGGGTCTTCTCTCGCCCGGGTCTCCTCTCCCTGAAACGTGTGGGGTTTGAGATTAATTCCAGACCCTCCAATTTAATCAGGAACGCTCTCCCTGAGCCAACGATCACAAATTAGACGTTTATCAACTGATGCACATTTTTCTAGTGGTTAGAAAATAAGCTATTTTTCTGTCTGAGTGTTGACATTTTCTGTTAAATGATAAATATTAGCAATGATCAGAGAGGCAGATGAGGAGAGTTTGTTTTTTATGTGGCGAGTTTTTGCGATTTAGAATATGCTGCCTAAAAGGGTGATGGAAGCAGAATCAACAGCAATTTTCAGAAGGGAATTGGGTAAATCTTTGAGGAGGAAAAGCTTTGCAGAGCTATGTGGAAACAACAATAACCTCCATTTATATAGCATCTTTAATGCAGTAAAACATCCCAAAGTGCTTAAGGAGATATTAGGGGAGCTGATCTAAAGTTTGGCCTAAGAGGTTCGTTCTGAAGAATATTTTAAAGGAGGAGAGGGAAGTCCAGTGGACTGGGACTAATTGGATAGCTCTTTCAAAGAGCCGGCATGGGCACAATGGGCTGAATGGCCTCCTTCTGTGCTGAAAGATTCTGCTATTCCAGAACTTATTCCAAGCTATTTGGAATAAATCCTATTTGGAATTCTCCACCCCTGGGGGCTGCAGAGGCTCAGTCATTGAGTATGTTCAAAGCAGAGGTCGATAGATTTCTAGATATCAATGACATTAAGGGATATGGGGACAGTGTGGGAAGATAACGTTGAGTTGGAAGATCAGCCATGATCTAGTTAAATGGCAGGGCTGAATGGCCTACACCTGGTCTTATGTTCCTAACCAGTGATTTAATGAACTGCGAAAATACTTTTGTTTCTTTCAAATGGAAGAAACCTCTTTCTTTTTTTTGCAGCCCATCACTGGTCGCTGAGGGATTCTTGCAACTTGTTACCGATGAGTCGAAGAACGGCGACATTATGACAGTAACAAGTAATGGAATTGACTACCAGAGATACCCCCAGAGCCACCTGTGACCCAGAATACCTGCAGCCTCCCAACACCCAGGGCCTCAACACTGGAAGCCCTGACACCAAGAGCCGCAACATAGGGAGATTCAACACCGGGAGTGCCAAGCGATTACTTTGTTTTCTAAAATGGGAACAACACACAGCAAGGGGCTTCTGAGTTAGCTACTGGGTGGAGAATAAGAAATTACGGCACAGAGGGTTGCTATTTGGCCCACTGCACATCACAGCACTCATGCTCCCCAGAGGGCTGGTGCTTGGGATGAGCTGCCACTGTCGTCAGTGGCTCTCAGTGTCACCAATATTCTTATCTTTGGGCAGTCAGTCCCTTCCCATTTCAGGCTTCAGCAGCATCCTATCCATTGTGTGCCTGACCTGGGTCCTGCTGTATATAAACGTTCAAACACCTTCTGTCTCATTATGCTGTTTATACCTTTTGTTTAATGTATCAGCTCTTTACACTTCATTCCTCCAGTGTTGTTTTTTGCCGCTCCCTTGTGTTGTGATCCTGAATAAATGTTTGCTTATTTTTCAGTTCTGACCAAGGCTTGGGTTTTAGTATAGAAGCAAAATACTGCAGATGCTGGAAATGTGACATAAGAACAGAAAATGCTGGAAAAGCTCAGCGGGTCAGACAGCATCTGTGGAGAGAGAAGCAGAGTCAAGGTTTCGAGTCTGTGTGACTCTTCTTCCGAGCACAGGTTAAGCTTTGATTATTGGCCGCAAAAATTGGCTCCATGGTGCTGGTAGTTTTGGAGCTGCAGGTGCCGGTTTAGGAGAAAAATGGCATCTGTGTCACTTCTAGCATGGCACATGACTGATGCCATCTTGGTAAGAATGTTAGCATGTGCTTTATGTGTGCGTGGTGGTAACATGGAGAATCGGCAGACCATGATGTCAGTTAGATACATGACCTGCTACTTTCACCCTCACTGCTTTATTTAATGACCTTTCTTAAACAGGAACAGCTCAGCATGCATTCAGCAGCAGGATGGACTCCCCACCACCCCCACTCCACCATCCCTCCACCATCTCAATTTAAATGGATCATCATCAACTTGCAGATCAGTTGCTGGTAACTTTCTATTGGTTCTTATTGTGGAAGTACTGAGAGCAGAATCGTCCCAGATTTGCACTATGTGTGGTGGCAGGCATGAAAAAAGACATTTTCCCCACCGGCCGCAATGGCGGATTCTCGCGTCATATCGTCCCCTTCCCACTTCATAAATTAGGCAGTCACGGGAAACTCGTCAGATCGCTGGTGGCAGGTCTCCAATTGGCCTGCCACACCATTACCTCGCCGCTTCCTCACGTCGGGCCCCATATTTAAAGTGCAGCCGCGTGCACACTTCTCAATGCTTGCAGCCTAGGACTGCTCCGGTGAAGACATGGCCCTGAAAGCCAAGAAGGGTGCACCCCCGCCCCCACCCCCAATTCAGTGACATATCCCTGGGAGTACCTTTGATGATGACCCTGAAGGCAGCACCATTGAAGATTGTATTAATCAACCACACCCTCCGCTAGCGCAGTGACACACACCTGCAAAGCAGTCTCAGGATCACAATCTGGTGAGCACACCACACCATCGGTTCCACAGCAGGCGGAGGCAGGGACATCCTTGGTCACCGGCGCTCGGAGGACTGCTGGAGGCAAGGAATCTGCTGAGTCTGAGTCAGATCATGAGCCTCTGGACTCAGTGCTCAATTGGTTATTGGAGCTGCAAAGACAATCACAGAAACACCAGGAAGGGATGTCTGGTGCACTCCACAGATTGCAAGGGATGATGGAGGAGTCAGTCTGCCTTCAGTCCGAAGTGATAGTGCTGGTATGCCAACGCACCAAGGTCAACACTGGCAGGATGGCAGTCGCCATGGTGACCTTGGTCCAGTTCATATGTCCTGCACTGCTGCGCGGGCCGAACTCCATTGCTGATGCCATTGTTGGCCTCCAACAGTGTCAGTGCGAGAGGGGTACGGGGTAGCTCGATCTCACTCCAGCTTCCCCTTCTCCTCAAGGAGTGAGCCAGGGGCCCTTGTGCACCCATAGCGAGGAGGACCAGCAGCTCGACACCACAGGCCCATCCACCCAGGTGACTAAAGGAATGTCCGGCCGATTCAAATCCCCTCTTCCTGAGACCCCCACAGCTCCAGCTCCACAGGCCGAGGAGGGTGCAGCTGGCCCACAACAGAACATCCAAAGCAGGCCAGAGCCCTCCAGGTGTTGGCCCTCCAGAGGACGCATGCCGAAGTCATCATAGTCAGTAGGCTGCCTCCACCTCCGCTGTGGATGTCGAGGGGGCACCAAGATGTAGCGGCAGGGTTAGGAAGGTTAAGAAAATGTAGCTGCACAGCGTGGGCACTGGTGTTAATCACTTGTAGTAAATATTAACTGTTGTAAATAACCTCCCAAGAATGTCTCCTTGCCAATGGCTCCTTGTTATGATGAACAGTGTTCATGTCACTCTGATGTGAAACCTTGGTTCCTGCACAAGATAAAGGTGGGCATCTCAGTCCAGGGCCTCTTCCCTTTCAGTGCGTAATCTTCAGGCCAAAATGATGGCCCGGCTTCACACTCACTGGATACAATAGTGATGCCTGCACCTCAATGGTGCTTGTCATTGCTGCCAGAACTTTGTGGGCAGGTGTCACAGAATTACGTCATTCTCTCTGTGTGCTCTCAGCACCTTTGAGGTGTGGCTGGCTCCCCCATCTCTTCAGTATCTGTGTCCAGTGATGCTGTGTTCCAGAAGGGGTCAAGTGCTGAAGGCTGACAATGGATGAGGTGCATTGAAAGTTCCATGGCTGCGTCTCCATGATATGATGCCGATCATAGAGCGCAAGCCCTCAGCCAGACAGGAGTCAGACATTCACAGAGGCTGTGTGAAGATCTATGGAGTGTCCTCACTGCATATAGTCATCATCCTCCTGAAATCTTGTGACTACTGGGGCCTCCGTTGCGTTTCCACGACACGAGCCTGAGCACGGAGGGTGAGTGCTCTGCCATCAGCCACGCAGGAGTCAAATGTTCACAGATGCACGGTGAGGATGCCAGGACTGTTCTCACTGCATCTTGTCATCATCCTCCATGAATCTTGTGGCTATGAGGGTCTCCTGATCGTGCCTGCCTCGTCTGGCCAGTGCGATAGCCTCATCGCCGGCATCCTCGTCTTCGAGGACCTCATCACCATCATCCCCTTTGATGTCCTGCTCATTGGAGGAGATGTGCAGCTCTTCTATCTCCTCCTCAGTCAGGTTATGTAGTGTGCAACAAGCTACAATGATGCGCGCCACCCTCGGTGGACTGTGGTGTAGTGCTCCACTGGACCTGTCGAGGCACCAGAACCTCATTTTCAAGGTTTCTATTGTTTGCTGCACCAAAGTCCGGGTTGCGGCATGAGCCTCGTTACACCTTCGCTCTCCCGCAGTTTGAGGCCGCTTCACGGGTGTAACTAGCCACGCCCTCTGTAGGTAGCCCTTTTCCCCGAGGAGCCAACTCTGCAGTCTCTGTGGACCCTGGAAGGTGTCAGGGATCTGAGACTTGCTGAGGATGTAAGAGTTGTGGATGCTCCCTGGGCATCGTGCGCAGACTTGTAGGATGCATTTGTAGTGGTCGCGCACCAGCTGAACATTCAGCGAGTGGAAGCCCTTGTGGTTGACGCAGTTGACTGCTTCTTGCCACGGAGATCTAAGCGTCACATGGGAGTAGTCGATGGCACCTTGCACCTGTGGAAAACCTGAGATATGGGCAAATCCCAGCTCTTGCTTCCTAGCTTTCCGGATCCCGGGTGAAATGCACAAAATTCTGTGCTTTCATGACCTCCTTGATACCCTTGTGCACGGAGGCTTGCGAGATCCCACACAGGTCACGTGTGGATCCCCGGAAGAAGCCAATGGTGTAAAAATTGAGTGCTTCGCTCACTTTCGCAGTGATGCCCTCTATATCTCTGTGGTGCCAACTCCTGCAGCAGGTGGCATTTGACCAGTTCTCTAAACATGTGCAATCTTTGGTGACACAGGTTCTTAGTTATCTGCAGGAATGACCCTGGGTCTAGCGAAGCACCAACGAGTGATGCCTCTCTGTGGATCTTCAGCTTCGTGTGCTGCAGGCCCTGCCATCCCTTCATCTTGAGGGAGGTGTCCTCCCTTTGCCAAGACAGGCACCTCTGCTGCTCACCTCGTCTTCTTCTCTGCTTCCTATAAGTCAAGAGGAATATGGCTAAACCACCAGGCTCCATGATCCTGATGTTCTCCTCCTGCAGTATCAAAGAGACACGTGTGGGTTAGCATATGTGTCCCAAGAACCTCTCTTGGTTAAGTCAGAAGGCTCCTTCATGCATGCAGGAGAACGCTGGACATGCAACGTAGTGCGCCTCATGGCTGTCCAAACCCCCACCCACCTCCACTCCACTCCACTTGACCGACTGGCAGCAGCTTCAGCCACTGGGCTGCATGCTGTGCTCTCAGATCTGGTGTAGGCATTTTCCTAAACTGCACTGCAAGGCTGCACTTTTAGCATGATTCATGAGGGATACTGGCCCAAATCTTAATAAAGACATTGCAAGGGGCTGTGAATGCCTCCAGCAGTGACTGCGTCATGGCCACTCTTCACAAGGGGATTGTACAACTTGCCCAGTCGGCTAGTTGTTCTGCTGGCCCCTAAAACACACAATAATTTGCAGTCTGCGCTTGAGGGGTGAAAAGTTCTGAAGCATTTGGTGGCATGTCTGTGCCTTTGCATTGCTTGAGTGGGCAGGAAAGCTTCAGAGGCCCGACTCCAAGCATATCAATGCAGCGGCTGCTGAACGGTCTCAGCTGCAGAAGAATGCTGACCTTTGACAAGTGCATGGCTGTTTCCCTCACTCCAACCTCCCTGCAACCCCAGGCATGTGCTTGTGTACTCCCTTCAGTCTGTGCTGCCTTGCTTCCTGCACCCCCCAGCCCCCCACCCCTCCACTCTGGAGCCCTTGCCCCGCCGCCGCACTGAAATCCAACTAGGACAAAGTGACTATCCTGTGCCTCCCCCGAGTGCGCGGTGCCTCTTCCTCGATGTCCTGCAGGCGATGCATGCGAGAGCTGCGTGAGGTTGTGTGCACTCACCTTCGAGTTCCCCTCGAAGTTCAGGCTCCACCAGGTGCACCCTTTTCATGGGCATTCGTGAAGCGCGCTGTTCTAAAGTCACGCCAACGTGGGTGATAAATTTTACGTGTGGGGGATGATTCCTGCCAGCAGGGCTTATAATGAGATGCTAAAGTGTTGAAATTAGGTTCCCAACATGTGGTGGTGAGAAACGTGGCCCGCTATTGACGGTTGGAGTGGATGATCGCAAACTGGTTTCACGAGGGTGCGAAACAGATTTGTGGCCTTCTCGCCATACTGCCCGCTCACGCCTGCCATGACACCCGAGTGCTTGAAAGAGTTTGTAACAGTTGGTAAAGCGGCAATAGGGGAAATCCTCTGCTGCAAGCAAACAACTTGCTCACAACCATGGGTTCTATTGTCACTGTCCCCTTTCGGCTGCAGCATCAGGAAGAGATGGGGCAGAGGTGGCAAAGAAGACAAGCTGTTTGCAGAGGGAGCAGGAGGAGTGGGACAAAAACAGAATTACCTGGAAAAACTCAGCAGGTCTGGCAGCATCAGCGGAGAAGAAAAGAGTTGACGTTTCGAGCCCTCATGACCCTTCAACAGAACAGATTGACTATTAGGAAAGGGATGAAATATAGATACGGAAATCTTGTCGCAGAGAGGAACAAAACTTCTTCGAGGTAGGCATTTCTTGAAGAGGAGTGGCAGTCAATTAAACACAGAGATAAAAACAAAAAACTGCGGATGCTGGAAATCCAAAACAAAAGCAGAATTACAGGAGGAGTGGGAAATGGGCTTGCAGCCAAGAGTCCTTATCGACCTCTGGTCTTGAGCGGGGACTTCTATCTCCATCTAAACCAGAAGCAGTCTGGTCAGTGGCTGCAATTCACTAAGGATTTGGTCACAGAATTGTGGGAACTGGACTTGCACCCTCAGAGCAGGGTAAGCATGGTGCAGCCACTGGCTATGAAGGTGACCGTGGCCTTGGTTGTTTTTCACAAACTGGAACCAGCAATGTAGCTAACATCTCGCAGTTCACTATTCAACGCGCATCCACAAGGTTATAGGTGTGCCAGGAGGTCTGACTTGATTGTCTTCTCTCTAAATAGAGAGGCCTAAAGAAGCATGTGCATGGCTTTGTCAGGATAACTGGCTTCCCCATCATGCAGGGTGGCATCGACTACACATAGATGGCTGTTGGGGCACTGCGTCCTAATGGTGAGAGGTATGGTGGGCCGCATTTCAGCCATCGCTCAGCGGGGAGCTAATTGTAATACATCAGCATGTAATTAAAAGGCCATCCCGCTAGGCTCTTTGGAACCCTGCCGAATTGTCCGTCCATGTTGGCGTGCTTTCCCACCAAAGTGTTTCACAACAGCACGCAGGCGGCCTGCACTTGGTGGCCTTCACTTTGGGGGAATTGAGGTGAGGGAGCAGTAGTGTTCTCCACTGCTCAACTGCTGTTAAAGGCCTCAGGGGCACCAGGGGGTGAGGGAAACTGATGCCTGGCCTTGGAAGGGGTGTCCGGGGGCAAGTGCTGGCCAGCTTTGGAGGCGAAAGCTAAGGGCGGGGGCAAGTGCTGCCCTGGCACTGCATCCCACACACAGGTGGGGAGCAGGGTAAGCAAGGGAAGTGGCCACGCATTAGGGACACCTGTATAAACTGACCAGGCCTCTGCAACTGAGACAGGTCAGGCGCAGCCACAGTGATGTGATTGGGGTCAAGCTCCTTGCCTGCCCACCCACGCAAGCAATGCAGAGGAACCAATGGGCCACCAAGCGCTCTACGCCTTACCCCCCTCACACCCCCCTCACCTCTGGCACAGACTTTGAGTCCACCACTTTATTGGATGGCAGAGTAGTTGGGCTGCACAAGTTGTACAATCTCCTCACCAATGCTGGCCATGTAGCAGTCACTGCTGGAGGCGCTCACAGCTCCTTGCAATCTCAGCATCCTGGTTCAGACCAGTGTCCCCCATATCACAGATTGACAGGGCAGCCATGCAGCGCACTCATCTCTGGCCATCTGAGGGGTGACCACACTCTCCGGGAAGCATTAAGGGGCAGTCACACAGGGCCAGGAAAAGTGCTAAGTACAGCAATACTAACCATGTCTCTCTCTCTTTCTCATACTGCAGGAGGACCACATCAGGATCATGGATCCTGGTGACCTAGCTGTATGCCTGATGGCCCACAGAGACTGTAGAAGACGGAGGAGAGAGTGACTGAGACACCTGGCCACGCAAACGCAGGAGCAGCAACCTCATGAAGAAGGGGAGCAGGGGCTCCCGCACATGTTGTCCTGGAGTGACAGTGAGCTCGTTGGTGCCTAGTGACACCCAGGGTCTATAGACATTGCCTGCCATTCCTGCAGATGACTGAGAACCAGTGTTGCCGACGACTGCATATGTCTAGGGACCTGGTGGCTCACATCTGCCACTTATTTGGGGGACTTGGTGCCAAGTGGAGATGGAGGGCATCCACTGTCAGTGGCTGTGAAAGTGACTGCGATGCTCAACTTCTATGCCAGTGGCTCCTCTCAGGGCTCTACAGGTGACCTCTGTGGGATTTCACAATCCGTCACCCACAAATGCATCCATGAGGTCACAGATGCCATCTTCTCCATGTCACACATCTTTGTGCATTTCGTCCGGGACCGTGAGAGCCAGGATGCCAGGGCCATTGAATTTGCCCTGATCTTGGGATTCCCACAGATGCAGGATGTAATTGACTGCACTCATGTGGCGCTCAGGTCTCTGTCGCTACACTCAGTGGACTTCATCAACCGCAAAGGTTTCCACTCACTGAACGTGCAGCTGGTATGTGACCACCAGAAACACATCCTGCAGGTGTGTGCATGGTTTCCAGGGAGTGTGCATGACGCCTACATCCTGAGTCACTCACAGGTCCCTGCAGCCTTCCGGGGTCCACAGGGGCTGCAGTGTTGGCTCCTCGGGGACAAAGGCTTCCTGCAGAGGCCGTGGCTGATGACACCTGTGCAGCGGCCTCAGACTGCAGCAGAGCGATGGTATAATGAGGCTCATGCTGCAGCTCGCAACTTGGTGGAGTAAACCAACGAGATGCTGAAGATGCGATTCCGGTGCCTGGACTGGTCTGGTGGAGCCCTGCAATACAGTCCGCAGAGGGTATCACGCATCATCGTTGTCTGCTGTGTCCTTTACAACCTGGTAATCCAATTGGGTGTGTAGCTGGCTGAGGAGGAGATGGAGAACCTGCATGTCTCCTCCAACGAGGCGGACACTGATGAGGATGAGGGTGAGGGGGTCCTCGGTGGTGTCAATGATGAGGATGGCTCTCACATTGGTTAGACGAGGCAGGCGCACTCGAGAGGCCCTCAAAGCTGCCAGATTTGTGGAGGATGATGACGACATGCAGTGAGGTGTCCTCGTAGATTCTCACATCGCAGTTGTGAATGTTCGACTCCTGTCTGGCTTATCTCAGCGCCAATACCCTCTGAGAGAATGCTCCTGTCATGGAGATGCAGTGGAGGCTCTAATAGTCGCTCGATCGCAGGAGGATGATGATGAGGATGATGAAAACATGCAGTGATGATACTCCATAGATCTTCACATAGACTCTGAGAATGTCTGACTCCTGTCTGGCTGAGGGCAGCTCGCTTGCGCTCCATGGTCAGGGCCATCTCAGAGATGCTGCCATGAAACTTCAGATGCATCTGATGCTGTGTCCGCGTTCAGCATCTCAGCCCTCAGGAGCTAGTGCATAGCATTACATGTTGTAGATGCTGGTGTGATGGGGGCCAGCCCCACCTTAAAGGTACAGAGAGCACGCAGAGAATATGAGAGAACTCTGTGGTGCCTGCCCACAACATTCTACCAGCAATGACCAGCACTGCCAAGGTGCAGGCATCAGTAATGTTTCCAGGGAATGTGAAGCTGGACCATCACTGTGGTCTGAAGGCCACACAAAGCAAAGGGAAGAGACCCTGGACTGAGACACCTGCCTTTTATCTTGTGCACAAAGGTTTCACATCAGAGTGACAAGAACAACGCTCATCGGAGCAAGGAGCCATAGTAAGGGAGACATTTTTGGGAGTTTATTGTCAATAGTGAACATTATGTACAAGTGATTAACACCTGTGCCCATGCTGTGCAACTAATTCTTCTTAACTCTCCTAACCCTGCCACTACGTCTTGGTGCCCTCAGACATCCACAGTAGAGGTAGAGGCAACCTGCTGACAGCGCCATTCTCAAAGGGCTGAGACTTGAAGGGTTCCGGCCTGTATTCGGGGTCCTGCTGTGTGGCAGTGGCACCCTCCTTGACCTGTGAAGCTGTATCTGTGGAGGTCACAGGAAGAGGGGAGTCAGGTGGGCCGGTCACTCTCAGAGTCACCTAGATGGATGGCACCAGAGAGTGCACATGCTGATCCTCCTCCTTGTGGGTGCCTGAGGGCTGCTGGCTGCCTCTGTGAGTGGAATGGGTAGCTGGAGTGAGATCGAGCTGCCCAACACCCCTCTCGCGTACACATTGTTGGAGGTCAACAATAGCATCAGTGATGAAGTTCAGTCCACGCAGCAGTGCAGGAGTGACGTCCTGGGCCAAGATCTCCATGGTTACCACCATCGAGCCAGTGTTGACCTCGGTGTGTTGCAATGCCGGCAATATCACCTTAGCCTGAAGGCAGATGGACTCCTCCATCATGCCTTGCAATCTGAGGAGTGCAGCGTACATCCCTTCCTGATGTTCCTGAGCTTGCCTTTGCAGCTCCAGCAACTGTGGCATGACCGGGTCCAGGGGCTCATCATCTGACTCGGACTCAGCAATCTTCTGGCCTCCAGCAGTCCTCTGAGTGCCGGGGACCTGGGAAGTCCCTGCTCCATCTGCTGTGGATCAGAACGTGCGATGCGCTCACCAAATTATGATCCTGAGGCTACTCTAAAGCTAGGTCCCACTGAGGTGTGAGTCTCTGCACTGGTTGAGGTGTGGGTGAGCGCTGTGACGGGACTTCAGGGAGGGCGCCTTCAGATTCCCCTTCAGAGGCTTCTTCGGAGCTTGATTGGAGGCTCTGGGTCATGGACTCCGTCGGCCACTTCTCAGATGTGCCTGCGAAAGCAAGGGGAGATAATTAGTGCATGGCAGCAGCCTGTGAAACAGGACACATCACTCAAGGCATGGTTGTCTGATGGATGTTGCTCTGCTGGATCCTCACTCGGTAGAGCACCGCCCGCATCACCATCAGCACAGGACCGATCCCGGTCATCGCCGGCCAGCTGGATGGCTCTGTTATCAAATTCTGTGAGAACCTTGAATTACGGCATCCGTCAACCTGTCTGCGATCTTTCCCTCCGGTTGTGAGCCTGTTTGTCCTGCATGGATAGAGATGGGGAGAGTGTATCCAGATGCCTGCCGGGCCAGATGATAAGTATGCCTGCCCTGTGTGGGTGGTGAGTGGTCTCATGGACAGGATGAGTACAATGACAGTGAGTGTGAGAGAGGGAATGGGGATGTCCCTTGCACTGGCAGTGAGTGAGGGCCCTGTGGATGTGGCTTGTGTGTGTGTGGGAGTTGGGAGTGATGAAAAGAGTGACTTACCCTGGTGGAACGGAGGAGATCATTCATCCTTTTGCGGCACTGGATGGCTGTCCTCCTCTGCAGGGCATTAGTGCTGACCTCCACTGCCACCGTCTCCCAAGCCGGGTTGGTGACATTGCTGCCCATCCTGCGGCCAGAGCAGGGGTAGAGCACATCCTGGTGGGCCTCCACAGCATCCACCGCTCGCTCGAGGGACCCGTCGATGAAGGGGGGGGGGGGGGGGCGGAGGCTGCAGTCTTTTTTCCCCGCTGGCCATGCCTCCCAGGCAGCGGCGGTGAGCCGATGGCGATGTGCGCTTTGCTGGTGGCTGCCTTTTAAAGATGGCAGCAGTGAGGTGATGGGTGGCGAGCGGGCGAATGAGAGCCCACCCACCAGGGAAACGGCATGTTTTGTGGGAGTGAATGTATAATGAGGTCGGCTTGGAAAGATACGGCACTTAAACCCGCCATTTTCATCGGCAGGTAGGACTCCAGGCTGGACGTCCACTGCCGCACTTAGTGCAATTCTGAGAAAATCAGCCCGATATAGCATTTGTCTTCCTAATTGCTTTCCTTACCTTCATGTTACGTTACAGTGAATAGTGAACAAGAACACCAAAGTCCCTCTGCATGTCAACATTTTTCAATGTTTTGGAGGAGACGATAGTTTAGTGGTAATGTGACTGGGCTAGTAATCTAGAGGCCCAGGCTAATCCTCTGGGGACATGGGTTCAAATTCCCACCACAGCAGCTGGTGGCATCTGAATTCAAATAATAGAAATAATATCTGGAACTGAAAGCTAGTATCAGTAATAGTAATCATGAAGCAATTGTTGTAAAATGCCCAGCATGTTCAAAGCAATCTGCTGTCCTTCTATGGCCTGGCCTACATTTGACCCCAGATCCACCGTAATGTGGTTGACACTTAACTGCCCTTTGAAATGGCCTAGCAAGCCACTTAGTTTAAGGGTAATTAGGGATGGGCAGCCAATGCTGGCCTTGTGAGTGATGCCCACATTGCATAAAATAATAAATTACAAACTCTCACCTTTTAAAACGTATTCTGCTTTTCCAATGTGGTTAATTTCACACTTCCTCATATTATCCTTCATCAGTCACTCAGTTACCCAATAACTTCACCAGCCTACTTCCCTTTGCAGCTCCTTTACATTTGCCTCAAGGCTTACTTTCTCAGATCGTTTTGTATCATTAGCAAACTTGCATGAATTATGCTTGGTCCCCTCATCTAAGTCATTGATAAAGATGGTAAATAACTGACCTCCAAGCTCAGCTATTTACTGCAAGCTTACTGCATTCCGCTAATTACACCCCCCATCCCATAAATGATCTGTTTATTCCTCTTCGCCGATTTCTGCCCTTTAACAAATCCTCAATCTATTATCCCCATCCCAAGAGTCCTAATCTTGAATAACAGCCTTTTGTGTGGCACCTTTTTGAATGCTTGCTGAAAATCCAAGCATACACTACATCCACTGATTCTCCCTTTTCTACCTTAGTAATTGCACCCTGAGAAAACTGTAATAGATTTGTCAATTAGAACTCTTCTTTCATAAATATGTATCTGTTTAACAATTCTGCCATTTCCTTATTCCCCATTATAATTTTCCTGTCTCTGTGGCACCAACATTTACTTTCGCTAATCTCATCCTTTTACATACTTGTAAAGCTCTTACGACTGTTTTTTATGTTTCTTGCTAATTTAATCGAATATTCTATTTTCCCCATCTTTACCAAATTCTTCGTCATTTTTTGCTGATTGCCAGTCCTCAGGTGTACTAGCCATTTGGCAACATTGTAAACCTCTTTTTAAAAAAATGTAATACTTATCCTTAACTAATTTAGATAACCAGGACTGTAGCACTTTTCCAGTGGAGTTTTTATTCCTCAAGGGAATGTGCATTCATTGAGAATTATGAATTATTTCCTTAAACATTTGCCATTGCTTATCTAGCATCACATTTTTAAACTAATTTCTGAATCTACCTCAGGCATTTTGGTCCTCATAGCTCCATAATTGGCTTTGTTTAAAGTCATGACCTTATTTTTAGATGTGATCACATCATTCTCAAATTTAATATGAAATTCCATCATTTTATGATCACTCTTTCACAGAGTATCCCTTACTACATGCTAAGGAACTAATGCTACCTCATTACGCAACACTAGGTCTAAATTAGTTGTTACCCCACATATTGTTCTGGAAAATATCTTCAACGTATTCCATGATGAGTCCTCCAAGATACTTTTGCCAATTTGGTTTTCCCAATCTATATGAAAATTAAAATCCCCAATGATTATTGCATTAGGATCTGTCCAACATTGCGATTACAGTTAGGGGGCTGATAAACTACTCCTACCAGCTTTGTTGTCTTTTGTTACTTAGTAACTCCACCCAAACTGATTCTGCATCTTTGTTTTCTGGGCTAAGATTCTTTTTCCCTACTGCCTTCATCGCATCCTTTTTTTATGACAGCTACCCACCTCCCTTTCCATTCTGTTTATCTTTTCTAAAAGCCATGTACTGCACCCTGCAATATCTAGTTCCCAATCTTGGTCACCTTGCAATTACATTTCAGTAATGGCTACTAGATAAAACCCATTACCTCAGTTGGTGACATCAGTTCAACTTACCTTGTGACAAATGTTTTGTGCATTCAGGGATAGCATCTTTAATTATAACATTTTACTATTTTTCCTTCCTGTGGCCTTCGTTGCTAATGGCTTTTCACGGTTGCCAATCTTTCTAGTCTTTCTTGATGCAGCCTGTTTGATTTTACCTAAATCGTTACTTTGCTTGACGACTTGACTTTTCTCTTAGACTTTTAAATTTACCCTGACCTAAATCCTTGTTCAAGGTTGGAGTGACATTTCAGTATGTTCACATGTTTCCCAGGCTTTCTGAACCTCCTTGCCTGTTCAAGCAAGATAACACAGGGGCTGATTAAAACTCTACTGCAATAGGCACTCAGCACTCACAGCTGCTTTTGCTAAATGTTTACCTTCTATACTTTGTAAGTTTTACATATAAATTAGGAACAGGAATAGACCATTCGGCTCTTTGAGCTTGCTCTACCATTGAATAGCCATTCATGGCTGATCTGATTGTAACCTCAACTCCACATTCCTGTCTACCCCCGATAATCTTTCACCCCCTTGCTTATCAACAATCTGTCTACCTGTGCCTTAAAAAATATTCAAAGATTCTGCCTCCACTTGCTTTTGAGGAAGAGAGTTCCCAAGGCTCACAACCCTCTGAGAGAAAAAAATTCTCCTCATCTCTGTCTTAAATGCGTGACCCCTTATTTTAAACAATGACCACTAATTCTAGATTCTCCCACATGGGGAAATATCCTTTTCACATCCACCCTGTCAAGTCCCCTCAGGATCTTATATGTTTCAATCAAGTCGCTTTTTACTCTTCTAAACTTCAGTGAATACAGGCCTAGCCTGCCCAGACTTTCCTCATAAGACAATCCACCCGGTTCCAGGTATTAGTCTAGTCAACCTTCTCTGAATTGCTTCCAATGCATTTACATCCTTCCTTAAATAAAGAGATCAGTACTGTACACAGTACTGCAGATGTGGTCTCATCAATGCCCTGTCTGACTGAAGCATTACCTCCCCAATTTTGTATTTAATTACCCTCACAATAAACAATAACATTCTATGTGCTTTCCTAACTACTTGCTGTACCTGCATACTAACCTTTTGCAATTCATGCACCAGGACACCCAGATCCCTTTGCAACAGAGCTCGGCAATTTCTCACCATTTAGATAATATGCTTTTTTTATTCCTCCTGCACAAATGGACAATTTCACATTTTCTCACAATACACTCCATTTGCCAAGTTTTTGCCCACTCACCTAACCTATCTATATCGCTTTGTAGCCTCCTTATGTCCTCTTCACAACTTACTTTCCGACCTATCTTTGTGTCATCAGCAAATGTAGCAACCATCCCATCCATCCCTTCATCCAAGTCATTTATGTAAAATGTGAAGAGTTGAGGCCCCAGCACTGGTTCCTATGGCACACTGCTCAATACATCTTGCCAACCAGAAAATGACCCATTTATGCCTGCTCTCTGTTCCTGTTAACTAGCCAATCTTCTGCCCATGCCAATATGTTACCCCCTGCACTATGAGCTTTTATTTTCTGCAATAGCCTTTGATGAGGCGCTTTATCAAATGCCTTCTGAAAATTCAAGTATAGTACATTCACTGGTTCCCCTTTATCCACAGCACATGTTACTTCTTCAAAGAACTCCAATTGGTTAAATCTGATTTCCCTTTCACAGAACCATGTTGACTCTACCTGATTACCTTAAATTTGTCTAACTGCTGTTATAACGCTTTAATAATAGCTTCTAATATTGCTCCTATGACAAATGTTAAGCTAACTAGCCTATAACTTCCTGCTTTCTGTCTCCCTCCTTTTTTGAATAAAGGAGTTATAATAGCTATTTCTCACTATAATGGAACCTTTCCGAATCTAGAGAATTTTAGAAAATTAAAACCAACGCATCAACTATCTCCCTCACCACTTCTTTTAAGGCCCTAGGATGAAGTCCATCAGGACCCAGGGACTTGTCAACCCACAGTTCCAACAATTTACTAAGTACTACTTCCCTGGTGATTGTAATTTTCTTGAGTTCCTCCCTCCCTTCCAATTCTTAATATACAGTTATTTCTGGGAATGTTACTTGTATCTTCTATAGTGAAGACTGATGCATACATGAATATACATGAACGTTCATCTACCCTCACCTTATTTTCCATTATTAACCCCCCAAACTCACTTTCTATGGGACCAACACTCACTTTGTTAATTCTTATCTTGTTAAAATATCTGTAGAAACTCTTATCTGTCTTTATATATCTAGTTAACTTTCTCTTTTAGTCACTTTTTGCTGTTTTTGTATTTGGTCCAGTCTTCTGACCTGCCACCCATCTTTGCGCAATTATATGCTTTTTCTTTAAGTTTGTTACTTTTTTTAGTCAACCACCGATGTTGGATCCTCCCCTTGAATTTTTTCTTTCTTGTTGAAATGTATATATTCTGTGTATTCTGAAATGTCTCCTTAAATGTCCACTACTGCATCTCTATTGATCTATCCCTTAACCTAAATTGCCAGTTCACTATCGCTAGCTCTGCTTTCATGCCCTCATAATTGCCTTTATTTAAGTTTAAAGTATTAATCTTAAACTTACTCTTCTCTCCCTCAAACAATGTAAAATTCAATAATATCATAATCACTGCTACCCAGGGGCACCTTCACTATGAGGTCATTAATTAATCCTAACTCATTGGGCAACACAGGATCTAGTATAGCCTGCTCTCTCGTTGGTTCCAGGAACATGCTGTTCTAAGAAACTATCCCAAAAACATTCTTTGAATTCCTCATCTATGCTACCTTTTCCCATCTGATTTTTCTAGCCTATGTGTGGAATGTGTTATGGCGTGGCAGATGATGTGCACCAGGCAGGCCAAATCCACAAGTGAAACTTGGCCACGCTGTCACAACGGTTTTGCAATTTGTACTTATTATGAGAAAGTGTGTGCACTGAATTCAGAAGTAATGAGCCCAATAAGACCTTAAGAGATTTAAAAAAATTAAATTTAAATATTTATTAACAAAAGAAAAGATTTTAAGTACATATATAAGACTACTATCACTTAATGTTGTAACAAATCCTAAAAATCCTAATTAATCTGACTCCCAATTACACAACCCCCTTTAAGGCAACAGTCCAAAATAGGTTTAAATTTTAAAAGCAAACCAGCAAGTTACCATGGTACCCATTTGACAGTGGAATTCCCAAAGGCTTTTCTCCAACTTTAGTTACTGGACAAGCAGACTATGCACAAATGGCTGGAGGTTTCCCAAAGGCTGTTTCACACACTCCTGTTAGATCTTACATGACCACTAACATAGCCTTTCATTCTCTTTTATGAATGTTTCTCTCTATTTAATCTGTAAATTCCATTATTCCATATGTCTTTGGAAATATTCTTTTCCCATAATATAAAAACTTTTATGTTGCTAATATTGTCAGTAACCTTTGGGAAAAATAAATACACTGCTTGGTCTTGCTTACCTGGCAAGTCGTAAACATCCTAACATCCCTTTGAAACCCAAACAACCCGTTCACTTATTCACCTGGCAGCTGCTTACTTGGATGTTCCAAATGACATGCTAAAACAACTCTGAAGAAGTCATATGGACTCAAAATATTAACTCTATTTTGTTCTCCACAGATGCTGTTAGGCTTGTTGAGTTTTTCCAGCATTTCCTGTTTATGCTGAAACTGCATATGCTCGGAGCAATGCACAGCATTGGCAGGAAATGCAACCACATCAGAGAGGGGAGCTGCAGGGAGCAGAGTAGAGAAGGCAGCAGCAGAGTGTGGCATCAGAGCAAAGGAGCCCACAGGGGACACTATCCATGATGGTATACAGGCAGAGGCTGAACTTAAAAGACCTGCATTTATAAAGCACCTTTCATAATCACCAGACAACCCAAAGTGCTTTACAGTCAATTAAATACTTTTGAAGTGTGGTCACTGTGGTAATGTAATAAAAGCAGCTGCTAATTTGTGCACAGCAAACTCTCACAAACAGCAATGTGATAATGGCCAGACCTGTTTTTTGTAACATTGATTGCAAGAAAATATTAGTTAGGACACCAGGGATAACTCCCTTGGTCTTTTTCAAAATAGCGCCATGGAATCTTTTATATCCATCTGAGAGGGCAGACAGCACCTTTGTTAAACACCTCAGTCAAAAGACAGTACCTCCAACATTGCACAGCTCCCTCAGTACTGCCCTTGGAGCGGCAGCTTAGATTATTGTGCTCAAATCCTGGAGTGGGACTTGAATCCACAAACTTTCCAACTCAGAATGCTACCATTGCACCACAGTTGATACACTGAATTTCCTTGACATGTTGGAACAATTATGTCTCAGGAGACTCAGGGTTGGCACATCAGGAGATGGCAGACAACTGCAGCCTCTTATGAAGAAGACCGACTCCTCCCTGGGCCTGGTGATGAGCCGTTACCAGTGACTGTCAAGGTGACCACTGCCATCATCATTTTTTGCCTCCAGACCCTTTGAAGGCTTTGTTGGAGACTTATTCTAGGATCTCCCTGTCAGTGGCCCACAAATCCATAAGACTGGTGATTAACAAATTGTTTGCCAGGGCTGGCAATTATGTAAACTTCGCCTGTAATGACACCAGTCAGAATGGGTAGCTGCTTGGGTTTGCATCTCTCGTTGGATTTCCACAAGTGCAGGGTGTCTTCGACTGCACAAACTCAACAATGCTGGCACCACCACCCACCCCCCATGAATCAGGAGTATTTGTCAACTACAAAGTCTCCCACTCCTTAAATGTGCAGCTGGTGCACAACCACACAAAGCTATTTCTGCAGCTGTGTGCAAAATCGTGCTGGGGAGCTGGTTTGTTTTAACCTAGTTCAATCAGTTCCCTGGTTTTCCTGGCAGGTGTGGCATGAAAACTAAAACTCGCCAACAGGCCCAACCTGTCCAAAGGCCCAGCTCTCACCCCCACACACCACCCCCCAGGCCCGACTCGCACCCCCACCCCACGCTGACCCTCTCCACCCCAAGGCCCAGCTCAACACCCACCCCATCCCCAACTGACCTCAACCACCCACTTCGTGGCCCAACCCAAAACCTCCCCCTCCCCCAAGGCCCGTACCAAGCGCCCCACCCAAGCCTGAACCGATTCCACCATCCCCAGGCCCCACCTGACCGACCCCCCCCCAAATCCCCCCCCCCACCCCCCCCGGTGCAAACACAACAGTCCCCCAAATGACAATGCTCAACTAACAACCACCCCAGTCCAACCCAACCCCCTCCACATGTGGACTCTCACCCCCACCACCCCCGCCCACAGGCCTGACTCTAACCATCACCAACCCCCACAGGCCTGACTCTCACCCCTCGCACCAGGCTGGATTCTAACTTTTCTGGTTCACAGCATCTAGTTCCACATAAACGGGGGTCTGGCCTCTCTCCCTTCAACAGTTGCCCTCGATGCTGGGACTCGGGGACGTGCTGCGCTCTCTGGATCTTGCGCTGCCCGAGTCGGAAGATTGGGTGAGACAGCATCGAATAAAATTTCGGGTAAGAAAGTAGGTATGGAGCGGCAATCCGACTCTGATCGCTTCTCCGAGGGAGTTCAGGCCCACTGTGTCCAAACTGTGCAATCAAGAGCTAGCGTGTGCTCCCACTTTCCAACTCTTGGCCTGTAGTCCCCTAGGGGACAGCACGTCAAGGTATTAATCCAAGTCAGGCATATCCATATCCTAGTCTTTAAACAGGATGAGGGTTTCTGGCTCTACCGTCCTTTCAGTGAGTTCCAGACCCCCAGCATCCTCAGGATGAGAAGAAAGTTACCCCTCAGCTCCCCTTTTAATCCTTCTACCAATCTCTCTAAATCTAAGATAGAAGCAAAATACTGCAGACGCTGGAAGTCTAGAACAAAAACAAAAATACCTGAAAAAACTCAGCAGGCCTGATGGCATCTGCGGAGAGGGATACAGTTGATGTTTCGAGTCCTTACAACCCTTCATCAGAACTAAGACACACAGAAATGAGATGAAATATAAGCTGGTAGAAGCGGGTGGGACAGGAGAGCTCGATAGGGGGCCAGTGATGGTGGAAACCAAGAAGAGATTGCCAAAGATGTCATAGACAAAAGGGTGTTGACTGTGGTGATATTATCTAAAGGATGTGCTAATGCGGACATAAAGGGTAGAAAGCAGGATGAGCAAGTGGCAGATGGCCCTAGTGGAGGTGGGGTCGTGGTTGGGGGAAGGGATCGAAATGGGCTAAAACAAGACCAAGAGTTTTTCCAGATACTTTCGTCTTTGTTCCCTAAATCCCATCTGCTGACCGAAATCAATATTCAGCTCACTCGGCCGGCCACTCGCTTCAACCTGGCGGAGAAACCCCGCAGTGCAAGCAATGACATTGGAAGTCCCTTCGCCGATCTGGTAATGTTTGAAGGCAGAAATTATACTTCCGGGTTCGCCCTCTGCCCCGCGACCAAATGAAACGTACAGGAAATATAAGCGCACTTTGAGATCGGTACACAAGATTGGGAGGCGACGAGTCGCGGATTCATTAGAACAAGGGGTGCGGTCTTTCTCGGTTTCTTGAAATTGAGATAAGCACGTCCGGCTGGCATTAGTCACTACTTGGAGCTCTTCTGTACGCTGCAATTCCACTGCTGCTTCGGCTCCCGGAATGGACCTGAAAGGGAAAGTTGCGTTGGTGACTGGAGCTGCCCAAGGAATTGGGAAAGCAATCGCTGAAATATTGTTGAAGAACGGGGCGAAGGTAACTCTTTTATGTTTTCCGAAGATAAAAAGCGCAAAAAAAGGGAAAAAAAAAACCAACAACAACTGCTGATGCTGGAAATCCAAAAACAACGGAGAGGAACAGCACAGTTAACGCTTCGAGTGCGTCCGACTCCTTCAACAGACGGGCTGGAAACGTCAACTGTGTCCCTCTCCGCAGAAGTTGTCCGACCTGCTTGAGTTTTTCCCCAGGTATTTTTGATTTTCTTTAGTTTTCCGGTCTGAAATTGGCCGTTTCTGGTCGGGAGACTCGGTGCCTGCCCGCGCGGTTTGTGTCCGGAAATGCGCATTTATGATAATTGTCATGTTTTCCTCTGGAGCTATAGTCGAGCGTGGCACTAAGTTGATCCTGGTTTTTTGGAAATTTACCGATTCGAGTTGTGGATCAAATCTGCCCACGTCCAAGGAATCATGTGGAGTAAATATCACAGAATCAGAGAGTGCAGAAGAGGCCCATCCAGTCTGCACCGACACCTGACCTACCTGCCTAATCCCATTTACCAGCACTTGGCCCATAGCCTTGACTGTTATGATGTGCCAAGTGCTCATCCAGGCACTTTTTAAAGGATGTGAGGCAACCCGCCTCAACCACCCTCCCAGGCAGCGCATTCCAGACCCTCACCACCCTCTGGGTAAAAAAGGTTTTTCCTCACACCCCCCCTAAACCTCCTGCCCCTCACCTTGAACTTGTGCCTCCTTGTGACTGACCCTTCAACTAAGGGGAACAACTCCCTATCCACCCTGTCCATGCCCTTCATAATCCTGTACACCTCGATCAGGTCGCCCCTCAGTCTTCTCTGCTCCAACAAAAACAACCCAAGTCTATCCAACCCCTCTTCATAACTTAAATGTTTCATCCCAGGCAATATCCTAGTGAATCTCCTCTGCTCCCCTTCCAGTGCAATCACATCCTTCCTATAATGTGGTGACCAGAACTGCACACAGTACTCCAGCTGTGGCCTCACCAAGGTTCTGTACAACTCCAACATGACCTCCCTCCTTTTGCAATCCATGCCTCGATTGATAAAGGCAAATGTCCCATATGCCTTTTTCACCACCCCACTAACGTGCCTCTCTGACTTCAGAGATCTATGGAGACACATGCCAAGGTTCCTTTGTTCCTCAGAACCTCTTAGTATCATGCTGTTCATTGAATACTTCCTTGTCAAATTACTCCTTCCAAAGTGTATCACCTCACACTTTTCAGGGTTAAATTCCATCTGCCACTTATCTGCCCATTTGACCATCTCGTCTATATCTTCCTGTAGTCCAAGACACTCGACCTCACTGTTAACCACCCGGCCAATCTTTGTGTCATCCGCAAACTTACTAATCCTACCCCCAAATAGTCATCTATGTTGTTTATATAAATGACAAATAATAGGGGACCCAGCACAGATCCCTGTGGTATGCCACTGGACACTGGCTGGCTTATAGTGGTAAACTTTTAATTTTAACTATAAAGTAAGACAAAATTGCTTAATTAGAATATTAAAACTAAAACCAGTTTGATCATTTATTGTACAGTTAAATCAGTGTTCAATCATTTAATTGACCTAAGGGATAAAGTTTAAACTGAAAACAATTGATAGTAACTCTAAAGGGTTCTGAATTTTTCTGTAAACTACAATCTGAGATATATTCATAATAACAGGTAATAGTAATACCCACCTTCCATGGGTAGGTTCCAGACGATACCTGAGACTGCGAGATTAAGGCCAATGTAGGGGACCCCCGGCCATTCTAGGAGGGTTGGCGACCCTAGTTTGTCCACTTTGTCCCATTCGCTTCTGAGGAGGCCTTATATTTGTGCCATCTCTAAAACCATCCCTTACTATGTCTGCAACATCATTTGACTTTAACCCCATCTCAGCTTTTCTGCTGCTGAAGCCCTCATCCATGCCTTCATTACCTCCAGACTTGACTATACCAACACATTCCTGTGGTCTCCCATGTTCTACCCTTCATAAACTTGAGGTCATCCAAAACTCTGCTATCTGTGTCTTAACTCACAGCAAGTTCTGTTCCCCTATCAACCCTGAGTTCATTGCCCTGCATTGATTTCTGGTTTTGATTTTAAAATCCTTATCCTTGTTTTTGAAACCCTCTATGGCCTCGCCCCTCCTGACTGACCTGAGTTCCCTTTGGTCACATGAACTGACCCAAGCTCCCCTCGGCCAGGTTGACTGAGCTGAGCTCCTGTCGGCCACCATTAGACGTAGGAGCAGAGGTAGGCCATTTGGCCCATCATGTTTGCTCTGCCATTCAATGAGATCATGGCTGATCTGATAATCCTCAATTCCACTTTCCTGTCTTTTCCCCATGACCCTTGATTCCCTTACTGATTAAAAGTCTGTCTATCTCAGCTTTGCATAAACTTAACGACCCAGCCTCTACAGCCCTCTGTGGTAAAGAATTCCACAGATTGACTATCCTTTGAAAGAAGAAATCCTTCCTCATCTCTGTTTTAAATGGGTGAACCCATAGTCTAAGATTATGCCCTCTGGTCCTAGATTCTCCAAAAAGGGGAAACAATCTCTCAGCATTTACCCTGTCAAGCTCCCTAAGAATCTTATATGTTTCAATAACGTCACCTCTCATTCTTCTAAACCCCATTGAGTACAGGCCCAATCTACTCAACTTCTCCTTATAAGAAAATCCCTCCATATCTGGGATCAACCAAGTGAACCTTCTCTGGACTGTCTCCAATACCAGTAGATCTTTCCTTAGATAAAGGGACCAAAACTATTCATAGTATTTTAGGTGTGGTCTAACTAGTGCCTTTTATGGTTTTAGCAAGATTTCCCTATTTTTATACTCCATTCCCTTTGAAATAAAGGCCAACATTTCATTTGCCTTCCCTATTACCTGTTGAACTTGTACGCCAGCTTTTTGTGATTTATGCACGAGGACCCCCCCAAACTCCTCTGTGTGCAGCTTTCTGCAGTCTTTCTCCATTTAAATAATATTCAGCTCCTCTATTCCTGCCAAAGTGCATAACCTCACATTTTCCCACATTATATTCCATCTGCCAAGTTTTTGCCCACTCACTTAACCTATCTATATCCCCCTGTAGACTTTGTGCGTCATCTTCACCACTTGCTTCCCCACCTATTTTTGTGTCAACACTTGACGATAGTGCATTCACTTCCTCATCCAAGTCATAAATATATATTATAAATAATTGTGGCCCTAGCACTGATCTCGTGGCACTCCACTAGTTACAGGTTGCCATCCTGAAAATGCTCCCCTTATCCCAACTCTCTGTCTTCTATTAGTTAGCCAATCCTCTATCCATGCTAATATGTACAACTCCCAACACCATGGGCTCTTATTCAGTGGCCTTATGTGCAGTACCTTTTTGAACACCTTTTGGAAATTAAATTTATTACATCTACTCGTTTCCCTTTATCTATCCTGCTTGTTAACTTCTCAAAGAATTTTAATAAATTTGGTCAGACATGATTTCCCCTTCATGAAGCCATGCTGACTTTGCTTGATTATATTATGCATTTCTAAATGCTCTGCTATTACAGGCTTTATAATAGACTAACATTTTCTCAGTGACAGATTTTAAGCCAACTGGCCTATAGTTACCTGTTTTCTTTTTAAATAAGGGTGTTACTTTTGCAGTTTTCCAATCCTCTGGGACTTTTCCAGAATCTAAGGATTCTTAGAAGATAGCTACTAGTGTATCCACTATCTCTGTAGCTACTCCCTCTAATGTCCTAGGATGCAACATATCAGCTCCAGGGACTTATCGGCCTCTAGCCCCATTAGTTTCCCTAGTACTTTTTCTCTAGTGATAGTTACTTGTATTTATTTCCAAACCCCTGTCCCCCCCCTTCCCCCTTGATTATTTAGTATTTTGGAATGCTATTAGTGTCTTCTACCATGAAGACTGATGCAAAGTATCTATTGACCTCCTCTGCCATTTCTTGGTTCCCTATTAGTATTTCCCCAGCCTCATTCTCTAAGGGGCCTATGTTTACTTTGGCCTCTCTCTTCCTTTTCATATATTTAAAGAAGCTCTTACTGACTTTTTTTTAACTTACCAGTTTACCCTCAAAGTTTACTTTCTCCCTCTTTATTTTTTTGGTCATCTTTTATTGGTCTTTAAAACCTTCCCAATCCTCTGGCTCACCACTAATCTTTGCCACATTGTATGTTTTTTCTTTCAATTTGATAATATCCTTAACTTCCTTGGTTAACCATGGTTGGTTTATCCCCTTTATAGAATCCTTCACTGGGATATATCTTTGTCGTGAGTCATGAACTATTTTCTTAAATATCTGCCATTGTTCATCAACTGTCTTTTCTGCTAAACCCCTTCCCCAGTCCACTCAGCCTGCAACTCCAGCATTCTATTATAAGTTGCACTCAAGTGCTAAGCCGCACTAAGTTGGCAATTTATATATGCGCTTAAGACAAAAGGCCTAGCTGAATCACTTAATGAGGCTCGTGTGTCGGCTATGTTTGTAATTAAGCTGCTCTTTCGTTGGAACCCTTGAGAAAACCCTGCTTAAGGCTGGCAACTATAGAATTTAAACTGTAGATTTCAATTTAATGCCAACTACATACTAAGTTAGGTTTGTACAAAATAAAAATTTAGACTTTCTTACCAAACAACTACACGCATTCAGTCCTAGCATATTGACCAGCCCGAGCTGCCCCCGGCCGCAGTCGGCCGGCCCGAGCTGCCCCCGGCCATGTGGAACTGAGATTTTTCTCTTCACTCATTTCAGATTTCCAGCAAATTTTTTTTTTTGAGTCCTTTGGATTGAAACCTTGTTTTGACCTCCTTTAGGTAAGTCTGTTAGATACCAATGTACAAGTTGGTGAAGCAACTAAAGCTGCCTTTGAACAGACCTATGGAGCTGAGAACATTTTGTTTCTTCCGTGTGATGTGACGTCTGAAAATCAGTTGAAAGGTACAGATCCAAACTTTTATTTTAACAATATTACCCGGAATCGTTGAACCTGATTGACTGGTTTCTAAACACACAATCTTGTTTACCAAGGGTGTTATAATCACCTGGTATTGGTGAGCAGTTGGCATTGGGAAATACAGTCTTATATAAAATATCCTTATCTTATTATCAACAAAGAGCATATTATCACGCCTCCACTGGTTTACTAGTTAGATGGGAGAATAAGGAAGAAATTGTTTTTGTAACCAATCAGTTAGAACAAGAGTTAATTTACAACCTGGTGTGGATCAATTAATTGGGAGTGAGATTTCAGCATTCCACCCCCAGTCTGTGATCAGGCACCAGTTGATGCTGCTTCAGGGTCTCTGAGTCTTGCTCTTCCTGGTTTAGGGTCTCAGTGCGCCTGGTTTAAGGTCTGAGGGTCTCAGGATGTTGGTGCTCCTGGATTAGGGTCTCAGGGTCTCGGTCTTCATTGTTTGGGGTCTCGGTCCTCCAGGGTTAGGGTCTTAGGGTCTCAGGGTACCGGCGCTCCTGGCTAGGGTCTAAGGGTGCCATTGCTCCTGGTTTAGGGTATCGGGATGTTGGTGTCGCTGGTATGGGTCCCAGGGTGTTGGTGCTCCTGACCTAAGGTCTCGGGGTGTCGGCGCTCCTGGTTTAAGGTCTCGGGGTGTCGGTGCTCCTGGTTTAGGCTCTCAGGGGTTCGGCGCTCCTGGTTTAGGGTCTCAGGG
This sequence comes from Carcharodon carcharias, assembly GCF_017639515.1. NCBI lineage: Eukaryota > Metazoa > Chordata > Chondrichthyes > Lamniformes > Lamnidae > Carcharodon > Carcharodon carcharias. Next base: position 18,444,784 of record NC_054474.1, read on the forward strand.
CCGCAGTGCTCCTGGTTTAAGGTGTTGGGGCATTGGCACTCCTGGTTTAGCATCTTGGGGTGTTCGCGCTCCTGGTTTAGGGTCTTGGGGCATCGATGCTCCTGGTTTAAGGTCTTGGGGCGTCGACACTCCTGGTTTAAGGTCTCGGGGTGTCGGCGCTCCTGGCTTAGGTCTCAGGGTGTCAGCGCTCCTGGTTTAGGGTCTTGGGGCATCAACGCTCCTGGTTTAAGGTCTCGGGGTGTCGGCGCTCCTGGTTTAGGGTCTCAGGGTGTCAGCGCTCCTGGTTTAGGGTCTCAGGATGTCGGCGCTCCTGGTTGAGGGTCTCAGGGTTTCGGCGCTCATGGTTTAGGGTCTCAGGGTTTCGGCGCTCCTGGTTTAAGGTCTCGGGGTGTCGGTGCTCCTGGTTTAGGGCCGCAGGGTTTTGGCGCTCCTCGTGTTGGGTCTCGGGGTGTCAGCGCACCTGGTTTAGGGTCTCGTGGTGTTGGCGCTCCTGGTTTAGGGTCTCGGGGTCTTAGCACTCCTGGTTTAGGGTCTCAGGGTGTCGGCACTCCTGGCTTAGGGTCTTGGGGTCTCAGCACTCCTGGTTTAGGGTCTCAGGGTTTCGGCGCTCCTGGTTTAGGGTTGTGGGTTGTTGGTGCTCCTGGTTTAGGGCCTTGGGGCCTCAGCACTCCTGGTTTAGGGTCTCAGGGTGTCGGCACTCCTGGTTTAGGGTCTCAGGGTGTCGGCACTCCTGGTTTAGGGTCTCGGGTGTCGGCACTCCTGGTTTAGGGTCTCAGGGTGTCGGCACTCCTGGTTTAGGGTCTCAGGGTGTCGGCAATCCTGGTTTAGGGTCTCGGGGCGTCGTGCTCCTGGTTTAGGGTCTCAAGGTTTCGGCGCTCCGGGTTTAGGTTCTCAGGGTTTCGGCGCTCCTGGTTTAGGGTCTCAGGGTGTCGGCACTCCTGGTTTAGGGTCTCAGGGTTTTGACGCTCCTGGTTTAGGGTCTCAGGGTTTTGACGCTCCTGGTTTAGGGTCTCAGGGTATCAGCGCTCCTGGTTTAGGGTCTCGGACTGTCGGCGCTCCTCGTTTAGGGTCTCGGGGTGTCGGCATTCCTGGTTTAGGGTCTCGGGGTGTCGGCGCTCCTGGTTTAGGATCTCGGACTGTCGGCGCTCCTGGTTTAGGATCTCGGACTGTCGGCGCTCCTGGTTTAGGATTTCGGACTGTCGGCGCTCCTGGTTTAGGATCTCGGACTGTCGGCGCTCCTGGTTTAGGATCTCGGACTGTCGGCGCTCCTGGTTTAGGATCTCGGACTGTCGGCGCTCCTGGTTTACGGTCTCGGACTGTCGGCGCTCCTGGTTTACGGTCTCGGACTGTCGGCGCTCCTGGTTTACGGTCTCGGACTGTCGGCGCTCCTGGTTTACGGTCTCGGACTGTCGGCGCTCCTGGTTTAGGGTCTCGGACTGTCGGCGCTCCTGGTTTAGGGTCTCGGACTGTCGGCGCTCCTGGTTTAGGGTCTCGGGGTCTCGGCATTCCTGGTTTAGGGTCTCGGGGTGTCGGTGCTCCTGGTTTAAGGTCTCAGGGTTTCGGCGCTCCTGGTTTAGGGTTTCAGGGTTTCGGCGCTCCTGGTTTAGGGTCTCGGAGTGTTGGCGCTCGTGGTTTAGAGTCTTGGGGCCTCAGCAATCCTGGTTTAGGGTCTCGGGTTGTTGGCACTCCTGGTTTAGGGTCTCAGGTTTCGGCGATCCTGGTTTAAAGTCTCAGGGTGTCGGTGCTCCTGGCTTAGGGTCTCAGGGTGTCGGTGCTCCTGGTTTAGGGTCTTGGGGTCTCACCACTCCTGGTTTAGGGTCTCAGGATGTCGGCACTCCTGGTTGAGGGTCTCAGGGTTTCGGCGCTCATGGTTTAGGGTCTCAGGGTTTCGGCGCTCCTGGTTTAAGGTCTCGGGGTGTCGGTGCTCCTGGTTTAGGGCCGCAGGGTTTTGGCGCTCCTCGTGTTGGGTCTCGGGGTGTCAGCGCACCTGGTTTAGGGTCTCGTGGTGTTGGCGCTCCTGGTTTAGGGTCTCGGGGTCTTAGCACTCCTGGTTTAGGGTCTCAGGGTTTCGGCGCTCCTGGTTTAGGGTCTCAGGGTGTCGGCACTCCTGGCTTAGGGTCTTGGGGTCTCAGCACTCCTGGTTTAGGGTCTCAGGGTTTCGGCGCTCCTGGTTTAGGGTTGTGGGGTGTTGGTGCTCCTGGTTTAGGGCCTTGGGGCCTCAGCACTCCTGGTTTAGGGTCTCAGGGTGTCGGCACTCCTGGTTTAGGGTCTCAGGGTGTCGGCAATCCTGGTTTAGGGTCTCGGGTGTCGGCACTCCTGGTTTAGGGTCTCAGGGTGTCGGCAATCCTGGTTTAGGGTCTCGGGGCGTCGCGCTCCTGGTTTAGGGTCTCAAGGTTTCGGCGCTCCGGGTTTAGGTTCTCAGGGTTTCGGCGCTCCTGGTTTAGGGTCTCAGGGTGTCGGCACTCCTGGTTTAGGGTCTCAGGGTTTTGACGCTCCTGGTTTAGGGTCTCAGGGTTTTGACGCTCCTGGTTTAGGGTCTCAGGGTATCAGCGCTCCTGGTTTAGGGTCTCGGACTGTCGGCGCTCCTCGTTTAGGGTCTCGGGGTGTCGGCATTCCTGGTTTAGGGTCTCGGGGTGTCGGCGCTCCTGGTTTAGGATCTCGGACTGTCGGCGCTCCTGGTTTAGGATCTCGGACTGTCGGCGCTCCTGGTTTAGGATCTCGGACTGTCGGCGCTCCTGGTTTAGGATCTCGGACTGTCGGCGCTCCTGGTTTAGGATCTCGGACTGTCGGCGCTCCTGGTTTACGGTCTCGGACTGTCGGCGCTCCTGGTTTAGGGTCTCGGACTGTCGGCGCTCCTGGTTTAGGGTCTCGGACTGTCGGCGCTCCTGGTTTAGGGTCTCGGACTGTCGGCGCTCCTGGTTTAGGGTCTCGGACTGTCGGCGCTCCTGGTTTAGGGTCTCGGACTGTCGGCGCTCCTGGTTTAGGGTCTCGGACTGTCGGCGCTCCTGGTTTAGGGTCTCGGACTGTCGGCGCTCCTGGTTTAGGGTCTCGGACTGTCGGCGCTCCTGGTTTAGGGTCTCGGACTGTCGGCGCTCCTGGTTTAGGGTCTCGGACTGTCGGCGCTCCTGGTTTAGGGTCTCGGGGTCTCGGCATTCCTGGTTTAGGGTCTCGGGGTGTCGGTGCTCCTGGTTTAAGGTCTCAGGGTTTCGGCGCTCCTGGTTTAGGGTTTCAGGGTTTCGGCGCTCGTGGTTTAGAGTCTTGGGGCCTCAGCAATCCTGGTTTAGGGTCTCGGGTTGTTGGCACTCCTGGTTTAGGGTCTCAGGTTTCGGCGATCCTGGTTTAAAGTCTCAGGGTGTCGGTGCTCCTGGCTTAGGGTCTCAGGGTGTCGGTGCTCCTGGTTTAGGGTCTTGGGGTCTCACCACTCCTGGTTTAGGGTCTTGGGGTGTCGGCACTCCTGGTTTAGGGTCTCAGGGTGTTGGCGCTCCTGGTTTAGGGTCTCAGGGTTTCGGTGCTCCTGGTTTAGGGCCTTGGGCTCTCAGCACTTCTGGTTTAGGGTCTTGGGGTGTTGGCGCTCCTGGTTTAGGGTCGCAGGTTTCAGCGCTCCTCGTGTTGGGTCTCGGGGTGTTGGTGCTCCTGGTTTAGGGTCTCGGGGTGTCAGCGCTCCTGGTTTAGGGTCTCGGGCTGTCGGCGCTCCTGGTTTAGGGTCTCGGGTGTCGGCACTCCTGGTTTAGGGTCTCAGGGTTTCGGCGCTCCTGGTTTAGGGTCTCAGGGTGTCGGCATTCCTAGCTTAGGGTCTTGGGGTGTCGGATCTCCTGTTTTAGGGCCTTGGGGCCTCAGCACTCCTGGTTTAGGTTCTCAGGGTCTCAGCACTCCTGGTTCAGGGTCTTGGGGTGTCGGAGCTCCTGGTTTAGGGTCTCGGGTGTCGGCACTCCTGGTTTAGGGTCTCAGGGTCTCAGCACTCCTGGTTTAGGGTCTCAGGGTTTCGGCGCTCCTGGTTTAGGGTCTCGGGGTGTCGGCGCTCCTGGTTTAGGGTCTCGGGGTGTCGGCGCATCTGGTTTAGGGTCTCAGGGTTTCAGCGCTCTTGGTTTAGGCTCTCAGGGTTTCAGCGCTCTTGGTTTAGGGTCTCGGGGGGTCAGCGATCCTGGTTTAATGTCTCGGGGTGTCGGTGCTCCTGGTTTAACGTCTCGGGGTGTCGGTGCTCCTGGTTTAACGTCTCGGGGTGTCGGCACTCCTGGTTTAGGGTCTCAGGGTTTCGGCGCTCCTGGTTTAGGGTCGCAGGGTTTCAGCGCTATGTTATAGGGTCGCAGGTTTCGGCGCTCCTCGTGTTGGGTCTCGGGGTGTCGGCGCTCCTGGCTTAGGGTCTCGGGGTGTAAGCGCACCTGGTTTAGGGTCTCAGGGTGTCGGCACTCCTGGTTTAGGGTCTTGGGGTGTTGGTGCTCCTGGTTTAGGGTCTCAGGGTTTTGGCACTGCTGGTTTAGGGTCTCAGGGTTTCGGCGCTCCTCGTTTAGGGTCTCAGGGTTTCGGCGCTCCTCGTTTAGGGTCTCAGGGTTTCGGCGCACCTGGTTTAGGGTCGCAGGGTTTCAGCGCTATGGTATAGGGTCGCAGGTTTCGGCGCTACTCGTGTTGGGTCTCGGGGTGTCGGCGCTCCTGGCTTAGGGTCTCGGGGTGTAAGCGCACCTAGTTTAGGGTCTCCTGGTTTAGGGTCTCAGGGTTTCGGCGCTCCTGGTTTAGGGTCGCAGGGTTTCAGCACTATGGTATAGGGTCGCAGGTTTCGGCGCTCCTCGTGTTGGGTCTCGGGGTGTCGGCGCTCCTGGTTTAGGGTCTCGGGGTGTAAGCGCACCTAGTTTAGGGTCTCAGGGTGTCGGCACTCCTGGTTTAAGGTCTCGGGGTGTCGGTGCTCCTGGTTTAAGGTCTCGGGGTGTCGGTGCTCCTGGTTTAAGGTCTCGGGGTGTCGGTGCTCCTGGTTTAAGGTCTCGGGGTGTCGGTGCTCCTGGTTTAAGGTCTCGGGGTGTCGGTGCTCCTGGTTTAAGGTCTCGGGGTGTCGGTGCTCCTGGTTTAGGGCCGCAGGGTTTTGGCGCTCCTCGTGTTGGGTCTCGGGGTGTCAGCGCACCTGGTTTAGGGTCTCGTGGTGTTGGCGCTCCTGGTTTAGGGTCTCGGGGTCTTAGCACTCCTGGTTTAGGGTCTCAGGGTTTCGGCGCTCCTGGTTTAGGGTCTCAGGGTGTCGGCACTCCTGGCTTAGGGTCTTGGGGTCTCAGCACTCCTGGTTTAGGGTCTCAGGGTTTCGGCGCTCCTGGTTTAGGGTTGTGGGGTGTTGGTGCTCCTGGTTTAGGGCCTTGGGGCCTCAGCACTCCTGGTTTAGGGTCTCAGGGTGTCGGCACTCCTGGTTTAGGGTCTCAGGGTTTTGGCACTGCTGGTTTAGGGTCTCAGGGTTTCGGCGCTCCTCGTTTAGGGTCTCAGGGTTTCGGCGCTCCTCGTTTAGGGTCTCAGGGTTTCGGCGCACCTGGTTTAGGGTCGCAGGGTTTCAGCGCTATGGTATAGGGTCGCAGGTTTCGGCGCTACTCGTGTTGGGTCTCGGGGTGTCGGCGCTCCTGGCTTAGGGTCTCGGGGTGTAAGCGCACCTGGTTTAGGGTCTCAGGGTGTCGGCACTCCTGGTTTAGGGTCTTGGGGTCTCAGCACTTCTGGTTTAGGGTCTCAGGGTTTTGGCGCTCCTGGTTTAGGGTCTCAGGGTTTTGGCGCTCCTGGTTTAGGGTCTCAGGGTTTCGGCGCTCCTGGTTTAGGGTCGCAGGGTTTCAGCACTATGGTATAGGGTCGCAGGTTTCGGCGCTCCTCGTGTTGGGTCTCGGGGTGTCGGCGCTCCTGGTTTAGGGTCTCGGGGTGTAAGCGCACCTAGTTTAGGGTCTCAGGGTGTCGGCACTCCTGGTTTAAGGTCTCGGGGTGTCGGTGCTCCTGGTTTAAGGTCTCGGGGTGTCGGTGCTCCTGGTTTAAGGTCTCGGGGTGTCGGTGCTCCTGGTTTAAGGTCTCGGGGTGTCGGTGCTCCTGGTTTAAGGTCTCGGGGTGTCGGTGCTCCTGGTTTAAGGTCTCGGGGTGTCGGTGCTCCTGGTTTAGGGCCGCAGGGTTTTGGCGCTCCTCGTGTTGGGTCTCGGGGTGTCAGCGCACCTGGTTTAGGGTCTCGTGGTGTTGGCGCTCCTGGTTTAGGGTCTCGGGGTCTTAGCACTCCTGGTTTAGGGTCTCAGGGTTTCGGCGCTCCTGGTTTAGGGTCTCAGGGTGTCGGCACTCCTGGCTTAGGGTCTTGGGGTCTCAGCACTCCTGGTTTAGGGTCTCAGGGTTTCGGCGCTCCTGGTTTAGGGTTGTGGGGTGTTGGTGCTCCTGGTTTAGGGCCTTGGGGCCTCAGCACTCCTGGTTTAGGGTCTCAGGGTGTCGGCACTCCTGGTTTAGGGTCTCAGGGTGTCGGCAATCCTGGTTTAGGGTCTCGGGTGTCGGCACTCCTGGTTTAGGGTCTCAGGGTGTCGGCAATCCTGGTTTAGGGTCTCGGGTGTCGGCACTCCTGGTTTAGGGTCTCAGGGTGTCGGCAATCCTGGTTTAGGGTCTCGGGGCGTCGCGCTCCTGGTTTAGGGTCTCAAGGTTTCGGCGCTCCTGGTTTAGGGTCTCAGGGTTTCGGCGCTCCTGGTTTAGGGTCTCAGGGTGTCGGCACTCCTGGTTTAGGGTCTCAGGGTGTCGGCACTCCTGGTTTAGGGTCTCAGGGTGTCGGCAATCCTGGTTTAGGGTCTCGGGGCGTCGCGCTCCTGGTTTAGGGTCTCAGGGTTTCGGCGCTCCGGGTTTAGGGTCTCAGGGTTTCGGCGCTCCTGGTTTAGGATCTCAGGGTTTTGACGCTCCTGGTTTAGGGTCTCAGGGTATCAGCGCTCCTGGTTTAGGGTCTCGGACTGTCGGCGCTCCTGGTTTACGGTCTCGGACTGTCGGCGCTCCTGGTTTACGGTCTCGGACTGTCGGCGCTCCTGGTTTACGGTCTCGGACTGTCGGCGCTCCTGGTTTAGGGTCTCGGGGTCTCGGCGCTCCTGGTTTAGGGTCTCGGGGTCTCGGCGTTCCTGGTTTAGGGTCTCGGGGTGTCGGTGCTCCTGGTTTAAGGTCTCAGGGTTTCGGCGCTCCTGGTTTAGGGTTTCAGGGTTTCGGCGCTCCTGGTTTAGGGTCTCGGAGTGTTGGCGCTCGTGGTTTAGAGTCTTGGGGCCTCAGCAATCCTGGTTTAGGGTCTCGGGTTGTTGGCACTCCTGGTTTAGGGTCTCAGGTTTCGGCGATCCTGGTTTAAAGTCTCAGGGTGTCGGTGCTCCTGGCTTAGGGTCTCAGGGTGTCGGTGCTCCTGGTTTAGGGTCTTGGGGTCTCACCACTCCTGGTTTAGGGTCTTGGGGTGTCGGCACTCCTGGTTGAGGGTCTCAGGGTGTTGGCGCTCCTGGTTTAGGGTCTCAGGGTTTCGGTGCTCCTGGTTTAGGGCCTTGGGCTCTCAGCACTTCTGGTTTAGGGTCTTGGGGTGTTGGCGCTCCTGGTTTAGGGTCGCAGGTTTCAGCGCTCCTCGTGTTGGGTCTCGGGGTGTTGGTGCTCCTGGTTTAGGGTCTCGGGCTGTCAGCGCTCCTGGTTTAGGGTCTCGGGCTGTCAGCGCTCCTGGTTTAGGGTCTCGGGCTGTCGGCGCTCCTTGTTTAGGGTCTCGGGTGTCGGCACTCCTGGTTTAGGGTCTCAAGGTTTCGGCGCTCCTGGTTTAGGGTCTCAGGGTGTCGGCATTCCTAGCTTAGGGTCTTGGGGTGTCGGATCTCCTGGTTTAGGGCCTTGGGGCCTCAGCACTCCTGGTTTAGGGTCTCAGGGTCTCAGCACTCCTGGTTCAGGGTCTTGGGGTGTCGGAGCTCCTGGTTTAGGGTCTCGGGTGTCGGCACTCCTGGTTTAGGGTCTCAGGGTTTCGGCGCTCCTGGTTTAGGGTCTCGGGGTGTCGGCGCTCCTGGTTTAGGGTCTCGGGGTGTCGGCGCTCCTGGTTTAGGGTCTCGGGGTGTCGGCGCTCCTCGGTGTCGGCGCTCCTGGTTTAGGGTCTCGGGGTGTCGGCGCTCCTGGTTTAGGGTCTCGGGGTGTCGGCGCTCCTGGTTTAGGGTCTCGGGGTGTCGGCGCTCCTGGTTTAGGGTCTCGGGGTGTCGGCGCTCCTGGTTTAGGGTCTCGGGGTGTCGGCGCTCCTGGTTTAGGGTCTCGGGGTGTCGGCACACCTGGTTTAGGGTCTCAGGGTTTCAGCGCTCTTGGTTTAGGGTCTCTGGGTTTCAGCGCTCTTGGTTTAGGGTCTCGGGGGGTCAGCGATCCTGGTTTAACGTCTCGGGGTGTCGGTGCTCCTGGTTTAACGTCTCGGGGTGTCGGTGCTCCTGGTTTAACGTCTCGGGGTGTCGGCGCTCCTGGTTTAGGGTCTCAGGGTGTCGGCACTCCTGGTTTAGGGTCTCAGGGTTTCGGCGCTCCTGGTTTAGGGTCGCAGGGTTTCAGCGCTATGTTATAGGGTCGCAGGTTTCGGCGCTCCTCGTGTTGGGTCTCGGGGTGTCGGCGCTCCTGGCTTAGGGTCTCGGGGTGTAAGCGCACCTGGCTTAGGGTCTCAGGGTGTCGGCACTCCTGGTTTAGGGTCTTGGGGTGTTGGTGCTCCTGGTTTAGGGTCTCAGGGTTTCGGCGCTGCTGGTTTAGGGTCTCAGGGTTTCGGCGCTCCTCGTTTAGGGTCTCAGGGTTTCGGCGCACCTGGTTTAGGGTCGCAGGGTTTCAGCGCTATGGTATAGGGTCGCAGGTTTCGGCGCTCCTCGTGTTGGGTCTCGGGGTGTCGGCGCTCCTGGCTTAGGGTCTCGGGGTGTAAGCGCACCTGGTTTAGGGTCTCAGGGTGTCGGCACTCCTGGTTTAGGGTCTTGGGGTCTCAGCACTTCTGGTTTAGGGTCTCAGGGTTTTGGCGCTCCTGGTTTAGGGTCTCAGGGTTTTGGCGCTCCTGGTTTAGGGTCTCAGGGTTTCGGCGCTCCTGGTTTAGGGTCGCAGGGTTTCAGCGCTATGGTATAGGGTCGCAGGTTTCGGCGCTCCTCGTGTTGGGTCTCGGGGTGTCGGCGCTCCTGGTTTAGGGTCTCGGGGTGTAAGCGTACCTAGTTTAGGGTCTCAGGGTGTCGGCACTCCTGGTTTAGGGTCTTGGGGTCTCAGCACTTCTGGTTTAGGGTCTCAGGGTTTTTGTGCTCCTGGTTTAGGGCCTTGGGGCCTCAGCACTTCTGGATTTGGGTCTCAGGATGTCGGCACTCCCGGTTTAGGGTCTTGGGGTTTCGGCGCTCCTGGCTTAGGGTCTCGGGGCGTCGGCGCACCTGGGTTAGGGTCTCGGGCTGTCGGCGCTCCTGGTTTAGCGTCTCGGGGCGTCAGTGCTCCTGGTTTAGGGTCTCGGGGCGTCGGCGCTCCTGGGTTAGGGTCTCGGGGCGTCGGCGCTCCTGGTTTAGGATCTCGGGTGTCGGCACTCCTGGTTTAGGGTCTCAGGGTTTTGGCACTCCTGGTTTAGGGTCTCAGGGTGTTGGCGCTCCTGGTGTAGGGTCTCAGGGTTTCGGTGCCTCTAGTTTAGGGTCTCAGGGTTTCGGCGCTCCTGGTTTAAGGTCTCAGGGTGTCGGTGCTCCTGGCTTAGGGTCTCAAGGTGTCGGCGCTCCTGGTTTAGTGTCTCGGGGTGTTGGTGCTCCTGTTTTAGGGACTTGGGGCCTCAGCACTCCTGGTTTAGGGTCTCAGGGTGTCGGCACTCCTGGTTTAGGGTCTCAGGGTGTCGGCACTCCTGGTTTAGGGTCTCAGGGTTTCGGTGCTCCTGGTTTAGGGTCTCAGGGTTTCGGTGCTCCTGGTTTAGGGCCTTGGGGTCTCAGCACTCCTGGTTTAGGGTCTTGGGGGGTCGGCACTCCTGGTTTAGGGTCGCAGGTTTCGGCGCTTCTTGTGTTGGGTCTCGGGGTGTCGGTGCTCCTGGTTTAGGGTCTCGGGGTGTCGGCACTCCTGGTTTAGGGTCGCAGGTTTCGGCAGCCCTCGTGTTGGGTCTTGGGGTGTCGGTGCTCCTGGTTTAGGGTCTCGGGTGTCGGCACTCCTGGTTTAGGGTCTCAGGGTTTCGGCGTCCTGGTTTAGGGTCTCAGGTTTCGGCAATCCTGGTTTAGGGTCTCAGGGTGTCGGCGCTCCTGGCTTAGGGTCTCAGGGTGTCGGCGCTCCTGGCTTAGGGTCTCAGGGTGTCGGCGCTCCTGGTTTAGCGTCGCAGGGTTTCAGCGCTATGGTATAGGGTCGCAGGTTTCGGCGCTCCTCGTGTTGGGTCTCGGGGTGTCGGCACTCCTGGCTTAGGGTCTCGGGGTGTAAGCGCACCTGGTTTAGGGTCTCAGGGTGTCGGCACTCCTGGTTTAGGGTCTTGGGGTCTCAGCACTTCTGGTTTAGGGTCTCAGGGTTTTGGCGCTCCTGGTTTAGGGTCTCAGGGTTTTGGCGCTCCTGGTTTAGGGTCTCAGGGTTTCGGCGCTCCTGGTTTAGGGTCGCAGGTTTCGGCGCTCCTCGTGTTGGGTCTCGGGGTGTCGGCGCTCCTGGTTTAGGGTCTCGGGGTGTAAGCGCACCTGGTTTAGGGTCTCAGGGTGTCGGCACTCCTGGTTTAGGGTCTTGGGGTCTCAGCACTTCTGGTTTAGGGTCTCAGGGTTTTGGTCCTCCTGGTTTAGGGTCGTGGGGTGTTGGTGCTCCTGGTTTAGGGCCTTGGGGCCTCAGCACTCCTGGTTTTGGGTCTCAGGATGTCGGCACTCCCGGTTTAGGGTCTTGGGGTTTCGGCGCTCCTGGTTTAGGGTCTCAGGGTTTCGGCGCTCCTGGTTTAGGGTCTCAGGGTTTCGGCACTCCTGGTTTAGGGTCTCAGGGTTTCGGCGCTCCTGGTTTAGGGTCGCAGGGTTTCAGCGCTATGGTTTAGGGTCACAGGTTTCTGCGCTCCTCGTGTTGGTTCTTGGTATGTCGGCGCTCCTGGTTTAGGGTCTCGGGGTGTAAGCGCACCTGGTTTAGGGTCTCAGGGTGTCGGCACTCCTGGTTTAGGGTCTTGGGGTCTCAGCACTTCTGGTTTAGGGTCTCAGGGTTTCGGCGCTCCTGGTTTAGGGTCTTGGGGTGTTGGTGCTCCTGGTTTAGGGCCTTGGGGCCTCAGCACTCCTGGTTTCGGGTCTCAGGATGTCGGCACTCCCGGTTTAGGGTCTCAGGGTTTCAGCGATCCTGGTTTAGGTTTTCGGGGTGTTGGTGCTCCTGGTTTAAGGTTTCAGGGTGTCGGAGCTCCTGGCTTAGGGCCTAGGGGTGTCAGCGCTCCTGGTCTAGGGTCTCGGGGTGTTGGAGTTCCTGGTTTAGGGTCTCGGGTGTCGGAAACCTGATTTGGGGTCTCGGGGTGTTGGCGCTCCTGGTTTAGGGTCTCGGGGTGTCGGTGCTCCTGGTTTAGGGTCTCAGGGTGTTGGCGTGCCTGGTTTAGGGTTTTGGGGCCTCAGCACTCCTGGTTTAGGGTCTCAGGGTGTCGGCACTCCTGGTTTAGGGTCTCAGGGTGTCGGCACTGCTGGTTTAGGGTCGCAGGTTTCGGCGCTCCTCGTGTTGGGTCTCGGGGTGTCGGTGCTCCTGGTTTAGGGTCTCGGGGTGTCGGCACTCCTGGTTTAGGGTCTCGGGGTGTCGGCACTCCTGGTTTAGGGTCTCGGGGTGTCGGCACTCCTGGTTTAGGGTCGCAGGTTTCGGCGCTCCTCGTGTTGGGTCTCGGGGTGTCGGTGCTCCTGGTTTAGGGTCTCGGGTGTCGGCACACCTGGTTTAGGGTCTCAGGGTTTCGGCGCTCCTGGTTTAGGGTCTCAGGGTGTCGGCATTCCTGGTTTAGGGTCTCGGGGCATCGGCGCTCCTGGTTTAGGGTCTCGGGGTGTCGGCATTCCTGGTTTAGGGTCTCGGGGTGTCGGCGCTCCTGGTTTAAGGTCTCGGGGTGTCGGCATTCTTGGTTTAGGGTCTCGGGGTGTCGGCGCTCCTGGTTTAGGGTCTCGGTTGTCAGCGCTCCTCGTTCAGTGTCTCAGGGTTTCGGCGCTCCTGGATTAAGTTCTCAGGGTTTTGGCGCTCCTGGTTTAAGGTCTCAGGGTTTCGGCGCTCCTGGTTTAAGGTCTCAGGTTTTCGGCGCTCCTGGTTTAGGGTGTCGGGGTGTTGGCGCTTGTGGTTTAGGGTCTTGTGGCCTCAGCACTCCTGGTTTAGGGTCCTGGAGTCTCAGCACTCCTGGTTTGGGGTCTCAGCACTACTGGTTTGGGGTCTCAGCACTCCTGGTTTAGGGTCTCAGGGTGTCAGCACTCCTGGTTTAGGGTCTCAGGGAGTCGGCACTCCTGCTTTAGGGTCTTGGGGTCTCAGCACTCCTGGTTTAGGGTTTCAGGGTTTCGGCGCTCCTGGTTTAGGGTCTTGGGGCCTCAGCACTCCTGGTTTTGGGTCTCTGGGTTTCGGCGCTCCTGGTTTAGGGTCTCGGGCTGTCGGCGCTCCTGGTTTAGGGTCTCGGGCTGTCGGCGCTCCTGGTTTAGGGTCTCGGGCTGTCGGCGCTCCTGGTTTAGGGTCTCGGGCTGTCGGCGCTCCTGGTTTAGGGTCTCGGGCTGTCGGCGCTCCTGGTTTAGGGTCTCGGGTGTCGGTGCACCTCGTTTAGGGTCTCAGGGTGTCGGCATTTCTGGTTTAGGGTCTGAGGGTTTCGGTGCTCCTGGTTTAGGGTCTTGGGGTGTTGGCGCTCCTGGATTAGGCTCGCAGGATGTTGGCGCTCCTGGTTTAGGGTCTCAGGGTTTCGGTGCCTCTAGTTTAGGGTCTCAGGGTTTCGGCGTTCCTGGTTTAGGGTCTCGGGGCATCGGCGCTCCTGGTTTAGGGTCTCGGGGTGTCGGCGCTCCTGGTTTAGGGTCTCAGCGTGTCGGCGCTCCTGGTTTGGGGTATCGGGGTGTCGGCATTCCTGGTTTAGGGTCTCAGCGTGTTGGCACTCCAGTTTTGGGGTCTCGGGGTGTCGGCGCTCCTGGTTTCGGGTCTCGGGGTGTCGGAGCTCCTGGTTTAGGGCCTCGGGGTGTCAGCGCTCCTGGTTTAGGGTCTCGGGGTGTTGGAGTTCCTGGTTTAGGGTCTCGGGTGTCGGAAACCCTGGTTTGGGGTCTCGGGGTGTCGGCGCTCCTGGTTTAGGGTCTCGGGGTGTCGGTGCTCCTGGTTTAGGGTCTCAGGGTGTTGGCGTGTCTGGTTTAGGATCTTGGGGCCTCAGCACTCCTGGTTTAGGGTCTCAGGGTGTCGGCACTGGTTTAGGGTCTCAGGGTGTCGGCACTGCTGGTTTAGGGTCGCAGGTTTCGGCGCTCCTCATGTTGGGTCTCGGGGTGTCGGTGCTCCTGGTTTAGGGTCTCGGGGTGTCGGCGCTCCTGGTTTAGGGTCTCGGGGTGTTGGAGCTCCTGGTTTAGGGTCTCGGGGCATCGGCACTCCTGGTTTAAGGTCTCGGGGTGTCGGCGCTCCTGGTTTAGGGTCTCAGCGTGTCGGCGCTCCTGGTTTGGGGTATCGGGGTGTCGGCATTCCTGGTTTAGGGTCTCAGCGTGTTGGCATTCCAGTTTTGGGGTCTCGGGGTGTCGGCGCTCCTGGTTTCGGGTCTCGGGGTGTCGGAGCTCCTGGTTTAGGGCCTCGGGGTGTCAGCGCTCCTGGTTTAGGGTCTCGGGGTGTTGGAGTTCCTGGTTTAGGGTCTCGGGTGTCGGAAACCCTGGTTTGGGGTCTCGGGGTGTCGGCGCTCCTGGTTTAGGGTCTCGGGGTGTCGGTGCTCCTGGTTTAGGGTCTCAGGGTGTTGGCGTGCCTGGTTTAGGATCTTGGGGCCTCAGCACTCCTGGTTTAGGGTCTCAGGGTGTCGGCACTCCTGGTTTAGGGTCTCAGGGTGTCGGCACTGCTGGTTTAGGGTCGCAGGTTTCGGCGCTCCTCGTGTTGGGTCTCGGGGTGTCGGTGCTCCCTGGTTTAGGGTCTCAGGGTGTCGGCACTCCTGGTTTAGGGTCTCAGGGTTTCAGCGCTCCTGGTTTAGGGTCTCGGGGTGTTGGTGCTCCTGGTTTAGCGCCTTGGGGCCTCAGCACTCCTGGTTTGGGGTCTTGGGGTGTCGGCACTCCTGGTTTAGGGTCTCAGAGTTTCCGCACTCCTGGTTTAGGGTCTCAGGGTTTCGGCGCTCCTGGTTTAGGGTCTTGGGGCCTCATCTCTCCTGGTTTAGGATCTTGGGGTGTCGGCGCTCCTGGTTTAGGGTCTCGGGGTGTCAGCGTACCTGATTTAGCGTCTCGGGCTGTCGGCACTCCTGGTTTAGGGTCTCAGGATGTCGGTGTTCCTGGATTAGGGTCTCAGGGTGTCAGCGTGCCTGGTTTACGGTCTTGGGGCCTCAGCACTCCTGATTTAAGGTCTTGGGCTGTCGGCGCTCCTGGTTTAGAGTCTCGGGGTGTCAGCGCACCTGATTTAGCGTCTCAGGGTGTCGGCGCTCCTGGTTTAGGGTCTCGGGGTGTTGGAGCTCCTGGTTTAGGGTCTCGGTTGTCGGAACCCTTGGTTTAGGGTCACGGGGTGTCGGTGCTCCTGGTTTAGGGTCTCGGGTGTCGGAACCCCTGGTTTGGGCTCTCGGGGTTTTGGCGTTCCTGGTTAAGGGTCTCGGGGTCTCAGCGCTCCTGGTTTAGGGTCTCGGGGTGTAGGAGCTCCTGGTTTAGGGTCTCAGGGTGTTGACATACCTGGTTTTGGGTCTCGGGGTGTCGGCGCTCCTGGTTTAGGGTCTCAGGTGTCGGAACCCTTGGTTTAGGGTCTCGGGGTGTTGGAGCTCCTGGGTTAGGGTCTTGGGGTGTCGGTGCTCCCCCTTAAGGGTCTCAGAGTCTCTTCATTTTTTGGGGTAAGTCTCAGGCCTGTTTCCTAGGGCAGGAGAACAGGGCAATGACTTGGGTTTCCTTAATGGCTTGGTGTTGAATTCCCTCTGACCACCCAGGTTTACTTGTGGGGTAGGGGAGGATGCTCTTCCTGTTTCCAAGTGTCACTGATCGACTTCCTGTGAGCAAACTCCAAAATTCAGGGTCAGCGAACAAGGTGATTTGATGGCATGGTTCCACATCGGTCCTGGCCAACCACATTTTTTAGGGAAATGATCAGGGGAATTCACTCAATTACTCACATGTATAGAGCGGCCTTGAGATTGAAGCGACTGACGTTGTGAGTTCCACTGAGTAAAGTGTTTGGTGTTGGAACACAGAATTTGCAAATAAGCTCCATTCACTATCTTTTCCAGATTCTTTCAGCAAGACTCTTGAAAAATTTCAGAGATTGGATGTGGTTTGTAACAATGCAGGGATCGTTGATGAGTTAAATTTGGAGAAATGCCTCAATGTAAATCTGGTACGTGTGAATTGTATATCAATTAAGCTTAATTCTATGTAGGTAATAGACATTAATTGACATTTCACTTGAGCACATATAAAGAGACTTTTATTGAGACTGTGGTGTGGTTGAGTTTGGAGGTGAGTGATTCGTAATGTTTCACTCTGTAAGTAAATGTCAGACCAAGTAAAGATTGGCTCCAGTAATATCCTTGACCTACTGATTTTCTGGATTAGAAAAGTGTATATTCCTGTGTAGGTTGCTGAGGTTCAGGGTAGGTAGGCTATTTACTTATTCCCTCACCACCTGATGTACCTTGATCTGACAGGATCTGAGTCCTTCAGGACTCAGTCAGCTCAGCCATGGGCCTAACCACTGCTGACGGACATTGAGATCCTCACACAGAGTATGTTCTGTGCTCTTGCTTTCCTCAGGACAAGTGACCTTCAATATGGAGATATTCTGATCTGAGGTTGCTGGGGATGCTTGTGGAAAATGGAGGGATGGAAGATCTATGGAGTGACCTGCAAGAATTTCCCCTGATCTCGTTGATCTGACAGTGTGACACTGGTGTAAAAGATTAACTGCGATCTTACTGAGTGGCAGAACAGGCTTGATGAGCCCATGGCTTACTCCTGCTATTTCTTATGTTCTTATGACGCTTCATGCAATATGCAATGAATGTTGAGGCCTAGTCTGATGCTCACTTACCATATGTAGAGATCTGTTCTGCCAGTGGGACAGGAAATGCCCATGAATGGTGATGGGGCACTTTGGCATGTTGACTTATAGTTATGATTCAGTTATTATATATCCCCTGGCACCCTCCTGGTCAATTTAACCTTGATAGGAATCTTAATAGGTCCTAGGCTCTTAAAGAAGTGGCTGCAGAGATGTATTCGTTATACTCTTCCAAAATTCCTTAGATTCTGGAAGGGTCCAAGTGGATTGGAAAATAGCTAATGTAACCCCTTTAATTAAGAAAGGAGGGAGACTGAAGGCAGGAAACTGCAGGCCAGTTAGCTTAACATCTGCCATAGGGAAATTGCTATTATTATTATTGAGGAGATTATTGCAGAATAATTAGAAAATCATAATTTGATCAGGCAGAGTCAACATGGGTTTGTGAAAGGGAAACCTTGTTTAACTAATTTATTAGAGTTTTTTGAGGAAGCGACAAGCAAGAAGGATAAAGGGGAACCTATGAATGTGCTGTTCTTGGATTTCCAGAAGGCATTTGATAAGGTGCCAGAACAAAGGTTACTACACAAAATAAGAGCTCATGGTGTAGGAGGTAACATATTATCATGGACAAAGGATTGGTTAGCTAACAGGAAGCAGAGAGTAGGGATAAATGAGCCTTTTTCGGGTTGTTTATGAAGGGACCGAATGTATGGTAACTCAATTTGCCAATGAAACCGAGATAGGTAGGAAAGTAAATTGTTAAAAGGAGGTAGAGAGTCTGCAAAGAAACAGAAACAGGTCAAGAGAATGAGCAAAAATTTATCAGATGGTGTATAATGTGGGAAAATGTGAATTTGTCCACTTTGACAGGAGGAATAGAAAAGCAGCACACTATTTAAATGGAGGGAGATTTCAGAACGCTAAGGTACAGAGGGATCTGGGTGTCCTGGTATATGAATCATAAAAGTTATCATTATGCAGGTAAGGCAAGATTAATAAAGCAAATGGAATGTTGGCATTTATTGCAAAGGGAATGGAATATAAAAGTAAGGAAGTTTTATTGCAGCTGTACAGGGCCTTGCTGAGACCACATCTGGAATACTGTGAACAGCTTTGGTCTCCTTATTTGAGTAAGGATATAATTGTGGTAGAAACAGTTCAGAGAAGGTTTACTCAACTCATTCCTGGTATGAGGAACTTATGAATAAAGGTTGAACATGTTGGACCTATACCCATTGTAGTTTAGAAGAATGAAAGGTGATCTTATTGAAACATCTAAGATCCTGAGGGGATTTGATAGGGTAGGTGCCAGGAGGTTGTTTCAACTTGTGGGAGAGACTAGAACCATGGAACACAGTTTACGAATCAAACGTCTACCAGTTAAAACAGAGATGAGGAGAATTTTTTTCCTCTCAAAGGGTTGTTAGTATTTGGAATTCACTTCCAGAAAGCAGTAGAGGCTGGGTCATTGAACTTATTCAAGGCAGAGTTAGACAGATTTTTGATAGGGGAGTCGAGGGTTGTGAGATCAGACAGGAAAGTGGAGCGGAGACACACCCAGTTCAGCTATGTTCTTATTGAATGGAGGAGCAGTCTTGAAAGGCTGAATGGCTTACTCCTCCCAAGTCCTGTGTTCCTATAATAGGTTTAACTTCCTATCTATACAGGAGCATCCAAAATTATACCCAAGAAGCAGGAGGAAGCTATTCAGTCCCTTGGGCCTAATGTACAAGAACAGGATCTCAAACTTGCTTTGCTATTCAGTTAGATCATTGCTGATCTCTGCCTCAGCTCCATTTATCTGCTTTTGCTCCCTATCCATGGATACCCTTACTCAACAACAAATTATTTATTGCTGTCTTTAAAGATCCAATTGTTCTTCAGTATCCATAATTTTTTGGAGGAAGGAGTTCTAATTTTCAACTGCCATTTATGTGAAGAAGTGCTTTCTGATTCTACCCCTAAATGATCTAGCTCTCATCTTAAGTTTTTCCCATCAGAGGAAATTGTTTCTCCATATTGACTCTATCAAATCCTTTTTAAAACTTGAAACTTTGGGGGAATGGTAGCATAGTGGTAATGTTATTGGACGAGAAATGCAATGGCCCAGATTAATGTTTTGGAGTCATGCATACAAATATCACCATGGTAGCTGGGCAAATTCAGTGGATGATAATCATGAAACTACCAGATTATTATAAAATCCCATCTGGTTTATTGATGTTCATCAGGGAAGGAAATCTGGCGATCTTATCCAGTCTGATCTATATTTGATTCCAGGTTCTGAGTTTTCTCAGAACATAATGTTAAATGTTAGATGTGATTCCACGATTGGACAGCACTTGCTGCACAGTCCCGAGTATTTTAAGAATTACACTAACAACTAGTTTGAAATTATCAGTTGAGTTCACAATGTAGCTCACTTAACATGCCTTCATGCTTAACCTGTCCTCTGGAGGCAAAAGGAACATGTCCAAGCATTGCATTTTTTTTGAATTAAACAAAAGCATGGGGTTCAATAGTTCCCTGGTGCATTCTCCATGGCAACACATGGACCAATTACAGCCTACTTGCCAACCAATTAGCCCCCTTTTCTCATGCAATATAAATTGTTGCTCCCTTTGAAATTTGGCATTCTTGTGTCTGTCCTGATAAGCATAAGACGAAAAGCTCAAGTAGCATGTCTCCTTTTTCAGCAGTACTACTAAGTGACTATTTGTAAAACAATCTTTATATAAAAAAAATAAACAAACCAAGCACCACTAACTTAATATTATAGTTTGTCAAGACTCAGAGTATAAACCCAATTCCCCTTTTACTTCTGAATTCCACCCAAGAGTTCCCTTATACATTACAAGGTCTTGAGGGCTCATTTACTTCTCCTTTTGGAACCAAAACAAGTTTACTACAGCTCTCACAATTTCTGCTCAGTATTTCATTTATATTCTGAGGTATGAGATTTCATGAGGATCCTTCTATTAGCTTTTGGCTCAGTGACCTTCCAACTTTCCTTCAAAACCTCACCACTGTTTTCTGTTTGCAAAGGACAGAGCCCTGCAAATGAACATAGGTAGCTTCTTGCAAGCGTAAGTGAGCTGTATTGTGAGCCGTGATTGGACAACACTTCCAGAGTATGCTAAGAATTACACTAACAATCAGTTTAAGATTATCAGTTGGGCTGACAATAAAGCTCACTTATGTTTGCTAGAAACTACATACATTTATACACAGGGCCCTGTCCTTTGCAAGCAGAAAGAGCCTGTTTAAGTTTTCTTACCTTAAGCCTGACCTTATTAAATAAACACAGGTTACCCTTTAAACTGTAGTCACCGCAGGTCTGTATACCAGTTTCATAACCAAGTGTCTCCATTTACCTGCCGTTTACAATTCAATTCCTAAACTAAAATTTATTTTGTAAAACACATAAATTATGAAATCAGATATTTGTAACAGCTGGAGACCAACTCTGCTTCAATGAGGAGAGCATGTCAGGTGCAGCACCACGCATAACAACTTGGTGAAGCAAAATCAGAGGACTACATGCATACTAAACAATGGAAGCAGCATGTTATAGACCAACAAGCAATGGATCAGACAAAAGCTCTGCAGTTCTGCCACATCCAGTCATGAATGGCGATAGACAATTATACATGTAAAGTGGAGAAGGCTCCGCAAACATCCTCATTCCCAATGATTGGGGGTGCCCAGCTCATCACTGCAAAAGGCAAGGCTGAAGTATTTGCAGCCATCTTCAGCCAGGAGTATGGAGTAGATGATCAATCTCAGCCTCCTCCTGAGGTCACCAGCGTCACAGGTGTCAGTCTTTAGCAAATTTAATTCTCTCCATGTGATAGCAAGAAACAGCTGAGTGTACTGGATAAGACAAAGGCTATGGGCCCTCACAGCATCCCAACGGGAGCATTGGAGATTTGTGCTTCAGCAATAGCTGGGCCCCGAGAAAAGCTGTTCCAGTAGAACTACAACATTGGCATCAATGTAACAATGTGGAAAATTACCCAGATATGTTCACTCCACAAAAAGCAGGACACATCCAATCTGGCCAATCAGCCTATTCATCTACTTTCAATCATCAGCAAAGTGATGGAAGGTGTAATCAACAGAGCTATCAAGTGACACTTAACTCAGAATAACCTGCTCACCGATATTCAACTTGGGTTCTGCCAGGGCCATTTGGCTCCAAGCCTCATTACAGCCTTGGTCTAAACATGGACAAAAGAGCTGAACTCCAGAGGTCAGGTGAGAGTGACTGTCATGAGATCATGGCAGCAGTGTGGCGTCAAGGGCCCTAGAAAATTTGAAGTAAATGAGAATTGGAGGGAAAACTTTCCATGAGCTGGAGTCAAACCTAACACAAAGGACGATTCTTGTGGTTGTTGGAGGCCAATCCTCTCACCCCCAGAATATTGCTGCAGGAGTTCCTCAGGTTAGGATCTTGAGACCAACAATCTTCAGCTGCTTCGTAAGGGACTTCTCCTCTATCATAAGGTCAAGGTGGGAATGTTCACTGATTGCACAGTATTGTGTATCATTTGCAGCTCCTCAGATACTGAAACAGTTTATACCCGCATGCAACAAGACTTGGACAACAATCACTTGGGCTGATAAGTGGCAAATAAAAATTTGCACCATGCAAGTGCTAGGCAATGGCCATCTCCAACAAGAGAGAATCTAACCATCACCCCTTGATGGCATTACTTTCACTGAAGTCCCTTTTGTCAATATCCTGGGGGTGGTTACCATTGACCAGAAACTGAACTGGACCAGCCATATAGATACTGTGGCTACAAGAGCAGATTAGAGGTTGGGAATTCTGCAGAGAGTAACTCACTTCCTGACTCCCAAAGCCTGTCCATCAGCTACAAGGCATAAGTCACGAGTGTGATGGAATACTCTCCACTTGCCTGGAGGACTGCAGCTCCCATAACACTCAAAGCTCAACACTATGCAAGGCAAAGCAGCCCGCTTGATTCGCACCCCATCCACCACCTTCTACATTCACTTCCTCCACCACAGATGCGCAGTGGCAGCAGTGTGTACTATGTACAAGATTCACTGCAGTAACTCACCAAGGCTCCTTCGACAGCACCTTCCAAATCCTCAACTTCTACCACCAACAAGGACAAGGGCAGCAGATGCATGGGAACACCACCACCAGGAAGTTTCCCTCCAAGTCACACAGTATCCTGATGTGGATCTATATCGCCATTCCTTCACTTTCATTGGGTCAAAATCCTGGAACTCCGTTCCTAACAGTACCTACAGCACTTGGACTGCAGCAGTTCAAGAAGGTGGCTCACCACCACCTTGTCAAGGGCGATTAGAGATGGGTAATGAATGTTGGCCTAGCCAGCGATGGTCACATCGCATGAAAGAACAAAAACTTGCCAAGCCTCCTTCAAGAGGACCTTCCAAACCCTGTGACCTCTACTACCTACAAGAACAAAAGATAGCAGGCATATGGGAACACCACAATTTGAAAGTTCCCCTCCAAGTCACATACCATCTTGACTTGGAGGCTCCTTCATAGTTTGTTTGGTCAAAAGTCTGGAACTCTGTACCTAACAGTACCTTCACCAAATAGATTGCAATGGTTCAAGAAGTCAGCTCATCACCACCTACTCGAAGGCAATGAGGGATGAGCAATAAATGCTGGCCTTGCCAATGATGCCCACTTTCCAAAGACGAATTTTAAAAAATCAGTCATTGATAAATATGGTGAAAATTGGGGCCCCAGAACAAATCTCTTGGAAGCACCACTGGTCACATCCTGCCAATAATTTATTCTTACTGTCTGTCTCCTGCCTCCTAATCAATCGCCTGTGCATGTCAATGAGCTACCACCAATTCCAGATTGATTCCACACTACTATTGCCTTATACCTACTTATCATCAGCATTTTGCCATTTTCCTTTAGGTTCCTATTTTTAAATGTTGTTGATCTTTGTTATTTTATTTGTCTGCATGTTATCAGGAAATTATGTCAATCCACGGGTCTGTCTGTCCATCACCCTCTTCAGCATCTTTCCATTGAGGATAAATTCCCATTCTTCCAATTTCCTCCTAAATATATTACTCCAAACCTCAACACATTAACTTAGGTCTGCACCAGTAAGTCCATCCCACTAACCAGTCTGTCTGATTCCACTAACCTGCAGATCTATCCAACTAACCAGTCTGTCCATCCCATTAACCAATCTGTCCATCAAATTCAACAGTCTGTCCCATTCTATTGACCTGTTAATCCATCCACTAACCAGTCTGCCCATCGTACTAACCACTTTGTCCATTCCATCGAACAGTCTGTTTATTCCACTGACAAGCCTGCCCACCCGAGTAACCAGTTTGTCCATCCCATTTATCAGAATGCCCATTTCACTAATCTATCTGCACCCTCCCACAGCATTTTACAGTTTATAGCTCTGCTATTGCCTGAATAAATCTCTGCTCTGCTACTGCTTGAATGTACTCTTGCTGGTAGGACTTGCATATAGTTACATGTATATACCTCTGTTGTCACAAAACTATCATTTTTTCTTAATATTGTTGTAGGCTTACGGGTGTGGATGGTTCTGTCTGTGTGACTGATTTAATTAGAATAGAGACGCTTAGACTACAAAATTGGAAATATCAAAAGAGTTAGGTGTAAAGCAGACTTTTGAAATGGAGATTGATAAGCTAGAGTATAAGGGACAGTAGCTAAGTAGATAACTAACAAGGTAATGAGGGCAAGGTTATTATGTTTATTTTTCCCAAAAGGAGAAAAGGGCCATATTGACAACATGGAAGATTTTTATATTATGAGAAAAGTAAATTTCCAAAGACATGTAGAACAATGGCAATTTATACCTTAAAGAGAGAGAAATATATATGAAGAAGGATGGAAGGCTCTGTGGGTGTGGCCATGTTGCATCTTGAAAGGTACACCATGTAAAGCAGCCTTGGGGAAAAGCCTCTAGCCATTTTAGCAGAAGTCTGCTGGGTCCAGTGACTAAAGTTGTGTTAAAAAGCCTTTGGAATTCCACTGTCGAGTGGGTGTGTGAGGTAACCTTGTTGGATTACCTATTTAAATTTAAAATCTATTTTGGACTGTTGCCTTAAAGGAGGCATGTAGGTGGGAGTCAGGTTAATTAGGAATTTTGGAATTTGCTATATCAAGTAACTGTAATCTCATGTCTGTATTTGAATTCTTTTGCTAATAAGTGTTTTAATTTATTTTGTAAAATCTCTAAAGGTGTTAGTGGACTCATTACTTCTGAATTCAATGCATAAATCTTTTCATAATAAATACAAATTGCAAAACCGTTGTGATAGTATGGCCAAGTTTCCCTTGTGGATTTGGTCTGGCTGGCACATCATCATCTACCACATCATAACAGTGTACTTTACCTCTACCTGTGCATTTTTGTTCTGTTATCTGAATTTGCCTGTTCTTTGGTGATTCCTGTACTTACTGTTTGTATTGCAGGTTAGTGTGATCAAAGGAACCCACCTGGGCATAGAGCACATGAGTAAAGAGACTGGAGGTGCAGGAGGAGTGATTGTTAATATCGCCTCCATGGCAGGTAATCAATAAAGGAACAATTGTTTATCAATGGGCTTTGTTGTAAGTGTTTCATGTGGATACTGGAAAACATCCACTTGGGACAAATTAAGTTTTTAACAAAATAAGTTTTACATAGGATTTACAGCAAGGAAACAGGCATTTATGCTCCATATGAGCCTCCACTCACCTGCTACATCTCACACTGTCATTCAGTTTATCTAGCTACTCTTTAATTATTTTTAGCCTTAGCCATTCTGTGTGGTAGCAAGTTCACATTTGAACCATTATAAGTAAAGAAGCTTTTCCTGAATTGCTTATTGGATTTATTAGTGCCTGACTAATAATTGGCCCCTAGTTTTGGACTCTAACAGAAGTGGAACAATTTTTTTCAAGCCTCCCATATCATAACCCCTTCATCTATCAAGTTAATTCCTCAGTCTTCTCTTTCCTAGAGATAAGGGCCCCAGCCTAAGACTGGATCACAAAAATTTAGGCTGACACTCCCATTGTAGTACTAAGAGTACACTGCCATCTTTCAGATGAGACATTAATCTGGGGTCCCGTCAGCCCTCTCAGGTGGACACAAAAGTTCCCATGGCACTATTTCAAAGAAAGGCAGGGGAGTTATCCTCAGTGTCCTAACCAATATTTGTCCCTTAATCAACAACACAGAAGATACATAGTATCTGGTTTTATTATCACATTGCAATATTTGGGATCTTGCTGTGTACAAATTGGCTGCCTTGCTTTCTAAGTTACAACAGTGACACATCATAAAAGTATTTCATTGGCTGTAAAGTGCTTTGTGACGTCCTGGGTCATGAAAGGCATTATGTAAATGCAATCATCTTTTCTTTCTGCAAGAGAAAGAGTGAAGATGCATTCCCATGTGAACTCCTTCTCTGCATGGGTCTGCTCTGACTGCTGCTGATCTGTGAAATTCTTTTTCTTTCTTGTGATGTGGCTGTCGCTGACAAGGCCAGCATTTGTTGCCCATCTCTAATTGCCCTTGGATTGAATGGCCTGCTCTGCCATTTCAGGGGTCAGCTAAGGGTCAACCACATTGCTGTGGATCTGGAGCCACACATTGGCCAGAGCCCAGGTAAGGGTGGCAGATTTCCTTCTGTAAAGGACATTAGTGAACCAGATGGGTTTTTACAAAATCCATGGCAGCATTGTGGTCACCACTGAGACCAGCTTTCTATTCATTTATTAATTAAACGTAAATTCGACTTGCTGCCATGGTGGGATTTGAACCCTTGCACCCCAGAGCATTAGCCTGATCCTCTGGAATACTAGTCCAATGACATTTCCATGACACCACTGTCTTCCCTTATGAGTGTTCCATTTCGATTGCTAAATAGAGTTTCATAGAATTTTGAATCAGTTAAGCAAACGTGTATTTTATTGATGTACGGTGTCTTTGTATAATGTGGCCTTTCTGTAATGCGATAATAATGGCAACAGGGTGTTTCATGAACACAGGTGAGATGGTACAGCCACTTCAAGCATCGTGCCAACATTCCACTGCCTACAAGAGGCTGGAGCAACACTGCAATCCTCAGTGCATTCGCGGCATTTTGCCTGTATTGTGACAAGGTGCCTCATGGAGGTCAATTTTCACAGTGGATATTGCCTTCATGTGGGAGGTCAATTCTGATTCCGTGCTGCAGTTTTTCCACACAGCCAATCGTTCATGCAAGACAAGTGTTGAGGCCTCTTCATCATACTCAGTCCTCAGTGTCACATACATCCTCATGGCACAGGCATCTGTAACTCTCACTGAAGGATGCAAGGCGGCAGTTCAACTTATCTTTCAATGGACCTCAAACTTCATGAGTACCTTAAGCTGAAATCTGCCTGCCATTCATGAATATGCCTCCGTTTGGAGTCTCTCAGCTTCTCCTGATGCCTAGCATTGTGCTCCCAAAAATGCTGACACTCCATCTAGCCCTTAAGGACCCAGATCGTTAATAATAAAGAGCAAACATCAGGTGAATTGCAGCCTCGCTCTGACCGCATTTCCGGGATATACATTTTCATCCCAACAGAATTATATATGCGCCCAGAAACCGGGCACACCGATGTCATTGTTAATTGCAAATAAGCATTTCGATTGGCCATCTGAGACCTGGCAGAGGGTTAATGGCTGGAGACGCTAGCCAGACCTTATAACCCAGCATTGCATCCTCCCATGTTCACGTCAGCCATAGGGGGCCTCTACACACAACTCCTAGGTCGCACACTTTTAACCACCCAGCAGGAAACGCAAGGACCAACATGTGTCAGCGAGTTCGAAAGCTTAAAAACATGGAGGTGGGAAGGTGGGCACTAATCTTGGGGGTGATGTACAGATGTATGCATGGGCATGAGATAACGCTGTAGGCAGACAGGAGCGCATAAGAGCTCAGAGTTTGAGATTGGAGGTAAAGCACACTTAAGACTGATGGAAAGTACATGCAGGACAATGAAATGTGCGCATCCACATTTCATCATCGAGGATCCACATTGAGCACTCTACAGTGCAGAAGCATCGGGGGACTAAAGCAGCCTCCAGGTTCCACACTCATGACTCAACATCAGATGAACCTCTGGTGCAGGTCTCAGAGATGCCTTGGCCAACCACAAAGTTCCTTGAGGCTGACGCTTCCCTCATGTTGATAGTGAGCACAGAATGGACAGAGACTGTTATGAGATGGTTCTACACACCATAGAGCTGATGCACATGATGGGACATCGGCAAGGGTGAGGGGAAAGGAATTTGTGACACTTGAATGACCATGAGGAATATCAACAGATAGAAGAGGCATACACAACATGAGAAGTGGAATGAGTGGAAATCTATTTACATTTGTGCAACACCATGCAGGTTGTGAACACACATGCAACCTTTGTACTCCTAGTATTAATTTTTCTAATCCTACCACTATGTCTTGGTGCATCCTCGACATTCACAGCTGAGGTGGAGGCAGCTTGCTGACTGCTCTGCCCTGTTGTCTATGATGACCTTGGCGGGCATCCTCTGATAAGACCGAGACTGAAGGGCCCTGGCTTGCTTTGGGTCTCTTGTTGTGGGCAGGTGCACCCTCCTCGGCCTGCGGAGCTGTAGCTGACGGGGTCACAGGCAGAGGGGATTGGGATCAGCTGGACACTGAGTCACCTGGGTGGATGTCCCCAGGGTGTCGAGCTACTGGCCCTCACCCCTATGATTGCCTGAGAGCCCCTGGCTGACTCCTTGAGGAGAAGGTGCATCTGGAGTGAGGTTGAGGTGCCCTGATCCCCTCTCGTTTAGCCACTGATGGATCCCATTTCTGCATAGAGCGATGGATTGCAAATCCTGGTACACATCAGGCCCTATGTCCTGGAAATGTTGCAGGTCTGACGTTTGTTTCGTCCCTGAAGATAATGAAGGTTGGAAGCTTCTGGCAATGAACTTACTGTGGCTCAGTCCAAGCAGGTTTAAAAGCCGATTTCTGGCTTTTCCATTGAAAGTTGTGGTTGAGCCCCCGTAGTGGAGATATAATTCCATAGGTAAAGCAAATTAGCCCCACTGAAGTGAATTATCCCATGGGTGACTTTCTAGTTGGTGTTCTTACTTTTGTTGGGTGAGATGGCTTCTCTCTGTGGTCCTTCTTCTAGATTGTTTGCTCTGGGCTATCCTTGTGAATTAACAAGGTATTTCCTATCATGAGCCAGTTTCTGTTGTGTGACCACAGTATTGATGTTCACAAAAATAGTTTGATGGATTGAGCAAGTGTCATGCTATGGGGATGAATGTTGGCCATTTGTAACTTCTTGTGATAAAGTGGTTTCCTTCATACCCATCTCTGTGTAATTCAATTTGCACACACTAAGGGTGGGAATTTCTGCTCCGACTAAGTGTGGTGGCTGGCAGGCAAAACGGCCCATTTCCCACCAGCTGCGATGGCGGGTTTCCACGCCAGATTGTCTGCTTTTCAGCTCATTAGATATGCATGAACAGGAAGCATGTTGGATCTCGTGGCAGGGCAGGCTGTGATGCATCCACCTCACCCGTGACCCCTTTGGATCATCTCACACACTACCAGCACACTGACTCTCCCACATACTTTGACATCTTTATCTCTTCTCACGTACTGTGCAGCTGGCATTCTCAGCCCTTACACGGGTCCATTTAGCATGCACAGAAGGCAGGCAATGTTATCATCTGCCTTGGTATCCATCCTGTTCACAGTCTCTTCATCTGCCTTGATGCAGGAGAAGATTGCCCACAACAAAATGGAGAGATCCCAACTACCATCTTGATGACTGATAAAAGAAGTGAAATTTTTGATCCTGTAAGAAATCTAAGTGAAAGCAACGTCTCATGTAATCATCTTCTGTCATGTATGTGTGTCTTGTGTGAATGTTGTTGCATTTATATTTCGGGTGTTGAGAAAATAAACGTTTATTCTTTTAACTTAAACGTACGGGAAAACATGTTTTGTGTCTGTTCTTAAAAGTGACAGCATGCAAGGAGTTAAATCACTTCTTTAAAATGCTCCACAAAGGACTCAGTTTTATCCCCTTATGCCCTTATCTCAATGCATTTTGGTTTCCGCACGATGCTGAACTCTTATTTTTCCATAGCTGTCATCTCTGTGCTCACTTCTTTGGGCTGGAGATCTCACCCCATTTGACAGATCCTGTCTCCCACCTCCAGTATTCTCCCTCTACCTGGACCCCTCCCTCGGGCCTCTTACCTGCTCTTGATCTTTTCATTGAGAACTGTAGGCATGACATCAGCTGTCTTAATTGCTCTCACCTACTCTAACCTATCTCTTTCTGAACTTGCTGCACTCTGTTCTCTCAGGTGCAACCCTGACTTTATCAAACCTGCCGACAAGGGTGGTGCTGTTGTTGTCTGGCGTACTGACCTCTACCTTGCAGAGACTAAGCATCAACTCTCAGACACTTCTTCCTACCTCCCTCTGGACCATGATCCCACCACTGAACATCAAGCCATTGTTTCCAGGACTGTCACTGACCTCATCTCCTCTGGAGATCTTCCCTCCACAGATTCTGACCTCATAGTCCTCCAACCCCACATACCCCGCTTCTACCTCCTTCCCAACATCCACAAATAGGACTGTCTTGGTAGACCCTTCATTTTAACCTGTTCCTGCCCTACAGAACTCATTTCTTCCTATCTTGACTCTATTCTATCTCCCTTTGTCTGGTCTGTTCCCACCTACATTTATGATTCCTCTGATACCCAAATCATTTTAACAATTTCCAGTTTCTTGGCCCTAACTGTCTCCTCTTCACAATGTATGTTCAATCCCTCTATCTCCTTCCATTCCCCACCAGGACAGTCTGAGGGCTCTTCACTTCTTCCTTGAATAGAGGCCCAAACAATCCCCATCTGCCAGCACCCTCCTCTGCCTGGCTGAACTTGTTCCCTCATTGAACAATTTTTCCTTTAACTTGTCTCAGTTCCTCCAAATAAAAGGTGTAGCTATGGGTGCCCACATGGGCCCCAGTTGTGCCTGTCTTTTTGTGGGGTATGTGCATCATTCCTTGTTCCAGATCTCCTCCCACGACTCTGCTTTATGTACATTGATGACTGTTTTGGTGCCGCTTCATGCTCTCACCCGGACCTGGAAAAATTGATCGATTTTGCTTCCAATTTCCACCTCTCTCTCACCTTCACACGGTCCATCACCGACACTTCCCTTCCCTTCCTTGACTTCTCTGCCTCCATTTCTGGTGATAGACTGTTATTGCAAGTCCACCGACTCCCACAGTTACCTCGACCACACCATTTTTTTATTCGTTGTACAGGATGTGGGCTTCGCTGGCTAGGCCAGCGTTCATTGCCCATTCCTAATTACCCTTACTAGCGTGGTGGTGAGCTGCCTTCTTGAACCTCCTCATACCCTGCTTCCTGTAAGGACTCCATTCCATTCTCCCAGTTCCTCTGCCTCTGTCCTGATGATACTACCTTCCAAAGTGGTGTTTCTGACATGTCTTCCCTTTTCCTGAGCTGAGGTTTCCCCCACATTGTCGTTTACAGGGCCCTCAACTGTGTGCAACCCATCTCCCACACTTCTGCCCACACCACTTCCCCTCCCCAGAACCATGATAAGGTTCCTCTTGTCCTCACTTTCCACTCCACCAACCTCTGCATTCAAAGGATCATCCTCTGCCATTTCCACCAATTCCAGCATGATGCCACCACCAAACACATCTTCCCCTCACCTCCATTGTTAGCATTCTGTAGGGAACATTCCCACTGTGACATCCTGGTCCACTCCTCCATCACCTCATCCCCTTCCTACGGTACCCTCTCATCAATTGCAGGATGTGTAACACCAGTCCTTTATTGCCTCCCTCCTCACCATTCAAGGCCACAAACACTCCTTCCAGTGAAGCAGCAATTCACTTACACTTTCAATTGAGTCTACTGCATTCGCTGCTCACAATGTGGTCACATCTACACTGGGGAGACAAAACTTCAGCTGAGTGACTGCTTTGTGGAACACCTTCGCTCAGTCCATAAGCATGACCCCGACCTTCCTGCTGCTGGCCATTTCAGTTCACCATCTTGCTTTCATGCCCACATTTCTGTCCTTGGCCTGCTAAAATATTCCAGTGAAGCCCAATGCAAACTTGAGGAAAAGTACCTCATCTCAGATTAGGCACTTAACAGCCTTCTAGACATAACAATGAGTTCAAAACTTCACACCGTGAATGCTGTCCTTCATTTTGATATTATTTTCCCCCAACCTCTACCCCCACAGGGCCAGTCTTTAACTGGTTCTCGTGTTTTACTTTCAGAGAGTGCTGACCCTTGTTCTGCAATCGACACATACTGCTACCTAACCTTTATGCAACTAATGGCACCTGCCTTAGTCTTTAACAATATTATTACCACTCCATTTGTCTTGTGTCCATGACATCCTTGTCAAAGCTTAGCTGAGCTCCTGCCTATCCCTGGTCTCTCTTGCTCCACCCCTCTCTTCAACAGTATAAAACCCATCATATTTTTACCTCTCTTCAGCTCTGGAGAAGCATCATAAGGACTCAACATATTAGTCCTATTTCTCCATGGATGCTGCCAGAACTGCTGAGTTTTTTTTAGCATTTTCTGTTTTTACTTCTTTAAAACACATCTTGTTGCGGTTAGTCGAGAGGTGGAGAAAAGTGGAACTATCTCATGTATCTTCCCTGTCTGTAACAGACCAAAGAAAATGTTGTTAAGGTTGGGCAGTAGGTTTAAAGATAATAGATGGAATTCATTGTCAGTAAGTAATTGTACTTTAAAAATCAAGAGGTAAAGATGAGCCTTTAGAGACCTCAATATAACCCAAGTTAGATAATGTGTGCAGTGTTAAGCTCCACACTGTAGGAAGGATGTTAAAGATTTACAGGGTGAACCGCCCAGATTCACTGGGAATCTGCCTGGTTTAACAAAATACAAATATAAAGAAAGATTGGGAAATGAGACATTTTAATTAAAACAGTGCACAATGTGGCCAATGTGATAGAAATTTTTGACAATATGGAAGGATGGGCCTGGGTATGCAGAAACAGACTGTGTTTCCGATAATTTGAGGGATCATTGATACAAGATTAAACACAAGATTTAGAAGAGGGCAGGAGCAACCTCCAGGTATGTGGCTATAGCATTATCTTCCAGAGTTGGTGGATGGGGCAGAAACTTGCAATATTAAAGCTTAGATTGGAGAGGTCGAGGATAAGGGGTTGAAGAAATTTGAGAAAAGCACAAGTAAATGTGATTAGAACTATTTGTTTGTGTGGAGAGTAAATGTTGACATGGACTACATAGGCCGAATGACCTGTTTCCATGCTGTAATTTCTATGCATTTTCACTCAGTCACTTGTTCTATCTGATGGATTGTTTAATGTTTTTTCTTTGCTGCCTTGTGGTGAACAGGTCTGATTCCCTTTAGCATTGGACCAGTTTATTCAGCCTCGAAGCATGGAGTGGTGGGATTCACTAAATCACTGGCTGTAAGTGTTCTATCATATTGCAAAGATTAATGGCTTCCTGTATAACTAGTGCTGAATTTTCCACTCTCATTGGCAGCGGGCATGTTTGGAGGTGGGAGTGGACCATATGGTGAGAAGGCCAAAAGTTGGTTTTACACGTTGTGAAACCAGTTTGCGATCGTCCACTTCACCTGCCAATGGCGGGTTGCATTTCCTGCTGCCGCACATCGGTAACCTAATTTCAATATTTTAGCATCTCATTATAAGGACTAGTCCTGAGAACCATCCCCCCGCCCCCCCACACTAGATCATTCAGATATCACGCCAACGTGTTTCACAATTGTACATAAGCGACGTGCACCTGGCGAGATTCACTTTGCTCAGGACTTCGAGGTCTGTATGGTTACCTTGCTTCCCTAAAGGGCATTAATGAACCAGATGGGCTTTTACTACAATTGGTAATGGTTTCAAGGTCATCGTTAGACTTTTAATTCCAGATTTTTATTGAATTCAAATTCCGCCATCTGATGTGGTGGGAATTGAAACCCAGGTCCCCAGAGCATTACCCTGGGTCTCTGGATTACTAGTCCAGTGACAATACCCCTATGCCACTGTCCCCACCCACCAGGCCTGACAAGGCCGCCCTCTTCCTGACTGCAGTGTCCGTTATCTTCATGCCCACTCTTTTATACAGTCTGGCTGTAGACTTCGTCAGCTAGCATGTGTCTACAAGGTGTCATTACTTTAGCTGACATAGTTAACACTATCTTGTGACTCCGCCGTGGTTGCTCCACACCTTTATCTTGACATCGCCTTGGACAAAATGGTGTTTTGAGCCAAAGGTCAAACTCCTGGTGATTGTTCTCCTCGAATGCAACTGCTTGAATTAATGAAAGTTTATCACCTTTCCCTTCTCCTGTCAAAGGACCCTTCCTTACTGCACACTGCTGAACTGTTCAATAATCAATTTATCACTTCTACAGTCCTTGTGCAACAAGGATGTGCAGCCAAAGGTCACCCATTAACCTTTTTCAGAACCAGTTCACTTTTATAATATTGTCAAATTTTCCCATCTTGTTTAGCAGCATTTTTCAGTCTGTCATCTTCTATCATCCTTTGCAAATTCTGTACATGAAACTACTAAGTTCCCCATTCACATCCATAGCAAGAATGCTTCGCAATTTGACAAAACAGTTAAACCACAAACTTGAGCAAAACTGCAACAACCAAATAGCAGAGAATAGCTGAAAAAACTTTGCATAAGAATACCTTCCCCACCACCCACCCCAACCTTACATTCCTTTGAGGCACAAAAATCCAACAGGAAAAGTAATTCAACTGTACATAACAAGAGAAGTTAAAGATTCTATTAGAGCAAAGGAAGAGACTTATAAGGGTGCCAAAAAAATAGTAAGCCTGACGATTGGGAGACTTTTAGAATTTAGCAAAGGAGGAGGACCAAAAAACTGATAAAGAAAGAGAAATTAGAAAATGAGAGTAAACTAGTGAGAAACATAAAAACAGACTGTAAAAGCTTCTAAAGGTATATAAAAAGGAAAAGGTTTGCAAAGACAAATGTAGACTCATTGTAGACAGAGACAGGAGAATTTATAATGGGTAATAAGGAAATGGCAGAGAAACTAAACAAATACTTCCTGTCTGTTTTCAAGGAGGAAGATACAAAAATCTATCCAGAACCAAGGGACTAGTGGGAATAAGGAACTGAACAAAATTAGTATTAGTAAAAAAAGTAGAAATTAGTGGGACTGAAAGTTGATAAATACCCTGGCCCTGATAATCTACATCCCAGAATGTTGCAAGAGCTGGCTGTAAAAATAGTGGATGTATTGGTGGTCATCTTCCAAAATTCTACGGATCCTGGAATGGGTCCTGCAGATTGGAAGGTAGCAAATGTAACCCCTCTGATCAAGAAAGGAGGGAAAGAGAATATGGGGAACTACAAACCGGTTAGCCTGGCATCAGCAGTAGAGAAAATGCTAGAATCCATTATAAAGGATGAGATGACTGAACACTTAGAAAATAACGGTAGGACTGGGCAGAGTCAACATGGACTTATGAAAGGGAAATCATGTTTGACCAATCTGTTAGAGCTTTTTGAGGATGTAGCTTGCAGAATAGATAAGCAGAAAAAAATGGATGTGGTATTTTTGGATTTTCAGAAAGCTTTTGACATGGCCTTGCGTAAGGGATTAGTAAGCAAAATTAGAGCACATGCGATTGTGGGTAACATACTAACATGGATTGAGAATTGGTTAATGGGCAGAAAACAGAGTAGGAATAAATATAAAAACAAAAAACTGCGGATGCTGGAAATCCAAAACAAAAGCGGAATTACCTGGAAAAACTCAGCAGGTCTGGCAGCATCGGCGGAGAAGAAAAGAGTTGACGTTTCGAGTCCTCATGATCCTTCAACAGAACTGAGTAAAATTAGGAGAGGGGTGAAATATAAGCTGGTTTAAGGTGGAGGGGGTGGGGGGGTGGTTGTAGGGACCCCCTTTCCATTTCTTCCCCCTGCCTTTTGTCTTTTCCAATAATTTATATAGGTTTTTCTTTTCCCACCTATTTCCATTATTTTTAAATCTATACCTCTTATGCCCTGTTAGCCTCATTTCACCCCACCCCCACTAGAGCTGTACCTTGTGTGTCCTGCCATCCATTCTTAATTAGCACATTCGTTTAGATAATATCACCACCTTCAACACCTCTTTGTTCTTTTGTCTGTGACATCTTTTGATTATCTGCTCCTATCACTGCTTGCTTGTCCCTACAACCACAACCCCAACTTCTCTCCCCCCAGCGCCCCCCCCAACCCACCTTAAACCAGTTTATATTTCACTCCTCTCCTAATTTTACTCAGTTCTGTTGAAGGGTCATGAGAATTTGAAACATCAACATTTTTCTTCTCCGCCGATGCTGCCAGACCTGTTGAGTTTTTCCAGGTAATTCTGTTTTTGTGTAGGAATAAATAGGTCATTCTGAGGTTGGCAGGTGGTGACAAGTGAGGTATTGCAAGGATCAGAACTTGGGCCACAGCCATTCACAATCTATATCAACGATTTGGATATGGAGACCAAATGTAATATTTTCAAGCTGGCTTATGACTCAAAACTAGTTAGCCATGTGAATTGTGAGGAGCATGTAAAGAGACTTCAAGAGGATTTAGAAAGGTAAGTGAGTGCGCAAGGACATAGCAGATGTACTCTTGGTGGGGGACTTCAATATCTGTCACCAAGAAGGCTCGGTAGCACCACAACTGACTGAGCTGGCCAAGTCCTGAAGGACATAGCTGCTAGACTGGGTCTGCTGCAGGTGGTGAGGGAACCAACAAGAGGGAAAAACATACAGGACCTCATCCTCACCAACCTGTTTGTGCAGATGCATCTGTCCATGGCAGTATTGGTGTGAGTGACCACCGCACAGTCCTTCTGGAGACTATGTCCTGTCTTCACATTGAGGATACCCTCCATCGTGTTGTGTGGCACTACCACTGTGCTAAATGGGAAAGATTTCAAATAGATCCAGCAACTCAAGACTGGGTAACCATGAGGTGCTGTGGGCCAGCAGCAGAAGCAGAATTGTACTCAACCACAATCTATAACCTCATGGCCTGGCATATTCCTACTGTACCATTACCTTCAAGCCAGGGGATCAACCCTGGTTCAATGAAGAGTACAGGAGAGCATACCAGGAGCAGCACCAGGCATACTTAAAAATAAAGTGTCAACCTGGTGAAGTTACAACACAGGACTACTTGCATGCCAAGCAGCATAAGCAGCAAATGATAGACAGAGCTAAGTGATTCCATATCCGATGGATCAGATCTAAGCTCTGCAATCCTGCCACATCCAGTCGTGAATGTGGTGGACAATTAAACAACTCGCTGGAGGAGACTCCACAAATATCCCCATCCCAACTGATGGGGGAGCCCAGCACATCAGTGCAAAAGATAAGGCAACAATCTTCAGCCAGAGGTGCTGAGTGGATGATCCATCTCAGTCTCCTCTAGAGGTCCCCAGCATCACAGATGCCAGTCTTCAGCCAATTCGATTCACTCCACGTGATATCAAGAAATGGCTGAAGGCACTGGATACTGCAAAGACTCTGGGCCCTGACAGTATTCTGGCAATAGTACTGAAGACTTGTGCTCCAGAACTTGCCATGTCCCTAGCCAAGCTGTTCCAGCACAGTTACAGCACTGACAAGTACGTGGCAATGTGGAAAATTGCCCAGATATGTCCCATACACAAAGCAGGACAAATTCAACGCGGCCAATTAACGCCCCATCAGTCGACTCTTGATTATCAGTAAAGTGATGGAAGAGGTCATCAACAGTGCTATCAAGAACACTTGCTTAGCAATAGCTAGCTCATTGTCCTCAGTTTGGATTCCGCCAGGGCCACTCAGCTCCTGACCTCATTACAACCTTGGTTCAACCGCAGACAAAAGAGGTGAATTCCGGAGGTGAGGCGAGAATGACTGCACTTGACAGCAAGGTAGCATTTGACCGAATGTGGCAACAAGGAGCCCTAGCAAAATTGGAGTCATATGAACATATATACAAAATAAGAGCAGGGGTAGGCCATTCAGTCTCTCAAGCCTGCTTGGCCATTCGATAAGTTCATGGCTGATCTGTTTGTGTTTCGAGTTCCACATTCCCATCTACCCCCGATAACCTTAGATTCCCTTGCCTAACAAGAATCTAACTGTCTCTGCCTTAAAGTTCAGTGACCCCACCTCCACCACCCTCTGAGGCAGAGTCTTGAAGTTGCACAATCCTCTGTGAGGAAAAAATTGTTCCTCATGTCTGTCCTATAAGGGCGATCCCTAATTTTAAAACAGTGTCCCCTAGACCTGGGCTCTCCTACAAAAGGAATCATCCTTTCAATGTCCATCTTGTCAAGACTATTCAATATCTTATATAATTCAATCAAATCATCTCTTGCTCTTCTAAACTCCAGTGGAAACAAGCCCAGTCTGTCCAACCTATCTTCATAAGACAAGCCCGCTCATTCCGGGTATCAATCTAGTAAATATCCACTGAGCTACTTCCGACCCATTGACATCCTTCCTTAAAAAAGGAGACCAAAACTGCACACAGTATTCGAGATGCGGTCTCACCAATGACCTGTATAACTGAAGCATAACACCCTTACTTTTATGTTCAATTCCTCTCATAATAAAGGATAGCATTTCATTAGCCTTTTTGATTACTTGCTGTACCTGCTTACTAACTTTTTGTGACTCAGGCATGAGAACATCGAGATCTCTCTGCACCTCAGAATTCTGCATTCATTCTCTGTTTAAGTAATACTCTTTTTTATTCTTCCTACCAAAGTGGACAACTTCACATTTTCCCACATTATACTCCATATGCCAGATTTTTGCCCACTCATTCAACTTATCTATCTGCAAACTCCTTATGTCTTCTTCAAAACATACTTTCCTACCTATCTTTGTGTCATCTGCAAATTTAGCTACCATGCCTTCGCTCCCCTCATCTAAGTCGTTGATGTAAATTATAATAAGTTGAGACCCCAGCACAGATCCCTGCGGGACTCCACTCGCCACATCCTGCCAATCAGAAAAAGACCCATTTATGAATACTCTGTTTCTGCCAGCCAGCCAGCCAATCTTCTATCCAGGCTAACATGTTATCCCCCTACACTGAGCTTTTATTTTCCACAATAACCTTTGATGTGGTATCTTATTAAATGCTTTCTGGAAATCCAAGTACCAGTACATCTACAGGCTCCCCTCTGTCCATCACACATCCTATTCCTTCAAAGAACTCCATTAAATTGGTTAAACATGATTTCCCTCTCATAAAACCATGCTGACTCTTCCCAATCACCTTGAGTTTCTCTAAGTGCCCAGCTATAACCTCCTTAATGATCGATTGTAACACCTTCCCCACGACAGACATCAAGCTAACTGGCCTATAACTTCCTGTTTTCTGCCCCCCCTCCCTTCTTGAATAGAGGGGTTATACTTGCTCTGGTCTGATGGAGCCTTTCCAGAATCTAGCAAATTTTGGAAAATTAACACCAACGCATCTACCATCTCATTAGCCACCTCTTTTAAGACCCTTGGATGAAGTCCATCTGGACGTGGAGACTTGTCAGCCTGCAGCTCCATCAGTTTGCTCAGTATCGCTTACCTAGTGATTGTGATTTCACCAAGCTTTCTCTCCCCTCCACATTCTGATTTACAGCTATTACCGGAATGTTTTTTGTAGCCCCTATAGTGAAGACAGAAGCAAAATATTTGTTAATTTCATCCGCAGTTTCCTTATTATCTACTATTAACTCCCCATTCTCACAAACCTAATTTGCAATTGCAGAGGCTCACACTTCTGCCTTCTGGCTCCCCTTCCCTTTCTCAATCGCAGTCACACCCTCCTGTCCCTGACCACTGACCAAATCAGAAGACCCTATCCTATTCTATCCTAAGTGGTGTGACTGCCTCTTGGTATGAAGAATCCAGGTAATTGGATTCCCCTCCCTGATGTGTTGTAAAGTCTGCAGCTCCGCATCCAGCTCAGTGACTCTGAGCCGATGTTCCTCAAGCCGTAAACATTTACTGCAGACGTGTTTACCCTGGATCACAATGTTATCCAGGAGCTCCCACATGCTGCAGCCTTGACACATCACCTGTCCTGCCAGCCTTAATGTGTTTTAAATAATTACTGAAATATGTTAATCACTTATTTATGTTGCTACTTTATATATTTTATTAACTTTACCACAAATTTGTGTACTATTTTAAACCTTAGGGATAGAATAGAACTTACCAGATACCCACCTAGCTCCTTCCCCTGTGGTAGAGCAAGAACCCCTCCTCCTCCCTACACTAAAGAGACCTGAATTTATAGTAAACTGAACTGGGGCTACAGTAACCAGATTCTACCAGTTAGCTAATTAACTACTCAGGTCCTACAGCTGAGAGTGAGTTTATCCTGTCTCAACTGCAAGAGAGAAAGAACTTAGTCTGCTTTCACAGTAATTTCCAGTTACTGCTAATTACAGACTAGATTAGGTTTTAAAAGCAAAATTTGAGAACAAAATTAATGCTTACAACTCCCCCTCTCACCAAACTCCAAGTCTTCCACTCGGTTACCTCAACTGCACTCCGTTTGCCCAATGGGAATCAGAGGGAAAGCTCTCCGTTGGTTGGAGTCATACCTAGCACAAAGGAAGATGGCTGTGGTTGTTGGAGGTCAGTCATCTCAGTTCCAGGACATCACTGCAGGAGTTCCTCAGGGTAGTGTCACAGGCCCAACTATCTTCAGCTGCTTCATCAATGTCAGAAATGGGGATGTTCGCTAATGACTAACACTGTTCAGCATCATAGCAACTCCGCAGATACTGAAAAAGTCCAAATCCAAATGCAACAAGACCTGGACAATATCAGGCTTGGGCTGATAAATGGCAAGTAACATTCACACCACAGAAGTGCCAAGCAATGACCATCTCCAACAAGAGAGAATCTAACTATCGCCCCTTGACAGTCAATGGCATTACTATTGCTAAATCTCCCACTAGCAACATCCTGGGGGTTACCATTGAAAATCAACTGGACTAGCCAAATAAATACTGTGGCTGCAGGTCTGAAGCTAGGAACCCTGTGACTCACCTGCTGACTCCCCAGAGCCTGTCCAGCATCTAAAAGGCACAAGTCAGTAGTGTGATGGAATACTCTCCACTTGCCCAGATGAGTACAGCTCCAACAGTACTGCAGAAGCTCAACACTATACAGGGCAGAGCAGCCCACTTGATTGGCACCAGATTCACAAATGTTCACTCCCTCCACCACCTACACACAGCAGCAGCAGTGTGTACCATCTACAAGATGCACTGCAGGAATTCAGCAAGGATCCTTAGAAAGCACCTTCCAAACTCACGACTGTTACCATCTAGAAGGTCAAGGGCAGCAGACACATGGGAATACCACCACCTGGAAGTTCCCCTCCAAGACACTCACCATCCTGACTTGGAAATACAACACTGTTCCTTCACTGTTGCTGGGTCAAGATCCTGGAACTCCTTCCCTAACAGCACTGTGAGTGTACCTGACCACATGGACCGCAATGGTTCAAGAAGGCAGCTCACCATCACCTTCCCAAGGGCAATTAGCGATGGGGAATAAATGCTGGCCTTGCCAACGATGCTCACACCCCATGAATGAATTCAAAAAAGGATGGAATATAATATGAAAAAATGTGAAGCTACCCACTTTGGTAGGACAAACAGAAATGCAGAATATTTCTTAAATGGTGAGAGCTTGGGAAGTTTAGATGCTCAAAGGGATTTGGGTGTCCTTGATCATATGTCACTGAAAGCTAGCATGCAGCTGCAGCAAAAAATTAGGAAGGCAAATGGTGTGTTAGCCTTTATTACAAGAGGATTTGAGTACAGGAATAAAAATGTCTTGCTGCAATTGTATAGAACCCTGCATCTGGAGTATTTCGTGCAGTTTTGGTCTTGATAGCTAAGGAAGGATATAGTTGTCATTGAGGGAGTGCAATGAAGGTTCACCAGGTTGATTCCTGGAATGCAGAATTGTCCAACGAGGAGAGATTGAGATGACTGGGCCTGTCTAAAGTTTAGAAGAATAAGAGGTGATCTTATTGAAGCATCCAAAATTCTTACAGGGCTTGACAGGATAAATGCAGGAAGGATGTTTCCCCTGGCTGAGGGTCTAGAACCAGGGGACACAGTCTCAGAATAAGAGCTATGCCATTTCGGACTGAGATGAGAAACGTAGAAACTAGGAGCAGGAGTAGGCCATTCGGCCCTTCGAGCCTGCTCCGCCATTCATTAAGATCATGGATGACCATCCAACTCAATTGCCTGCTCCTGCTTTCTCCCCATACCCTTTGATCCCTTTTGCTCCAAGAGCTATATCTAACTCCTTCTTGAAAACATACAATGTTTTGGCCTCAACTACTTTCTATGTTAGCGATTTCCACAGGCTCACCACTCCCTGGGTGAAGAAATTTCTCTTCATCTCAGTCCTAAATGGTCTACCCTGTATTCTCAGACTGTGACCTCTGGTTCTGGATTCCCCCACCATTGGGAACATCCTTCCTGCATCTACCCTGTCTGGTCCTGTTAGAATTTTATATGGGTTTCTATGAGATCCCCCCTCATTCTTCTGAACTCCAGCGAATATAATCCTAATCAACTCAATCTCTCCTCATAGGTCAGTCCCGCCATCCCAGGAATCAGTCTGGTAAACCTTTGCTGCACTCCCTCTATAGCAAGAACATCCTTCCTCAGAAAAGGAGACTAAAACTGCACACAATATTCTAGGTGTGGTCTCGTCAGGGCCCTGTACAATTGCAGCAAGACATTCGTGTTCCTATACTCGAATCCTCTCGCTGTGAAGGCCAACATACCATTTGCCTTGTTTATCGGCTGCTGCACCTGCATGCTTATCTTCAGCGACGAGTGTACAAGGACACCCAGGTTTCGTTGCACATTCCCCTCTCTCAATTTATAGCCATTCAGATAATAATCTGCCTTCCTGTTTTTGCTACCAAAGTGGATAACCTCACATTTATCCACATTATACTGCATCCGCCGTGCATTTGCCCATTCACTCAGCTTGTCCAAATCACACTGACGCATCTCTGCAACCTCCTCACAGCTCACCCTCCCACCCAGCTTTGTGTCATCTGCAAATTTGGAGACATTACATTTAGTACCCTCATCTAAATCATTAATATATATTGTGAATAGTGGGGTCCCAGCACCGATCCCTGAGGTATCCCACCAGTCACTGCCTGAAGGAGAAGAAGAAAAAGAAAAAGAGTCTCTTCACTCAGAGGGTGGTGAAAATTTGGAATTCTCTACTCCTGAGGGCTGTGGGGGCTCAATCTTTAAGTATGTTCAAGGTAGGAATCGACAGATTTCTGGGTAGTAAAGATATCAAGAGGTATGGGGATAGTGCGGAAAAATGGCATTGTGTTAGAAGATCAGCCATGATCTAATTGAATGGCAGAGCAGGCTCAAGGGGTCAAATGGCCTATTCCTGCTCCAGTATCCTATGTTCCTATGGTAGTTGGGCCCCGAACAGCAAACCCTGCTTAGGCTAGGACCTGGGACCTTCTCATCGGAATGTTGAAAAATCCGACTAATATCGGAGAGTTTGTAACACGGCAGAATTTCTGTTTTCAGTTGACCTGCTTTGGGAAGCATGGAGTTAAATTACATGTACTGTGTCCTGGTTTTGCTGAAACCGTCCTTTTGGAAAGTCTGCAATCGTCGAAGGTTCCAGGACAGAAGGAGAAACTGCAGGCAATGGTTGCGATGATTGGAATTGCGACGTGAGTATAACAACAGTCAGAAAGAGGGATTGGTCAGGGTGACCACAGTTCAAACGTCTACATGGAATGTGCGTACAAATAATGTCCACCAGGCATATCTGTGGTCGTGTCCTTGAAGTGACTATGGTTACACAGAATGATAGCTGCAATCTCTGGCATTTGTCCCGGAATCTAGATATTTGTTTTGACGAGTGTACAGGTCCGTTTTGTCAATGATGTGAGAGCAGCTGTGCCAACAACCCCAGGAATACCCACAGTGCTAAGCTGCTTTAACCAGCTGGAATGATTTCTGCTGTTTGTAGGGCATTTAAAACGAATTGGATAGATGTTCAGGAAT
Source organism: Carcharodon carcharias (assembly GCF_017639515.1). Taxonomy (NCBI): domain Eukaryota; kingdom Metazoa; phylum Chordata; class Chondrichthyes; order Lamniformes; family Lamnidae; genus Carcharodon; species Carcharodon carcharias. Next base: position 18,487,021 of record NC_054474.1, read on the forward strand.
CCCAGCTTTTTTTTTTAGGACATCCCAGATTGCAGAGGGATTCTTGCACCTTGTCATGGATCAGAGCAGGACTGGAGCATCGATGAAGGTGTATGGCGAAGGCAAGTTTGAGTATGAGGCCCAACCTCTGGATGCTGATCCAGGAACTTGGAAACCTACTGAGTGACCTAATGAATATGAGCCACCGAAGATAATGAAAAGTTCAGATCCGGTCAGAAATAAAATGTTTTACCCTTTAATTGCTGGTGTTGGTGCTTTTGCTGTTTTCATATTGAAGTGTTGGTTATAAATCAAAACTGGTCAATAAACTTCAACATATTATCATTTTGCAGATACTTATAGCAGCAAGGGTGTGCATTAATGATGTGGGGTGAGATATAAATGTTGGCCAGGGCACTGGGAGATCTCAGCAGCCAGAGCAAGTTGTGGGCTGGGCATTTCCCACGGCTCTCCACAGCTAGATGGGGGTTTGGACTGAGAATCAGGGAAGCAGCACCCAACACAGTGTAAGTGTCTGCAATGCATCATCAGACCCCAATTTAAATATAGTCATTAGGCCTAGCCCCTTAAATTGAGGCCTCTTTACACCAGAAGAGTCAGCAAATATTTCATGTGATTTTTTACCCTGTCTACCTCATCGCAACCTTTCAGCACATCTTTCCTATTCCCTTTTCTCCCACGTGCTTGGCTAGTCTCCTTTTTGAAGCATCTAAGCTATTTTCCTGAATCCTATCTTACTTGGCAGTGAGTGTCCACTCTCTTATTAGAGAATTTTCCGCTTTTTACCCTATTGGATTTATTATTAATATCTTGCATTTGTGGCTCATAGTTTTGGACTCTCCCACAAATAGTCGTTTGGTAGCACAGAACTTGAGCATTGCTTAAAAAAAGCGACACGTCAAAGCTTTTCGTCTTGCAGTCATCAGGACACTTCACAAGAATACCAATATAAGGAGAAAACAACAATTTATCCTGTATGAGAAGACAGTGCTGATTGGTTGTCAAACGGATTCTGATTGATAGAGGCATTGCCATGAAGAATGCACCAGTGATGGTGTCTGACAGCTAACTGCTAAGTATTGTTTGAAATTTAATTCAGGCAGCTTGACCTTGATTGGTCAAGGTATTGCATTGAGGAATGAGTCAGCCAATGACTGTCAGTTATTTTGTTTAGCTGAAACAGGTGCAATGTGTGTATATGTTCTTTCTGTCTGCAAAGAACAGGGCCCTGTGTGTACATATAAATGTAGCTTCTAGTACACACACATGCGCCACACTGCAAGCCCAACTGACAATCTTAAAATGGTTGTCAGCGTAATCCTTAGCACACTCAGGATTATTCAGCAAATGTTGTCCGATCACGGAATCACATCTAATATTGAACACTGTTTTAAGTTTTGCAAGCGCAGGCTGGTTGGGTACAATCTGTACCTTGCCTAGTGTGAACAACAGCTGAGACATGCTATTTGATACGCTCCGCTAGTCTTTGGAACAGATGGCCTCCATACCTAGCATCACACAAGCACTAAAATTCATACACCACATTACTCATTTGGGTGATAGGCAGAATGTCTTTTTTGGCTTGATGGCACCCACAGCTCCCTCTGCTCTTGCACCCCGCCAAAATAGCACCGTTTAGATTATGTTGTCTCTCCAACATTGTTTCCCTGAATGGAATTTAATCTGGCTCCCAGAAGTAAGTTGGGTGCTGGGGTCGGGATCCCAAGGACATACAATTGGTAGGGAAGGAAGGGGTGGAGTGCCTGCCTTTTGCGACTCCCTGCAATTCAATCAGGGGCATGGAAGTTTGAGGATGGCCTTCCCGCCTGGAGGCCAATTGAGGCCCTTGAGCCTAATTAAGGGCCACTTAAGGACTTCATCCACCGCCACTGGTAGAATACCCGCTGATTGGCCCTTTGCCACATGAGGCCACCCAGTAAAAGCTGGCGGCATTCCTGTGGGTTGGGGAGAGCCTTCCTGTGGATGAAGCAAGGGCTACCCCCACTGAAACAAGCCCCCCCTTGGTCTCATCAACGATCCAATCCCCCTTGCCGGGGTCTGCCTGACTGGCCTCAGCCAACCCGAACTCCACTTACCTGGGTTCCGGAGACTGGTCCATCTCGCCGGTCCTGGCCGGGTGCCATTCCAGTTGTGGCCACAGCTCCTGGTGACACTGCCAGGACTGAAGAGATGCCAGCCCTCCAATTGGCCGGCAAATCTTTGCCCTTAAAGGGATGGAAGCCCCAATGCCAGGCCGTTAATTGCCTGATGGGCATGGCATCATGTCATGGCTCCCAGAAATGGCTGCGAGTGGGTTGCCCTCTGCTTTCTGGCCTGCCGCCGTGGTCACTGCCACCACCTATAAATTTAGCCCCCTTGGTTGCATCACTTCACACTTATGGCATGTGTAATTTAATGTGGATATGTCTACCAATTCGACCAGCCTGTCTATGGCCTCCTGAAATCTGTTACTATTGTGCTCACTGTTTACTATGTTGCCAAATTTCATATCATCCGCAATTTTGGAAATTGCGCACCCATGTTAAAAGTAAAGCAAGAGAAGCAATGGTCCTAATAGTAACCTTAGGGTATCAACTGCATACTTCTTTCCAGTCTGAAAAACATGTCTTCACTGCTACTCCGTGCCTCCTCTCCCTTAACCAGTTTGAAGCCCATTAACCAACGTCCTTTTAATAGCTTGTCCTTTGACCTCCACAATGAGTCTGTCTGAGATACTTAATCAAATGCCTTCTTAAAGTCCATGCATGCCTTCAGCAGCCCTCTTTGTTACTTAATAAAGTAACTTAATCAGGTTAGTTAGACACAATTTGCCTTTAATAAATCTGTGCTGGCTGGCCCTTATTAACCCATGCTTCCCGCGTGAGAACTAATTTTGCCTTTGACGATGGCCACTAGGGGCAGGATTTCCCGGTTGTCGGACATGCAGGCCTGGGAGGGGCCGGGAAACAGCCCGCCGCCCGCGATCGGCCCCCGACTGCGATTTCACGTTGGCCGGGCCAATTAACGGGCAGCCAGCGTGAGAGGCGCGCTGAGAAGCTCGGCGATGTTGGGGTGGGGTACGGGAGGAGGGCGAGCGCTAAAGCCGGCGCATGCGCACTGAAACACCCCCTGAGGGCGCAGAGCTGTCTCAGGGAGCCGGAGAATCATAGAAACAAAAATAAAGATTTCAAAAATAGGAGAAAAATATCCCCACATGTGACTTAGTCGGATAGCAGGGACATATTAAAAATGATGTCCAAAAATTTCTTTAAAAAATTACTGTTGGAAATCTCATCCTGCCCGTGGATGAGGTCTCATAAAAAATCCAAAACCGGTCTGGCCAATTCGCCTGCCTGCCTGCCAACTGTAAGGTTGGATGGGCAGCGAAGAATGGGTTTCAATTATCTGATTAAGGGCCTTAATAGGCTTCTTAATTATCAGCGGGCGCGCTGCCGACTCTCGCACCCGCCCACCGCCCGAAACATCGCGTGAGTGCGTGATGACGTCGGGACACTCGCCTGACATCATCGCACGCTGTTTTGCGTCTGATCGGGCCAGGCGTGTGCCCGCCCGCGGGGCGTGAAACCCTGCCCTGGTAGTTGTCCCACCATTGACTTTAAATTGATTGGTTTGTAGTTACGGAGTTCGTCCCTCTCCATTTTTTTTTGAACAGGGGTGTAAAATCTGCAATTCTGCAGACCTCTGTCACCCATTCCCACATCCGGCAGGGGGGGGGGGGGGGGGTGGGGGGGGGGGGGTTGAAATATTGTGATCAGAGTTTCTGCCATGTCCACTTGAGCTTCCCTCAGACACATCCCATCTGAACCATCACTTTGAGTGATGCCAACCTATTTACCAACTCTTTTCTACCTAATTTCATCCTGTCCAATATCTCTACTCTCTCCTCTACACCAACCTTACCTTCATCCTAATCTTTTTTGAAGACAGATGCAAAATACTCAAGCAGTATCTTAGCCACGTCCTCTGCCTCCACCAGAAAATTTCCTTTTCTGCCCATAATCATCCCCACCTTTCCCTTCATTATCTTTAAACTTTTATGTTTATAGTTCCCTTCTGTGCTTTTCTCACTCTCTCTCTTTGTCCCTATATATTTTTCCAAGCTCGCCTTCTGTTCTGCCTGGCTTTCGACTATATTCTGTACCCGACTTTTGCCACAAGCCTCCCTTTTCTGTTTTAATTTAACCTCTCTTTCCTCTGTCACCCAGGAAGTGATAGCTTAGGATGCCCATTGGATATGTAGGAGTTTGTGGACAGAGAGACTGTCCCAGGCTGCCACATCTGCAGGAAATGCCTCTGCCTTGAGTCGCTCTGCCTCCGAGTCCTTAAGTTGAACTGTGAGTTAGAGACATTTTGACACATGAGAGGGAGGGAGGAATTTCGACATAATTTTCTCCAAGATACAACCATACCTCAGAGGAAAGCACAGTTGTAGAAAGGGGGGAGTTTGACTGTCAGTCAGCAAATAGAGGAGGTGGGCCTGCAGAAAATGATACTGTCCAACATATACAATATACTTGCTACCTGTGAAGATAAGAGGGACATCTGCGGGGAGGACAGCCATCACGGTAACTGAAGAACCATGGAGGAGGAGGCTGTCCAAAAGGAGGACCAGAGTAGAAATCTTCTTGTCATGCGGTATTCAATAATTAGGAGGATAGGGGGTGTCCTCTGCAGTCCCAAAGGGTATGTTACTTACCTGGTGCTAGGGTAAAAAAAGATCTTGGCATAATTGGAGAGAAACTTGGAAAGGAAGTTGGCGGTGGGTCAGGGGGTCGGTGGGAGGGGGAAGATTTGGTTGTCATGGTTCATAGTGGGACCAATAAGATAGGGCAGAACAGCTAAGGAACATTAGGAGTTAAGAACTAAATTGAAATGCAGGGCATCAATGATAATAATCTCAGTAATTATTACCTGAGCCACATACTAATTGGCAAACAGATCGGGAAGGTAAACACCTGGCTAAAGCAGTGCTGTGGGAAGGAGTAATTCCATTTCCCGGGCTGCTGACATCAGTAGCGGGAGCAGTATGTGTGGCACCTGAACTGGTTTGGGACCAGTGTCCTAGTGGAAAGGTTAAATAGGGTAATAAAAAGGGCTTTAAAGTAACAAATGAGGAGGCGGAAGGGGGTGGGGGAGGGGGGGGCGGGGGGGGGTGGGGCGGGGGGTTGGTGGGTGACGGCTCAGTGAGAAAGGATAAAAATTTTGATCCAAAGATAAAAGAAATTGAGTAAGCACTTACTGTACTTGTTCTGTTATCTATGCCAAGTGAACCAATGAAGGCTGGATTTAGTAATAACTGAGATTATTATCATTGATGCCCTGCATTTCAATTTAGTTCTTAACTCCTAATGTTCCTTAGCTGTTCTACCCTATCTTATTGGTCCCACTATGAACCATGACAACCAAATCTTCCCCCGACCCCCTGACCCACCGCCAACTTCCTTTCCAAGTTTCTCTCCAATTATGCCAAGATCTTTTTTTACCCTAACACCAGGTAAGTAACATATCCTTTGGGGCTGCAGTGGACCTTGTTTGGTTAACAGGAAACTTAATGAGGTAATCTATGTTATTTGTTTGCCAAATAGAAGAACCCGATGAGTGTGTCACATAGATATGCTGAAATGGTATTATGACAGGGAGGATAACCAACAATATCAACTTCAGAAAGTAAAGAAGGAAGAGAATAATGAAATACTTGAGGGTTCAGAAGGTGAGACGAATACTGAAAGCTGTGAAAGAAAACCCCCATTAATAAGATTAGCCAATACAGAGGTGTTAAAAAAAATTAAAAATTGGATAAAATATTAAACCATCTCCCAGCAGAATCTCGGGGTGACGTAATCAAATTTCTAAAAGAATATGAGCCGTGATGTTGAGATAGACCAGGACAACCTTCTTTATGCACAATTTGGATGTGGAAAGTACTCTGCTTATTAAACAAAACCATTTTAGACTGAACCCTGAGAAACTGGCACAAGTCAAAGAGGAACTCACCTTCATGTTGGTTAATGATATAATTGAACTAAGGCAAAGCAGTTGGAGTTCACCAGTTGTATTGGTACCAAAACCCAGAACCATAGAAGAGTAACAGAAGGAGGCCATTCAGCCTATCATTTCTGCACATCACTGGTACTAACAATCAATTTTAGATTTTATTAATTGAGTCTAAATTTCACCAGCTGCCATGCATGGGATATGAACCCCTGTCCCCTAGGATTACTAGTGCAGTGACATTACTACTATGCCACCATCCCCCTTCATAAAACTTGATGGAACTCAGTGATATTGTGTTGATTATCATAAAGTGAGTCACTTAACAAAAACTTATTATCTTATACCACAAATTGAAGATTGCATCACTAGAGTTGGAAACTCTGAGTTTATTGACAAGAATGAATTATTAGAATGATAATGGCAAATGCCACTAACAGATCAAGCCAGGAAAATCTCTGCCTTTGCAACCTCAGACATCCCATAACAATGTAAAGTTATGTCATTCGAAATGAAGAATGTGTCACCAACTTTTCAAAGGCTAGCACATCAAGTTATTAATGGACTGTTGAGCTGTGTTGATGATATCGATGATTTATTGGTCTACTGTGACACTTGGGAAGACCATGTGAAAGACCTCAGTGTATTATCCGAGAGACAACAGAAAGTTGACTCAGTGATACATTTGGTGAAAAATGAATTTGCCAAAGCCAAGGTCACTTATTTGGGACATATCATGGGGCAAGGTTGTGCATTGCCCAGAGAAACTAAAGTTCAAGCAATTATGTACTTTACCGTTTCTAAGACCAAACAAGAGATACTGCAGTTTCGCAGGATGTGTGGCTTTCATGGGACATTTGTCCCAGATTTCAGCACTGTAGGCATTCTATTAACCAGCTTATTGAAGAAGAAAGTCAAAACTGACTGGACAGATCTTCTCAGACTGTCTTCAAGAGATTCAAGGCTGCCTTAATCCATGAGCCTGTGTTGGTTGCTCTGATTTTAACAAACCATTCAAGATAGCAATTGATGCCAGTAATATGGGCATGGGAACCAAATTGTTATAAGATGATGAGGCTAACAGAGTGTCTAGTCAGTTACTTTTTGAGAAAACGTAATCCTTGTCAATGCAAGTACTCCACAGTTGAAAAGTTTAGTAATCTGATGTGTAATGTACCTTTAAGAAGAATGTTATAATGGAAGATCACATGATCTTGGTATCCAATAGCAGAGTAGCGCAGGCTACCTTAGTAGTCAGTAGTGAGTAGTCTAGAGTTAGAGTGTGTAATGTAGAGATGGGGTTTGAGTTGTAAACACACATGTGTAACTGCTGAGTTCCTTTGTAAATAAATAGAATGTATTCCACTTAAGAACTGTATGCTGATCTACTCAGTCTGTGGTACCAACTCGGCCATCCCGATATAAGAGTACAACCCGGATCCATTAGTCCAACTAATCTAGTGAGCAGGATCCAACAAAAAGGAAGCATTAAGCCTTGGTTTGGCTCTTCAGCAGTTTCAAACATACATTTCTGGAAATTCTTGAGAGACTGTGATCTACATGGACCATAATCTATTAGTTGTTATGAAAACCATACTTATCTCATTGGGGAGCGGAAGTTGGGATCTTCAAACTTATTTCAATCTCATTTGCAAATGTGAAATTGTACGTTTTGGTAGGAAGAATAAAAGCAGTATATTATTTAAATGGTGAGAGATTGCAGAGCTCTGAGATTCAGAGGGATCTGGGTGTCCTAGTGCATGAATCACAAGAGGCTAGTATGAAGGTACAGCAGGTAATTAGGAAAACTAATAGAATGTTATCATTTATTGTGAGGGGAATTGAATGCAAAAGAAGGAAGGTTATGCTTCAGTTGTACAGAGCACTGGTGAGACCACATCTGGAGTACTGTGTACAGTATTGGTCTCCTTATTTAACGAAAGATGTAAATGCCTTAAAAGCAGTTCAGAGAAGGTTTACTAGGCTAATACCAGGAACGGGTGGGTTGTCTTATGCAGAAAGGTTGGACAGGTTAGGTTTGTATCCACTGGAGTTTAGAAGAGTAAGAGGTGACTTGATCAAAACCTTTCAGATCCTGGAGGTCTTGACAGAGTAGATGTGGGGAGGATGGTTCCTCTTGGTGGGAGAATCTAGGACTCGGGATCATAGTTTGAAAATAAGGGGTTGCTCATTTAAGACAGAGATGAGGAGAATTTTTTTCTCTCAGAGGGTCATGAGCCTTTGGAACTCCCTGCCAGTGGAAACAGAGTCTTTGAACATTTTTAATGCACAGCTAGATAGATTCTTGATTACCAGAGGGGGTGAAAGGTAAGTATTATGACCAAATTGTACACAGTACTCCAGGTGCAGTCTCACCAATGCCCTGTACAGTTGTAACATGTCTTCCCTATTTTTATACTCCATCCCTCCTTGTAATAAAGGCCAACATTCCATTTGCCTTCCTAATTACTTGTACCTGCTACAATTTTTATGATTCATGTTCAAGGACACCCAGATCCCCCTGTACCGCAGCATTCTGCAGTCTCCCTACATTGAAATAATTTTTCTGTTCTTACTGCTAAAGTGGACAACCTCACATTCACCCACATTATGCTCCATCTGCCAAATTTTTGCCCACCCACTTAACCAATCAGTATCCCTTTGCAAACTCTTTGTATCCTCTTTACAACTTATGTTTGTGTCGTCAGCAAATGTATCAATAATACAGTTGGCTCCTTCAATATATTCATTAACATAGATTGTGAATAGCTGAGGCTCCAGCACTGATCCCTGCAGTGCTCCACTGGCTACAATTTGCCAACCTGAAAATGATCCATTTATCCCGACTCTACGTTTCCTGTTAGTTAGTCAATCCCCTATCCATGCTAATATATCACCCCCAACACCATGAACTCTTGTGCAGTAACCTTTTATGTGGTACCTTATCTAATGCCTGTTGGAAATCCAAATAAACTACATCTTTATCCATCTTGCTTGTTACATCCTCAAAGGACTCTATAATAAATAAATGGTAACACCATTTCTCTTTCACAAAACCATGTTGACTCAGTCTGATTGTATTATGATTTTCTAAATGACCTGCAACTACTTCCTTAATAATGGATTCTAGCATATTCCAAAATGTCAGATTAACTTTAGTTTCCTGTCTTCTGTCTCCCTCGTTTCTTGAATAAAGGTGTTACAGTTGCGGTTTTCCAATCTGCTGGGACCTTCCCAGAATCTAGGGAATTTTGGAAGATTACAACCAATGCATTCACTATCTCTGCAGCCATTTCTTTTAAGATGCTAGGATGCAGGCCATCAGGTATGGGGAACTTGACAGCCTTTGGTCCCATCAGTTTTCCCAGTACGTTTTCTCTAGTGATTGTGATTGTTTTAAGTTCCTTGCTCCCTCCCTACTATTTGGAATGCATTGCCTGATACAGTTATGGAAGCAGGATTAGTAGTAGCCTTCAAAAGGAAATTAGATAAATACTTGAAGAAGAAAAAAGAATCAGGAAGGTGTGGTGTTAATTGGACTGCTTTCCAAAAGAATTGGCACAGAACTGATGTGCTGTATTGCCATGCTTATGATTCCATGATAAAGGCTGAGCAGTTCTGCTTCACCGCCAGTAGGGGGTGCCAAATCCATTGGGATCTCCAGGTTATTGAAACTGATCACATGGCACTGGATCCTAAGCACCACCAAGTACTTTGTCCTGAGCACCACAAGGCAACGGTCCCGAGCACCAGCCAGCACTGGGACCTGAGCAGCACCCAGCACAGTCCTGAGCACAACCCAGCACAGTCATGAGCACTGCCCAGCACTGGGTCCTGAGCACCACCCAGCAATGCATCCTGAGCAACTTAATTTCTGAAGATGGGTCCTGAGCACCACCCAGCACTGGGTCCTGAGCACCACCCAGCAATGCATCCTGAGCAACTTAATTTCTGAAGATGGGTCCTGAGCACCACCCAGCACTGAGTCCTGAGCACCACCCAGCACTGGGTCCTGAGCACCACCCAGCACTGGGTCCTGAGCACCACCCAGCACTGGGTCCTGAGCACCACCCAGCACTGGGTCCTGAGCACCACCCAGCACTGAGTCCTGAGCACCACCCAGCACTGAGTCCTGAGCACCACCCAGCACTGGGTCCTGAGCACCACCCAGCACTGGGTCCTGAGCACCACCCAGCACTGAATCCTGAGCACCACCCAGCACTGAGTCCTGAGCACAATCCAGCACTGAGTCCTGAGCACTGCCCAGCACTGGGTCCTAAGCACAACCCAGCACTGGGTCCTGAGCACCCCCCAGCATTAGGTCCTGAGCACCGCCCAGCACAGGGTCCTGAGCACAACCCAGCACTGGGTCCTGAGCACAACCCAGCACTGGGTCCTGAGCACAGCCCAGCACTGGGTCCTGAGCACTGCCCAGCACTGGGTCCTGAGCACTGCCCGGCACTGGGTCCAGAGCACAACCCAGCACTGGCTCCTGAGCACCGCCCAGCACTGGGTCCTGAGCATGACCCAACACTGGATCCTGAGCACCACCCAGCACTGAGCCCTGAGCACCGCCCAGCATTGGGTGCTGAGCACAACCCAGCACAGACCTGAGCACTGCCCAGCACTGGGTCCTGAGCACCACCCAGCACTGCGTCCTGAGAATCACCCAGCACTGGGACCTAAGCACCACGTAGCACTGGGTCCTGAGTACCACCCAGCACTGGGTCCTGAGCACACCCCAGCACTGGGACCTAAGCACCACGTAGCACTGGGTCCTGAGCACTGCCCAACACTGGGTCCTGAGCATGACCCAACACTGGGTCCTGAGCACCGCCCAGCAATGCATCCTGAGCAACTTAATTTCAGAAGATGAGTCCTAAGCACAACCCAGCACTGGGTCCTGAGCACCACCCAGCACTGGGTCCTGAGAATCACCCAGCGTTGGGTCCTGAGCACCACCCAGCACTGGGTCCTGAGGGCCACCCAGCACTGGGTCCTGAGCACCACCCAGCACTGAGTCCTGAGCACCGCCCAGCACTGGGTCCTGAGAATCACCCAGCGTTGGGTCCTGAGCACCGCCCAGCACTGGGTCCTGAGAATCACCCAGCGTTGGGTCCTGAGCACCACCCAGCACTGGGTCCTGAGGGCCACCCAGCACTGGGTCCTGAGCACCACCCAGCACTGAGTCCTGAGCACCGCCCAGCACTGGGTCCTGAGAATCACCCAGCGTTGGGTCCTTAGCACCGCCCAGCACTGGGTCCTGAGGGCCACCCAGCACTGGGTCCTGAGCACAACCCAGCACTGGGTCCTGAGCACAACCCAGCACTGGGTCCTAAGCTCTACCTAGCACTGGGTCCTGAGCACCGCCCAGCACTGGGTCCTGAGCACCGCCCAGCACTGGGTCCTGAGTACCACCCAGCAATGCATCCTGAGCAACTTAATTTCTGAAGATGCTTCAAATGGCAACCTTCAATTTCATTTGGACAATGCACTGGGCGTTATTACAGGGGAGGGGGACTTTACTGATTACGAGGGAGATCACTGGGCAAGGAGGTTTTCATTGGGCCAGGGGGACCTCTGTGGGTATGAGGGACATTTCTGGATGTGGGGTACATCACTGAGCATGGTGGCAATTGCTGGGCACAGGTTTATAGGGAAGTGTCACAGGAGGGGAGGGAGTGAAGGATTTGCTCTTTGTTTACAAGTTGCTCCCTCTGAACTGACATGTGTTGTATTCCCTGTCACGCATTTCATTGGCTCTGTGGAAAGAGCAAAATTCACCCTGAAATATCAAGGGAATCCCCCCCATTAGGGGCAGAGGGGTTGGGGTTGGGGGTGGAATCTGGGCCAAGGAATTCGGCTGAAGTTTGTTTGCACCAATATTACAATATCCAGAATCATTTTACTTTTCCCGCATAGCTTAAACCACTGACAAAAGAAAGATGTAAGCTATTAGGCTGTGACCTGTGACCCACACACATTATTAAATCTGTTATAACAGGACTTTCCTTCCTCTGTTTTAAGCAGTGGCAGGACCACAGCCCCTAGATAAGAGCGAAAGTATGAGATACCCTGGCCCACGGCACTATCAGTCTCCATGGCCAGGGCTTCAGCACAGGACCAGAGATAAACGGGTGGCTTAATTGTTGAGCAAGCATCACAACAATGTGATCAGTCCGTTTGGAGCAGGAGTGAGTTGCTTGAGGACTGTCTGATTCCTCCACCTCTCATCTGTTTTGTCTTAGAGTGACGCAGTTACTCATGGACATGTTGCTTTAATGCGATTAGAATGACGGTAATGGTTTGCCTGAATTGATGTTTGTGTTTTTTATGAGGTGATGCTGAAGTCAGGGTCCAGCAGCGGGCTGTAAACCCTTAAAGGAATGTTAATTGGCTGAAGATGTGGCCAATCTGGAGCAGCATGAAGCGCCCGTTTCATTTCCATAATTTGAATGTTGCTTGTGTTCTCCAGTGTCAGGAGAGCCAGCTCCTTGTTTAGCTCCATTAGACATCAATTTGGAGAAAATGCTCCCTGGCCAGAATAAATCTGGGTTCCTGGGTTGTGTTTATATAACATTCATTAATATTTCTCCTCAATAAAATGCCAAGAGCTGTACACATTTTATGAATGAAAAGCAAATAACAGATAGTTAGGGAGGGGGCATGTTGTAACATTAAGGATATTCTGAACCTTTTGGAGACAAGCTAAGTCTGTTTTGGCTTCTAGTTGCTGCTGCTGAACACTCTAATATTGAACAGATTTCGGGCGTGTTTCATTATGGGATGGAATCTATATTGACATTTCAATATAGATGTGTGGGTAAAACAGCAAATGAGTAGTGGAAAGAGGGATCACAAAATGTTGCTATTCAGAAAACCTCAGGTAATTGAGTGCAATTTATTTGGTGTAATATTCAACAGTCAATGGATTTTTGAATCAGTGTTCTCTGTATATTTCTTTATATTACAGTCTCCATGGGGGTCTCCACCCACCTTTCAGGACACTTATAAATGACTGACAGGAAGACCACATAGCCCAGTGTCACCTAGTGAGATTATGATTGGATTCTGATACCAGAGCCAATGTGAGGTCTCAGGACAGATGGGCAACTCTTTTCTCCTCCCCTTCGCCCCTTCCCATTGTCCTCTTGTCTTTCCCTTCACCCCCACCACCCCCCCAATCTCCTCATTGCCCCACCCCCCCCCCCAACTTATCCCTGTCCCCCTCATCCCATCCTCTCATCCTTTTTCATTCACCCCCCATCTCCCTCTTAACCTCTCATGCCCGATTCGGGCCAGCAAACCGCATCCAAACCACACATCCTGACTCCCAACCTTGCCTGAGCCCGCCCCTCCCCACCCCCCACTTCCGGACCTTTGACCCCAGCCTTTTCAGCCGCAGACTGATGTTAACAAATGGTGATTTCCCCAATTTCTGACTTTCCACATGATCCGAATGAAGTTTTCTCCATTTTCCAGTCAGGTGTCTCTTGCATTTCAGGGTGTCTGGACACTGGAACTGTGCAAGGCTGCTATTGGTTCGTTAGAGAGATCAGTGAGAGCTGCTCCCTGTCAGTTCTTATCCCAGACACACTTCCTCGAACCCCCAGACACCCCCAACACTCCCCATGTACCTCCCCCAGGTACCTCCACAGGTACCCCCATCAGAAACATCCATTCACCTAACGAAAAGAACCCAAACACTTTGCCAGACATCTTTCCTCCCTGCAGAGGAGAGAACAGTGAAGAAGGATACCCACTAGGACGGACAGAGCAGGGAAGCTGTCATTGTTGCAGTCGGATGTCAGGAGCAGCACCTGCAGATGGTCCTGATGTTAGACTGCACTTTGAGCTCCCAGCTCTCTGCCCCATGGGGTAGATGCCTGAAGCAGGAAGTGATGCCATGTTCGTCTTTTAACATGAGATGACACTGACACAAAGTCCCGTATCGGCTGGACAGACAGAGAAACAGCACCGCCTATTTTAAATGGTTTCATGCACAGTGCACCGACCAGTGAAGTGATTGCTCGCCTTCGACTCCTCCCCATTCTCCCGTTGCAAGGTGCTGTTCGAGCTTCCTGCCTTTTGACTGCTCGCACATTCGCGTGTGGTTTTCTGAATGCTGTACTCAGTCTGTGCATCGACCGAGAGATGGGGGGGGGGGGGCCCTGCCGGTATTAACACTTTGAGTTACTTCAAAACCAATATCTCGTCGTTTGCAACAGCATGCAGCAAAAATATTAATCTTCAGCAACTGTGAATAGGTCAAATAACTTAACAATGCGGAGTCATGTTCCCACACACACTGCACTAATATTGTGTCATGTACTTTGACAGAGGGAAATGTTGGCTGGGTTTACAGGAAGTCAACGTCTGTCAAGCAATCTTAAAGCTTCAAATGTTTCAGATTTATTGATTTCAGTAATTAATTCAAACCCTTCAACAGCACCAATGAGAAGCTTTTAGGATCACAGTGCCTCTGCCATTGCTCACATTACTTTCCTTGCACAATCCACAGCGTGTCTGAACAGGACATTGCGCATGGAATGGAGAGCAATATCCATGAACAGCAGCTCGCGCACCTTCAGCTGCTTTAGGCTCAGTGTCATTTCCTCCCATTGAGACCTCAGTTTCCACATGTACACAGATGACACCCAGCTCTACCTCACCACCACCTCTCCAGACTCCCCCACTGTTGCTAAACCATCAGACTGCTCGTCCGACACCCAGGACTGGATGTGCTGCCATTTCCTCAACTTAATACTGGGAAGACGGAAGCCAAGTGCTTGGTGCCTGCCAGAAAACGCCATTTTCCAGCTACTGACTTCATCCCCCTCCCTGGCAACTGTCTGAGGGCTGAACCAGACTATTCCCAACCTTGCCATATGAGGTGCCCTGAGTTAAGCTTCTGACAACTTATCTGTGCCTTTACTATGACAGCAGCGGGAGTGGGACAGAGAGAGACAAAGCAAGTGACACAAATGGGAAAAGGGTACGAAAGACAAAGGACAATGTGATTCTTATAAAAAGTGGGATATATTAAGCAGGTCATCAAAAACAATATGCAGCTCAAAGTAAAATTACAACAATTATTTGTAGACAAGTGCTTGGAGAAGTAGTCTTAAAATGAAAGAGAACATATTAAAGTGCACAAAATTCATACAGGGCTCAACAGGGTGGTTGAAGGAAGGATGTTTCCCCTGTATGTAGGTCTAGAACCAGGATCATAGCTCTCAGCATAAGAGGTGGCAAGTTAGGATGAAATGAGGAGGAATTTCTTCAGTCAGAGGGTACTGAGTCTTTGGAATTCTCCACCAGAGGGCTGTGGAGGCTCAGTCATTGAGTATGTTCAAAGCAGAGGTCAATAGATTTCTAGACACCAATGAAGTCTAAGGATAAGGGGATCGTGTGGGAAGATGGCGTTGAGGTAGAAGATGAGCTATAATCTAGTTAAATGGCAGAGCAGGCTCGAGGGGCCGAATGGCCTACTCCTGCTTCTATGTTCCTATATTGCACCTGGAGCAAAGTACCAATCAGTGTTAATGGGCCATGGGAACTAGAGAGAGACAGGCTCCAAGATAAACTGTCAGGTTCTTCTCATTGCAAATCTAGATGTTAATTCGTGAGTAAACAAAAGCAACAATCAGTCAGTAAAGGTGGAATATAACAAGCAGGTCATGTGGCTCAAAGCCTGCAAACTCTTGCTACATGTAGGGATCCCATTAGTGTAAAATATTTGAAGGTAATGATCGTGAAAACACTTTACAGTGTCTGTCTTCAACCAACTCCCTATTGACTCACTCCACCCTAACTGAATCTGCAAGTTAAAGCTTGTTTAGCCTTTGCAAGAAATCAGTGAACAGATTAATCACCGATCAGTCTCTCCCTGCCCTCCTGGGTTAGTTATTTTGGGCCCATCAAGATGTAGAATTCTGCAGTCACACAACTGATCTAAGAAAAACTGACCAACAAGTTTCAGAATAGATAGGAACTCAAAACACAAGGTACAATTGAGAACAGACCTAAGATCAGATGCAAGGTCATCAACCTGAAACATGGAGTTGAATTAGCTGAGGTGGTGGTGTAGTGGTGATGTCATTAGCCTAGTAAACCAGGAGCCAAGGCTAATGCCCTGGTGACATGGGTTCAAATCCCACCATGATAGCTGGTGGCATTTAAAAGCCTGAAAGCTAATCATGAGACTACTACCAGTTGTTGTAAAAAGGGGGTTGCTTTAGGGAAGGAAATCTGATGTCCTTACCTGGTCTAGCCTACCACATAGCAATGTGGTTGACTCTTAATTGCCCTCTATAATGGCCTAGCAATCTATGCAGATGGGTAACAAATGCTAGCCTTGCCAGTTATGTCACATCCTGTGAAAGAGTGGAGTAATTTTCCTAACAATTAGGCAGATTCCCTGTTTTAAAGCCAATCCTCAGTCTCACCAGAATTAAAGATAAATCAAGTTTAGCTGCTGGAGTGGGAGAGGTGGCTTCCCAATGATGTGTAGAAGATGGTCACAGACAGTGGTCCACACATAACGTCCTTGAGGTCCTGGGGCAAAAGAACATGGTGCCCTTATCTTCTGCGTGGATCTACTGTCAGTTTGCAGACTGATGAAAATCTGTGACCAAATTAAATTCTGGTGAGATTGAGGGCCATTTTGTTCAGGAACTGGGCCAATTGATCCTTTGTCCCCTTTACTGTCAGGTCAAGCTACTGAGGGTATGGTTTGGAGGGACTGGGACATGTGCCAAAAACTGGAAGCAGTGTATAGTCACGGTGAACTAGAAATTGGGCATATGGGAGTAATGCTGCCTTTGCATTGCAAGTAAGAACCTGGTCATCAGGTGCAGGCACTCTTGGTGTTGATCTGTCTGGTGTAGGTCTGGCCCACACTGGGTTCCTGAGCCATGGTGGTCACTGAGCCATCTTCTGGTTTATCTGGAAATCAAAGATGGACTGAGACCTCAGGACACAAAGTATAAATCTCTTGATAAAGGGGGGTGGGGTTTTGTGGGGGGGAAGTGTACTCAACATCACTCTTCTCCTGGTGGCCATCTTTGTGTGTGGCTGCATTAAGCTGTGTGTAGATACAAACACCAAGAGTCACTATATGCTGAGGTTCTACCTATCCCTGGTGTTGTGTAGAATTGGTCTAGCCCTGTTGTTGTGGAACCCTCCATTCAGTTGGACTGTGTCTCATGGAAAAGCCTGTGCAGAAAATCACCTTTGTCAACAAGTCCATCAGGCAGTGGACCATACATTAACGTCCTTGAGGCCCTGGGGACAAAGGATATGGCGGATCCTGTCGGATGACTGTCAAAGCAGAATGCTTCATCACCACAGCTTTCAAACAAGCACCAAGACGTAGCTTGACTGGTGATGAAAAGGGCCTTACCCATCAGCCCTACCCTTCAAACACATCCGGAGTCTCAGGACTTCTGCACACTGCCCTATGTGATGTACTGTGGTTGTGAAAGGCTCTATAAAAACGCAAGTCTTTTATGTAAACAAATTTGGGAAAAATGCTGTGTGTGAGAGATTAACAGCTAATAGCTGGAGAGCGCTCATCAGTATTGAGCCCAGTCTTTCCTGATTACTTATGTTATCCAGGGAGTTGTGGCTTTGTTTACACCCCCTCTTCCCGCTTTTAAGAATGTACTTAGGTTATATCTGAACTATCTCCTCTTTAAAGACTAGCCCTCATTCTATTAATTTCTGCCAACCAGCCTTTGACTTTAATTTACCCAGGTCAGATCCCTCCTCAATTCAGTGAAACTATTCTAGTTTGCTTCTTATTCTCCATACTAATCTAAACTTTACAATGCTATGGTCCATATTTCCAAGATTCTTCATAATGTACCATTCTACACGTGATCCAATTGATTCCCCGGGACTAGGTTCAGCAATGCCTTCTTCCTTATTGGGCAAGAAACATACTAATCAAGAAAAACCTTCTGAACACACTTCAGAAATTCCCCCCCATCTCTGTCCTTAGCATAATCTTCCCCATTTAATATTGGAGTAATTAAAGTCTCTCGTTATCACTATTGTATACTTGCACCTCATAGTAAATCTTCTCTTCTATCTTCTTCTCACTATTTGATGACCTAGAAAATACACCAAGTAACATAATAGCTCCTATATGGTTTCATAACTCCAGGCAAATAGTTTTTGTCTTTGAACCTCTTTGAATCCTTTGAACCTCTGTAACTAATACTTTCCTTAATCAAAGCTGCTGCTCCTATTTTTTTCCCTTCTTTATCTGTCCTGAATATTTTGTACCCTGGAATATTAAAAATCCAATCCTCCACTCTTTGGAGCCAGGTTCCACCATTGCGCCAAAATCATATTTCCACATATACTAATGCCTGTAGCTCACCAACCTTATTACACATACTTTGTATTTGCAAACATGCACTCCAACTCTAACTTTGACCTCTTTGTATTTTATACAATCTATTTCCTATTTAGGGGGATGGTAGTGACAATTTTATTGGATTTGTAATCCAGAGGCTGCAAAGTTAGTTCAAACCCCACCATGGTGTTGCAATATGCCTTTAAGGGATATCAGCATGATATTCCCCAGTTTGAATTAGGATGAAGCTGACCTGCTACCAGAATTCAAAATGTTTAAACAATGTACAGAGCTATGGTTTTTTTTTGATTTAGGTGAGTCTGAACTGGATAAGCAAGTCATAAAATTCACCTAAAAATTGGGATTGAAGGTCTACACAGGCTGAACACATCAGGATTAGCAGCAGGAAAGCTAAAGGTTCATCAAAAGATATGGACTACATTGGAAGACAGGTTCAGAATCAGGTTCAACTTCCGTATTCATCGACTAGAGTTCATGTCATTTCGAGAACAGACTGCAAAATCCATAGACCACTTTGTCAGCAAATGCAGAGGAAAGGCTACATGAGGAAAGGGAAGTGTGTCATTTGATCCAGTATTAGTTTCACTTTTTCTTTGAGCAGCGCACACACACACACACACACACACACAGACACACGCACACACACACACATACACACACACACACACACACACACAGACACACGCACGCACACATACACACACACAGACACACACACACACACACATACACACACACACACACACAGACACACACACACACATACACACACACAGACACACACACACACACATACACACACACACACACACACACACATACACACAGCTCTGATGCCTTCAAGCTTTATACCTATGTATAACTGTTCTCATGTGGCTAGCCTCAATAAATGAACCCACAACATGTTCGCCCAATCCCTTATAACTGATTGGTGCCTTGTGTCTTATACCGTAAATAGGCCCAAAGTATTATATCATTATAATAACACAATATGGTGATTAGTGGTGGTGAGACGGGGGCAGCAAAATTAAATACAAGCATGACATGGTGGACAGCCTTAGATCATGCTACATGGCATGAGTCGACCCTTGACATTTTGGTTAGACCGCAATGAAGTCACAGTGTTGGTGAGGTTAAAATGCAGTGTGCTGACTGTGAAGGAAAGCTCTGGAGGCAGAGCGCTGAGCTATTGCTCAAGTAAAGAGCTGGTCAGCAGACGGATCCCTTGTGCTGAGATTGCAATGCATAGCCTGTCAGTTCCATGAGTGGGACAGTGTGTTGAGAGGACAAGCAATGGGTAATCTCAGTCGGGAAAGGCGAGCGACCAGGGCGTGGGCCAGATCAATAGCAAACAAGGGGGAGTCAAACAAAAATAAAGTCATCAAAATCGGGCTACAGTAGCTTGTGATTATAGCAGGTGATTTCTGGCGTGGCTGAACAATAAACTGAATAAAAAGCAAGGATGCCATTACTCCATGGTGCGTTCCTGCCACAATTCGTCTTCATCGACAGAGCTTCAGAAGAACACACGAAAGCGGCTGCAGCAACATTCATCCCAGATACTACAGAAGGAGGAAGGTCAAATGGATATTGTCTGAATGTCCATAAAATTCCCCAGTTTGAATTAGGATGAAGCTGACCTGCTACCAGAATTCAAAATGTTTAAACAATGTACAGAGCTATGTTTTTTTTTATTTAGGTGAGTCTGAACTGGATAAGCAAATCATAAAATTCACCTAACAATTGGGATTGAAGGTCCTACATAGGCTGAACACATCAGGATTAGCAGCAGGAAAGCTAAAGGTTCATCAAAAGATATGGACTACATTGGAAGACAGGTTCAGAATCAGGTTCAACTTCCGTATTCATCGACTAGAGTTCATGTCATTTCGAGAACAGACTGCAAAATCCATAGACCACTTTGTCAGCAGATGCAGAGGAAAGGGTACATACTGTGATTTTTCAAATACAGAGCTAGCAGGCAGAATTGTTGAGTTGATGATCACCTCCACTCCGATGGAAGCATTTCAGAAAGATCTGCTAGATAAGCTCAAAACATATATCATCAAAAAGCTACTCAAGGATGGACATAAGTATGAAGTAATCTTCGCAGGTTTACAAAACTTACAGGTCCTAAGTAAACCCAATTGTTGATGCACTCACTAGCGCACCCAAACCCAGCAGGATATGTGGAAGGTGTGGACTTCCGCATGCAGCAAGGAAATGCCCAGCTTTTCGTCAATTCTGCAAGGCTTGTGGCAGAAAAGGCCATTGACAGCAGCAGTGCACTAGAGCAAAGCATGATGCAGTTACAAAGAGCCATGCACTGATCCAAACAGACCATACAAAATGGGTAACTTCAAACAATAAGAATGACCATCCAGTACCCTGTCAGAATTATACACATGAGGTGATTGACAAACCATAAAATGACGATGATGTGCATGATGAGATGAAGAATGGTGAACACATGTTTCACACTGCCAATCTTGTGGCCAACATAGATACATCACTCCAAGATTCAAATTATCTGCCCTAAGAAAGTTGGTAACAATTTGTTATTGGCCAAGACTGATACAGCAGCAAGTGCCAACATGCTACCTCTGCGAATTCTAAAAGACATGTATCCACAGAAGTGGAAGGCCATGGCAAAACCTACTGCTGAGAAAATTTCAGCATACGATGGTTAACTAATTGCATGTGCAAGATCCATAGTATTGGAGTGCAAGTATAATCAATCCTCCTGGGTGTCACAGGTATTCTATGTTGTGGAAACTAAAGGCCCAGTAACTGCAAATCTACCATCTTGTCTTGATCTCACACTAGTGACAATCTGTGGAATCAGTGAGACCTCACAAGGCAGATCAACCTCAGAAACTACTCCAATCACCTCAGTTCATGACCTAACATTGAAATATGCAGAACTTTTTTTCAAAATTGGTAGTTTCAAGGCAGCTGCAACATTACACTTGTAGGAGAATGCAAGTCCATCAATTGATCCACCATGTAAGTGCAGCATCTACATACAAGAAAAATTGAAGGTCAAACTAGACAAAATGGAGAAAGACAGCATCATTAGAAGAGTGCAAGAGCACACAGACTGCTGTAGGTCAATCACGTGTCATAAAGAAGGATGGATCATTGAGAGTATGCCTCAATCCATGATGTTTAAACGCATCTTTGATACATTGTCCTTACAAAATTCCCACAATAGAATAGCTAAATCTGAGATTTCCAGGTGAAAAATTCTTCTTGACCCCTAGTGCCAAGCCTGGTCACTGGCCAGTACATCTCGTGGAGAAGTCCCAAGAGTTTACTACATTTCATACCTCATTCGGATGATAATGCTTTCAACAACTTCCTTTTGGATGATTTGTTAGCCAGGATCTCTTTCAAGCTCACGTAGATTGCATTAGACATACTCTACCAGGATGCATCTGTATCATGGATGATATAGCTATTGTGGGAAAACAAAGCAAGAGCATGACCACAATCTGCATTTACTGATGCAAGTGGCATGTAATAAAGGACTGGTATTTTACAGTCTGAAATGTGACATCAACTTGCAGCAGATCAATTTCTTCAGCTCTGTTTATTCCAGTGCTTGCATATGTCCTATCCAAGTGAAATAGAGGATATGAAAGCTATGCCAGCTCTTCAAGATAAAGACAATCTTCCAAGATGTCTAGGGCCCTTTAATTTCCTGTCTCCAAACATTCCCAACTTTGCTCTAAAATCTCCATTGCTAAGGGAATTGTTGAGAAAGGACGTGCCTTTCCTGTGGCATGAAGATACCAATACCTCTTCGAAGCACTGAAACAGTCATTGTCAGAAACATCAATATTGCAATTTTACAATCCTAGGGACAACTACATTGGAGATAGATGCCTCACTGAAAGGTCTGGGAGTGTGCATATTTCAAAAAGGCAAACCGATTAAATTTGCTTCAAATATCTGTCCATAACACAATCCAACTACTCCATCATCGAGTAGGAAACATTAGCTTTAGTGTTTGGAATCATGTGTTTTCATACCTATCTATTTGGCAAAAGATTTATGGTAGAGACTGACCATAAGTCACTGGCAATGATTTGGCAAAACCTATTGACCTTGCACCGCCAAGATTGCAAAGTCTCTTGTTAAAGATTCAAGGTTACGACTGTGAGATTGGGTTCAAGACAGATAACATAATGGTCACTTCAGATACAATTAGCAGATTGCCTAGCCCAGCGAAAACAGAAAATATTTTCTTTGATCTACAAGTTTCCTTAATTGACATAGGACTTGAAGATGTTCTCCAAATTGACCTGGTACATTTTGTGCAACACCAATTCAAGAAGAAATGCTGAAAGATTCTACATTACAGAAACTGTGGAAAATCATCATCGAAGGATGGCCTGATTCAATTGAGCATGTCCATAAACACGCAAGACTATTTTTGCCTTATAAGGATGATCTAGGCATCTCCTCGGAAGTCATTTTTAAAGACAGGCAGGTCATCATGTCAGAATCTTTATGACATGATATTCTGCAAAACTTCATCACCCACACACGGGCATAGATCGGGTGAGAAGACTCACAAGAGAGACAGTCTATTGGCTGGGTATAAAGTTGTTGTCAAGAAGTGTGAGACATGTCAAGAGCATATGCCAATTCAGCACAAAGGACCATTGATTCCACATGAAGGTCCTACCCATTCTTGGTCCAAAATCACATCCAACCTCTTTCATGTCCTTGACACTGATTTCATCATCATCGTTAACTTTACCAACTACCCCATTATTTGACAATTAAGCAATTCATCAAGCACCACTGTTGTGCACACTCTATGTGCTATTTTCAGTTTATTTGGTGTGCCTAGAGAGGTCATTACAGATAACTGTCTGCAATTTATTGATAAGCCATTTGAGGATATGTGTGAGAAGTAAAATATCAATCACACTAATAATTGTCAAACACAGACAGACTAAGCAAGATCTACACATTGCAACGTTACATCCGAAAGTGACACCTTTAAATGCAACTATTCCATCACCAGCAGAGCTCATGTTTGGCAAACCAATATCACAGTATCTTTACAGTGCAGAAGGAGGCCATTCAGCCCATTGAGTCTGCACTGGCTCTCTGAAAGAGCTCTCCACCCAGCTCCACTCCGCCACCCCATCCCTGTAGCCCTGCACATTCTCTCTTTTCAGGTAGCAATCCAATTCCTTTTTGAACACCCCGATTGAACCTGCCTCCACCACCCTTTCAGGAAGTTTGTTCCAGACTCCAACCACCTCTGGATGAAATTTTCTTTCTGGCACTGACCCCTGAGGAACTCCACTACAAACCTTCCTCCAATCTGAAAAACAACCATTTATCACTACTCTGTTTCCTGTCACTCAGCCAATTTCTTATCCAAGTACCTACTTTCCCTTTTATTCCATGACCTAGAATTTTGCCCACAAGTCTGTTGTGTGGCACTGCATCAAATGCCTTTTGAAAATTCATATACACCACATCAACAGTGTTTTCTTTATCAACCTTCTCTGTTACCTCTTCAAAAAACTCCAGCAAGTTAGTTAAACGTGATTTTCCCTTGATGAATCCATGCTGGCTTTCCAAAATTTTCCGGCACTTTTCTAAGTGATTATTGATATTATCCCAGACAGTAGTTTCCAAAAGTTTCCCTACCACTGAGATCAAACTGACTGTCCTGTAGTTGCCAGTTTTATCTTTGCACCCATTTTTGAATGAGGGTGTAATATTCGCAATTCTCCAGTCCTCTGGCACCTCCCCTGTGTCTAAGGAAGACTGGAAGATTATCACTAGTGCCTCCGCAATTTCCACTCTTACTTCCCTCAGTATCCTTGGATGCATCTCATCTGGTCCTGGTACCTTATCTATTTTAAGTAAAAATAGCCTTTGCAACACCTCCTTCCTCTTGATTGTAAGTTCTTCCAGTGTACCAGTTACCGCCTCCCTCACCTCGGCCTGGGTAGCAAGTTCTTCCTTTGTAAAGACAGTACCAATTTACCTACTTTTACCCATTCTACACTCTCAGAAACTGGAGAGCAACTTTTAACACTGCAAGAAAAATGACCAATGTGCACGATAAAAATGCAGGTACAGAATTGCCAAATTTATGGGTTGGGGCAACAAGTTCACATTCAGGATCTCACAGAAGGTATGTAGCAGCCAGCCATATTGACAAGGAATTGTTCAGAACCAAGGTCCTATGAAGTCATTACACACAAAGGCACAATGGTGAGGCGTAACCGAGGACAAATCAGATCCAGATTCCTGCTTCTCAACCACCGTCCAGTCCTATTGCATCTAGGACAAGATCCCAAATGTAACCAGGAACAACATCCAACACTGTCATGCAATGGTCTAGCAATCCCACAGGTCACTGTGAGCCATTAAAGAAACGTCCGGACATGGTTACCATTACAAGATCTTGGTATACCAGCAGTTTACCTCTATGATTTAGAAACTCATAGATTAATCAGTTCTATATACTCATGTAATGGAAACTAAACATGAACATGTAAATAGTTATACTTCTTTGAAAGGTGGGGGAGGGGGGGAAGTGTCTTTAAAAAGAAAGATGTAAGATGTAATATGCCTTTAAGGGATAGCAGAATGACATCACTAGAAGGGAAATGCGTCATGTGATCCAGTCTTAGTTTCACTTTTCTTTTGAGCAGAGCACACACGCACACACACACACACACAGATCTGAAACCTTCAAGCGTTATACCTATGTATAACTAGTCTCATCTGCTTAGTCTTAATAACTGAGCCTAGAATGTGTTACTCAATCCTTTATGAGTGATTGGTACCTTGTGTCTTGTACAGTAAAGACACATGGCAGCTGGAGGAATTTAAATTCAATTAATTAATAAATCTGCAACAACATGACAGTCCCATTAATAATGATCATGAAACTATCAGACTGGCATAAAAATCCACCTGGTTCATTAATGTCCTTCAGGGGAGGAAATCTGCCATCCTTACCCAGTCCAATTTATATGTGACATGCTTACAGACTCACAGCAATGTGGCTGATTCTTAACTGCCCTCTGCAATGGTCTAGCAAGCCACTCAATTACAGATGGCTTACCACCACCTTCTCAAGGGCAATTAGGGATGGGCAATAAATGCTGGCCTTTCATCTCAATAATTAATTTTTGAAAAAAGATTCAACTTCATATTCACTCAGCGCCCTATTAACCCAACACTGTCATACGCAGTCTGCTCTCATCACAGCCCAATTATTCTTGTCAAATGACAAAAGATTGGCATGGAAACTGGTCACCCTCACATTTGACCATCAGTGATCTGCTTCCTTTGGGTGAGAGGAATAAATAAATTGAAGTTCTTAGCATCATGAAAGATCATGAGAATTCATTGAGGTCCGCAGAAGAGCAAATGTAGAGTCAATGATAATAGAGACACAACCCCAGATGCACTGATCACTTAGTGGGAGTGTCTGATATCTGTTGTATTGTGAGCTGAGGCTTGCTAAGCCTGTGGAGGTCAGTTCAGAAGATGATCACAGTGCCTGAAGACCAGTCAAAAAAATAAAGTGGCATATCAACTGAGACATGATGCTTGGGATAGGGAGAAGTGTTGAAAGGTGAGTCATGATGGCACAGCGATGTTGAAGGTATATCATGCCCAGCTTTCCTTACAGCTTCAAGGAAATCAAGGAAAGGTGTCCCTCGGTGGTGAAACACTCCTTGAGAAATTGGACTTCAGTCACAAGAACCTGTAATCTGTATTAATGGGAGATGAATGATTCACTGTCATATTGGCAATGAAGGACAAATCATTATCATTGTCATAGTAGCCGGCTTGAACTGTATTTTAGTCATGTGGCATCTCTCCCGCTGTCCAGAAACATAAATGCATTAATATGCTTTATACAATACACTTTGCAAAGTGGGTTTGCCTTTCAAAATGTGTTTATTGTCCCACCAATAAGTGGCCAACCATCCAACACACTTATTGGTACTTTGTAAAATTTATAATTGGTTACTTAATGGAATAATGGTCTTTGCAGGTAATGGGGAGGAATAAAATGTGAACGTCATGTTATTCATTACTGTAAGTAATAATGCTTTCAAATAGAGCTGTAATTAGCCTCCACTGAAATAATCAAACACAGATGCCATTGAGTTGAATTAATTGCCATCATGTTCAGCTTGACGCAGGGAGGTACAGAACAGACCTTTCGTTGGAACTAATTCAGTTTGACAGTAATTAAATCTACACTTCGTATGTAGTTAATGGTATTCTTCGAAATTAGTAGCTCCTGTGGATATGCAATTTGAATCCATTCGAATTTTTGAGATTTTATAATGTGTATCTATCTGATTAAACACAGACATTTCCCTTTGGAAAAGATTTATTGTACCAGTATCCAACGTTAACCATTTATAGGTGAACGATCAGTAATCCCTCACAGGTACAAACTGTGTCTGGGTGAACTTAAAGTTGTATGGACATTGAAGGTACAAACTAGATTTGAGCTCAGCACTGACTGTAGCTGCCTCTAAAAATCCTTCACTCCTTCTTTCATCGCCTTCAATCTATCTTCCTGCAAACAATGTTAAGAAGTTAGTTCACACATTTCAATGATTGAGGTTCAGATCGCTGAAATACAGTTTATTGTACAATCTTTATGAATCATTCAAAAAAGTAGTAGAGGATTGATTCAAACAAGTAATATTTGAGTAATTGAGCCGGCCCTTACAAATCCAGCCCAAATCCCTAACACTCAGCCCCGAACCCCTAAACCCAGTCTGAACCACCTAAGCTTAGTCCAAAGCCCTTACACCCAGTCTGAACCCCCTACACCCAGTCTGAACGCCCTAACCTAGTCTGAGCCGCCTAAGTCCAGGTCGAATCCCCTACACACAGTCTGAACACCCTACACCGAGTCTGAGCTGCCTAAACCCAGTTTGAATCCCCTACACACAGTCTGAACCTCCTGAGCCCAGTCTGAACCCCCTACGCCCAGTCTGAACCCCCTAAGCCCAGTTGGAACCCCCTACAGCCAATCTGAACTCCCTACATCCAAACTGAACCACTCCTACACCCAATCTAAATCCCCCACACCCAGTCTGAATCCCTTAAACCCAGTCTGAACCCCCTACACCCAGTCTGAACCCCCAAAATACAGTCTGAACTCCTCAAACCCAGTCTGAACCCACTTCAATCCCTTACACCCGGGCCAAACCCCCTACACCCAGCCTGAACCCCCTTACACCCAATTTGAACCCCTTACACCCAGTCTGAATCCCCCTACACACAGCCCAACCCCCCTGCACCCAAACTTAACTCCCCTACACCACGTCTGACCCCCTTACACCGAGCCTGAACCCCCTGAACCCAGTCTGAAGCACCTACACCCAGTTTGAACCCCCTTTACCCAGGCTGAACCCGTATGCTCAGTCTGAACCCCCCACGCCCAGTCTGAACCCCGTACATCCAGCATGAGCCCCGTACACCCAGGCTAAACCCCCTATACCCAGTCTGAACCCCCTACATCCAGTCTGAGCCCCTTACACCCAGTCTGAATCCCGCTACAACCAGTCCGACCCCCCTACATCAAGTCTGATCCCACTACACCCAGTTTGAATCTCCCTACACCCAGTTTGAATCCCTCAAACCCAGTTTGAATCCCCTACACCAGATCCGAACCCCCCAAACCCAGTCTGAACCCCATACATCCATTAAATTAACTATATCCATCTGGAGGCACTAATCTGGCCCACCAGGCCTAATGCTGCTTCGTTCAATTGATATCAGTGAGTCTACATGTGAGCGACTCTGTGCGTGAGCATGTTGGTGAGTGAGGGTGTCAGTGAGCGAGCGTGTCGGTGAGTGGGCATGTCGGTGAGTGAGCATCAGTGTGTGAGTGTCTGTGTGTGAGTGTGTCGGTGAGAGAGTGAGCCCATGAGTGAGCATATCCGTGAGTGAGCATGTCAGTAAGTGAGCGTGTCAATGTGTGACCATCAGTGTGTGAGCATCAGTGTGTGAGCATGTCGATGAGTAAGCGAGTCTGTGAGTGAGTGTGTTCGTGAATGAGCATGTCAATGCATGAGTGTGTTGGTGTGTGTGTATCAGTGTGTGAGCGTGTCTGTGAGTAAGCGTGCCCGTGATTAAGCATGTCCATGAGTGAGCGAGTCCATAAATGAGCATGTTCGTGAGTGAACGTGCCAGTGAGTAAGCGTATCAGTAAGTAAGTGCATCGGTGAGTGAGCGTGTCAGTGAGTGAGCATGTCAGTGTGTAAACGTGTGGGTGTGTGAATGTGTCAGTGCATGAGCATGCCCCTGGGTGCGCATGTCCGTGAGTGAGCGAGGCAGTGTGTGAGCGTGTCAGTGAGTGAGTGTATCAGTGAGTGAGCGTGTCAGTGAGTGAGCATGTTAGTGTGTAAACATGTTGGTGTGTGAACATGTCAGTGCATGAGCATTTCTGTAAGTGTGCATGTTGGTGAGTGAGTGGGGCAGTGTGTGAGCGTGTCAGTGAGTGACCGTTTCAGTGTAAGCATGTCGTTGTGTAAGCATGTTGGTGTGTAAGCACGTTGGTATGTAAGTATGTCCTTGAGTGAGCGTGTCAATGGCTGAGCATGTCGGTGTGTAAGCATGTCAGTGTGTGAATGTGTTGGTGTGTGAGTGTGTCTGTGAGTGGGTGTGTGAATGAGTGACTGTGTCTGTGAGTGGGCGTGTCAGTGAGCGAGTTTGTCTGCGAATGGGCGTGTTAGTGAGTGAGCGAGTCTGTGTGTGAACATGTTGGTGAGTGAGCATGTTGGTGTGAAAGCATATCTGTGAGTGAGTGTGTCCATGAGTGAACGAGTCTGTGAGTGAGCATGTCCATGAGTGAGTGTGGCAGTGAGTGACTATGTCAGTGAAGTGACCGTGTTGATGTGTGAGCATGTCGGTGTGTGAGCATGTCAGTGACTGAGCATGTCGGTGTGTTTTCAAGTCAGTGTGTGAGCCTGTTGATGAATAAGCATGGTAGTGAGTGAGGCAGTGTGGGAGCGTGTCAGTGAGTGAGTGCATCAGTGAGTGAGCGTGTCAGTGAGTGAGCATATTAGTGTGTAAACATGTTGGCGTGTGAACATGCCAGTGCATGAGCATTTCCGTAAGTGAGCATGTTGGTGAGTGAGCAAGGCAGTGTGTGAGCGTGTCAGTGAGTGACCATGTTGGTGTGTAAGCATGGTGGTGAATGAGCTTACCATGAGTGAGCGAGTCCATGAGTGAGCGAGCCCATGAGTGAGCGTGTGGGTGTGTGAGCATGCCTGTAAGTGAGCGTGTCAGTGGGTGAGCATGTCGGCATGTGAGCATGTCCATGAGTGAGCGAATCCACAAGTGAGCATGTCCGTGATGGAGCATATTGGTGTGTGAGCGTGTCAGTGCATGAGCATGAGTGACAGTGTTGGTGTGTACATGTGTCGGTGTGTGAGCATGTTGGTGTGTGAGCATGTTCCTGAATGAGCGTGTTATAGAGTCATAGAGTCATAGAGGTCTACAGCACAGAAAAAGGCTCTTCGGCCCATCGAGTCTGCACCGGTCAAACAAGTACCTAACTATTCTAATCCCATTTTCCAGCACTAGGCCCATAGCCTTGTATGCCATAGCATTGCAAGTGCACATCCAAATACTTCTTAAATGTTATGAGGGTATCTGCCTCTACCACCCTTTCAGGCAGTGAGTTCCAGATTCCCACCAACCTTTGGGTGAAAAATTTCTTCCTCACATCCCCTCTAAACCTCCTGCTCCTTACCTTAATTCTATGCCCCCTGGTTATTGATCCCTACACCAAGGGGAAAATTTCCTCCCTGTCTACCCTATCTATGCCCCTCATAATTTTATACACATCAATCACGTCCCCCCTCAATCTCCTTTGCTCCAGGGAAAATAACCCCAGTATATCCAATCTCTCCTCATAACTAAAACTCTCTGGCCCAGGCAACATCCTGGTAAATCTCCTCTGCACTCTCTCTAGTGCAATCACATCCTTCCTATAATCCAGAACTACACACAATAATCTATCTGTGGCCTAATCGGTGTTTTATACAGTTCCAGCAAAATCTCCCTGCTCTTATATTCTATGCCTTAGATAATAAAGGCAAGTATTTCATATGCCTTCTTAACCACCTTATCTATCTGTCCCACTACCTTATGCCCATCAAGGTCTTTGTGATGCTTGGTACTTCCCAGGGTCCTACCATTCGCCGTGTATTCCTGTGCCTTGTTTGTCCTGCCCAAGTGCATCACCTCACACTTATCTGGATTAAATTCCATTTTCCACTGATCAGCCCATCTGAACAGCCTGTCTATATCCTCCTGTAATCTAAGGCTATCCTCGCTATTTATCACCCCACCAATTTTCATGCCATCCGTGAACTTACTGATCAACTCTCCTATATTCAAGTCTAAATCGTTTATATATACCACAAATAGCAAGGGACTCAACACTGATCCTTGTGGAACCTCACTGGGTACAGGCATCCAGTCACAAAAACACCCCTCGACCATCACCCTCTGCTTCCTGCCACTCAGCCAATTCCGGATCCAATTTGCCAAATTGCCTTGGATCCCATGGGCTCTTACCTTTGTTATCAGTCTCCCATGCGGGACCTAATCAAAAGCCTTGCTGAAGTCCAAGTAGACTACGTCAAATGCATTGCTCTCATCTACATACCTGGTCATCTCTTCAAAAAATTCTATCAAATTGATCAGGCATGACCTCCCCTTAACAAAACCATGCTGACTGTCCTTGATTAATCCCTGCCTCTTCAAGTGTAGATTAATTCTGTCCCTCAGAATTGCTTCCAATAGGTTCCCACCATTGAGGTTAGACTGACTGGCTCATAGTTCCCTGGTTTATCCCTTCCTCCTTTCTTGAATAATGGTACCACATTGGCTGACCTCAAGTCCTCTGGTACCTCTCCTGTGGCCACAGAGGTATTGAATATTATTGCCATCACCCCTGCTATCTTCTCCCTTGCCTCACCCAACAGCCTGGGATACAATTCATCCAGGCCTGGAGATTTATCTACTTTTAAGCCTGCCGGACCACTTAAAAACTCTTCTCTTTCTATGCTAATTTCTTTAATTATATCACAGTTCTTCTGCCTGATTTCTATACTCACGTCATACCTCTCACTTGTGAACACTGACATAAAGTATTCATTTAGAACCCTACCCACATTTTCCAGTTCCACAAACAAATTACCATTATGGTCCTTAATGGGCCCTACTCTTTCCCTAGTTATCCTCTTACTCTTAATGTACTTGTAAAATAATTTTGGATTTTCCTTTATGTTACCTTCCAATGTTTTTTTATGCCATCTTTTTGCTTTCCAAATTTCCTTTTTAAGTTTCTCCCCTATACATTCTATACACCTCTAGGGCTTCTGCTGTTTTGAGCCCTTGGTATCTGCTATAAGCCTCCCGTTTTCTCTTTATCCAATCCTGTATATCCCTAGACATCCATCCCCCAATTTAGAACTCTGATTTCTGGCCCATCCTTGTCCTTTTCCATAACAACCTTGAATCTGGAGTTATGATCACTATCTGCAAAATGCTCCCCCACTGATACCTCTACAACTTGCCCGGCTTCATTCCCTAAAGTTAAGTCTTCTACATACTGGCTTAAAAAGCCCTCCTGGATGCATTTTAAGAATTCTGCTCCCTCTAAACATATCACACTATGACTAACCCAGTTAATGTTGGGGAAGTTGAAAATATTACCTGCCTATTATTTTTACACTTCTCTGAAATTTGCCTACATATCTGCTCTGACCAATAGTACACTCTCAGCAATGTGATTGCTCCTTTTTTGTTTTTCAGTTCTACCCATATGGCTTCATTTGAGGAGCCTTCGAAGATGTCTTCCCTCGTTATTGCTACACTTGATTCCTTGATCAATATTGCGATACTGCCCCCCCTTTTACCTCCTTCCCTGTCTTGCCTGAAGACCCTATATCCTGGAATATTGAGCTGCCAATCCTGCCCCTCTCTCAACCATGTCTCTGTGACAGCAACGACATCATACTTCCATGTGTTAATTTGCGCCCTCAACTCAAATGCCTTATTTGTCAGACTCCTTGCATTAAAATAAATGCTAACCAATCTTGCCAAGCTCCCTTGTGCCTTAACTGGCCTATAATTTCTATGCCTTCCAGACTCACTTGCTCTCTCTTCTAATTTTGGCTGTACATCTCCCCCTGCTGAACCTCCTTTCAGGATCCCATTCCCCTGTCAAGTTAGTTTAAACCCTCCCCAACAGCACGAGCAAGCCTCCCTGCAGGGATGTAGGTCTCATTCCGGTTCAGGTGCAACCCACTCACCTTGTATAGGTCCCACTGCCCCTAGAAATGGTCCCAATGTCCCAGAAATCTAAAGCCTTCCCTCCTGCACCATCTCTCCAGCGACACATTCATCAGGACTAACCTCCTATTTCTATACTCACTCGCTCTTGGCACCAGAAGTAATCTAGAGATTACTACCTTTGGTGTCCTGTTTTTTAATGTTTCCTAGCTCCCTAAATTCTGCTTGCAGGACATCATCCCTCTTTCTACCTATGTCGATGGTGTAAATATGTACCACGATCTCTGTCTGTTTGCCCTCCCCCTTTAGAATGCCCTGCAGCCATTCAGTGACATCCTTGTTTTGGTATGTCACCGTGTCAGCGAGAGACCATGTCAGTGTCTGTATTTTGGTGAGTGACCATGTCGGTGAGTGAGTGAGCCCATGAGTGAGTGTCTCCGTGAGTGAGTGTCTCCGTGAGTAAGCATGTCTGTGAGTGTGCTTGTCTGTATGTGAGCATGTCCGTGACTGAGTGTATAGTGAGTGAGCGTGTCAGTTAGTGACCTTGTTGGTGCGTGAGTGTGTCAGTGCGTGAGCGTGTCAGTGAGTGAGTGTGTCAGTGACTGAGCGATTCCATGAGACAACATGTCCGTGAGTGTGTGAGTCCATGAGTGACTGTGTCAGTGAGTGGACGTGTCTGTGATTGGGCATCTCAGTGTCTGAGCGTGTCAGTGAGTTAGCGTCTCAGTGAGTGAGCGAGCTTGTGTGTGAGCATGTTGGTGATTGAGCATGTTGCTGTGTGAGTATCAGTGTGTAAGCGTGTGTAATCTGTGAGTGAGTGTGTTATTGAGTGAGTGAGTCCGAGAGTCAGCATGTCTGTGAGTGAACGTGTCAGTGTGTGAGCGTGTTAGTGAGTGACCGTGTTGGTGTATGAGCATGTCGGTGTGTGTGTGTGTTGGTGTGTGAGCGTGTCAGTGAGTGAGTTTGTCGGTGCGTGAGCGTGTCTGAATGAGCATACCAGTGAGTGAACGTGCTAGTGAGTAAGCATAATAGTGAGTGAGCCTGCCATGAGTGAGCCAGTCTGTGAGTATGTGAGTCCATGAGTGAGCATGTCTGTGAGTCAGCTTGTTTGTGACTGAGGGTGTCAGTGTGTGAGCATGTCAGTGAGTGATCAAATTAATAAGTGAGCGTGTTCGTGAATGAGTGAGTCCATCAGTGATCAAGTCCGTGAGTGAGCGTGTCAGTGTGTGAGCATGTTGATGTGTCAGCAAGTCTGTGAATGAGCATGCTGGTGAGTGAGTATGTCAGTGAATGAGCGTGTCAGTGTGCACATGTGTCAGTGTGTGAGCGTGTCTGTGAGTGGGCATGTCGGTGTGTGAGCGTGTCAATGCGTGAGTGTGTCAGTGTGAATGTGTTGGTGAGTGAGCATGTCCATGAGTGAGCTTGTCTGTGAGTGAATATGTCAGTGAGTTAGTGAGTCCATGAGTGAGCGTGTCCGAGGTTGAGCAAGTCTGTGAGTGAATGAGTCCATGAGTGAACGTGTCGATATATGTGCATGTCTGTGAGTGTGTCAGTGAATGAGTGCGTCAGTGTGTGATCATTTCGATGCATGAGCGTGTCGGTCTGTGAATGTGTTGGTGAGTGAACGTGTCAGTGTGTGAGCATGTCCATGAGTGAGTGTGTCATTGTGTGAGCATGTCCGTGAGTGAACGTGTCTGTGTGAGCATGTCTGTGAGTGAACGTGTCAGCGAATGAGTACATCAGTGTGAGAGCGTGTCAGTGTGTGAGCAGATCAGTGTGTGAGCATGTCAGTATGTGAGCGTGTCGGTGTGTAAGCATGTCAGTGTGTGAGCACGTTGGTGTGTGAGCGCGTTGGTGTGTGGGTGATTCTGTGTGTAAGCATGTCGGTGAGTGACCGTGTCAGTGAATGATTGCCTCAGTGAGTGAACGTGTCAGCGAGAGAGCCTTTCAGAGAGTGAGCGTGTCAGTTGGTGACTGTGTTGGTGTGTGAGCATGTTGGTGTGTGTGTGTCGGTGTGTGAGCGTGCCAGTGTGTGAGAGATTTGGTGCATGACCCTGTTGGTGAGTAGGCAGTTAGAGTGACAGTGAGTGAGCCTCTCTGTGAATGAGCTAGTCCGTGAATGAGCGAGTCTATAAGTGAGTGTGTCCATGAGTGAGTATGTCCGTGAGTGAGTGTATCGGTATGTGAGTGTGTCGGTGTGTGAATGAGCATACCATTGAGTGAGCGTGTTAGTGAATGAGTATGTCAGTGAGTGAACATGTCAGTGTGTTAGTCTGTTGGTTTGTGAGATGTTGGTGAGTTAGTGTGACAGTGAGTGAGTGAGTCCATGAGTGAGTGTGTCAGTGTGTGAGCGTGTCCATGTCTGAGTGATTGTGTCAGCGAGTGAGCATATCAGTGCGTGTCAGTGTGTGAGCGTGTCAGTGTGTGTGTGTCAGTGTATGAGCGTGTCAGTGTGTGAGCCTGTCAGTGTGTGTGTGTCAGTGTATGAGCGTGTCAGTGAGTGACTGTCGGTGTATAAGCATGTTGGTGTGTGAGCATGTAGATGTGTGAGCTTGTCAGTGATTCAGTGTGTCAGTGTGTGAGCATGTTGGTGAGTGAGTATGCTGGTGTGTGAGTGAGTCTGTGTGTGAGCATGTTGGTGAGTGAACGTGTCAGTGAGACGGCATGTTGGTGCGTGAGTGTGTTGGTGTGTGAGTGTGTTGCTGAGTGAGTGTGTCCATGAGTGACTGTGTCCATGAGTGAATGCGTCAGTGAGTGAAAGTGTCAGCCAGTGAGCCTTTCAGTGTGTGAGAGTGGGTGAACCTGTTGGTGTGTGAGCATGTCAATGTGTGAGCGTGTCAGCAAGTGAGTGTGTCAGTGTGTGAGCATGTCCATGCATAAGCATGTCGGTGAGTGAGTGTGATCATATCCGTGAGTGAGCACGTCGGTGTGTGAACGTGTCCATGAGTGAACGTGTCAGCAAATGAGCGGTTAGTGTTTGAGTGAGTCTGTAGCAAGCGTGTCTGTGCGTGAGTGACTCCCTGAGTGAGCGTGTCTGTGAGTGAGCATGTCAGAGCATTTCCGAGAGTGAGTGAGTCCGTGAGCGAGTGTGTCGATATGTGACCATGTCGGTGTGTGAGCATGTCAATGTTGGTGTGTGAGCGTGTCTGAATGAGCAAGCCAGTGCGATAGTGTGTCAGTGAGTGAGTGTGTCAGTGAGTGAGCGTGTTGGTGAGTAAGCGTGTCAGTGAGTGAGCGTGTCTGTGAGTGAGCATGACAGCGAGTGAGCCTTTCAATGTGTGAGCATGTCGGTGAGTGACCGTGTCGGTGTTTAAGCATGTTGGTGTGTGAGCGTGTTGGTGTGTGAACATGTTTGTGAGTGACCATGTCCGTGAGTGAGCGTGTCCATGAGTGAACGTGTCAGCAAGTGAGCGTGTCAGTGTTTGAGTGAATCTGTAGTTAGTGTGTCTGTGAGTGAGTGACTCCTTGAGTGAGTGTGTGTGTGAGGGAGCAAGGCCGAGAGTGAGCATGTCAGTGAGTGAGCATGTCTGAGCATGTCTGAGAGTGAGCGAGTCTGTGAGCATTTCGATATATGAGCATGTCCATGAATGAGCATATCAGTGCATGAGTGTGTCAATGAGTGACCATGTCGATGTGTGAGCATGTCAGTGTGTGAGTGTGTTAGCGAGTGACTGTGTTGGTGTGTGAGCGTGTTGGTGCTTGAATGAGCATGGCAGTGAGTTAGCGTGTCAGTGTGTGAGTGTGTCAGTGTGTGAGCGTGTTGGTGAGTAACCGTGTCAGTGAGTGGCCGTGTTGGTGTGTGAGCGTGACAGTGAGTGAGCGTGTCCATGAGTGAGTATATCCATGAGTGAGTGTGTCCGTGAGTGAGCTTGTCAGTGTGTGAGCGTGTCAGTGTGTGAGTGCGACAGTGAGTGAGCGTGTCCGTGAGTATGTCCGTGAGTGAGCGTGTCGGTTTGTGAGCGTGTCTGTATGTGAGCGTGTCAGTGTGTGAGCGTGACAGTGAGTGAGTGTGTCTGTGAGTGAGCGTGTCGGTGTGTGAGCAGGATCCCCAGGCTGCAGTCACAGCACACCATCATTCCTACCATGTCTGTCTAACCTCAGTTATTTACTTCGTCAATTAGTTATTCATTTACTCAACTAAAGTCATAGCAAGTCTCCAAGCTTGCAGACAAGACGAGAGTGACTGGATACCAGCTACTGAAGGCTGTTAAAGGTAGAAAAAGCAGAACCACTTTCCCCCTCTGCACCCAATCCCAGGCTTAGCACTCATTTCTCATTCACTCAGACCTCAGCATCTCACTGTGTGCCCCCATGGTGTGCTGCCTCCTTAGTGTCACGGCAAAGGGCATCGCTGAGAGGGTGCAGAGTATTTTGGGAACTGGGAGAGTAGCGAGAGCAGGAAACAACCGGAAGTTGTGATCTATGTGGGAATAAAGGGCAGATAGAAAGGAGAAGGATTGAGGTTTGGAAGTCAGTTTCAGGAGCTTGGGAAGTGAAAAGGGATGAGTCAGTGAATTAACCTGTGGGGCAGTGTAAACCTGGGTGTACTGTTGGATACAGCGTCCCCTGGACAGGACAAAGTGCACACTGCTTGTCCTGTCTGGGGGGTGGTGTAATCGTGCGGCTGCTTGTCCTGGTTGGATGGATGCTCTGGTATTGACTCCTGCTGTGTCCTCTATTGCAGTTTCACTGGATGGGTACATTACGTAAAAATAATGATGATGTGTTGAAGGCGATTTCAGCACTGGTGCCACAGGGAGGGCCCGTGCTCTGTTGGGACAAGTTGGCCTCTAAAGCCAACCTGTTCGAGGAGGCTGTTCAGAAATATGGGATGGGAAGGGTCTTAGTGACATTCGACAAGTCCAAAGTTATAAGCAGTGTGTATCCAGGGAGAGACCCTTGTAGTCTGGGACCTGTAACTGTCTTACTGCCTAGGGTTGATTGGGTCCCTGAGAATCTTTGTGAGTGAGCCACCTGCTGCTCTAAGTATTGATATTCTAGCTCTGAATTCCTGGCTGGTATACTGGCTTAAAAACTGTCCTATCAAGGATTGGAAAGGTAATGTAGGGGGAGATTTTACTTTGCAGCAAATCCTTTGGAGTGTTTATGGGACAGTGTAAAGGGAGCTTTACTCTCTCTAATCCTTGATCTACTTACCTTGAAATTGCTTGATGGGACAGTGTAGATAGAGTAAGTGCAGTGCTCTCATGACTGTGTCTTACAACACTGAGGCAAGTCAGAGGCTCTGCCCATCATCTTTCAAGCATCCTTGGAAACTGGAATCTCAGGACTGAAGAGATGCCATTGTAATAGCTCCTTTTTTAAAAGGGAAAAGAGAGAGGCTGGGTTACTAAAGGTCAAACACAGCAACTTGCATTTATATAACGCCTTTATGGTGGTCTCAATCTGCTTCACAAGAGCATCATCAAACAAGATTTAACAGTCAGCCTTGGTAGCAGGTTTTGCCTGTGTTTCTACTTTTCAGCGGAGTTTTATAAGTCAGTTTGTGGTTTAGAGTGTTGTGCGGAATCATTACACTAGTTTACACTAGTTTAGAACTCTTCTATTAGGGGCACTGGAGGTGTTCTAAACCCCTGTGAGTTTGTCCTTTATAAAATTCTAAAGAATAGCACCAACAGTAAGGCTAAATGAGCAATGAACCCCTTACACTGCTTCCAATCTATGTATATCCTCCCTCAGGTCCAATCTCACCACTCCCCCAGGCAGCTGCAGCAAGACTTCCTTACTTAAATAATTACTTAAATAATTCAATCCCTCACAATAAAGGGCAGCATTCCATTTGCCTTCCTAACTACTTGCTATACCTGCATGCTAACTTTGAGAGATTCATGTACAAGGACACCAAGATTCCTCTGTAATGCAGCATTCTGCAGTCACTATCCATTTTAATATTCCACTTTCCTATTACTCTCTGCTGTACCATTTTATAAGGACCAGAGCACCCAGAATCAAATCAACCAATATTACTGAGCATCAGTTTGAGGGGGTGCCGGGGGCAGGGGGTGTGGTGTTTTGGTACCAATATGACAAGTAAGCCCAGCACCAACACCGAAGCAGCCAGACTACTGGCTCATCCCAATCTATGCTAGTTACTTTATAGTTGATGTTCAGAGTCGGAGAAGCTTTACTATCTACCTGTTCTACGTATCTGTCAGTTGTTTTCCACGTGTAATAGCATTCGATTCTACTGGTTAGCGATTTCCATGGGAGCTGCAACAGGCAATGAAAAGGTATTTAGAGTTCAGAATAACAAAACAATCCGGTGCATCCAAGACCACCCATCCACCAAGCACAGCTCACCAAGATCCCTACACTACATGGTACAGTGAAAGCATTAAATATAGCGGAGGCTGTATAGATGGCTCTGGAGGCCCAGGGAACCACCTCACTAAGTATCTCTTCCCCTTGTTACGGCAGCAACAATGGCCTTTCCTGTTAAGGCCACCATTTTGTGCACATAGGGCGAGAGGTGCACCAGCCTGCAGAGCAGTAGAAGTTCACACTGTTGGGCTCTATAGATTTTCCCCCAACAGCAAAGATGATCTTTGGCCACAAGAATGATCTCATAACCGAACCCTCCCGACTGACTGCACGCTCAGAAAAATCAGGCCGCTTGTGGGAGCTTCTTGAATTTTGAGCAAATTTATAAAGGCACACTTGCATTTAGATAGCGCCTACCCACATCCTCAGAATGTCCCAAAGTGCTTCCCAGCCAATCAAGTATTTTTATATAGGCAAATATGGTAACCGATTGGTGCACAGCAAGATTCCACAAACAAGATGAATGACCAGTTAATCTGTTCTTGGTGGTTTTGGTTCAGCAAACGTTGAACAAGACACTGTGAGAACTCCATGCCTCCCTTCAAAATCAATGCTGTCTTTCACGCCCAGCCCAGCACACAGATGCAGCCTCAGATTAACATCTCATTCAAAAGGCGGTACCTTGACAGTACGGCACTCCCTCAGCACTGCAGGCAAGTGTGGGCCTAGATTGTGTGCTCAAGTTCTGGAGTAGCAAACCCATAAATTCTGATTCAAGAGGTCAGTGCGCTCCCAGCACAGATCCTGCATGTTGGTGTGTGAGTGTGTCAGTGATTGAGCATGTCAATGTGTGTGTGTGTCAGTGTGTGAGCTTGTCGGTGCATAAGCATGTCAGTGATTGGGTGTGACGGTGAGTGAGCGTGTCCGTGAGTGAGCATGTCCGTGAGTGAGTGTGTCAGTGTGTGAACATATCCGTGTCCATGAGTGAGCGTGTCCATGAGTAATCATGTCTGTGAGTGGGCATGTTGGTGTGTGAGAGTATAGTGAGTATAGAGTATAGAGAGTATAGTGTGTGAGAGTATAGAGAGTATAGCGTGTCGGTTTGTGAGTGTGTCAGTGAGTGAGCGAGTTTGTGTGTAACTGCGTTCATGAGTGAATGCGTCAGTGAGTGAACGTGTCAGTGAGTGAGCCTTTCAGTGTGTGAGCGTGTCAGTGAGTGAACCTGTCAGTGTTTGAGCATCTCATTGTGTGAGCGTGTCAGAGTGTGAGCGAGTTGGTGCGTGAGCCTGTTGGTGAGTAAGCATGATAGTGAGTGGCCTTGTCCATGAGTGAACGATCCATAAGTGAGCAAGACCGTGAATGAGCAAGTCCACCACTGAGCGAGTCCGGCAGTGCACCCACTGACAATTAAAAGGCCTATTAAGGCCATTAAAGGATCAATTAAATTATGGTTGGTGGGCAGGCAAAGAGGCCAAGTGGCCTTTGCACTTTTTCATCAAGTAAAAATAAAAAAATTAAAATTCAATTAATAACATGCCGCTGCTCATGTGACTCTGTCCCATGAAGGGACGTGTTTTATTTTCTTCAATTCTTTATTATGTTTTTGGAAAACTCTTCACACTCACACAGAGCTGCCTCAGGGAGATTCTCAAGCGTGCACATGCATGAAGTTCACACCCGCCCTCCTCCCTCTGCCCGCACAGGCAGTGCTGAGTGCTGGCGCTCTCATTACATGCTGGGTGGCCCAACCCATCCCTGCCGAGCCCACCCAACAATGGTTAGATTCTGCCCCATGAGTGAGCGAATCAGGGAGTGAGCGTGTCCATGAATGAGCATGTCAGTGAGTGAGCGTGTCCATGAGTGAGCATGTCAGTGTGAGACCGTGTCCATGAGTGAGCGTGTCAGTGTGAGACCGTGTCCATGAGTGAGCGTGTCAGTGTGAGACCGTGTCCATGAGTGAGCGTGTCAGTGAGTGAGCGTGTCCATGAGTGAGCGTGTCAGTGTGAGACCGTATCCATGAGTGAACGTGTCAGTGTGAGACCGTGTCCACGAGTGAGCGTCTCTGAGTGAGCGTGTCCATGAGTGAGCGTGTCAGTGTGAGACTGTATCCACGAGTGAGCGTGTCAGTGTGAGACCGTGTCCACGAATGAGCGTGTCTGAGTGAGCGTGTCCATGATCCAGCGGGTCAGTGTGAGACCGTATCCATGAGTGAGCGTGTCAGTGTGAGACCGTGTCCACGAGTGAGCGTGTCTGAGTGAGCGTGTCCATGAGTGAGCGTGTCAGTGTGAGACCGTATCCACGAGTGAGCGTGTCAGTGTGAGACTGTGTCCATGAGTGAGCATGTCTGAGTGAGCGTGTCAGTGTGAGACCGTGTCCACAAGTGAGCGTGTCTGAGTGAGTGTGTCCATGAGCGAGCGTGTCAGTGTGAGACCGTATCCATGAGTGAGCGTGTCAGTGTGAGACCGTGTCCACGAATGAGCATGTCTGAGTGAGCATGTCCATGAGCGAGCATGTCAGTGTGAGACCGTATCCATGAGTGAGCGTGTCAGTGTGAGACCGTGTCCACGAGTGAGCGTGTCTGAGTGAGCGTGTTCATGAGTGAGCGTGTCAGTGTGAGACCGTATCCATGAGTGAGCGTGTCAGTGTGAGACCGTGTCCACGAGTGAGCGTGTCTGAGTGAGCGTGTCCATGAGTGAGCCTGTCAGTGCGAGACCGTGTCCATGAGTGAGCGTGTCAGTGTGAGACTGTGTCCATGAGTGAGCGTGTCAGTGTGAGACCGTGTCCATGAGTGAGTGTGTCAGTGTGAGACCGTGTCCATGAGTGAGCGTGTCAGTGTGAGACCGTGTCCATGAGTGAGCGTGTCAGTGTGAGACTGTGTCCATGAGTGAGCGTGTCAGTGTGAGACCATGTCCATGAGCGAGTGTGTCAGTGTGAGACCGTGTCCACGAGTGAGCATGTCAGTGTGAGACCGTGTCCATGAGTGAGCATGTCAGTGTGTGACTGTGTTCATGAGTGAGCATGTTTGTGAATGAGCGAATCCATGAGTGAGCATGTCAGTGTGAGACTGTGTCCATGAGCGAGTGTGTCAGTGTGAGACCGTGTCCACGAGCATGCATGTCAGTGTGTGACTGTGTTCATGAGTGAGCATGTTTGTGAATGAGCATGCCAGTGAGCAAGCATGTCAGTGTGTGACTGTGTTCATGAGTAAGCATGTTTGTGAATGAGTGTGTCCATAAGTGAGCATGTCAGTGTGTGACTGTGTTCATGAGTAAGCATGTTTGTGAATGAGCGTGTCCATAAGTGAGCATGTCAGTGTGTGACTGTGTTCATGAGTAAGCATGTTTGTGAATGAGCGTGTCCATAAGTGAGCATGTCAGTGTGTGACTGTGTTCATGAGTGAGTATGTTTGTGAATGAGCATGCCAGTGAGTAAGCATGTCGGTGAGCGAGTCTGTGACTGAGCATGTCTGTGAGTGAGCGAGCCCGTGAGTGAACAAGTTCATGAATGAGCGTGTCTGTGAGTATGTGTCCATGAGTGACCGTGTTGGTGCGTGAGCGCGTCATTGAATGTGTCAGCGAGTAAGCGTGTTGGTGTGTGAGCATATCATTGAGTGAGTGTGTCAGTCAGTAAGTGTGTCAATGATTGAGTGTGTCAGTAAGTGGGCATGTTGTGGGTGGGCGCATCATTGTGTGAGCATGTCGGAGAGTAAGCATGTTGGTGAGTGAGCATGTTAGTGTGTGAGCATGTCAGTGCGTGAGCTTGTTGGTGAGTGAGTGTGTCGGCGTGTAAGCATGATGGTGAGTGAGCGTTAGTGAGCGTGTCTGTGAGTGAGCGTGTCTGTGAGTGTGTGCGTCAGCGTGTGTGTGTCAGCAAGTGAGCAGGTCAGTGAATGAGTGTGTTGGTGAGTGAGCATTTCGGTCAGTGAGCATTTTGGGGAGTGTCGCTGAATGAGTGTGTTAGTGAGTGAGTGTGTCAGTGAGTGAGCGTGTCAGTGTGTAACCATGATGGTGAGTGAGCGTGTCAGTGTGTGTGTGTCAGCAAGTGAGCAGGTCAGTGAATGAGTGTGTTGGTGACTGAGCGTTTCGGTCAGGGAGCCTGTCGGTGAGTGTTGCTGAGTGAGTGTGTCAGTAAGTGAGTGTGTCAGTGAGTGAGTGTGTCAGTGAGTGACCGTGTCAGTGAGTGAGCGTGTCAGTGAGCAATTGTGTCAGTGTGCGATCATAAGCTGAATCAAACCAGCTGTTTTGTTGAAGGTTGTTATCTTCCTTTGTGAAATGGAGCAGAGAAGAGATTTGGTGAATACCTCACCAGTTCAGTTATTAACTGAACTGAACAGCCTTGCTGCTGAGTCGTCACATAGAGATTGAATTCATATCTGTGTTTCACATCTTACCAATCCATGTTATTAACCCTCTAAAAACCACTTACTATTTTATATTATCTCTAGTACATGCGTAAATTTGAACCAGCTTAATTATCATTTCATTTCCAGTAAAACGTAGGGCCCAAAACTGAAGCTTTGATCAGAGTCACCATGCCCCCCACTCCTTAGCCCCCACACAGTATGACGCCCCCCACCCCCCCCCACCACCCCCCCCCCCCCCCCCCCCCCCCCCCCCCCCCCAGCTTCCTTTTCCGAACTGCCTGGCTCCCTTACACCCTCTGGCCTGAGCCTCCAATCGGAGGTGATGCTGCCCTGCCAGAGAATTCCCTTTATACCCGATAATGTCTTTTAGGCTCGGGGTCATCTCAGGGTCACCCTGGGATGTTTAGGATTTACAGGACTGCACAGATGAGATGGAGGCCTCACATAACCCTTCCCTATCCCTCTCTCCCTCTCTCTCTCTCTCTCTCTCGTGTCTCAAACCTCCATGTTTCTCCAGCACTGTACACTTTGGCTGATACATCGTGGACCCTGGCCACTGATCCCACAGCACACGGGCTTGACGTTCTCAGTTCCAAACTCAGCCACTATATCTGGATCTTTCTTCTCTGCCCAATTTTGGTTGTTTCACAATTTCAGTGTTTATCTCTAAGTTAGATTGTTCTCATGTAGCTGTTACTGTACTTTACTGCTTCATGCATGAGACATGTGCCCTTTAAGCAAACTCTATGCTCCAGAACTTTCCCCTCAGAGACCTTTGAACTGAATGATTTAGGAGTTGTCGAGATTTTCCCATTCTGTGCAGAAATCAAAGCAACTAATTTAAATGGGTCTCTCAGCCTGGTCTGCAGTTCTGAGGTGTTATAAGTGACATTATCAGAGAGCCTCAGGCAAAAAAATAAACAATTCCTCCTTTACAGCTTAATTGCCAACTATCAGCCCAGTGCAGGGCCCTCCCCAGTTTAGACGGTGCCCTGCTCCTCTGGAGTGGCCTGTCATTTGTGGCCACTTCCCAGGCTCTGACAGAACAGCAGACTGCTCCGATCATTTTAACTGCCATCTTTTACACAAAGTGCCAACTGAAGGCTTCCTTTCAAGACCGAGGCAGTCAGAACTCAGGCTGTGTGGATCACAAGCCCCAGGCCTCAGGCTGTGGTCTCTATGGATCACAGGCCTCAGACTGAGGCCTCTGGATCACAGGTCTCAGGCTGTAACCTTCATGGATCACAAGATTCAGGCTCTGGGTCCTGTGTATCCCAGGCCTCAGGCTGTGAGCTCAATGTGGAAGCCTTAGACCACAACTGGGGTACATGGCCCTGAGGGCCTCCCTGTTTGGGTTATTTTATTGGGTTCCTTTTGTTTCTGCAACAACT
Organism: Carcharodon carcharias; assembly: GCF_017639515.1. Lineage (NCBI taxonomy): Eukaryota > Metazoa > Chordata > Chondrichthyes > Lamniformes > Lamnidae > Carcharodon > Carcharodon carcharias. Next base: position 18,531,785 of record NC_054474.1, read on the forward strand.
TGTAGGCAACAAACATAGCTAAATGCAAATAAGGACAACTGATGTAGAACATGACCAGATTTGTTTTGGCAGGAGGTGTGTGTGGAAACAATTAAATTTAAGAAAGGGTAAAAATCCTATGATATTAATTCATTTTGAAGGATGTGATGCTATGGGTGCATTGTGGGCAGTGATGGAGGAACAGCTAAGAATAAAATCTGGGATATCTTGGAGAAATGCAAGACCAGTTCTGACCAGTATTCTTATTTCCCAGTTTTTAATGTTTTTTTTTTTCCCTTCTGGGAAGTAGATATCCGGTCGGTATATTTTGCGAAATGTCAGTATTATTTGCCAGTGTTTCCCAGGGATCTGTGGCAAACATTTTCATGATTTGGACAGGAATTTTGGGGAAAAAAAATGTAAACTTAGTTGGTGGTGCCAAATTAGGGAGCTGGGAATTGGAGAAATGAACAAGAGACTGGGGGCTATGTAATGCCAATACATCACATTGTGGAGGTGCTGTGGGGAGGCGATGATGTACGTGTATTGTTGCTGGTCTAGTAATCCAGAGACCCAGCCTAATGCTCTGGGGACCCGAGTTCGAATCCCACCACAGCAGATGGTGGGATCTGCAATTGAATTCAATTCAATAAAAATCTGGAGTTAAAAGTCTGATGGTGACCATTTGCTGATTGTTGTAAAAACCCATCTGGTTCACTAATGCCCTTTAAGGAAGAAAATCTGCTGTCCTTACCTGGCCTGACCTCTTCAATACCCTCTGAACAAGGGCAATTAGGGATGGGCAATAAATGCTGCCCTAGCTAGTGGTGCCCACATCCTGTGAATGAATTTAAAAAAATATGCATTTAACATAGTAACACATTCCATGGCCTGAGCCACGTAAGATATTAGGACATGTAATCACATGATCAATCAAAAGTTTGGTTCAAGAGCAAGGTTTTAAGGAGTGCCTTCAAAGGAGGGGAGAGACAGGTGGAGGGGTTTTGGGAAGGAATTCCAGAGCATAGGGCCGAGGCAGCTGAAGGCATGGCCGCCAATGGTGGAGCGGTTAAAATTGGGGATTCTCAAAGAGGCCAGAATTGGAGGAGTGTAGAGATCTGGAGAGTCGTAGAGCTGGAGGAGATTACAGAGATAGGGGGAAGCCAGGCCATGGAGGGATCCGAACATGTGGATGAGAAACTTAAAATCGAGGCGACGTATGCCAGCGAGAATAGGTGGGTGAGCAGAACGTGATGTCCGTCAGGATACAGGCAGCAGAGTTTTGGATGGGCTCAAGTTTACAGAGGGCTGGAGAAGTAATGCTGGCTGGGAGAGCAGGGAAATAGTCAATCTAGAGGTGGCAAAAGTGTGGAAAAAGATTTTAGCAGCAGATGAACTGAGGCAGAAAGGAATTGGATAATGTTACTTTGGTCTCAGTAAGGGAGACCAAGGTCCAAGGTGGGAGTTGGGGTGCGGGTGGGGTGCAGAACACCAGGGCCCATGCACTAGTGGGGCCTGGGCTCACGATACCCAAGGCAGTCAAAGAGACAAACGGAAAATCCCATCAGGAAAGGGTCATGTGCCGTGCCGACGGGCGGTGATTGGCCATGAGGGGGTCACATGCTAGGCAACTTGCGGGCATCAGTTGACAGTCAGTGGTGACGGCGGGGTCATGTATTGGGCAGTGGGGGAGGGGCAGGGGTGGGGGAGGGGTTAACATGTTGTGGGACTATGGTCAGTTATTGGTGGCGACAGGGTTACGCGTAGAGTGCCTCACAGGCAGTGGAGTGCTGGTGGGGTTCAAAAGTTGGATGGGATGAGGCCTCAGGAACTGCCAAGGTTTGAGGAGAGGGGAGGCAGCTGTAGGCCAGTGAATAGCAATGGAGCGGTTGCTGGAAGAACAGGTAGGAATCAGACTGGGTGATATCAGTCACCCCAAAACACGACCAAATTGTGTGAATGGATTCCTGGTTTAGCCTGCTCCGGGCTCACACCATTGCTCCTCCTGCTCTTCACTCACCCTCAATAATTAAAGGGGGCGGGAGGGGCACTGATTAAATGGCCCGGAAACAGGAGAAGGACCAGAGCCCAAGCTGGACCCTGAAGGAGTCGATGGACTAACAATGCTCTTACGTTGGGCTCAGTAGGAGACATGGGGTTAACAATGTTTGTAAATCCAGCCCAATAAAGCAGGATACAACAGGGTAACGATGCTCGTACATTGGACTTACGCCGGGTATAGTGGGGCTAATGATGCTCTTACTTTGGGCTCAGAACTTGTGCTTGATTTGTGAATAAGGGAAAAGGATGTAATCATCCAATCAGCAGCTGTGATTGACTCAGCAGGATGATGGCAAGGGTTCAATTAGTTTTCCTTTAAATTACTGTTCTTTTAAAATCTAATTGTTAGTTTCACATGGGATAAAGAAATAGAGAGGTTTAGGGGTGTGGTGCATTGATTTTGTGTATCTTGTGTTTGCAGTCTCCCACACTCACTGCCTCCTGCACTCGGAATCAATCTCAGTGAGTGTCAATCCATCCCAGGCCTCTCCTCCTGTCTCATGGCTCACTGCTTGGTTTCAGAGATGCTGCTGTTGTTTGCTGGTCTGTGTCAGGATTGAAGCAGACTCGAAACTGGGACAGGATTGCTTCGCTTGGGCCTAAATGGAGAGGTAGCAGAGCGTTCTGTGCAAGAGCAGACAGTCTGACACCAGTCTGATTTCCAGACTAAACACCTCAAACTGACCATTCCCTACTCCCACAAGTCAAAGTGACAGCAGCCAGTATCTGAGGCATGATCAGTATTGTGTGATTCTGCACTTTGTACAAAGAGAGGCCTTTCAGTAACAGACTGTGCTCCTTAAAACATGGGCAGCATCAAATGAGCCTATTAGATGTGGATTGCATTGTGGGGCAAGCACAGAAATTCCAATCATAGTATCTCCATTAGCTGCAGATAACAAGATAGAATTCACTGGGTTTCCTCTGTCCCCTTTCTTTCATTTTCCTTATTACTTATGGGCAGGGACAACAATGAGGGGCTGTGGGTCTTTGGCTTGTGCAGGATTTGTAATCTCCTGCCCTGGCATATCGCTCACTCTGCCTAGTTCAAAGAGTTGTGCATGAGGGGCAGGTCTAAAATTGAGGGTGCCAAACTGCTGAAGCTAGAACACAGGACCGTCTGTGTGCTAAACAGCGCAAACAGGGTGCAACAGTGAATCGATCCCACAACCAGCAGCTCAGGTGCTGCCACATCCAGTCGTGAATGGTAGTGGACAATGAAACAAGGAGCAGGCTCCACCTGTATCCACGGGTGGGAGTGAGAAAGGTTCTGCTGTCATTCCCAGGCGAAGTATATCACCAGCCAGGCCTCCGGCTTTTCCAACAAACCGGAATTCCCAGTGGGGATCAATTCTGGGAGCAACCTGAAAGGTTTATAGAGAATGGCAGTTGTTTAAGTGATTTGCAGATGCCAGCAATTGAATATTTCTTGCAAAACTGTTAAATTAATTATCATGCAAAGCTTTGAAGTAGCTGCGTTTGGGATCCTTAACATTATTCCCAACTTTTACTCAGCAGCTACCAGTCAGCAGTTTCTGGCATACACTAGGCACCAAAATCTTGTTCCATATTTACCACCTCAGTTCAAAACACCTGGATATGTTGCCAACTATTGGAAATAATTGGGATGAAATGGGGTGGTGCTAACTGCGCTGGTGTCTCCTGGGTCACTCACCACTTAAACCCGCTCAAAAACTACCCATATATCAGGGGATAACAATCTTCTAACCCCCTAAACCCTTCACTGCTCTAGAAACTGAAGTTCCTTCCAATAAAGTCCACCATTTATTTGTCTCCAGTAAGAATTTTCTACATCAGAACATTCCCGGGTCTCTGCACTCAGAATGTTTCGACAGCAACCGTTGTTCCCAATGATTGACAGATGCAGTGCGAGTGTTGCTGTATGCTAGTGATCCACTTAGACATTGCCAGAGACAGACCTGGCAAATCTCAGTTCTTTGGAGTCAGGTTCACACTTTGGGTTTAAAGTGTCGCCTATTCTGATGCATCTGTAAAAGGTCAACAAATTTGGTCTAAGTTTGTTTGTAACCAGCTTTATTCTGACGGTATATCTGATCCCTAATATCGTCTCTGCTCTTCCGTGATTGTGTTTAAGCCATAAATAATATAAATGCAGCAAATTCTGATTTCTTGGAGTCATAGGTAATACAGCACAAGAAGAGACCATTCTGTGACAGTCTGTGCTGGCTCTTCAAAAAAGCTCTCCAATTAGTCCCAATTCCTTGCTTTTTTTCCTCTAATGATCCTCCTTCACTTACTTATCCAATTTATTTTGAAAGTTATCATTGAATCTGCTTCCATCACCCGTCAGAGAGTGAATTCCAGATTATAACAACTCACTGCATAAAACAAAATATCTCACCATCTCCCTCTCTGGCTCTTTTGCCAATTACCTTAAATCTGTGTCATCTGGGTACCGACCTTCCATCAAAACCCTCGGTGATTTTATTATTCTATTAAATAACACCCCCCCCCCACCCCACCCCTATCCCCTTCCATGTGTTAGGCGAATAACCCCAATCTTTCTAATTTATCTTAAGCCAACATGTTTGCAAATGGTGAAAAGCTAGGAATAGTGGAGGCCCAGAGAGAGAGTGGTGCCAGTAAACAGAGCTCTGAGGTGTAGTGGACAGGGGAAAAAAAACGAATCAAAGAGGCCAATGGAATGTTGGCCTTTATAACTGAAAGGCTAGAATATGTAAAAAGAGCAAGTTTTCTACAGCTATAGAAAGCCCTGGCAACAATGATCTCTACTAAGAGAGAGTTTAACCACCAATCATTGATATCCAATGGCGTTACCATAATTGAATCTCCCACTATCAGCATCCTGTGGGTTACCATTAACCAAAAAACTGAACTGGGCCAGCCACGAAAATACTGTGGCCACGAGAGCAGGTCAGGGGCTGGGAATTCTGTTGTGGGCAGCGGGATGGTGTTGGGGGGGGGGGGGGTGTTTGAGGGGAGGTGGGTGGGCGAAGGGTGGGGCGCTGCAGACCCCAGCTCACCCCCAAACCTAGCAGAGAATTTTGGGAAAGGAAATGCACTTTAAACTTGTTGTTTGAAGCAATATGCACATCCTCTTTTAAGTGAAGGTGGCTATGTGCATGGTTCCTGGAGGGAGACACATAGCTGGGTAAGCTGCAGAATATCAAACCTCTGTCATCAGGGTTTATTCCAGGGCTTTGAGAGTAACAATTGACACTCAGCCCAGCACTCCCTCCAGCTCATCAGATACTGAGGGGTTTATTGCTTTAACACATTATCAGGTGCAACACATTCCTGTGCCTGTCAATAGCTTAGAGTGTGAGATGTGTAATATTCAGCTCTTGAGAGGCTCGAATTCCTGCTTTATCAGAGCAGCTGCGTCAATGTGTAGGAATTAGCTGCGGCCAATTCCCACTTGGTATTGCAGCATTTCTCCTCTACATTAGAGACGCCCAGGAAGAGCGAGAATAAGATTTATTAACAGGACTGCACCAGTGAATCCAGACAGTATATTAAACAGGCTGCCTCTGCCTAAACTGCTACCAGTAAAATAGTTGCAGAAATAAGAAATTGCACCCTGTCAGTGAATGGATCCTATGTTTAAATGGATGGTTCCACCATCAAATGTCACCTTGTTTTAACTGGAGTCATTTTCGGCTTGAGGTCAGCTGGTAATGGCCTTATGGCACAAACTCCAGGACGTTGGCTGCCATCCAGAGACACAGTCATTCACTTCTGAAATTAAAGCAAGGCCCCTTCTCAATTTAGCTGGATGGGAGAGATTGTTTGGCTCTCGTTAGGTTAAACAAGGGTTTTTTTTTCACCCAGTGTCCTAACCATTGGTGCAAATGACCAGCATTGCTCTCAAAGAGCTCCTGTTGTTGCTTTTTCTTTCAACACAATGGCATAGAATCTCTGTTATCAAATTAACATTAGTTGCTATTTATGTGCAAATGCCACAGCAATTTTAGTCGAGGAACAGGTTCTCGATTAAACATGGAAATCCAGAAGTTGTTGTCCAAGATGCACCTTTCTGTCCTTGGCTTCACCAAACTGACATCTCACTGTCTGTCTCCCCATTGAAACACATTGAGTTGTGTGATGTTGCTGTGTTTACATGGTAGATATGAAGCAAATGGGCCTTAGAAATTTAAGTCGATTATTTCAAATCTTAGGATGTGATGATTGTTAATTACTTTCAAACAATCTCCCTGGCACTGAAAATCGACCTTCTCAAGTGTGGAGTCTCATTCCTTCAGCTTTTAAACATTGTTGAAGATTTCAGACGAAAACTTTAAAATTAGTTTACTTTTTCCCTTTTCTTCCTGATTCTTTTTCCATCTTACTCTCTTAATGCAATCTTTCTTTCATTCACTCTCTATACATCTCTCTCTGTACCTGATTTGATGCTGAATTGATTATTCTAACTTACTTTATCTGGTTTCAACCCTGCACTGTTCATTTCACAATCCTTCTATCTGATTGCTTAAGGAGATGCCCAAATGTTTGCCCTGTAGCAGGCGCTGTATTGTTTCCCTCCCCTACTTACAATTTGCCAGGCAAAATATTGTCAATATTAAATGGTCAAGGACCAAATCTAACTATCAGCAGACACTGTTCATTGGACAGTTAAGGAATATTGGTCCAAAAGTTCAGAAATTCCTCTATTTTGATAACAGTGTAAAATCAGATCGATGCCAAAGTGGGGGAATATTCCCAGGGCTGGTTTTGGAACTGCCTAGGAGATGATTTTAGGGCTACCCCAGGGGGAGGTTTCAGGACTGCCCTGGGGTAGGTTTCAGGATCCTCATTGTGTCTAATTTATAGTAATGGCTTGGTGGTCAAAATTCCCACTGACAATGAGCATTAAAGGGGTGACAAACTGAGATAGTGATCCAATTAGTTTGCATCAGCCCTGAGTGTTGCTGTCCTTTGGTTGGGACTAGTTCTGCTCTCTTTGTCATTGAATGCAGTTGTTGGGGTACCGGGGGTTCTGTTGTTACATCTTTATTGTGTTTTTATCAAAGGGCACCCTGGAATCAGACTTCCTGCTGGCAGCTGTTAAAGACCCTCGGGTTTTGACTCCAGGATTGAACCAATTTTCTTCTCCATTTTGTCATAATTTCCCTGTGATATTCTGTTGTCAGGTTCCCTCTGTTATTTTCAAGTGGAGCATTAATTTTGGGGATGGGGATTGGGGGGAATGTCCCTTTCTCCACTTGAACCAATCAGCCTGCTGACCTGATGGGCAAATTCCTTAAGCCCAGGTTCCAAGCTTTCCAAAGGAGAACTGCTTGAGATGTGGAGAATGAGGAAACTTCATTGTTGTATAGGGAGGTTTGCCTATGTCAGAGCAGAACAGAGTAGGCACGGTCCAATTCTATAAGCCTGCACACAGTTATCTTACAGGACATGAGTGTACAGCACTACTTATGGATATATTGCAGGACATGTGTGCACACACCTGCACATGGATACATCCCAACACATGCATGTACTTGTCTACATTCGGCATGTGTGTACCCAAATCCACTGTCTCCCTCAGCACTCCCCGGCCTCCATCCCAAATCACTCATCTCTTCCCAAACCCCATTTCCCCTCCCTCCTCCCCCCCCCGCAGAAACTTTCCGCATTTCTTAACCCCATTCTCTGTTGTCACGGTGTGGGATGGGGATGGTGCATATCCAGTAACCACATCGATCTGGAGTGGGGGCAGTATCTGGAAAGGGGTGCTGTGGAGGGTGTCTGTGTAAGGAGTGGGGGGTCCTCGGTCAGTGATCAGAGGGAGTTCAGCGTCCAGGGGGAGTGTCAATGTCTGGGGACGGCTCTGTGAGGGTTGGGTATGTGTCCAGCAGGAGGGGCAGTTTCTGGTGAAGGGGAGAGCGGTCAGAGAGAGCCTGGGACTGTCCAGGGGAGGGTCAGTATCTGGGGGGAAGGGGGAGGGTCAGCATCCGGAGGTACATCAATGAACAGTCTCCATGGCAGATTCTTCCACATTGCTAAAACTTTGGACAGAAGTGAATTTCATGCATCGAGTTTCTGACACTGAATCCACTTTAGATTGAGTTGAGTTTCAGGAGCACGAGGTTAGGCTGTGATGTGGCTGCACAATAAGAGAGAGGCTGACAGTAAGCAAGGTGTGAGAGGATTTATTGCTTGTGAAACCAATCGATGTTGCTGACTCATTATTATCAGTGCTTCCTGCATCTACTTCCCATTTTAATCAGGTACAATTGTTTAGCTAGGAATTATTCATTCGTTTCAGTGTCTGGTTTGATGCTTAGAGTTTTAAACCATCAAAAATACTGGCTGGAATAAATAGAATGCTGAATCCCTTTGGGGCTCGCAATGGCTCTGGGGTCGAGGGTTCCTAGTTCCTCAGAGCAGGTCCCAGTCACGGTTATTGGGGGTTTCTGCACTCACAACCTCAGGAATGCCCCCATCCCAAGTACTGACCTCTCCATCTGGTGCCTGGAGCCAGTGACCTGGGTGTCCCCTCACTGCTAAACGTCGGATGATTGACTGCCTCTTGTCAGGCATTCCCGGCTCCTAATGGGGCAAGTGAGGGCCAATGAGATCCAGTGGGGAACGGGTGGGAAGACGTCTTCAACCACTAACCCCGTTCCTTAGTTACCAACTCTGTCCCTCTCCCTAGCAAATGCCTGAAACTGAATCGGGCTGTCTGAAACCTTGACGTACTATCTGACCCCGAGAAATCTTCTGACCCCCATATCATCTCCCTCAAGACTTTCACCTTTGTAACATTACCCATTTCCGTCTTTGCCTCAATCCATCTGCTGCCGAACCCCTCATTCCTGCTGTTGTGACCTTTCGACTCGACTATAAAATCATAGAACGATAGGGCACAGAAGGAGACCAAACACAGGCCTATCATGCCTGCGCTGGCTCTTTGAAAGAAATTTTTAATTAATCTCTCCGGCGCAATTTTACACCAGCAGGACTTTGCTGTCCCGCCGAAATCAATGCAGCTTCGAATGGCTTGCATTTTAAGGCCCCATCACGGCTTTTTCTGCATATCCCTGCAAATTTTTCTTCATCAAGTACAAGGCTAACATTCCATATACCATTTGCAACATGTCAGCTATGTCTCAGTTAGTTGTACTCCTATCCCTAAATCATGAGGCTGTGAGCTCAAGTCCCACTTCAGAGACTTCGGGTGGAATCTTCCATTTTCAGCGGGTGTCTTGCACGATGCCTGAACAAGTGGCGAGATATCCATGCTGACTCGCTGTATCTTCTGCCCATCAGGCAGTTAGGTGGACAACGTCGGACTTTCCTCCCAACTGAGGACCCTGGAGTACGATGCACCGCCCATAAAAGAGCTGCCAGGGGGCCGGGGCAGGGAGTGAGTCTCATGGGGAGAGGGGGTGGGGGGGCCAAGGGGTCGGCAGCAAGGGCAGGGGGATAGCTGTCATTGGCCAGCCCCTGTCCAAGCCCTCAATCAGCCAAGGGTCCCTCCATATCCAGCTGACATACAGCCGACACAGTTTTACCAGTCGTGCAGGCCAAATGTTGGCAGGCCCACCTGGAGCTGGGAAGATTGCAGTGGAGGTAGGAAGAGGCCCGTAAGTAGTTGTTGATTGACCACTTAAGGGACTCAAATGGAGGCGGGGCCGGAGGTCAGCCATGGGCCTTCCCATCCAGAACTTCCTTCCGGTGGAAGCAGGAAGACGCCAGGTATCAGACTAGATGCCAACCCGCCGAATTCTCAGACCCTCTCACCTCCTTCCTCACCACCTGAGGGGGCAGAAGATTCCACCCTTCGGCAGAAAAATCTAGGCTGACATTCCAGTGCGGCACTGAGGGGTGCTGCACTGTTGGAGGTGCCGGCTTTTAGATTGAGACATTAAACTGAGGCCCCATCTGCTCTCTCAGGTGAATGTAAAAGATCCCACAGAGTTATTTCGAAGAAGAACAGGGGAGCTCTGTCTATTGTCCTGGCCAATATTTACCCCTCAATCAATATTAGAGAAATAGGTTATCTGGTTATTATTGCATTGCTGCTTGTGGGAGCTTGCTGTGAGCAAATTGGCTGATTCATTTCCTACCTTACAAAGTGACTACACTTCAAAGGTATGACTTTGGCTATAAAGCACTGTAAAGCTACTTAAGTGTAAGTTTTTCTTTTTCATTTCTGGTTGCTTGCTATACCCACACATTCATTTTCTGTGATCTGTATACAAGGACTCCCAGCTCCCTCTGAATATCAACATTCCCCAGACACTCACCATTTAAAAAGTGCTCACTTCTCTAATCTTCCTTCCAAAGTGAATAGATTCACGCTTCTTCACATTTATATTCCATCTAACACCATTCTTGCCCACTTATTTAAACTGTCCATCTCTCTTTGCAGCCGCTTTGTGTCCTTCTTATGGGTTCCTTTTTCTTTATGCTCCCCTCTTGGCCTCGCTGTTTTCTAGCACTCTACACTTGGCCTCGCCCTTTCCTGTTGCTCCTCTTTCAGCCACGTCCTTTTCAATACTCTCTCCCATCCACCTCACCCTTTCCTAGTTCTCATTTCTTGACCTTGCCCTTTTCACCTCCCTCTTCTCAGTCTCACCCTTGGTGATCTAGATTCTATCTCCAATAGCTTAACAGTCCACTATTGTTCCTAATTCCAACAGAGTTGGTTCTCTTTATGACCCATCATCTTTCTCCAGTGCAACAATAGTTTTTTTGTCATTTGATAGTATAGAATGTAACTATTACTGAAACAAAGAGACATGCCTAAGCTTTTCATCTTGCACTCATCAGGACATTTGCAAGAATACCAATATAAGGAGGAAAACAACAATTTATACTGTATGTGAAGAGACTGCTGATTGGTTGGCAAGTGGAGTTGCCATGTAGAATGCACCCCAGATGGTTACTGACAGTTAACTTCCAAGTGTTGTTTGAAATTTAAACCTGACAGCTTGACTCTTATTGGTCAAAGCACTGCCCTGAGTAATGAGTCAGTGAATGGCTGTCACTTATTTTGCTTAGCTGAAGGGCAAGGTATCAAAAATTTGAACAATAGGTAAAGCTAGCTGTTTCATGCTGCTACTATGCAGTAGCAGCAGGAGTGGTATTCACCACTAACAAGTTGCTGCCGTCAAGCCAAGAAAGCACTTTGCCTATCACACAAATGAGTAATGTGGTATGTGAATTTCAGTGCCAGTGTGATGCTAGGTATGTAGGCCGTACGTCTCAAAGACAGGCGGATTGTATCAAACAGCATGTCCCAGCTGCTGTTCACAACCGGCAGGGTACGGACAGTACCCAACCAGCACCTTGCTTGAAAAACTCAAAACACAGTGTCCAATATTAGATGTGATTCCGTGATTGGACAACATTTGCTAAGTAATCCTCAGTGTGCTAAGATTTACGCTGACAATGAATTTAAGATTGTCAGTCAGGCTTGCAGTGTGGTGCATTTGCATGTACTGGAAGCTACATATATTAATACACGGGGCCCTGTTCTTTGCAGACAGAAAGAACATGTACATAGATTACACCTATTTCAACTAAACAAAATAAGTGACATTCGCTGACTCATTCCTCAGAGCAATGCCTTGACCAATCATGGTCAAGATGCCTGGTTTAAATTTCAAGCAATGCTTGGCAGTTTACTGTCAGTCACCATCTGTGGTGAATTCTCCATGGCAACACCACTTGCCAACCAATTAGCACTCTCTTCACATACAGTAAAAATTGCTGTTTTCCCCCTTATATTGGTATTCTTACGTGTGTCCTGATGAGTGCAAGATGAAAAATTTAGACATGTCTCTTTTTCTCAGCAATAATAGTTTCTCACCTGTTTTTTTTTATCCTTTCTGTCTTTCTTGAATATCTATAGCCAGGAATATTAGCCCAATAGTGACAGATGCTGAGGAGTTTGCCTTTTTTTTGTTATTTGTTCATAGGATGTGGGTGTCACTGGCTAGGCCAGCATTTATTGCCCACACTTAATAGCCCTTGTTCAGAGGACATTTAAGAGTCAATCACAATGCTGTGGGTCTGGAGTCACATGTAGTCCAGACCAGGTAAGGGCAGCAGATTTCCTTCCCTAAAGGGCATTTGTGAATCAGATGGGTTTTTACAACAATCGGCAATGGTTTCATGATCATCATCAGACTTTTAATTCCAGATTTTAATTGAGCCTAAATTTCACCATCTGCTGCAGTGGGATTTGAACCCAGGTCCCCAGAGTATGTCCTGGGTCTCTGGAGTGCTCGTCCAGTGAAAATACCACTCTGCTACCGCCTCCCCCATTGAGGGCTGCAATAACACTACAGCCTTGAGCGAGCCGCTTACATGCAACTCCGGAAAGTTGTGGTGTGGCTGAATGGTCTCCGGGAAAGCCCCCACATCAAGTGTTATTTCTGACATTGGCAGGACTGAGAAACCAGGGTAGAGAGGAGAGGGGATGCCAGCAAGGTGACAGGGGTGTGCTGGGGTCAGGGGTGCTGGGAGGGATAGGGTAGGAAACAGTGTGGAAAACGTGTTCCAAACTCACGACCTCTACCACCTGGAGGTACAAGGACAGCAGAGAGATAGAAACACCACCACCTGCAGTTTCCCCTCCAAGCCACTCACCATACTAATTTGGAAATATATCGCCGTTCCTTCACTGAATCAAAATCCAGGAACTCCCTCTGAAACAGCTCTGTGGCTGTACCTACATCGCGTGGACTGCAGCGATTCAGGAAGGCGGCTCACCACCACTTGTGTTTTTGATTCTTTCCTGGTCTGACATTCCTCTTACCCTGTCTTAAGAGGGCAGCTTTAATGCCCAGGTCAGTGGTGGGGATGTGGCATGGATGTGGGAGGATTTTAAAAGCTTGAAATCAGATAACGCATCCCCTCACAAGGGCCATTACCGATTTTATAGTGGGCATGCGTCCAGTCTTGCAGAAGTCATTATTTTATTTAAATCTCAGTTGAATTCTGCAGCTGGGAACCTGATTTAAATTTTACAGCTGGCTGCGATTTCTAGGCTCTGGAAACCTACAACAAACTAGAGATAGCTGAAGCAACAGGTGGAGTGCTTTGCAATGCACATCTTATAAGCCAGGAATATCCCTTCCCTCTACCACCTCCCACTCAGGCAAATCCATTAATACTGCCCCTCCAATAATGCAACACTCCCTCAGTACTGCCCCTCTGACAGGACAGCACTCCCTCAATTACATCCCTCAAACAGTGCAGTGCTCCATCACTACTGCCCCTCTGATAATGCAGTATCTACTCAGCACTACTCCTCTGACAGTTCACTGGAGCATCAACATGGATTATATAGTCAAGTCTCCCTGAGTGGGACTTGAACCTATCATCTACTAACTCAAAGGAAAGAGCACTACCCCCCAAGCCACAAATGACACCACAGAAGTGCAACAGAAACACCATCACTTCTAAGGCACACAGTAACCTGGCTTGGACATATATCGCCCTTCCTGTATCAGCATGTACCACCTCTTAGTGGAAGTACATTCACCACAATAATAACAACGGTTCAAGAAGGTGACTCACCACAACCTTTTCCGGGAAATCAGGGATAAGCCATCAATGCTGGACTTAATAAGTATCTGTGATATTATTATTTGTATTCGAAAACTTAGGAAAAGGGACAAAATCAACAGGAATGTTTTCCTGCCATCCTGTGAAGCAAGTAACAGGTAAGACGTTTCTTCGATTGTGAATGTCACCTGTCTGTTCCAAATCGCCCGCCCCTCCAAATGTAGCTTCCCCTTTCACTAAAATGTGGAATGAATTGTTTGCTATTTCTCTTCTCGAACCCCTGCGTCAAGTTAATAACCTCGGTAATATCCCCAACCATAACTAGCACACTTTGTAGTTCGTCACAGTACGAACATTTCATTTGTGTGACACTCATTCCTGGTCAATCTTCAGACTGCTTTCTATCTCTCAAATACTTCTCACCATCAGGTATCCAGAAATATAACATTCCCACTGTCTGGTGCATGATCCATATACTTCCTCCCTGTGGTATTCCTGCCTCTCTGAATAAAGCGTAGCATCCCGTTTGCTTTCCTAACGGCACTCTCACATTTCAAAGTCTATCTAGGATGTTCAGCCCACACCCCAGACCAGCCTGTCTGTATCATCTCCAACCCACGTGTCTCACCATTACTTGGCATTGGATTTTTCCTCCTTTTTTTTCCCCCCCTGGGAAGCAGTTATTCTTTGCCTGAGATCAGGAATTGCCCATATGGCAATCGCAGCACATCTGAATATCTGAGCGTTTTGTAGCGCAGCATACAATCCTGCAAGCGCAGAGCAGATGTTCCTGTTACAGCCCCTGTGTTGTCAATGAGCCTGATAATGTGAGGGCTCTGCTGGATTTCTGAAGAAAACCTTTAAGGGATTAAGATTAAAAATGAAGGAGGAATGTTCAGGTTTTGCAGAGACGATTTATGAATCCTTTTATACAATCTGATGTTCCAGATCAGGCCAGAACCCAAGGATCACAAGAAGCCAGCAACAAGAGTAAGGTTTGTGAATGATGATGGATGACTCAATGCACCTATTGATCTAAAACTGCAAAATGTGCTGTATGTTCTCTGTGGAGCCACTTCAAAGAGCAGCCCTTTCAGAACGCTGTCTATACAGCGCCAAATTAAATTAGCACTGTATGAACCAGACTTTAAATAAAGTTTCCTTTTGATAAGAAGAGACGAGCACTCTCCTGGTTATTGCCCCTCAGAGTCTGAATCTTAATGTGAACAAGAAATACGTAGATATGCCTACAGGATGCTTATAGGCATTTACAGCATAGAAGCAGGACATTCAGCCCATCGTGTCTGTGCCAGCCTTTTGCAAGAACCATCAACAACTAATGCCACAGCTCCACTCTCCCAATAATCATCAATTCTAAACTAATCCCACTCTCTCCCCAGAGCTCTGTATCAATTCAAAACTAATCCCTTTGCCCAGCACTGTCTCCACAGTCCTGTATCAATTCAAAATTAATCCCACAAACCCTGCTCTCTCCCCCATTGTCCTGTATCAATCCCAGACTAATACTATTGTCTGCCCTCTTCCATAGCCCTTTATCAATCCCAAACTAGTCCAAGTGCTCAAACTTTCCCCATTTCTCTGTCTCAGTCCAAGACTAATTCCACAACCCTGCTCTCTCTCCTTACCCCTATATTAACCCCAGCCTAATCCTACTGTCCTGCTCTCTCTCCATAACCCTGTATCAATCCCATATTAGTCCTATTGCCCTGCTCGCTTCCCATATCCGTTTCAATCCCAAACTAATCCCAGAGCACTGCCCTCCTCGCATAACCCTGTATCAATTACAGACTAATCCCATTGTTGCCTCTTTTTCCAGAGACATGTATCAATCCCAATCTAATTCCACAACTCTACTCACCCCCCACAGCCTTGTATCAATTTCAAACTAATCTCATTCTCTCCCCATGGCCCCAAACTAGATCTATTGCCCACTCTTGCCCCATGATCCTGTATCAATTTCAAACTACTCATCCTGGTTTTCCAATACTGAACATTTCCTATGAGTTTAGTGTCATTTCTAGAAAGAGGCCTGTTTAACTGGGACCCAATTAATGCCTGTGTGATTGGTCAGTATTCCTGTTGGTTTGAGATGCGCTGTGGTTCTGATGTAGCTAGTTTGGAGCTGGATCTGAGGCGAATGTAGTATAAGGGTTTGGCATAGAAAGGGTGAACATGGAACTGGGTACAGTACCACCAACACCGTGATGAAAAGAAACACGTGACCCATGACATGTCTAGAAGGCAGTCATGTACTCGACAGAGATGTGTGTCGAGGCAAGCATGGAGACAGCTCCTAGCTTAGACTTTATACAGTATATAAGTAGTTAATAGTCATTTACTGTTAAACTATACAAGACTCAGAACCTCTTCATGAGACCTACCGAACTACACACATCTTACAACAGCCAACTATGTACCGGAGTTTTCCATTTCTCAAAGCCTGCAGTTTGTACAAGGGAAAACCTTGTCAGGAAATGGCCTGATGCTTCTGACTGCCTTAGCTTCAACCGAGGCCATCGTCCCTGAAGGGAAAGAAGAACTCTGGCACTGGAGTTTTGGCAGGATACAGGGAGAGAGGAACAGGTTTCAAACATAATGTGATAACTTGGCCAGAACTGGAACAAACCTGAAACTTGGCCCAAGCCATTCAAACAAACTAATTAATCATCAGTCAGGTTCTGCACAGAGCCCGTGTTAGAGAAAGGATTTCAGGTCTGCTTAATGCAAATGGTCTATGTGTATTACAGACTGGAAATGTTTTACTCTGAATCAACTGGTTTAAGGTCTTGCCAGAAAACTTTTACATGTTTACAGTGTAGTTACATATATGTGATGAATAAGGTGACATCTCCTCTGTTTGCAACAAGATGGACAATGGACCACGTTACTTCACCAAACACTCAATACAACGTTCCAATCTGCTAGAAGTACAACTTGACATTGTTTTGCGTTTAAAAAACCCAAGGTGAAAGTCAGGTTAAAGGTAATATTTCCCTCATTAGCAGATGGCTCATCTCATTGCTGAACAGGAGACGATTCTACAATTACTGAAATCATAAAAACAGATAATGCTGGCACTGCTGTCTGCTACTGCCTTGGCCTCAAAGCACCAAACACAAGACATAACCTGTGAAATAAACAACGGGCTCTACAAGGCAGCAGCTAAAGTTCATTTATATGCACCATGAGATAAAGAGCAAAGGCATATCTATACTTAGTGTGGCATTGTGTTCACAGATTATATAGCAATGTACATTGTGATGGCATATTTACACAAGTGTGCAGGGGTGTGGCAGAGGACAAGGGACAAAGGGCACGGGCAAAGGGCAAGGGCAGAAACCAGGACGAGGGCAGGGCAGGATGTCAGACATTGGGAGGGGCTAAAGGTGGGGCATTGTGGGGATGGGCAGGGGAATGGTAAAAGGAAGAGAGGCAGTGAAGATTGGAGGGGAGTTCCATAGCTTAGGACCTGAAAACATGATCACCAATAATAGAGTAATGGAAATCAGGGACTCTCAAGGCACCAGAATTGAATAATGTAGAGTTCTAAGAGGGTTATAGAACTGGAGGAAGTGACAGAGAGGGAGAGAGACACAGAGAGAGAAAGAGAGAGGAGTGAGGCCATGATGGATTTGAAAATAAAGATAAGAACTTGAAAATGGGGGAATGTTGCTTAATCAGGAGCTAATGAACACTTCAGTTCAATGGGACTTGGTGTGAGCTAGGATACAGGCAGCAGGGTTTTGGATGAGTTCAAGTTTACATAGGGGGCAAGAGGCCAGCTGGGAGAGTAGGGTGAGAGTGGAGCCTGGCCATAAGAAATACATGAATGTTTCAGCAGCAGGTGGGCTGAGGCTGGGTGGGGATGGGTGATGTTACAGAAGTTGGACTAGGCAGTCGTGATGGAGAAGCTCAGCTCAGGTTCAAATAGCACATCAAGGTTGCACTCAGTCTGCTTCAACCTCAGACAGTGACCAGGGGGTGGAATGGAATCCAATGCTTAGGAATGGAAGGAATGAAATTGCATGGACCAGAGGCAATAGCTTGGATCTTCCCAATATTTAATTGGAAAGGTGCTCATAGCATGAAAAAAAAAGTTATTTGATTTTCATTTAAATGGAAATGCCAGTTTCATGGGCTGTGTAACACAATATCGTCTATCTAATAACAGTGTGCTGCATATCCCAATATCACAGACCTCACTGCCACCAGCATTATAAAACATCATGTGCATTACATATCACAATAAATCAGTGTATCTTACTTTATATTATAACAGTGAATCAGAAATCTGATATCACAATAGAACGGTGTATTAGATGTCACATTCAAGCAGTGCATTGACAACGTGGCAAGACAACATTGCATCCAATATCTCAAAACAATAGATATCACTGCATCTGACATCAGAGGATAGAATACAAGGCAACTTGAATTTCATGACTGGTGGACCACAGCACGTTAGATTTAGCTTATTTACCTATCTGACTGCAATTAGAAAACCTGCCAATATGAGATATAATGCAGAAAGGTGGAAAATTTATCGTAAAAATAGAGGCCACACAAAACACTTCCAACAAGCTTAATGGTAAGTATCCAAGGGGGATATTTGTTTAGTAGAAGACTCCACTCAAGCCACTTTCTTCCCACTTCTGGCGATTTGAAAATGAATTTATTGGCGGCTGATATAAGCCTGAGCTCCGGGCCCCTCAGCCGTCACTTCCCAACACTACAGCCATCAATTGCTCTGCAGTCAGCTGGGAGACAACGTTTCCACATCTGCCTCTTACGCAGCACTGGCTGCTGATTTAGTAGAGTTTCCAGGTTCGGAATGTAAACCATTTTCCACAGGAATTCATAAGCAAGACATAAAAAAGGGATTTTGCCGAGTGATAGGACAGCCTGTTGTAAACCTCATGCCTGATCTCCAACTCACAGATGCTGGAAGATCCCAAAACGATTGGAGTTTGTGCATTTTTACAAACTATGTAATCTGCAGCTATAGATCTCAAGTGGCATGTTTGAAGTTGGAAAATGGTTTATTTATATTATAATATATTACAGATTGAGAGGACGTTTGGCAAGTAACTGAAATACAAACGGGAGATTATATATAGGGACTCTAAGTGGCAATAACTTGAAATCCTTTAACTTGTATGTATTGCTCTAGAGTGATTGTTAGTGAAAGGACTTAATGTATAAAAACCAAGAGGCCAACAAAAAATTTAAATTCGGAAGGACAAAGCCCAGAAACAGGTGCCTTGGTAGGAATGAAAGTAAACCTTGGTTAAACCCTCCACCAAAGCATGAGATAACCTTCCTGCAAGGTCATTGGCACCATTTCTGGGGTAGGAGGGGCATCCTTAAGTGGGATAGGTTGTGTCTCAACAATTCTGTAACTAAAGTCCTCACGGGAAGGAAAATGAGGGCTGTGGAGGGGTTTAAACACATTTGGAGGGGGGGAGGATGAAACATTAGAAAAACCATAAGGACATTAGGAAGCAAAAGTGAGCCTGCTACACCATTCAAGATCATGGCCCATGTTCCACTTTCCTGCCTGATCGCTATATCCCTTGATTCCCTTTGAGTTCACCAACCTCAGCCCTGAATATACTCAATGCCTGAGCATTACCTCTCTGGGGTAGAGAATTCCAAAGATTCACAACTCTCTTAATGAAGAAATTTCTCCTCATCTTGGTCCTGAATTGCTGACCCCTTATCCTTAGAAACAGTTGTGCACCAAGAACTGGGAGAGTCAAAAAGCACCGGAGTAAAGAATAGTTCAGAAATAGGAGGGATCAGGCAGGGGGCAAATATGAGGCAGTCTTTGAAGTGCATGTGTGAAAATGCATAGCCTGGTGAGCAAGGGTGGTGAGCTGCAGGCAAAATTGCTGGATGGGACTATGATAGAGTGCCAAGAACAGAACCTGGCTCAAAGAAGGGGAGGATATTCCTGGTCATAAGGCATTCAGGAAAGATAGGAACAAAATAAATGAAGCGGGGTGATCAAAGATACTGTTAAGAGTACTGGAGATGTATGATGTCATTGAGGAGCCAAAAAATAGAATCTATTTGATTAGAATTAAGGAACAATAGAGGGTGCTATTGGATTGACCACTAAATTGTGGGAAGGAGATGGAGGAGCAAATTTGCATACAAGTTACAGAAAGATGCAAGAGCTACAGAGTAGTGATAATGGGGGAATTTCAATTATCCTAATATTGACTGGGATTGTAACAGTTTAAAGGACAAAGAGGGAGAAACTCCTGAAATGTGTTCAAGGGAACTTCCTTGATCAGTGTGTTTGCAGCTCAACAAGAAAGGAAGCAGTGCTGGATTTGTTCTGGGGAATGAAGTGGGGCAAGTAGAGTATATTTCAGTAGGGGAGCATTGGAGAGAGATGGATCATAATGTCATCAGATTTGATATAGTTGTGCAAAAGAACAAAAATCAATCATAAAAATACTTCACTGGGAGAGGCTAATTTCGATGAGTTGAAAAGTGATCTGGCTTGGTTGGATTAGAATCAAAAATTGGCAAGTAAAATAGTAATTCAACAATGGGAAGCCTTCAAAGAGGGAATGGTGTGGGTACATTTCCATGAGGGGGAAAGGAGGGACATCTAAAGCTCGGGTTCCCTGGATGACAAAAAGATTACAGCTTAAAATATGACAGAACAAGCAAGTTTAAGACAAATAATAATAAATGCTAATTACTAATACTCATAAAAATACTGACACAAATAATAGTTATAATAATAATTCACCTTAGAGAAACTAGCTGAATACAGGAAGTACAGCGGAGATCTAAAAACAGAATAAGAGGGTGAAGAAAGGGTCCAGGAATAGATAAACAGTTAACATTAAATGGAACCCAAGCATCTTTTATAAACACATGAATAGTAAAAGGATTGTCAAAGGGAGGATGGGGTCAATTAGGGGCAAAATAAAATCTTCTTGGAGAAGTGGAGGACATGGACTGAGGTACTAGCTTTGCATCTGTCTTCACTAGAGAGGAGGATGATGGCAAAATCACAGTTAGGGAGGAGGCAGAAGGAATATTGATTAGGATAAAAATACATAAAGAGGTACAGAAAAAGGGTTTCAGTTTGCAAAGTAGAAAAGTTACCCTGTCCAGAAGTGCTGAATTCTAAGTTACTGAGCAAGTAATTGTGGAAGGTGGTAATTGTGGAAGCTTTGACCACAGTCTTCCAATCCTCCTTAGATATGGAGGTGGTGGCGGAGGACTGGCAAATTGTAAATTGTTACCCCACTGTTTAAAAAAGGGAAGAATGATAAAGCAATTATAAGTCAGTTAACCTAACAGTCATGGTGGGGAAACATTTAGAGACAATAATCTGGGACAAAATTAATTGGCATTGGAAAAAGTGTGGGCTAATTAACGAAAGCCAGCATGGACTTGCAATAGGCAAGACATGCTTGACTAATTTGAATGAGTTCTTTGACAAAAAAAGGAGGATTGATGAGGACAGTATGGTTGATATTGTGTAGATGGGCCATGATTATTAGGATGGTGGGGTTTGCCCTCCTGCCAACTGAGAAGTCGGTGGAGAACACATCACCGGTGATACTGCCTGCCCTGTAGCCACTTAACACTCTAATAAATGTTAATTGGCGGGAGGTATGACTCCTGCCTCTCGCTCCGGAGGGAGTGGCTTCCCATCTCGGGGAGTTGCTGGCCAATCTCTAGACCCTGCAATGCCAGAGGTAGCAGTGGACAGGGACTGGGACTGTAGCTATCCTCAGAGTCTAGGTTCTGGGATTCCAGGACCATGTAAGTTTTGAGGGGTCTCAGGGCAGGATAGGGAGGTAAAGCCCAGCGGGGGTGGGAAGAGAGGGGTAGGGTGTTGGGGGAGAGGCCGGGGGAAGGGGAAACCTGCAGGGTCCATTCCTTTGGTTGCGGCTGGGGGGTGGGGGTGGGGAAGTGGTTCCGATGTTAAAAGGAGGCTGCATGGAGGCGTCTCTACTTGCCACTCAAGGATTGATCAGGGTTACTTTTTCGGGCTTAGACCATAGCCCCGGAAATCCTCCCACCAACCTGAAAATTGAGGATGAGTGGGAAATGGCCCTTAAGTGGTCAATAAATGGGCATTCAAGGGCCTCAATTGGGGCAAGTGTGGGCGAGTCAGCCTAGGCCTTGCCTATCCCAGCGTAAAGCTGCCAAGTGGTTGACGTGGGTGGGAGCCTGGCGGGAAGACCATCTGACAAATTTTACGGCCAGCACCCCTCCACTCCAAACCGGCCAGCTGGGGATCATTTCATTCTGCCAATGGACAAAAGACATTTGACAAAGTACCACAAAATAGATTGATTAGAAAACTTCAAATTATTGTCACTCTTTTTGATATATTTAAGAACATAAGAAATATTAGCTAGAGTTGGCCTCTGGTCCTTCATGTCGGCTGATCCCACTTGTACCCACTGTAAGATTGTGCCATTTGGTTTATATTGTTTCTCTTCATTCTTCCATCCAAAATGCATCACTTTACATTTCACTGAAGTAAATGTTATCCGCCATGTGTTTCCCCACTTCACCAGTCTAAGTCCTGTTGAAGTGTGTTACTATCGGCTTAACTGTTTACAATACTTCTGAGCTTCATGTCATCGGCAAACTTTGACATTATTCATAGATAAAAACAAAAAAACTGCGGATGTTGGAAATCCAAAACAAAAACAGAATTACCTGGAAAAACTCAGCAGGTCTGGCAGCATCGGCGGAGAAGAAAAGAGTTGACGTTTCAAGTCCTCATGACCCTTCGACAGAACTGTTCTGTCGAAGGGTCATGAGGACTCGAAACGTCAACTCTTTTCTTCTCCGCCGATGCTGCCAGACCTGCTGAGTTTTTCCAGGTAATTCTGTTTTTGTTTTTGACATTATTCTCTGTATACACAAGTCCAGACCATTAATGTACATCAAAAAGAGCAGCAGTCCTAATATTGACTCCTGGGGAACACTACCATATGCTTCCCTCTAGTCTGGAAACCAACTATTCTCCACTGCTCCCTGCTTTCTGTCCCTTAACCAATTTCATATCCAATTGTCCCCTTATTCCCAAGGGCTTCAATTTTGTCAACAAGTCTATTATGTGGTACTTTATCAATGCCTTTTGAAGGTCCATATATCAACATCAACTACACCGCCCTTATCAATCTTCTCATTACTTCATTAAAGAACTTAAGCAAATTGTTGTGGACTCTCATAGTCTGAAGAGGCAGCTTTTCATGATCATTGGTACCAGCCACAAATTAACAAGTTAATTACGTTCATGGTTACATAAAAAAAATTGGACCTGGAATAGGACATCTGGTCTTTCCAGCCTATTCTATCATTCAATAAGATCATGGCTAATCTTCTACCTCAATTTCACTTTGCCACGTTATCTCCATATCACTTAGTTCCCTTAGTATCCAAAAATCTATCAGCCTTATTCTTGCATTTAATCAGCAAATGTTCACCAATTGTGATGGTGAAACTTAAATTCAGAATCGGTGGATTGGAAATCAACCGCACTAGCAATCACATTCTTCCCTTTTCGTTTCTTTACCTTTTCTGAATATTCTGATGCCAAAAACCTTAAATTTCCAACAGGGAAGATGAAGAGGATGAAGATGATGAGGTCAATGCAGCTTCAGCTGCTCACATTGCTGTCCAAGTTTTCAAGGATGCCTTTATTAATGCAAGGTTCACTGAGGATGCTCCTGTGAACCCATGTCACAAGCAGATGCAATGACCACTCTTGCCTCCACCACTGCCAATGTCACTGACAAAAAACAGTCCTGTAACAACGCCCTGTACACCCTCTTTTCCACTGCCTTCCTCATGTGCTTAAAGGAAAACACGTGGTCCTCCTCCAGAAGGGCCTATAAGCAACTGCTGTCTTTTGAGGTTCCAGCTATTCCACCATCATCACCAAAAATTCACTGGTTCCACAGTTGGCTTTGGTTTGTAACCGTGAGAATGGGACATTCACCCTAGCTGGAGGTGACAGCCCCACCCACACTGAGATCTCAAATGACCCTGATACGCGACCCTGCACAGCCCCCTTTCCTGAGTCCAGGCAACATGCTTAGATTCCACATGAGTCACGCCAAAGACAGTTCAGGAACCTTTCAGCCAAACGTCGCCTGCACTCCCTGTCATTCTGCCTCCAGGAAGGTGAAGGAAACTGGAGAAGAGCCAGGAATTGAGTGTCACCATCACACAACATGTTGCTTGTGCAAAGGATGATTATTGTTTACTCAACAGCAGAACACTTGGGGTGATTTGGAGGATGAATGCAACAGGAGGAAGTTCATATTATCAGGCATTATACAATGAGTTTTGTTATTCAGTCTGGCCCATTTTAATCCCTCCTGCTGTCCAGCAAAGTGGAAATTGTTCTTAATCTCATGCTTAATATCTTTACTTCTGCTATTTCCCCGTTTTAACACTGCTAATGATTTATACTCCGTGTCATGTGGATCAATCAACACTCTTTCGTATTTTTTCCTATTCTGAAATATTCAAATCATCTCGTGATTAAAGCATCACAAAGGTCATGTCTCAAAGGTCATGTCTCACTAAGTCTGCAGTTAGCATCGCAAAAAAATGGGTGTACATCTGGTCTTTCTCACATCCAGAGTCTGCGAGTGAAAGAGACAGAGAGGCCGGAGAATGGGGGAGCGATGCGGAGACTGGCTGGCTGGTGAGTCAGTGGCTCCAGTTTGCCGATTGTATGGGCTGACTGATAGTAATCACTTCAGATCGGTCTCTTCAAAGCCTCGTGCTTTACATAAGTGTTAATGCTGAATTAACCAGCAGAGTATTAAATGTGATTTTGTATCATGGTCTCT